>NC_077232.1:12921254-13660629 GCF_027887165.1 Monodelphis domestica | reverse complement strand
TCTGCCTTGGAGCCAATACACAGTATTGACTCCAAGACAGAAGGTAAGGGTTTAAAAAAAAAGTAGGACTGGTCAAATGATAAATGCAGTTTGAAAGCTTATGGAAGAAAATAATTCCTTCAAAATTAAAAAATAGAATTAGGCAAGTAGACACTATCAAGTTCATGAGACATGAAAAAACAATAAAAGAAAAGAAAAAATTGAAAAATAGAATAATACATAAAATATCTCATTAAAAAAGTGACCTGGAAAATAGATCAAGGAGAGTGTTATGAGTATCTGTTAATTAAGTAAGCAAAAAAGGATTATTGATAGGTTAGGTAATACATGACTTGAGAGATGAGTTTGAATGAGCTAGATTTCTTTAAGACAGAGCAGAATCTCAAGGAGATATGATGGGAAGAAAATGATCCCACGGAGCCTTCGGAAAGGAATTGGACCAAGAATTCACTCTTTGGACTTTCCTCACTAAGGAAGGTAGTTCAAGGAGGCTGCTCTATGAGTTGAAAAAAATCTGCTTGTTTTTTCTTGAAACATCTTAGCAGACAGGAGTGATGCTGCCTTCATGTTCACCAGCAGGTGGGAGTAGAGTATTATAGTTGAGTGAAAGTGTCTGTGGAAAAAATACTGACAAAAATACTGACAGCCGGACAGTCCTGTGTTATATCTGAGATGAGAGAAGAAATCCAGTTTATTCTATTTTGTTTACAAAAATTATATTCTAGTTTTTTGATAGAAAGATGGATATTTGGGGAATTTAGTTAGATAGTATAGAATAAGAAGGATCACTCTTGGTGATCTTCAATAGTGAGAAAGATAAGTTTGGGGAATCATTTAGAATTTATTAGTTATAGGAAATATTTTCTTATCAATACCTATTTTTCCTTTTACTTTCCCTTTTATACAACCTTTTAATATTTATAATAAATACGGTTATATATAACTGACCTGAACAGGAGTTTTTCTTCAACTACTTGAGCAGCCATTTTTCCTCAACTGAAAAACCCCAGATCAACTAAAGAGCCCATCCATATCACTATCAACTATTGGTAATAACAATACCAATAATTAATAAGGGTCAATACCCCTTATAACAATAGATAATTTAAGAAACAATGGGCAATCTCAAAGCAATGATAAAAATAAAAGATATCATATTAAAAGAATTTATTTTATTAATATTATATTATATACATATATAAAAATTATTTTAAAAGAAAAATTCACCTATACTTTTTAGCATTATGATGAAATGGAATTTGAAATAATTCAGCAATTAGCTCCTGAAATAAATCCCTCCATGACATCTTTCAGGAATGCCAGCACCAAATTCCAGAGTTCTCATGCCAAAGGAAAAATAGTGCAATTAGAAAAAGAGAATTCAAATATAATAGAGTCACAATTAGGATTACTAAAGATTTAGCAGTTTCCACATTAAAGATCAGAAGTCTTGGAGTATGATATTCTGGAAAACAAAAGACTAGGTTTCCAACCAAGAATCATTGACTCAGTAAAATTGAGTATATTCTATCAGAGGAAAATGATCATTCAATAAAACAAAAGATTTTTAAACATTCCTAACTATACTATAAAGCAGTGATCATCAAAACAATTTGGTATGGGCTAAAAGACAGAAAGGGGGATCAGTGGAACAGACTTGGTGTAAGTGACCTCAGCAAGACAGTCTATGACAAGCCCAAAGATTGCAGCTTTCAGGACCAAAACCCACTATTTCATAAAAACTGCTAGGAAAATTGGAAGACAGAATGGGAGAGATTAAGTTTGGTTCAACACCTCACACCCTACACCAAGATAAACTCAGAATGGCTGAAAGACTTGAATATAAAGAAGGAAGCTATAAGCAAATTAGGTGAACACAGAATAGTATACATGTCAGATCTTTGGGAAAGTAAAGATTTTAAAACTAAGCAAGAGCTAGAAAAAAATCACAAAACATAAAATCCATAATTTTGATTACATCAAATTAAAAAGGTTTTGTATAAACAAAACAAATGCAAACAAAATTAGAAGAGAAGCAACAAATTGGGGAAAAAATCTTCATAACAAAAACCTCTGAAAAAGGTCTAATTACTCAAATTTATAAAAAGCTAAACCAATTGTACAAAAAAATCAAGCCATTCTCCAGTTGACACATGGGCAAGAGACATGAATAGGCAATTTTCAGTTAATGAAATCAAAACTTTTAATAAGCACATGAAAAAGTGTTCTAAATCTCTTATAATCAGAGAAATGCAAATCAAAACATCTCTGAGGTATCATCTCACACATAAGCAGACTGGCTAACATGACAGCAAAGAAAATTCATGAATGCTAGAGGGGATGTGGCAAAGTTGGGACATTAATGCATTGCTGATGGAGTTGTGAATTAATCCAACCATCTGCAGAGCAATTTGGAATTATGCCCAATGGACACTAAAAGACTGTCTGCCCTTTGATCCTGCCATAGCACTGCTGGGTTTGAATCCCAACGAGATAATAAGGAAAAAGATATGTACAAAAATATTCATGGCTGTGCTCTTTGTGTTGGGAAAAAAATGGAAAATGAGGGGATGCCCTTCAATTGGGGAATGGCTGAACAAATTGTGGTATATGTTGGTGATGGAATACTATTGTGCTCAAAGGAATAATGAACTGGAGGAATTCCATGGAGACTGGAACGACCTCCAGGAATTAATGCAGAGCCAAAGGAGCAGAGCCAGAACATTGTAAACAGAGACGAATATACTGTGGTACAATCGAATGTAATAAACTTCTCCATCAACGACAATGGAGTGATACTGAACACCTTGGAGGAATCTATGAGAAAAAACATTATCCACATTCAGAGTCAAACTGTAGGAGAAGAAACACAGAAGAAAAACAAATGCTCAAAGTCATGGGTCAAGGGGATATGGCTGGGGATATAGACTCTAAATGAACATTCTAAAACAAACACCAAAAATATGGAAATAGGTTCTGATCAAGGACACAGGTGATAACCAATGAAATTGCACATCTTCTGCTGGAAGTGTGGTGGAAGGGGAGGGAGGGAAATAATGTGATTCTTGTAACCAAGGAATAATGTTCTAAATTGACTATATAATTTAATTTTTTAAAAGAAATTTTATGCATTTCTGATGAAAACACTAGACCTAACAGTTCTCAAAAGAAACATAAAAAAAGATTAACAAAAAAGACAAAATTTAGAGATCCAAGATGGTCAAACTACTTCTCTTACTATGTGGAAAAATATTCTTATCTTAAACTTGTTATCATTGTGAAGGCAGTGAGGAGGAATATACATAGATTGATGTTGCAGTAATAATTTGATTAAGATGGCATTTTATTCAAAGAAATCAAGGGGTGAAAAAGAAGATTGCATTGTCAGAAAAGGGAAGGAAGAGACAGAAGAGGATAAATTCTCTCACTTAAAGGGGCATGTGTGACAAGGAAATCACTTTTAAAGACTGATATATATTAATTTAAGGTCGCCAAGGAATTCAGCTATGTAATTCCTAAATGAAAACTCAAGTCAGCAGTAAACCTTTTATGGAGTTTAATTACAATAGGAGTAAGAAAGGAATTAGAGAGAGAGAGAGAGAAAAAGGGAGAGAAGGGAATAGGGCTTAAATACCCCTTCTGTTTAGGCTGGGCCAAAAGGCCCAAGCCCTTGGATAGCTGGGGCAAAGAAAAGAGATCAGTCCCTATTAATCACGTGACCAAAATGGAGAAACAGTCTCAGAGGCCCCCACCTTCAGCTTCCTTCAGAGCAAGCTTCTCAGAGCACACTGCAACCACTCCGGCCAACTCCGCAACCACCCCCCGAGTCTTCAGACCCCCCTGATCTTTAAGGAAACCATCCAAGTTGCCTCCCCTCAGTTCTCACATCTACCAATCACTGTCCATCAATTTCCCTGTGCCAATGGAGGCTCTAGCTTAACCCAGGACCGCCCAGAGGCTTTGCACATGTCTGTTGAAGGTCATATTTTCAAATGATTAAATCTTTGCTCCTTTGCTACAGCCCTTTCTAAATCCTGTTAACCTGAGTAGGGTAGAGATTGGAATAATTAAATTTTGATCTAGGCTGCAGCCCTTACTCAATCCTGTTAGGACTGAATAGGGTGGAGATTGATTCCAAGTATCTCCATTGTATCAATTCTAAAATCAATCATGACTCAAAGAAATTCCTGTTCTATGCTTAAGCATAGGTCAAAGACCTTTCCATTGTTCAGCAAAGGTTTCTGTCCTAAAGTAATCTTAAGAAGGGAAGAGAAGGAACCTCCCATGCCAATGGGGTTCACATTCCAATAGACTATCAGTAAGAAATTTTCCAAGTATGAAATATCCCAATGATGAAATTTCCAACATTTATAAGTCTAAGGAATTTTGAGGTTTACACATGAAAACTGCTGGAGTCAGAATCCAGATCCAAGCATACTATTTTTTCATTTTAGTTTATTGATGTTTTTATTTGGGGATTTTGGTTTAATATAAGTATTTTCTTACAACAGTGACCAATATGGAAGGATATTTTGCCTAATAATACAGGTATGTCTCAGATCAGATTGATTACCACCTCTGAAAGGGGAGAGGCAAGGAAGGGAGGGAGAAAATGTCAGACTTATGTCAGAAATCACATGCTGAAATTGTTATTAAATATAATAGGGGAAATAAATTATGTAAAAAATGAATTAAATAAAATGTAAAAGCCATTTTGAGTTGATCTTCTTTCTGAAAAATAGGAAACCAGAAGAGTTTGTTTCAGGTTTTATCTCACCAAAGTTGAAACTAATGAACTCTGATAGTTCTATGATATGAAAGGCGCAGCTGAATATATGGGAAATGCCTTTGAATGAGGAGTGGATACAGTTAAATGGGAAAATGGCAGGGACAATTTCAGCCTTAAGACTTACAACAGTCCTTTCCTTAAAATTTTGGAAAATACAATAAATCTTGTCTTAATTGATTAATCATGAATAAACCAGAGACAGGCACTTTGTCAGCCCAGGTCAGCATTAAATATAGAAAAATGGCTCTGTCCAATTCTTAGAAGAGAAGGAACATCAATATAGTTCCCATTGAATGGCTTTGAGCCCATAGAGACATTCAAGGATATCACAGCAACAAAAGAGATGGGCCCCATGCTTTCTGCCCACCAGGGTGAAATGGGTGAATAAATAGTATCATTTCAAAAACATTTCAAATGGAGAAAGTTTCTAAAACTGGCTTCAGACTCTCCTAAGTATTGTAAAAAGGGAGATTTGAACTCTGGACTCCATTCCCCAGAAGTCCTTTCTCACTTCCCAAAATGCCTTGTAACCTCACCAGGGCCGAGAGTGAGATGGGGTATTTAACCTGATTTTAAGGCTTCTAGGACTTCTTTTCTACTTCTACTTTGGAGCAGACGCGTCTCTCATGATGTGAGTGAAATTGAATTGGGCCTCTTGGCCCACCTAGAACATGCCTTTCTGACTTGTATTTTCTTAAATTCTCAACCCTTAATAAAACTCTAAAAATAATACTCCTTGCAGAAAGAAACTAATTTCCACCTTGCCTCAGTTCCCCCTAAATTTTTAATCTTTACAGTTTGTTTTCTTTAAAATATTCCTAATAAAAAGCTTTATTAGAGAACAAAATGGAAAAAACCTCCATGTTCACCAGGGCCTTCATCTTGGTGCTCTGCTATATGGGTGGGAAGGAAACACAGACATTACAGAACACCAGAATGCTGTAGTTATGTGGATTCATTAAAAGTTTATGCCAGAAACTGGCATAGCTTTGCCAGCAAGATTCTCCCTCCAGACTAGTGTCCTTGCCCACCCAGAGATTCTAGCCACCACAGGAGGATCAGCACTGTAGGTGGGGGAGGGGTCCTGGGACCTTCCTTCTTCCTTCTCCTTAAACCTGCATGTCCTGGAGTTCAGGTTTTTGGGGGGTGTACCTTTTAAGTTGGGTCCAGGAGCAGGGTTCTCTAGCTCTTTCTTGTGTGAAGATTGGATTTAGCTCTCTCCTGATTGTAACAATGAAGATACTTAGCTCTTCCTTGAGGTGAAGATTAAATTGTAATCCCCTGATTATAAAAATGAAGGTACTTGGCTTTTCCTTTATTGGGAAGATTGAATTGTAATCCACAATCTATTTTTAGATTTTAATCTACAAAAAGGTGGTAACTCAGTATTTTAAGTAGATCTACCCATTTTAACTACAAAAAGGTGTTAAGTAACTTCAGAAGGTGAAATAACCAGAAAGGTGTTAAGTAGCCTAAAAGGTATAATCTAACCAAAGAAGGTGTGAATTAAAGAGTGGACAGTCCTAGAGAAAACTGTCTGCTGTGATTTGTAGACATGAAGTTTAGGGGAGGTGACACAAGAGAAAAAAATCTTTAAAAAAGAGGGCAAAAGGCCAGAATAAAAGATATATACAATTCAAGGAGATTGAAGAGCTCTTTGGCTTGGAGGAGAGACTGGAAGACAGACACTTGAGGAGTGACCAGAAAACAGACACCCAGACTTCTTTCCATTTAGATGGTCACCATTGGTGAGTGAAAGGCTGATTTAGTGACCCTGCCTTTCTCAGAGGAGAAAAGGCCCATCATCTTGAGATTTTTTTTTTCCCCTTGGTTGGGGCTTAGAAATTCTAACTGATATCAGTAGAAGCCAGAGATCTCTACCCCTCTCTCTTTTTCTCTCTCTCTCCTTTTCTTTCTTCCTTATTATCTTCCCTTTATTATAAACAAATTACCATAAATTCATTTACTTTAGTAATTCATTTTGGAATTTAGAAATTAAATCCCTGGTGACCACCTAATTAATATATTTCAGTCTCAAACACAAAATAAATTTAACACTTGTTGTTAGATTTGGTTTTCAATCCACTGGAAGCACTATATTTTTGATTGGTGAGGAAGGGTTTATAGAGGTCTGAATTTTTGCTGCCTCTAAGCAGCCATCTTGACTCCACCTCTCTGATAAATCTCATTTTTCATAAATCTGCCTGCTATGTTACTAGTGGGGTCATAGGGCCATCCTCCCAGAGGCAATTGGGACATAATCCAGAAGAGAAAAGTACATCACACAACAATTGTCATATTTTAATTAGGGACCATTTTACTCTCATTCACAACAGGCCAATGTCAAGATTAAAGAATTTATCTGAAATAAACATTCACCAAGTCCTGATTTTGAATCAAGTATTTTTGGAACTAAAGAAAAGACTTAAAACACTCCAATAAATTGATGATTTCACTGTGGGTTTTTCCTCCATAGACTTGTGATCAAAATCTGGATATATCTGTTCATTTTGGGAGACTCTGGTTTTTGTCTTTTCATTAATTTCCCAAGTTAAGAACATCTCAGGTCTTCCACATAACCTCCAGTTTTACCCAAAATTATAATGTTCCCATGGAGCATATTAATACTTCATTTCTTATCAATACTTATTGCTACTCTTACTATATGACCCATTCTCCTTATATTTTACCCATGCAGTTATGGAATGATGCTCTTTGTCCTTATTTTCCTCTAAAAAGCTGTCATTCTAACCCAATCCTATCAGGAAATACCTATTAAAAGGATTTATTTTTAATAATATTACCATTTTCATTAACAAGTTCAAGTTTATTTCTTTTGTTGATAAGTCATATCAACTCATTTTGTGACCCTCCCTGAATTAGCTTCTTGGGACCAATTTCATTCCAAGTCCAGGATTTAGCTACTAGCAAATTGAAGCAGTCTACCATTTTATCCACAGAGTCTAGCTCTGTACTTTGCATGAAATAGTTGATTAATACATAATCCTTGACTTCTTGCTCTAAAGAGTAAAATTTGGGGGGGGGGGACAAAATGACTTGACCTCCATCTAAATAGATGTTGGCAAAATATTAGTATGTAGCTTCAAATTAGGGAAATCTTGGCTCCTACTCCTTCATTTTTAAGGAATGCCAACAATTTTTGACATCTCTTTTTCCAAGGTACAAACTTCATTGATACATATATGGTATTCTTCTTGGTCCTCAGAACTATTTGGGTTCCTTGTTCTCAACTCTCTTTGTCACGGGGTAGGAAAAATTGTATGTGTTTAACTCAGAAACAGAGGGACTTAAATTTTTCCCAGACTTATGGGTCTTAAAAAATTTTCTCTCCTAGAACATGGGGACCTGAAATAAGAGAATTCAGGAGTACAATAAGGAAATATGTGATGTCCTCCACTTACCCAGGAAGTAAGGAAAAATCTTTCACCTTAGACTCATCCCCTGCTAAGGAAATTGCAAAGGCTGAAATCCAAAATAGAGAGTCTAAGTTTGAAGCTGCCACAAGGTTCATAGGCATGTGGTATACTTATGATTGTACTGTAAGATTGTTTTCAGGTCAGTTGCTTTTCTAATGATAAATATGACATTTTCTCATATTTTTTTCATTCTTCTTTTATTTTTTCTTGATTATTCATGGAGTCATTAGCTTCAATTTGTCCAAATCTTATTTTAAAAGAATAATATTCTTCAGTGATCTTATATACCTTGTTGTCATTTCACCAATTCTAATTTTTAAGTTCTTTTCTACAGTGAATTTTTATAAATATTTCCTTTTGATTATAATAGAAGCATCTTTTTAATCACTTCTCATGTAACAACATTTTTATGTTTCTTGTCATTTCAATGGGTAATGGAAGAAATGTAAAGCAGTAGAGAATTTGGAATTTGAGATTTTAAAACTAATAAAATAAGCCTTCTGAAATTGAATTGCAAGACATATACAGAAAAAATATTTTTAAATGAAGGAAAAAACTGAATAAGTTCTGATGCATGATCATTTTCTCATTTTTATTATGTCTTATGGCAATCAACTAGTGTTACATTCAAAGTATCATTCATGAAACGACAGGAAGAGAACAATTAGGCTTTGGCAAAAGATTGTCCATAAGAGATTATCATCATATGATAAAATAATTTATAGAAAGGAATCAAAGGCATAATAGCTTACTGTAGCTTGTTATACATGCAAAATCATCCTATTCAGTTGGGTCTTCATAATTCGTCAACAAATCATCTCTCCCATATGTACAATTCATCAAACAATAGCCAATAGATGTAATGACTGATATGACCGAGATAAACATATTGGGGAAATAATGGACTTCCAGCTTTGCAAATCTTTTTAAATCAGAACCCTGGATAGGCTTATGCATAAGGAGAAATGTGATACAAACTCAACCAAGAATTAAAAATCAAGCCTTCATATTTTTAAATTCATTAATTATTCCATAATTATATTTGTCATCCCTATTGTAGGTGTCTGCTCCATATAATGTATTTCTATATAACTACTTTTAATTCTTCCTCTATTAAAAAATCAGGCAACATGACTCCATTCAAAATAGTACTTGATTCCAATGAGAAAGAAAGAAATAACAACAGAAAATAAAAGGTATACAAGCTAGGCTATTTTTTAAGACTCTAGGAAATTAAGAGCTGCATCTCTATGATTGGTGAGGAAGAGATTGAGAACACATTGCTCCTCAGAGACTAACTTTGTTTTTCAATATCTCCAGAGTATTTCTGTCTGACCTCAGAAGGATCACATAGCATTTGGGAGCAAAGAAACAAGTGAGAATTCCAGCACTGGAGAGTAAGATGGAAAAGATCTCCACGGCCACCATGGCCTTTCCCTTAGTGCTCTGATATGTGGGCAGGAAGGAAATCCAGACACTGCAGAAAACTAACATGGCAAAAGTCAAATACTTGGCTTCATTGAAAGTGTCTGGCAGTTTCCTTGCCAGAAAGGCCATCATGAAGCTAACCAAGGCCAGGAAGCCCATGTAGCCTAGAACAGAGTAGAAGAAAAAGAGCGATCCCTCATTGCACTGAATGACAATGAGGGAAGCCTCGGAGTGTATATCCCTCTCAAGGAATGGGGCATGTGTTCCAAGCCAGATGCCACAGAGACACATTTGGATAAGAGTACAGATACAAATGAGAAGATAAGACGTTGTGGAGCCCAGCCACTTGCGGAGCCCACTCCCTGGCTTGGTGGCCGCAAAGGCCAGAACCACAGTTAGAGTTTTGGCCAAGATAGAAGCAATGGCCACGGTGAACACCACTGCAAATGAGATTTGTCTCAGCAGGCAGGTGGCTTGAGTGGGAAGACCAATGAAGAGCAAGGAACAGAGGAAACAAAGGGTGAGGGAAATGAGAAGAGTGTAGCTGAGACTGCGGTTATTGGCTTTGACTATGGGGGTGTCTCTGTGCTTCACAAAGACTCCAAGGACTAGAGCAGTGAGCAGGGAGAAGCAGAGAGCTGCAGAAGCCAGAACCATTCCCAGAGGTTCTTCATAAGCCAGGTAAGTTATCGTCTTGGGGAGGCATCTATCTCTCTCCTTGCTTGGGTGCTGATCTTCAGGGCATTGCAGACACTTCTGTGCATCTACAAATAAAACAAAAATGAATCTCTTGTTATATATAGTTTTATTTCTCCAGTAAATCACAAGTTTAGTCATTCTACATGAAGCTCCATCTTTTCTTCCTACTACTCCTCCGGCAGGACAAGAATTTTAGAGGCTCAATAAGATATACCCATATTTCAGTATCTCCACATCTTTACATATGGATAAAATAATGTATTAAATTATTGCTTTACTATCATTTCCTTAATAAACAAAAATTAAAGTGTCTCTAATCCATTTAAAAATCAAACCTTTTACCATGAGGCCTAAATCGATAAGTAACCAATTTAAATATAATCATCTATGTTCAAAATAGAAATGAGAAAATGAAATATTTTATTATCATTTTTCATAGATAGACCACATATCATTGAATAAATGAGATGAAAAAGGGTTTTTATTTGATTATGATTATTTTAATATTTTATTTTATATAAGTTTTATACAAGTTATATTTTATGTAATTTCAAGTCTTCTGAGTCATTTTGGGCACATGATTACGGTGATGTAAATATTCTTCAATTAAAGTGACTACTGTTAGTTTTGAAAAAGATCTTGACTTTTTCATCAGAACCTAGATTTTGCATCTATGACAATGACTCCATAGATTCAAGTTTAGTAAATATAAATTTCAACCCTGATATCTTTATAGTTTCTATGCATCTGGGTGATATTTCTATTGTATACATATTAATTACTATAGCACCCATGACTATTCCCCATACTAGGTGGATATCTTGACTATGTACATAAATATTTAAGTCTTTCTTTCATTTTTGGCTCAACTATTAATAAATGGTATGATCATGAACTTTGTTATTTATTTAATCTTATGTGATTAGGCTAGAAAGTGAAATTTAAAGACATAAGTGAAAGCTTATTGAAAAAGAAACTTGATTAACTAGCATTTAATCAAAATGTGGTACCTTAGAAATAATTCATCACTCAATAAAATGGATATAGTAAACAATCATTTTTGATAATATTAGGGGAAAAACATCTTTCCTATCATCAAATCTGGGATAAGAATATGTAATAAATAAAAATTAATCTTGGAGACTATATACTAAATTTATAAGTATTTATTAGTAAAGGGAAATAAACAGATAAAGAAGATATCACCAACAAATTCCCCAAAGTTAGTAGCCATGTTACTTCCCCTTCAGCAGATCCTGGATTCCCAATGGGCCCTGATCCATTTTATAAGTTGGGGCCGAGGGGCCCAGCTACCCATATAATTGTGCCAGACAAAATGAGACCTGGCTAGGAGCTGGCTTGAGTGGAGGAAGATATGGGAGCCCAAGAGACTGTCCCTCTACATCCTACCTTAATGTACCTGTGCCAACTATGAGTTATACTTTTATGTTATTTTCATACAATATATATAAGAAAAATGAATCAGGAGTAGGTAGAAAGAAGGGTGACAAGTCACCCTACATAATTTATATTTGGAGTACATCCACTCAATATCCCAATTTCATTCCAGTGTCACCACCACAAAATTTATAACATCCTCCTCATTACACCCATCAGGAAATGGAGGCAGCCATAAATGTTCAGCATATTGGACCCTGGTTATTTCATTCAACCATGACAATCAAGAGATATTATATAAGAAAATTAAATAAACTACAATATGGTATTCAATCTCATGTATTCTATTCTGGTTATGTACTGGAAAAAAAGCAAAATAAGGGAAAAGGGAAATAGGTTGTGGTGAACCACACAGTTTATGTATCAGTTATAAATATTAAGTAATTCTGAATGTGGAAGACTTATCAAGGGAGTCATAAATTGTTGTTTTTCCTAATATGCATCACTCCTTATAATTGTATCATATTGTGAGTATATTGTTTTTATATTCCGAAAATCTTTTATATTATAGAGGCAGAGCTAAGATGGCCGCAGAGTAGCAGGAAGTGCCAGACTCTTCTCACAATCAATCATTACAAAGCATCTCAAAAAGACAAAAATCAAAATCATATGAGTGAAGGGGCTCTTTCATGTGGCATAGCCTTGAAGATAGGCAGCTTTTGGACATTTCCACACTATATGGGTATAAATTACACCTAACAAAGCTCAAGTTGATCACCCTTCCATTATACCACCTACCATGCCAGAGTCAGAGTGAGCACCAGGATAATCTCTAAATTCTCAGAGAGTGTCTGAGGGCATCATAGACGTACTCCTGAGGGCAGTGAAAGGCCTTGGCAGTGAGACTTGGAACCCAAGGCTGAAGAACATGGAACCTGGGCACAGAGATAAGGAAGAAATGGTCTGCCCAAAACAGATGCCACAGAGACTTGAAAAATAACCTCCAAGCAAAACACTTTATAACTGTCTACACAAATAACTGCCTGACCCCCTCACTCAGACTTCAGGCTGGGATGAGAAGATAATACAGAGACAAAAATTAAGACAGAAAAGACCACCAACATGCAGAAACCACAATCCATAAGAACAAAAAGAAACAATCTGCAGAAGAAAAAGTCTTTGATCTTTGGTAATTTCGATGGAGAAAACAGCAAAATACAGAAGCAACAGCAGAGAGTGACAAACAAGCAAATGCATAAAAACTTTCATTAAAAAATGGAAATTGGCCATAAGCTCTCAAGGAACTCAAAAAGTAGTTCAAAAACCAAGTAAGAAAAATAGGAAGAAAAGTGGGAAAAATAAATGATAGTAATTCAAAAAGAAAGTAACAGTTTAAAAGACAAACTTTCCCACTTGGAAAAGAGGCACAGAAATCATGTGAAGTAATAAGCAAATTGTAGACTAGAAGTGGCCTGCTAGAAGCCATGAAAAGTGGGATAGACCAAACTGAAAAGGAAAACCAGAAGACCATAACTAAAAATCAGTCTTTAAATACTAGAATTGGGCATGTAGAAGCTAATGATCTTGCAAGGCAGAAAGAATTGACAAAGCAGAATCAATAGAATGAAAAAATAGAAGGAAACTTGAAATATCTCATAGAAAAGACAATTGACCTGGAAAACAGATCCAGGAGAGACAATTTGAGTATCCTTGTTTGCCTGGAACAAATTAAAGCCTTCACATCATATTATAAGAAATTATCCAAGGAAACTGCTCTGATATTCTTAATACAAGAGGGCTAAATAGACATTGCTATTATCTATAGATCACTCCCTACCTTAAATCCCCAAAAGAAAAGCCTCAGGAATGTTATAGACAAGTTCAAGATCTTGAAGGCCAAATTAAAAAAAATATTGCAAGCTCCCAGAAAGAGACAATTCAGACATCACGAAGCCCTAGTCAATATTACACAGGATCTAGCAACTTCCACAATAAAGGACAACAAGGCTTGGAATATAATATTCAGAAAGAATCTACAACAAAGAATCACTTACCCATCAAAACTGACTATATACTTTAGTGGGAAACTATGGGCAGTTAGCAAAATAGAAGATTTCCAAGCTTTCTTTAAAAAAAGACCATAACTAAGTAGAAAATTTGATGTTCAAATATAAAATTCAAAAGAAACATGAAAAAGTAAACAAGAAAGTAGGAAAAAATTTAAGGGCTTCAGTAAGGTAAAATTGTTTATAATCAATATGGGAAAATGATATTTGTAACTTTCAAAAATTTTTCACTATAATAATAGATAAAAGAATTGATCCTAGGCAGAGACTGGGGTACTAAGTTGTTTAAGATTATATGTAAAAAAGGGGAAAAGTGGAATAGAAGATTGCACCCAGAGAAACTTAAAGGAAGAAGAAAAATAGGATGAACTATATCACATAAAGAAGCTTATGGGGGGCAGGGGAGAAGAACACTTATAAGAAGGAGAGGAAGAGAGTGATAATAGGTAATACTTAAACCTTACTCTCAGTGTAATCAGGAGGGAAGAAGAGCCAGAACTATTGGAGTATTGTGAGATTTTAAATGGTTGAGGTCTTAAACTGTAGTGAGTTAAAATGGTGGATGTGATAGATATAAGAGAGGGTGAGTAAATTTGACCTCAAAAAATATGTTTCACTACCGTGTCTTGGTTTTTAAATCAAATATAAGGTGGTCGCCAGGGAAATATTCCCAATTATTCAAATACCCAAGTCAACTGGGTTTTGTAGAGATTTTTAATTAACAATACAATGAGTAATCAAAGAAAGAGAGAGAGAGTAGAAAGGAATAAATATGAAGGGCCTCAAGCCAATATGGCCTAGACCTGAGTCTTAAGAGAGAAATCAGTCAGTTTTTTAACACTCACCACAAGGTCTGACTAAACAAGGATTCTAGTGACACCAGGACAGATCCATCTCAGCTGACTACACCAGAGAGAGCTCCAGCTTGACCTCCCTAGAGATTTGTCCTCCAAGAGCTTCCCTTCTCCAGAGCCTCTCTCAAGAGATTCTTCCCAAGTGATCCTCATCAGAAATCCTCCAAAAGGATTTCTCCAAAAGGATATCTATATCCTCAAGAGATTCTGCTTTTTCTTATATAGGGGTTTTTCCTCCCATGTCACCTCCCCTAAGTCCCTACATCTACCAATCACTGCAGATGCTTTCCAAAGGATTGCCCATCTGAAGTCCTGCTAAGTCGAACAATCTCCTCAGTAGATCTGAATGAGAGAAAACCCAGCTGAGTCAACTAATCTCATCAAGAGAAAACTTGCCCAACCCTTTTAGGTACCTAGCATCCCATTGTCTCAATTCTAAAAACAGGCCTGGCTCAAAGAACTCCTTGCCCCACCATAACCATGGATTCAAGTACTTTCTTTCTTTAGCACGGAGTTTTCTGCCCTAAAGCAGACTTAAGTACAGGTGGAATTGAGGTCCTCCCATTTCTGATCCTGGCGAGTTCTCACATCAAAATGGGGAATGTTTCTCAGTAGGGAATTTGTTCCCATTAAGAATTCCCCAATGGGAAAATTTTTAACATTCACAAGTCTGAGAGATTTCAAGATTTACAGTATAGAATTCTATTTTACCCCACAGGGAATTTGAGAAGGAAAAACCAAAGTGGGAGGAAAGGGGCAGGGAGCATTCAAAGTGAAGGAAAGGCAGTGGCTAGATTTAACAGACCTTAAAGAAAAATAAGAGGGGAATAAGAAGGGAGGGGAGGAAAGTAATTTAAAATAAGTGTTTGGAATAAGGGGACTGAAAGAAGAAAGAGCTGGACGAAAAGAGGAAATAAAGATGATGTGGAATACACAGGTAGTAATCATAACTCTGAATGTGAATGGGATGAACCTACCCATAAAGTGGAAGCAGAGAGCAGAGTGTATTATAGACTAAAATCCAACATATGTTGTCTATGAGAAACATACATGAGGCAGGTAGACACACACACCAGGAAAAGGTAAGAGGTTGGATCATAATTTATTGGGAATCAACTGAGAAAAAGAAGTTAGGAATCTTAATCATGATATCTGAAAAAGCCAAAGTAAAAACAGAACTGATTAAAAGAGATAAAGAAGATAATTACAACCTGATTAAAGCAGTATAGACAATGAAGAAATAATACTCAACATGCATGCACCAATAGTATAGAACCCAGATTTTTAAAGGAACAACAATTGGAGGTTAAGGAGGAAATAGATAGTAAAACTATACTAGTGGGAGAACTGAAGCTTTCTCTATCAGAACTAGATTAAACAAACCAAAAACTAAATGAGAAAGAGATAAGAGATGTGAATGAAATGAGATGTGAGTGAAAATAAATAGGGACAAAAAGTAATACACCTTTTTTCAGGAGCACATGGTACGTTCACAAAGACTGACCTTGTACTAGGGCATAAAAACATTGCAAACAAGTGCAAAAAAGCATAAATAATAAATGCATCTTCTTCTTTCAGATCATAATGCAATAAAAATTATAATTACTAAGAGTATATGGAGGGGTGAATCAAAAATTAATTGGAAATTAAATAATGCAATTCTCCAAAATTGGTTTTTAAAAGAAAAAATTAATGATTTCATTGAAGAGAATGATAATGAGGAAACAAGATATCAAAATATATAGGATGCAACCAAATAAGTACTCAAGGGAATATTTATGTCCCTGAGTGCATATATCAACAAATCAGAGAGGGAAGAGGTCAATGAATTGGGCATGCAAATTAAAAATAACTAGAAAGAGAAAAATTAAAAAGTCCCAGATAAAAACTAAATTGGAAATTCTAAAAATCAAAGGAGAAATTAATAAAATTCAAAGTAAAAGAACTATTTATTAATAAATAAGACTAGGAGCTGGTTCATTTTAAAAAAAGAAATAAAATAATGTACTGTACTAAAAATAAAAAGGGCAACCTCACCTCTAATAAAGAGGAAATTAAGGTAATTATTAAGAACAATTTTGCCCAAATACATGGCAACAAATATGACAATATAAGTAAAATGAATGTATATTTACATAAATAAAACTTTTTTCCATCATATTCAGCTTTCCTTGCATTAATACCATCATCTGTTTCATCTCTGAGACCCTGAATACCATTGTAAAAACCATCTTGATTTTATAGACAACCACAATAAAAATCCATTTATATTTATATATAACAGCAACACCCACCAAAGCCACAGGTAACTGTGAACACACTATCTGTAGTGACAATTGCATTATTGGCCATATCATATCCCAATTTAACAATCCATACATACATCCTGCTATAACACTAAACAATTTATATGGTATCATCAGCAAATAACCATAGACAACTCCCATTAGTGCCTGTAACATGTTACCGGTCATACAAGAGTAATGAGGGAATAACTCTGGATATAGGAAGGGTTGTGTAAAATTACCTTCCACTTTGAAAACCCCAAGCCTCTATCAAAGATCTTCACTTCCACAGTGGTCAGCAGGTTGTTCTGAGTGATAGACATAACTGTGGTGCTGAAGGACAGCCCACTCCAGCAAGCACCTTAAAATTCTACAGCCTGCTGGCACTTGATTGACAGCTTCAGGAAATTCCAAGCCTCTCAGCTCAAAGTTTCCTCTCAAGTGTCAGTAAAAAAAAAACTGAAACAAGTTTGAAAAAAATCCCTTACTCCCTTGCCCCAAAAGTAACCTAAGTCCAAACCACCTGTCTCAGCCAAACTGTAATTTAGAGTGGTTTGGGGATGGAATTAGATGTTTTAATGTAGGCCAGTATCCGAAGGACAACTGTTTTGGGAAGGCTAACAAGTCTAGTCTAGGCAGAGCCTGACCTGAGGTAACAAAGATAGATCACTCTGTAACAGAGACATATTGTAGGATTTATTCAACAAGAGATGGTGAAAAGGGGTTTGGGAATAATCCTAAACTAATGTCAATTATCTAAAACTTCACAGATCTAAATAACACTTCATAGAGATTTCTTCACAGATTTTGAGCTACAATGATTCTTACCTATCTGTCTAAGATCCAAGATCCTAATATAACTAAACCTATACTAACCCCCAAACCCCCTTCTGATGGTGGAAGAGGTAGTGGGTTTGGGCAGTTAGGCAGGACAGGACCAAGGAGAGGTCTTGGATCCATATGGATCTCAGAGCTAATCTAACAGACAGATGTTTCAGGATCACACCAGGAAGCTCTGTAGATACCAGCCAGCAGGGAAGCAGGGAAGACTGAAAAGATAAGATAGAAACTGACACAAAGAGAAAACAGCCAGTCTCTCCAGGTCAAAAAGAGAGGTGGGGAGATAGAGGGAGAGGAAACAGAGAGAGAGAGAGAGAGAGAAGAGAGAGAGAGAGAGAGAGAGAGAGAGAGAGAGAGAGAGAGAGACGGAGAGAGAGAGAGAGAGAGAGAGAGAGAGAGAGAGAGAGAGAGAGAGAGAGAGAGAGCACTCAACTATTACTTAGCGACAGCTTAACTCTTCCCCTGCAGAATTCCAGAATCTTTTACTCTGCTTCTCCATATCCCTGATGCTGTAAGGAAAGTGGTAACATTTGAAGAAAAGTGGCATGAGAACAGCAGGAAGATTCTTGAACTTTGGAAGGGGTTTAGTTTGACAGCAGGACAGTTAGGGGGCTCTCTGGAGACTCTCTGGAGGAGTCAGCTGCAGATTTCTTGGTGGTTATCCTTTCCTGATTCCCATTTGCTGTTTTTCATCAAGGTCATTCTTGGTGAACCTGATCAAGCTACAGAGACTGTGAGATCAAGTCTGAATCCTTTTGGATCTAAAACCTTCCATGGTTTTAGCAAAGGATTACCCAGACCCTTTTCTTAATTCTGACAAAGAGGGGTATAGTTGAATTATAGTTAAGAATAGAGACTGTAGGTTTGGGTTAGAGAGAAACAAAGTAGAAAATTTTCTAAGAAGAAATCTCTTTGAAGAGATTATTAGATCTGGTGGGGACAGATAGATTAAAATTAGTTTAGATAATACTAAATCTCCTTTTCACCTTTCCTTTATTTATTAAACCCAAACTGTCCTGTGATTATATATTATCTGTGTTTATTAGCTCAGGGTCTGCCTCTGCCTGCCTTGGGCTAGTCTACCCTTCCCAAACCAGATTACTGGCCCTAGAATATCATGCCTGATCCTAAAAGTAAACTCAGATAGTACATATATATGTATATATATATATATATATATGTATATATATATAAGTGTATAAATAGTTATATCACTGCAGACCCACTTCATCTGCTCTCGTACTTATAACACCACCAAGATAAATTCAGAATTGGGTAAAAAAATTTAAATATAAAGAAATAAACTATAAATAAATAACATAGAATGATGTAGCTGTCAGATCTATGGAAAAGGAAAGAATTTAAGACCTATCAAGGAATAGAGAATATTATGAAATGTAGAATGAATAATTTTGATTACACTAAATTAAAAAGATTTTGTACAAACAAAACCAATGTAGCCAAAATTAGAAGGGAAGAAACAAATTGGGGAAAAAATTCTTTATAACAAAAACCATTAACAAAAGTCTAATTTCTCAAATTTATAAAGAACTAAATCAGTTGTACAAAAAAAATACAAGCAATTTCCCCAATTGATAAATGGGCTAAGGACATGAATAGGAAATTTTCAAATAAAAACATCAAAATTGTCAATAAGCACATGAAAAAGTGTTCTAAATCTATTATAATTGGAGAAATGCAAATCAAAACAACTCTAAGGTATCATCTCATACCTAGCAGGCTGGATAATATTAGAGCAAAAAAAATGTAATAAATGTTGGAGGGGATGTGGAAAAATTGGGACACTAATGCATTGCTGGTGGAGTTGTGAATTGATCCAACCATTCTGGAAGGCAATTTGGAATTTTACCGAAAGGACTTTAAAAGATTGCCTACTCTTTGACCAAGGCATAGTACTGCTGGGTTTGTACCCCAAAGAGATAATAGGGGAAAATACTTGTACAAAAATATTGATAGCCATGCTTTGTGGTGGCAAAGAATTGGAAAATATGGGGATGTCCTTTGATTGGGGAATGGCTGAGCAAGTTGTTGTATCTATTGGTGCTGGAATACTCTTGTGCTAAAAGGAATAATAAATTGGAGGAATTTATGGTAGCACATGGTAGTGCAATCAAATTTAATGGAATTCTTTACTAGCAGCAATGCAATGATACAGGACAATTCTGAGGGATTTCTGAGAAAGAACAATAGCCACATTCAGAGAAAAAAACTGTGGGAGTAGAAACACAGAAGAAAAACAACTGCTTGATCACATAGTTTGATGGGGAAATGATCAATCTATTGCAAATATTTATAATATGGAAATAGGTCTTGATCAATGATACATGTAAAGCCCAGTTGCATTGCTCATTGGCTATCTGAAGGAGGATGAAGGAGGAGAAGGAAAGAATATGAATCATGTAACCATGGGAAAATATTCTAAATTAACTTAATTAATTAAAAAGTAATATAAAATAAAATATCTTAAATTTTTGAAATTTTAGAAATCAGAGTTAATAGAACTTTTTTTCCTTTTATGGTATATATCAGTCAGTCAGTGCCCTTAACATTGTTATAACTATATCCTTCTTTTCATAGCAAGTTTCTATAATCAGGAAAAGTCAGCAGTAGAAGTTTGGTGAGTACAATATTAAATCTATTAAATAATAGATTGATACTAGACCAACTCTGAGTTCCTATAATGAAATGCAAGGATGAAAACTTTTATAATTATAATCATCAAATTATATATGGATTATAGCCTCCTAATGGGACAATTAGACAAATCAAAAAGACAAAAAAGAAATGCGATGAAAATGTTTTCTAATTAAACAGAATAGCAAAATTTGAGAAAGGAACAGGATTAGGCTGTTTTATTTAAGAACTACATACATGAGCATATGATTGAATTCCAAGTTATTTTATATTATATATATATATATATATAATATATATAAAAATTCAGACTTTGTCTTTTAGTAATCAGTTCTTAAATATAGATTAAGGATCTTACATTTAAAATTGTAGAACTAATTGTAAAGAAAGTTAAATTATTTTCCCATTTTAATGTATCTTTCTGATCATTTTGAAAGACAGAAGAGTTTATTTTACAACTTATACCCTCATGCATTTTTAAAGATTTTTATATCTGGCATGGTATTAAGATACAGAAAAAAATAGCAACAGATATGTAAAAAAAGTAATTCTCTGCCACTTCAGATATGGAGAAACAAATTTGAAACAGTACTGGATTATATTGTCTAGTCATTGCCATATTTTGTCAGAATTTTCTAGGAATCTCAACAAATGGGTTAGAAACAGAAAAACAGACCCTTTCACAGCTGCTCTGAAAAGGAGGCCTAATCCAGAATGTCCAAGAGACGACATTTCTAAGGATCAGCTGATAATCAGAACTAGTTCTGTTGATTAAATGGATATTGGGATTGGGTGACTAGTATGGAAAGAGATTTAATTTTTCAGATATTGATGATCATAATTATATTGCTTTAACCTTGCGTTTCGTGGTTTTTATGTTTGCTGAGTTTTGTTGTTTGCCTTGGCGATATGAATCTCTGTCTTCAAAATTAGTTCTTTATGAGATCTCTAATCCATTTGATCTGTAGGTTGACTTATATTTTGATTATGAAAGTATTAAAAACACACAGCTTTGACTTATAGATAATTGATTCCTTGAGGAAGTATCTTTACCCCTCCTTCATAAGTCAAAAGATGAAATTTAAGGAATTAGAACTGCAAGTGGAAGTGAGAATTGATATAAAGTCACCAATTTCAGGGCAGCTGGGTGGCTCGGTGAATTAAAAGTCAGACACAGAAGCAGTAGTCCTGGGTTCAAGTTTGGACTCAGACACTTCCTATAGGTGTGTCCCTGGGGAAGTCACTTAACCTCCATTTACAAGCCCTTACCACTCTTCTGCCACTGAACCCATATATAGTATTGATTTCAATATGGAAGGTAAGGGTCTAAAAAACAATTTTAAGTCACTGACTCTTTCTTTTGACTCAATTCTGGATTTAATTTAGTTTCAATTCTAATCAATTATGGATCTAATTCAGTTTGTGTGTTGTGAGAAAAATTCATTCAATTAAGCAAATTGTGCAAAATCCTTATTTGATTGCTTGAATAGGGAAGATTGAATAGGGAGTAGGGAAGTTAAACTACCTCTAAGCCACACCTTAGAGATGCTTAAATAAGAACCTCGGTTAGGCTGACCAAAAACCCAAAGACTGATGACAGGAGCTTTCTTATAATTATACATCTAAAGCAAACTATATATATTTTCTAAAAACTGGCCCCATACTGAAAACTGGACCCAGAAAAAAAAAGCAATTTCTTCTTGGGCAAGAACTTTGCCTTTTATTGTGTCTTCTTGACTTCTCTAATATTGTGCTGTTCCCAAATCAGGTTAAGATTCAAAGTAAAAAAGAAAGAAATCCAATGTCTCTAATTCGAGAGGACCATTTGTCTTGAGGCACCCACCTGTCTGATTGGAAATTTCCCTGTCAGAGCACAGAGTACAGTCGAAACAGCATATGGGCTCCCTTTCACGAATTATCTTCTTGAAACCAGGGCCACAGCTCACACTGCATATGGAAATTGGAGTCTGAGTTTCCATCAAGAGAAGAGAGAAAATATCATGGTAAGAATGACAGATGAAAGACAGATACACTGAGGCAAGGATGATTCCAGATCTCTCCCAAGGAAGGCATTTAGAATAAGGATTTTCAGTGATTCCGAGCAAGAATGATATATATCTCAATGGAAATTTCCTTCTTTTTTCTTCCATCGCTGCAAATCAATGTTTGCCCAAGTCATGGTCACACACAGATGCTCCACAAAGCACAATAAAGTGCCTGATTTTTTAAACTTTTATGTGGCCGCCACATTTTCCATCGAGTACATCATACTTGTACATCTCCAAAGTGCATTTCATTTTCTACAAATACTTCTGAAGTAATTCAGTGGCCAGGCTGGTGGAGGGAAACTTTTTCACCAAATAGTCCCTATTCTTTCTTTTTTGGTGAAGAATCCTGAATGTTTCAATGAGTCACAACTTTAGACAGGTTATAATATAATAATTTAATTAAACCATACAGCATGATTGAATCTAAGAATCAGGTGATTTGATTGGTTTACATTGTTTTTGAGGCTGGCATTTAGAGTTAATTCTGGAGAATATTAAAGGGTAGGATTTTTTGAATGACACAGAAGAATAAAACTGAAGCTGAATATAACTATATATATATATGTATGTATGTATGCATATATATGTATGATCTACATTAGAAAAGGACATAACTACAACATTTAGATTTGGAGATGTGTCAGTTTCTCATTTGTGTCCATCTCTTCCTAGCTCTTCTTGGAATTTTCTTGGTAAAGATGTTTTGAATGAGTTTAGTATTTCCTACTCCAACTGACTTTAAAATATGAAAAAATTGAGGCATATGGGGTTAAGGATCTTGCCCAGGGTGATAGCAGTAGTAAAACGCTGACTATAAATCTGAACTGAGGAAAGGGGTCTTCTTGACTCGAGGCAGTCTGTCCATTGCACCAACTTATCTAAATTAAGAATCTCTAAAAGAGAGTTGCATACTGGGAGTTAAGATGACAAAGTAAAAAGATAATGCACTCCTCCAACACACACACACACATACACACACACACACACACACACACACACACACACACACAATCTAATTGCCTGAAAACAATGTAAAGTCAAAGGAAGATGTCTCATTGGGGTAAGAAGACAGAGTAGCCAAGGCAGCCCAATATCTGTGGGAAATGGAAGAACTTAAACCAGTTCAACATGCTTTGATTCTGCCAGAGGCCACAAAGCTCTATCCAGGGAGCAGACCCAGTCCAAGCCATTCAACATGCATATATCAGGCAGAGAGGGCAAGGAATGGAACCCAGCCAACGTAGGCCATGTGAAAGGGGTAGTGAAGTAAAAGAGGACAAGAAAGCTACAAAAACTCACTTAGCTTCAGAGTGCCTGAGGCAGAAAGGGAGCAGAGTAGGGGACTGGCAAACTGCAAAAACTTACTCATCCCCACATGGCAACAGAATGCCTGAGGCTGCAGATCCCAAAGCAATGGAGTGACCGAGTGGGAAATCTGCCTAGCTTAAACCACTCAACAGGGGCATTGAAGGCAAAGGCAGGAAGGAACACAATTCTAGATGACAGAAGAGTGTCTTGAGCAGTCAATCCCAGAGCGGGTAGTTTGTCCAGCCAAAGGCAATTGGCAAGAAGAGGAAGTAGCAGAGTAGGGACCCATCCAGCCCATAAAACAATAAGGGAACTGGTAACACAGGGTGTTGAATCTGGTTGGACAAAAACAGCAACAAGCCTCCCTATGGCAAGCTAACAGAGCCACATTCTCATTGGACTCAATGTGGGAAACAAAGGCAGGCTAGCCTACACTAAATTTTAGAGAATAGTACTCTGCAATTTATAGCAGTGCTCCCTCTACCCCATGAACTGAGAAGACCCTCGAAATATAGATGAGAAAACTGGAGGAAGATGAGCAAAAAAAAAAATCCTTATCTTAGAAAATTATCTTAGTGGCAGCAAAGATAAAAATATGAACTCAAAAGAAAACAATAATTTTTAAAAGGGAACATGTGAAGCTTCAGAGGAAAGTGTGAAAGGATGCTTTGTCCCCCAAAAAAATGCCTGAAAGAACTTGGCAAGTCAAAAAATTAAATAATAAGACACTTGACAGAAAAACTCTATAAATGGGGGGAAAGTCTCCTGAAGAAAGCAACTCCCTATAAAATGAAATAAGTAAAAAGAAAATGGACACAAAATAACACATTGAAAAAAGAAGACCCTGAGGAATAGAGAGGACAAAATGAAAATTCAAACCAAAAAATACTGAGGGGAAAAAACTCTTTAAAAAGTAGGATCAGTCAAGTGAAAAAGGAAGCACAAAAACTCAAGGAAGAATATTAGACATTAAGTTAAAATTAACATTATACAAAGAGTTAATGAATCCATATGACATCAGGAAATAATGAGATAAATTTTAAAAATTAAAAATAGAGGAAAATCTAAAGTGCCTCTCAAGAAAAATATCTGACATGGAAAATAGAAGGAGAGATAATCTAAGAATCATTGGAATACCTAAGTGTTACAGTCAGAAAGTGAGCCTGGACATCATATTATAAGAGATCCTATGGAAATATTTTGCTGATATCCTTGAGCAAGAGAAGATAATGGAAATTGAGAGAATCCACCAATCACTTCCTGAAAAAGATCCTCAAATAAAGTACCCCAGGACTATTATTACCCAAGTCCAGATCTCCAAAAACAAGAAAAAAGTATATAACAAGTATTCAGAAGGAAAATATTCAACTATCAGAGAACCATAGTCAGTATTTCACAGGACCTAGCAGACCCTATTTTAAAAGCTTGGAAGTCATGAAATATGATATTTAAAAAGGCAAAAGGTTTAGTACTATAATCACGAATTATATACCCAGCAAGACTGAAATTCATACTATGAGGGGAAACAGAATTTAATTAAATAAGGAATTTTAGACATTCTGGACCAAAAACTCAGATCCAAAAAGAAAATTTAATAAGCAAATTCTACATTCATAAGATGGATAAAAACCCAAAGCAATAACTTAAGGGTTTCAATATGGCTGAATTGAGGACATTCATACATGGGAATGTGAAATTAAATTAAACACCAAATTAGAAATCATTAAAATCAAAGAAGAGGTTAATAAAATGGAAAGTAAGAAAAACACTGAACTAATAAATAAAACAAGGCATTGGTTTTATAAAAAAATAAAGAAAGTATGTTAATCATTAGCTAACATGATTTCAAAAAAGAAAGAATAAAGCCAAATTACTAGTATCAAAAAAATAAAAAGGTAAAATCACAATAAATGAAGAAGAAATTATACCAATTATTGGAAGATATTTTTCTAGCTATCTGCTGTTAGGGGTAAATTTTATGCTTGAGATTGAATATATTTTAATTGGTCTCCAGGGATTTAAATTATAAATCCCAATGAAATACTCAAGTCATAATAGAATTTTATGGTGGTTTATTTATAATGGAAGGAAGAAATTAAGAGGGAAGAGAGAGAGGGGGAAAGGGAAAGATAGCTGCCACAGCCTGGTCTCAACCCAGCATAAGTTCAGAGGCCTCAGCCAAAGGGATTTTCCAGAGGTTGTTGCCTCCAGAAAAGCCAAGGAAAGGGGGTCCCAAGAGATGGGCATTTCCAGAAGCTGATTTCTCCAGAAAAGCCAAGGCAAGGGGAGTCAGCCTTATCACTCACTACATTATTATCTAAGGGAAGCAGTCTGAGGTCTCACACTCAAGTTCCTTCATGAGCAAGTTCCACAGTCCAGCCCCTCTCACAGGAAGTCATGAGAAATATAAAGGCAGTTCTTTACATCTCTTCCTGTGTCTTACATGTACCAATGGTTGCTTAAACTTGGCTTTGGACAGCCCAGGGGGTCAATCAGTTGTTTCTGATTTGTCACTTGCTTGCTCACGTGAGTCATCTTACTCCCCCACACTCAATCCTTAAGTGAGGGTGTCTACATTCCTGGTTGCTAAAATTCTAAAGACTAAACAGGGTGGAGTTATCACTCTTTGCAGATGATATACATAGAAAACTCTAGAGAATCAACCAAAAAACTAATAGAAATAATTAACACCTTTAGCAAACATTCAGGATAAAAATTAAATACACATAAATCACCAGCATTTCTATTTACTACCTATGAAGCCCAATAACAAGATATAGAAAAGGAAATTACATTAAAATAACTCTAGACAATAAAAAATATTTAGGGGAATACCTACAATACAATTCTGCAACTAAATGAACAAAAATATAAAATATTCTTCATACAAATAAAGTCAGACCTAAAATATTGGGAAAATACTAATTACTAGGGGGCAGCTAGGTAGCTCAGTGGATTGAGAACAAAACCTAAAAATGGGAGGTACTAGGTTTACATGTGGTCACAAATACTTCCTACATGTGTAACTCTGGACAAATTATTTAACCCCTAGTGCCTAGTCTTTAGCACTCTTATGCCTTGGAAACAATACGTAGTATTGATTCTAAGACATAAGGTAAGGGTTAAAAAATATACTAATTGCTCATTGACAGGTCAAACCAATATAATAAATATAATAAACCTACCTAAAATAATATACCTATCCAGTGCTATACAAATAAAACTATCCCTAAAAGTTTGTAGAAGTAGAAAAAATAAAATTCATCTGGAAGAATGAAAGGCAAAAATATCAAGGGAATTGGTGAAAAAAATAAATAACGGAAGGAGGTCTACCTATACCAAATCTCAAACAATGCTATAAAGCACTAATCATCAAAACAATCTGGTCCTGGCTAAAAAATAAAGTAATGGGTAATAGAATAGATTAGGTAATCAACATACTACTGTTAATGTCCATACCACTTAGTGTTCAATAAACACAAAAATGCAAACTTTGGGTGAAAGAATTCACTACTTGACAAAAATTGCTGGAAAACTGGAAAACAGTATGGCAGAAACTAAGCATGGACAAAAATCTCACACCATACATTACAATAAAGTCAAACTGCTAAACATGAGCTTCAGTTTCTTGACATATTTCTGGGTAATTTGAGGGAAAATACTTCTCTGGAATCACTGGGGACAGAGCCCATGGGCCTTGTCACATTCCTTTCCAGGAAGGAAAATGTACACTGGATGGACTCAATAATATGAGATTTCTCCCAAACATTTCAAATAGGGGAAAAGATATGTAAACTTTAATTCCCATTTTGAACCATTATCAATGGGATTTAGGATATGTGAGACAGTATCCCAAAAGACTAGAAAGTCATCCTGGTCCCAGAAAGCTTAAAGGGAATCCTAA
Source organism: Monodelphis domestica (assembly GCF_027887165.1). NCBI lineage: Eukaryota > Metazoa > Chordata > Mammalia > Didelphimorphia > Didelphidae > Monodelphis > Monodelphis domestica. The sequence continues at coordinate 13,632,918 of NC_077232.1, read as the reverse complement.
TTTAAGAGGAATTATCTTCTTAGTAGATATTGAGAGATAACAGGTCCAATTAGTCTCATCTTAGGAGCTCATATGATTCACCAATTAATTCCTTACCTGAGGGAACTCTTCTGGCCAAGCAATGTCTTCTTCATTAATAATTAATCCCTTATTAAAAGGACTGATTTCTCCAACTTTCACCAGTGTCTCCATAGGAACAGGAAAAAATTGAAAATTTAGGACATCATATGTCTCTGCCATGATCCTGGATTCATCCCCACATACTTCATCATTGGCACCAGGGACAGGATTGACACACTTCAGATAGTAGTGGAGCTGAAGGCAAGGACAGTAATTTATTACTCCTTGGGGAAAGAAGGATTCATTAATGTCCCAATACTTGATTATCAACATAAAATGAGCTATGCATTTGGAACTTGACAAAGTTATCATTCTCTCTTAAAATTCTTCATACTGAGCTCTCTTAGCTTTCTGCACTCAATTTCTCTTTTTCCCTAGCAAATCATAGCAATAGAAGAACAGAAAGGCCAGGAAACAAACATGAATTCTAGATAATGAACTTACCTCAAAAGTAATTTTATCTTTTCTCCACTAAATCATAATTTTTTTTCATATATCTTTGCTATCTGGCATTATAATTTCTTTTGTAAAATCCATACTCACAGGGAACTTAGTGTCTTAGACAAGGACACCCCCAGTACTTCTTCCCCATCAGATTCCTAGATCATTAAAAACAAACTCTTTTCTGTATTTCCTTGCATTTCCCAAAACTTTTAACAATTCCTCGTACATAGTATCCCCAGCAACCTTCATTTTCCCACTAAACTTATCTCTTCCTCATAACAGTGGGTATTTAAAAAATGTATGTTAGCACAATGATTTTAATAGAAATCTGCTAACTTTTTTTTAAACCCTTACCTTCCATCTTGGAGTCAATACTGTGTATTGGCTCCAAGGCAGAAGAGTGGTAAGGGCTAGGGAATGGGGGTCAAGTGACTTGCCCAGGGTAACACAGCTAGGAAGTGTCTGAGGCCAGATTTGAACCTAGGAAATCCCATCTCTAGGCCTGGCTCTCAATCCACTGAACTACCCAGCTGCCCCCTATATGCTAACTTTTTAAAAGTCTCTTTTAAAAAGTCCATATTAATAAACAAGAAAGAGGTAAAAGAGGTGAATGAAATCTTAGAAAAATTAGAATTAATAGACATATGGAGAAAAATAAATAGGGACAAAAAGGAATACACCTTCTTTTCAGCACCACATGGCACATTCACAAAAACAGATCATACACTAGGTCATAGAAACATGGCACTCAAATGCAGAAAAGCAGAAATAATAAATGTAGCCTTGTCAGATCTCAAGGCAATAAAAATATTGATCGACAATGGTACATGGAGAGCCAAATCAAAAATTAATTGGAAATTAAATAATATGATACTCCAAAATGAGATAGTTAGAGAAGAAATCATAGAAACAATTAATAATTTCATTGAAGAAAATGACAACGGCAAAACATCCTTTCAAACCTTATGGGATGCAGCCAAGGCAGTACTTAGAGGAAAATTCATATCCCTGAGTACATATATTAACAAATTAGGGAGGACAGAGATCAAGGAATTGGAAATGCAGATCAAAAAACTTGAGAACGAACAAATTAAAAACCCCCAGAAGAAAACCACACTAGAGATCCTAAAAATTAAGGGAGAAATTAATAAAATCGAAAGTGACAGAACTATTGAGCTAATAAAGAAGACTAGAAGCTGGTACTTTGAAAAAACAGACAAAATAGACAAAGTACTGGTTAATCTAATTAAAAAAAGGAAAGAAGGAAGGCAAATTAACAGCATCAAGGATGAAAAGGGGGATCTCACCTCCAATGAAGAGGAAATTAAGGCAATCATTAAAAACTACTTTGCCCAACTATATGGCAATGAATACACCAACCTAGGTGATATGGATGAATATTTACAAAAATATAAATTGCCTAGACTAACAGAAGAAGAAATAGTTTTCTTAAATAATCCCATATCAGAAAAACAAATCCAACAGGCCATCAAAGAACTTCCTAAGAAAAAATCCCCAGGGCCTGACGGATTCACCAGTGAATTCTATCAAACATTCAGAGAACAGTTAATCCCAATACTATACAAACTATTTGACATAATAAGCAAAGAGGGAGTTCTACCAAACTCCTTTTATGACACAAACACGGTACTAATTCCAAAGCCAGGCAGGCCAAAAACAGAGAAAGAAAACTATAGACCAATCTCCCTAATGAATATAGATGCAAAAATCTTAAATAGGATACTAGCAAAAAGACTCCAGCAAGTGATCAGAAGGGTCATCCACCATGATCAAGTAGGATTTATACCAGGGATGCAGGGCTGGTTCAACATTAGGAAAACTATCCACATAATTGACCACATCAACAAGCAAACCAACAAGAATCACTGGATTATCTCAATAGATGCAGAAAAAAGCCTTTGATAAAATACAACACCCATTCCTACTAAAAACACTAGAAAGCATATGAATAGAAGGGTCATTCCTAAAAATAATAAACAGTATATATCTAAAACCATCAGCTAATATCATCTGCAATGGGGATAAACTAAATCCATTCCCATTAAGATCAGGAGTGAGTGAAACAAGGATGCCCATTATCACCTCTATTATTTGACATTGTATTAGAAACACTAGCAGTAGCAATTAGAGAAGAAAAAGAAATTGAAGGCATTAAAATAGGCAAGGAGGAGACCAAATTATCACTCTTTGCAGATGACATGATGGTCGACTTAAAGAATCCTAGAGATTCAACCAAAAAGCTAATCGAAATAATCAACAACTTTAGCAAAGTTGCAGGATACAAAATAAACCCACATAAGTCATCAGCATTTCTATATAATTCCAACACAGCTCAGCAGCAAGAACTAGAAAGAGAAATCCCATTCAAAATTACCTTAGACAAAATAAAATACTTAGGAATCTATCTCCCGAGACAAACACAGGATCTATATGAACACAACTACAAAACACTTTCCACACAACTAAAACTAGACTTGAGCAATTGGAAGAACATTAACTGCTCATGGGTAGGACGAGCCAATATAACAAAAATGACCATCCTACCCAAACTCATCTATCTCTTTAGTGCCATACCCATGGAACTTCCAAATTTTTTTTTTACTGATTTAGAAAAAAACATAACAAAGTTCATTTGGAAGAACAAAAGACCAAGGATATCCAGGGAAATAATGAAAAAAAATACAAAGGACAGGGGTCTTGCAGTCCCAGATCTCAGACTATATTATAAAGCAGCGGTCATCAAAACCATTTGGTACTGGCTAAGAGACAGAAAGGAGGATCAGTGGAATAGACTGGGGGCAAGCAACCTCAGCAAGACAGTATATGACAAACCCAAAGATCCCAGCTTTTGGGACAAAAATCCACTATTTCATAAAAACTGCTGGGAAAATTGGAGGACTGTGTGGGAAAGATTAGGTTTAGATGAACACCTCACACCCTACACCAAGATACATTCAAAATGGGTGAATGACTTGAACATAAAGAAGGAAACTATAAGAAAATTAGGCGAACACAGAATAGTATACATGTCAGACCTTTGGGAAGGGAAAGACTTCAAAACCAAGCAAGAATTAGAAAGAGTTACAAAATGCAAAATAAATAATCTGGATTACATCAAATTAAAAAGATTTTGTACAAACAAAACCAATGTAACCAAAATCAGAAGGGTAGCAACAAATTGGGAAATAATCTTCATAAAAACCTCTGACAAAGGTTTAATTTCTCAAATTTATAAAGAACTAAATCAATTGTACAAAAAATCAAGCCATTCTCCAATTGACAAATGGGCAAGGGATATGAACAGGCAGTTCACAGCCAAAGAAATCAAAACTATTAATAAGCACATGAAAAATTGCTCTACATCCCTTATAATCAGAGAGATGCAAATCAAAACAACTCTGAGGTATCACCTCACACCTAGCAGATTGGCTAACATGACAGCTATGCAAAGTAATGAATGCTGGAGGGGATGTGGCAAAGTGGGGACACGAATTCATTGCTGGTGGAGTTGTGAATCGATCCAACCATTCTGGAGGGCAATTTGGAACTATGCCCAAAGGGTGATAGAAGACTGTCTGCCCTTTGATCCAGCTATAGCACTGCTGGGTTTGTACCCCAAAGAGATAATAAGGAAAAAGACTTGTACAAGAATATTCATAGCTGCGCTCTTTGTGGTGGCCAAAAATTGGAAAATGAGGGGATGCCCGTCAATTGGGGAATGGCTGAACAAATTGTGGTATATGTTGGTGATGGAATACTATTGTGCTAAACGGAATAATAAAGTGGAGGAATTCCATGGAGAATGGAACAACCTCCAGGAAGTGATGCAGAGTGAAAGGAGCAGAACCAAAAAAACATTGTTCACAGAGACTGATACATTGTGGTACAATCGAAAGTGATGGACTTCTCCATTAGTGTCAATGCAATGTCCCTGAACAATCTGCAGGGATCTTAAAAACACTATCCACAAGCAGAGGATAAACTGTGGAAGTAAAAACACCGATGAAAAGCAACTGCTTGACTACAGGGTTGGAGGGGATATGACTGAGGAGAGACTCTAAATGAACACTATAATGCAAATTCCAACAACAGGGAAATGGGTTCAAGTCAAGAACACATGTGATAACCAGTGGAATCGTGCGTCGGCTATGGGAGAGGGAAAGGTGATGGGAGGGGAGGAGGGGAGGAAAAGGAAATGATCTTTGTTTCCAGTGAATAATGTATGGAAATGACCAAATAAAATAATGTTTAAAATTTTTTAAAAAAAGGAAAAAAAAGTCCATTTTAAGTCTATGGAGTGGTTGATCATGTTTTCTTAGGGATGAAGGACAATATGATATTCATGATGATAAAGTTCAAGGTATAGAAGGAAAAGGAATTACAAATGATTAAGTGGTTAAACAATTCACAAAAAATCAGTGAAGAAAAATAAAAAGGGGGCCCCAAGTCAAGATGACTGCATAGAGGCACAAAAGTTCAGACCTCCAACAACCCTTCCTCACCAATTAAAAACTAAATGCTCCTAGGGGCCTGAAAACCAAACCTAACAACAGGACAGAGCTAAGGAACCCTCCTGATGGACTAAACTTAAAAGCCACCCCCCACAAAATCCTGAATTTGAAAACACTGAGGTCTAAGGGGAAGGAGGAAGGAAGGTCCCAGGACTCCTACAGTACTGAGCCCCCAGCAGTGACTGGAATCTCTGGGATGCCAATGGCACTAATCTAGAGGGAGTACCTGGTAGACAAAGCTGTGCCAGGCTCAGGGCTTTAAATAAAGTAGCAGGGAGAAGCACAGAGCAACCAGCCTATTCACAACAGAGACACTCTATATTGTCCTCCCTTCCTGAAGTTTTAGCCTAGGGGAGCATCCAGATATGAAAGATCAACTCTGCTGGGATTAATCTTATCAAGCCTTCAGAGGGCAGGGAAGGTCAAGCCCCAACACCCCTCCCCCACAGACTACTCTGAGAGCTCTGCTGACTAAGCTTTAATGGTGAAGTTTGACAGAAAAGCCCAAACCCACAGATCCAGCACATGATGAGAAGAGCAAGAGTGCAGGCAACTACAGGGGGGAAAGAAGGGGCAAATAAGATCTAACAACAGAAAAAAGAAAAAAAAATTAAAATTGACATCTGCTATCTGGGCAATGAACAAAGAACAAATGTAGCAGAGGAAGATCAAGGAACACCAAGTAAAAATACAGAAACTCCAACAAATTGGACACAGGCTTTGGAAGAACTCAAAATACAATTCAAAACATAATTAAGAGAGGCTGAAGACAACTGGGAAAAGAACTTAAAAAGCAAGATAAGTCATCTGGAAACAGAGGCATTTGAACTAAAATGAGAAAACAATGTCTTGAAAGTCAAAATTAATCTGTTTGAAAATGAGGCAAAAGAGATGAAAGATGAGGCAAAGAAGATTAAAGATGACCTTCAAAAAAAATCAGACCAGAAAAAGAAGGATGACCAAAAAAGCCAGGGTTGAAATTCAGTCTTTAAAAACCAGAATACAACAATTAGAAGGAAGAGACTTCACAAAGCAGCAGGAAACTATAAAACAAAATCAAAACAATGAAAACAATTAAGGAAAATATGAAATATTACATTCACAAAACAAAAGATTTTAAAAAATAGTTCCAGGAGAGACAACTTAAGAATCATTGGTCTACCGGAAGACCATGACAATATAAAAAGCCTGGACATCACCCTACAGGAAATCATCCAAGAAAAATGCCCCAACATTGTAGAACAAGAGGAAAAGTGCAGATTGAAAGAATCCACAAATCACCTCCTGTACTTAATCCCCAACTGACAACATGCAGGAATGGTGTAGCCAAATTCAAGAACTACCAGACCAAGTAAAAATATTACTAGCTGCTAAGAAGAAGTCATTCAGATACCATGGAATTACAGTGAGAATAACTGAGGATCTGGCTGCATTTACACTGAAGGACCAAAAGACATGGAATATGATATTCTGGAAAGCAAGGGAACTAGGTATACTACCAAAAATCAACTCTCAGTAAAACTGACTATATTTTTGCAGAGGGAAGTATGGTCATTTAGTAACATAGAAGAATTCCAAGCATTCCTAAAGATAAGACCAGACCTGAATAGAAAATTTGGTGCCCAAATTCAGAAGTCAAGAGAATCATCAAAAGGTAATTAAGAAAGGGGGGAAAAAACAAAACAAAAAAAAACCTTTTTTAAAGGACCCAATAAGTTAAAATGATATGTATCCCTACATGAAGAGAGGATATTAGTAACTCTTAAAATTATTATTATCACCTGTGTAGGTAGAAGAATTATACTTTGAGGGAACATTGACAAACTATATAGGATGAAGTGCCAAGACATAAATATGTATATAGACATATGTATGCATAAATATATTTATATGCATATATATAAAACTAGAGTTTGTTTGTTTTTTAAAGAGGTTAATACTAAGAAAAATGGGAAAAGAAACAAAGTGGGGTGATTTAGATGTCACAAAGAAGTGTATGCCAAGGGGTGGGGGAGAACATCAATACACTGGAAGGGTAAAGAGGTTGGAGATAGGAAATACTCAATTCTAACGTACATTGAAATTGACTTGGAGAGGGAAGAAGAATCAAATACACTGGGGCAGAGAATTAATTTGCGCCCGATAAGTGTAAAAATAGACTCGAATCCAGGACTTCAATCACCAGAAATCCTTGCTCCACTTCCCCCAGAATGCCTTCTAATATCACTGAATTCTCACCTGGGCCGAGAGCGAGATGGGGTATTTAAACCTGGTTGTGAATAGGCTTGGCCTCTTTTTCGACTTTCATTTTAGAGCAGACGCGTCTCTTTCATGATGTGAGGTTATCTTGTCAAGGCCTCTTTGGCCTAGACATGTGCTTTCTTATTCTGTATTTTCTTTAATCCTTAACCTTTCATAAACCTCATAAACATATAATACTCCTTGCAGAAAGAAACTAATTTCTACCTGCCTCAGTTTCCCAAAATCTTAACTCTTACATAGGGAAGTAGACAGGTAACAAATGGACTGGTGGGGAGGGAAGCAATACAAGGGAGGGAGAGGGTCGGAGTAGTCTAAAAAGACTGTAAAGAAAATAAGAAGAGGATAATAAGGGAGGGTGTGGAAAAGGGAAGTAAAATAAGGGTGGGAATTAGGAGGACTGACTAAAAACTGAACACTGGTGTAGAAGTAAATAGTGAAAGGAGGAAGAGTAAGACTAGGATTAGAAATCAAAATGTTGGGAAATACACAGCTGGTAATCATAATTCTGAATGTGAATGAAATGAACTCATCCATAAAGCACAAGAAAATAGCAGAGTGGATTAGAAACCAAAACCCTACCATATGTTGTCTACAAGAAACCTACATGAAAAAGGTAGACACTCATAGGGTAAAAGTAAGAGGATGGAACCACATATACTGGGCATCAACTGAGAAAAAGAAGGCAGGAGTCACAATCATGATATCTGACAATGGTAAAGTAAAAATAGATATAGAGGGTGATTACATTCTGATAAAAGGGAGTATAGACAATGAGGATATATCAGTATGTAACATGTATGCACCAAATGGCATAGCATCCAAATTTCTAAAGGAGAAACTAGTGGAGTTCAAGGATGCAATAGATAGAAAAACTATACTAGTGGGAGATCAGAACCTTCTTCTATCAGAACTAGATGAATCAAACAAAAAAATAAATAAGAAAGAGGTAAGAGAAGTGAATGAAAACTTAGAAAAATTAGAGTTAGTAGATATATAGAGAAAAATAAATAGGGACAAAAAGGAATACACCTGCTTTTCAACAGCATATGGTACATTCACAAAGATTGACCATGTGCTAGGGCATAAAATCATTGCAAATAAGTGCAAAAGAGCAGAAATAATAAATGCAACCTTCTCAGATCATACTGCTATGAAAATGATATTTAGTAATGATACATGAAGAGACAACTCAAAAGTTCATTGGAAATTAGACAATATGGTTCTCCAAAATCAGTTAAAGAACAAACCATAGAAACAATAATTTCATTGAAGAAAATGACAAAGATGAGACATCCTTTCAAAACCTATGGGATGCAGCCAAAGCAGCATTCGGGGGAAATTTATATCCTTGAGTAAATATATTAATAAATTAGGAAGGGCAGAGGTCAATGAATTGGGCATGAGAATTAAAAAACAAGAAAGAGAACAAATTAAAATTTCTCAGATGGAAACTAAATTAGAGATCCTAAAAATCAAAGGACAAATTAATAAAATTGAAAGTCAACGAACTATTGATTTAATAAATAAGACTAGAAGCTGGTACTTAAAAAAAACAAATAGAATAGAATAAGTATTGGTCAATCTAATTTTTAAAAGGAGAGAAGAAAAACAAATTGACAGTATTCAAAATGAAAAGGGAGGCCTCACCTCTAATGAAAAGGAAATTAAAGCAATCATTAAAAACTATTATGCCTAATTATATGGCTATAAATAGGGAAATCTAGGTGATATGGATGAATATTTACAAAAATATAAATTGCCTAGATTAAGAGGAAGAAATAGAATCCTTAAATAATCCCATATCAGAAAAAGAAATCAAATAAGTAATCAAACAACTTCCTAAGAAAAAATCCCCAGACCCAGAAGGATTCACAAATAAATTCTATCAAATATTCAAAGAACTAATCATAAAAACTATTTGACAAAATAAGCAAAGACAGAGTTCTACCAAATTCCTTTTATGACACAAATATGGTACTGATTCCAAAGCCAGGAAGGTCAAAAACATGAATGTATATAGTGAATATAGATGTAAAAATCTTAAATAGGATACTAGCAAAAAGACTCCAGCAAGTGATCACGAGAGTTATTCATTATGACCAGGTAGGATTAATACCTGGAATGCAAGGATGGTTCAATATTAGGAAAACCATCCACAAAATTGACCATATTAACAAGCAAACTAAGAAAAATCACATGATTATATCAATAGATACAGAAAAAGCCTTTGACAAAATATAACACTCATTCCTATTGAAAAACACTAGAAAGCATAGAAATAGAAGGGCCTGTCCTAAAGATAATAAACAGTATATATCTAAAACCATCAGCGAACATCATCTACAATGGGGATAAATTAGAAGCCTTCCCAATAAGATCAGGAGTGAAACAAGGAAGCCCATTATCACCTCTATTATTTAAACTTGTACTAGAAACACTAGTAGTAGCAATTAGGGAAGGAAAAGCAATTGATGGTATTAAAATTGGCAGTGAGGAGACCAAACTATCACTCTTTCAAAATGTCATAATAGTCTACTAAAAGAGTCCAAGAGAATCAACTAAAAAGCTAGTCAAAATAATCAACAACTTTAGAAAAGTTGCAGGATACAAAATGAACCCACATATGTCAAAAGCTTTTCTACATATTTCCAACACATCTCAGCAGCAAGAATTAGAAAAAGAAATTCCATTTAAAATACTTAAGAATCTATCTGCCAAGACAAACACAGGAACTATATGAACACAACTACAAAACACTCTCCATACAATTAAAACTATATCTAAACAATTGGAAACACATCGACTGCTCATGGATAGGACAAACTAACATAATAAAAATGACAATCCTGCCAAATTTAATTTACTTATTTAGTACCATATCCATTGAACTACCAAAATCCTTTTTTACTGAAATAGAAAAAACCATAATAATATACATGTCAGATCTTTGGGAAAGGAAAGATTTTAAGACCAAGCAAGAGTTAGAAAAAATCACAAAATGTAAAATTAATAATTTTGATTACATTAAATTAAAAAGGTTTTGTACAAACAAAACCAATGCAACCAAAATTAGAAGGGAAGCAACAAATTAGGAAACAATCTTCATAACAAAAACCTCTGACAAAGGTCTAATTATGCAATTCTATAAAGTGTTAAATCAATTGGACAAAAATCAAGCCATTCTCCAATTGATAAATGGGCAAGAGATATGAATAGACATTTTTCAGATAAAGAAATCAAAAGTATTAATAATCACATGAAAAGTGTTCTAAATCTCTTATGATCAGAGAGAGATGCAAATCAAAACAATTCTGAGGTATCACCTCATATCTAGCAGATTTGGTAATATGACAGAAAAGGAAAGTTATGAATGCTGGAGGCAATGTGGCAAAGTAGGGACATTACTGGACTGCTGGTGGAGTTTTGAATTGATCCAAACATTCTGGAGGGCAGTTTGGAACTATGCCCAAAAGGTGCTAAAAACTGTCTGGCCTTTGATCGAGCTATAGCACTGCTGGGTTTATACCCCAAAGAGATAATAATAAAAAAAGACTTGAACAAGAATATTCATAGCTGCACTCTTTGTGGTGGAAAAGAATTGGAAGATGAGGGGATGTCTTTCAATTTAGGAATGGCTGAACAAATTGTGGTATATGTTGGTGATGGAATACTTTTGTGCTCAAAGGAATAATAAACTGGAGGAATTCCATGTGAACTGGAATGATCTCCAGGAATTGAGACTGAGTGAGAGGAGCAGAACCAGGAGAACATTGTACACAGAGACTGATACACTGTGGTACAATTGAATATAATGGACTTCTCCATTAGTGGCAATGCAGTGATCCTGAGCAGCGAGGAGGGATCTATGAGAAAGAACACCATCCACATCCAGAGAAAAAATTGTGGGAGCAGAATCACTCAAGAAAAACAACTACTTGATTACACAGGTCGAGGGGGGTATGACTGGGGATGTAGACTAAATGATCATCCTAGTGCAAACATCAACAACATGGAAATAGGTTCTGATCAAGGACACGTGTAAAACCCATTGTAATTGCATGTCAGCTAAAGGAAGGTGGGGGAGGAGAGGGAGGGAAATAATGTGATTCTTGTAATCAAAGAATAATGTTCTAAATTGACTAAATAAAATTTTCAAAAACTGAAATAAAATAAAATAATTTTTAAATGAGATGAAGACAAAAAAAGAAAAAAGGAAAAGAAATAAGAAGGATAATTTCCATTCAAGAAAATGTAATAATAAAATGTAAGATACTTCTCTTTTAAAGGAGGTCAGGAGCTGAGAGCTGGGCTCAGTGACTGAACTTAGTTGAGCTCAGGAGCTGATCTGGAGGGTCTCTCTGTACACTAGAGTTTTGCTTGGGACAAACCTCTTTGTGAATGATAAAAGACTGACTAGTCTCTCTTAAAGCTTAGGCCTAGGCTGGCCCCAGCTGGTATAGGCCTTCTCCTACTATTTCCTCTTACTCTGTCTTTCTCTCTTTCCTCAAATTCCTTCATTTGTATTAATTAAAATTTTCATAAAACCCAGCTGACTTGGGTATTTCATATTTGGTAATTTTTCCCATGGCAACCACTTATTTTTTATTTAAACCCACATTTTCATGGTCACATGTCCCCTTCTGAGTCTATGCCTTGTTTTGTGTTTTTTTTTTGTCTCCATAATAATTTTTTATTTTTAGAATTTTTTTCTATTTCCTCATTTTCCCAGTCTTTGAACCTTCTTTTCCCATTTGGCCTATTCTACTTTTTAAGTTTTGAATGGGGATAAAAAAGGAATATACTTTCTTTTCAGCAATACAGGGAATCTGAACAAAAAATTGCCTATATACAAAGGTATCAAAACTCCACAATTAAATGCAGAAAAGCTAAAATAACAGATGCATCCTCTTCAGATTATAATTGTAAGAGAAGAGAAGAGAGATTCTGCATTGAGGAAAGATCAGTCTCTTGAAGAGACCAGCTGAAGTGAGAGTGGAAGAGGGGAAAAGGAAAAGCTGAGAATTCTCAGGAACAATTAGAAGCTTGAAAATCCAGCTGGCAACTCACTTCCAGCTGCGGAAGGTAGAGGAGAAAGGTAGGTTCCCTGAAGTTGAGAAGAAGCCTATTTCTTTGTAGATCTACTATGCCTTCTGAAACTCTGAACACCTCCAATAAGATTTTCAGTTATAGTAGTCTAAAATCCTCAGGTGGGATTGTGGATTAGGACTTTGAACAAAGCCATCCACAGACCCTTTTCCTAAGATTTATCTCCCTTTCTCTCTCTCTCTTATATGTCCTTGGACTCATACTTTCAGGGTGCTAGTTGAGAGTAGGGGCAAGAAAGCAATTGGCAAAAGGGAGAGGCCAGGGCTGAGAATCTTGTGACCTTCAGACTCTGAGGGGGGGGGCAACTTGCTAGCGGGGACAATCCATAGGGCTTCCCTTTTTACTCACTTTCCTGCCTGACATCCCTGACATCTCACTCCTGCTTGAACCTCAATAAAATATTTGACATCTAGGAGTTTGTTTTGGGCCTCTTTTTAAACAAAATAGTTAAGGGGGTTGAAGATTTGGGGTTGGGGGTGGGGTCACACTTCTACCCCAGAGAGGGTTGAGTTTCAGATCCCAGTGATTCAAGATTGTCTGACCGAAGGAACTGACATCTTTCCTAGGCATTTGACCACTTCTAAGACCCTGAAAAGGGCTGACATTTAATGTCTCTGGAGGAAGCAGAGGCATAAGAGGTCATCTTGACTCTTAAGGACCAATTTGCCCTCAGGAGCCCTGGGCTCCTCTGAGGGAGGCAGCCTCTCATCTCACTGAGTCAATCCCACTCTAGCCATCTCCCATCAATCTCCCAGAAAATATCTCTCTGGAGACATACTCCTTTTTTCAAGGGGACAGAGCCTGTTTTCTCTCCCCCCAGAAATAAAGGAGGAGAAGAATAAATAGAACAATCCATTCACTCTCTCTCACTGCTATTCCCTCTTCCTCTCCATTATCTCCTCTCCTTCTTAACATAATACAATAAAAGTGATCACCAATAGAAGTCTGTGGAAAGTTAAAATAAAAATTAATTAGAAGCTAAATAATCTAATTATAAAAAGGGGTAAATCAAAGAACAAGCTATAGAAACACTATATATATTTTTTTTTCACTAAAGAGAATGACATTGAAAAGATTATAATCAAAATTTATGGGATATAGTCAAAACAGTTTTTAATGGGGAAAATTTATATCTCTGAGTGCTTATATCAATAAATTCGAGGAAAAGCAGATCAATGAATTGGGTATTCAACTAGAAAAACTAGAAAATACATAAATTAAATATCCCTACTTAAGGTTAAAATTGAAATACAAAAAAATCAAAGGAGAAATTAATAAAATTAAGAGAACCATTGACTTAATAAATAAAACTAGGAGTTGGTGTTATAAAAATCATATAAAATATATTTGGTTAATTTGATTTTTAAAAGAACAGAAGAAAATAAAATATCAAGTATCAAAAATGAAAAGGATATGTTCAACACCAAAGGAGAAGAAATTAAAATAATCACTAAGTACAATTTTGCCCAATTATCTGACTATAAACCTGACAATCTGGATGAAATGGATGAATATGAAAACATAAATTGCCCAGATTGACAAAAGAAGAAATGTAATACTTAAACAATCTCATCTCAGAAAAAGAAATTGAACAATGTTATCAAAGAACTCCACAAGAAGATATCCTCAAGGCCAGATGGATTCTCAAATTAATTCTATCAAACATTTACAGAACATTTAACACCAATACTAAATAAATGATTTGTCAAAATAGGCAAATGACAAGATATCATAAGAATTATTTTTATGACACCGACATGGTGCTGATACCTAAGCTAGGAAGACAAAACCCAGAAAAAAATTTTCTAAATGATTTCCTTAATTAACATCAAAGAAAAAATCTTTTTTTTTTCAAATTTTAAACATTATTTTATTTGGTCATTTCCATACATTATTCACTGGAAACAAAGATCATTTTCTTTTCCTCCCCTACTCCCCTCCCACCACCTTTCCCTCTCCCATAGCCGACGCACGATTCCACTGGTTATCACATGTGTTCTTGTCTCGAACCCATTTCCCTGTTGTTGGAATTTGCATTATAGTGTTCATTTAGAGTCTCTCCTCAGTCATATCCCCTCCAACCCTGTAGTCAAGCAGTTGCTTTTCATCGGTGTTTTTACTCCCACAGTTTATCCTCTGCTTGTGGGTAGTATTTTTTTTAGATCCCTGCAGATTGTTCAGGGATTGCATTGATACTAATGGAGAAGTCCATCACCTTCGATTGTACCACAATGTATCAGTCTCTGTGTACAATGTTTTTTTGGTTCTGCTCCTTTCGCTCTGCATCACTTCCTGGAGGTTGTTCCATTCTCCATGGAATTCCTCCACTTTATTATTCCTTTTAGCACAATAGTATTCCATCACTAACATATACCACAATTTGTTCAGCCATTCCCCAATTGACGGGCATCCCCTCGTTTTCCAATTTTTGGCCACCACAAAGAGCGCAGCTATGAATATTCTTGTACAAGTCTTTTTCCTTATTATCTCTTTGGGGTACAAACCCAGCAGTGCTATAGCTGGATCAAAGGGCAGACAGTCTTCTATCACCCTTTGGGCATAGTTCCAAATTGCCCTCCAGAATGGTTGGATCGATTCACAACTCCACCAGCAATGAATTCGTGTCCCCACTTTGCCACATCCCCTCCAGCATTCATTACTTTCCATAGCTGTCATGTTAGCCAATCTGCTAGGTGTGAGGTGATACCCAGAGTTGTTTTGATTTGCATCTCTCTGATTATAAGGGATGTAGAGCAATTTTTCATGTGCTTATTAATAGTTTTGATTTCTTTGGCTGTGAACTGCCTGTTCATATCCCTTGCCCATTTGTCAATTGGAAAATGGCTTGATTTTTTGTACAATTGATTTAGTTCTTTATAAATTTGAGAAATTAAACCTTTGTCAGAGGTTTTTATGAAGATTGTTTCCCAATTTGTTGCTACCCTTCTGATTTTGGTTACATTGGTTTTGTTTGTACAAAAACTTTTTAATTTGATGTAATCCAGATTATTTATTTTGCATTTTGTAACTCTTTCTAATTCTTGCTTGGTTTTGAAGTCTTTCCCTTCCCAAAGGTCTGACATGTATACTATTCTGTGTTCACCTAATTTTCTTATAGTTTCCTTCTTTATGTTCAAGTCATTCACCCATTTTGAATTTATTTGCTGCTGAGCTGTGTTGGAATTATATAGAAATGCTGATGACTTATGTGGGTTTATTTTGTATCCTGCAACTTTGCTAAAGTTGTTGATTATTTCGATTAGCTTTTTGGTTGAATCTCTAGGATTCTTTAAGTAGACCATCATGTCATCTGCAAAGAGTGATAATTTGGTCTCCTCCTTGCCTATTTTAATGCCTTCAATTTCTTTTTCTTCTCTAATTGCTACTGCTAGTGTTTCTAATACAATGTCAAATAATAGAGGTGATAGTGGGCATCCTTGTTTCACTCACTCCTGATCTTAATGGGAATGGATTTAGTTTATCCCCATTGCAGATGATATTAGCTGATGGTTTTAGATATATACTGTTTATTATTTTTAGGAATGACCCTTCTATTCATATGCTTTCTAGTGTTTTTAGTAGGAATGGGTGTTGTATTTTATCAAAGGCTTTTTCTGCATCTATTGAGATAATCATGTGGTTCTTGTTGGTTTGCTTATTGATGTGGTCAATTATGTGGATAGTTTTCCTAATGTTGAACCAGCCCTGCATCCCTGGTATAAATCCTACTTGATCATGGTGGATGACCCTTCTGATCACTTGCTGGAGTCTTTTTGCTAGTATCCTATTTAAGATTTTTGCATCTATATTCATTAGGGAGATTGGTCTATAGTTTTCTTTCTCTGTTTTTGGCCTGCCTGGCTTTGGAATTAGTACCATGTTTGTGTCATAAAAGGAGTTTGGTAGAACTCCCTCTTTGCTTATTATGTCAAATAGTTTGTATAGTATTGAGATTAACTGTTCTCTGAATGTTTGATAGAATTCACTGGTGAATCCGTCAGGCCCTGGGGATTTTTTCTTAGGAAGTTCTTTGATGGCCTGTTGGATTTCAATTTCTGATATGGGATTATTTAAGAAAACTATTTCTTCTTCTGTTAGTCTAGGCAATTTATATTTTTGTAAATATTCATCCATATCACCTAGGTTGGTGTATTCATTGCCATATAGTTGGGCAAAGTAGTTTTTAATGATTGCCTTAATTTCCTCTTCATTGGAGGTGAGATCCCCCTTTTCATCCTTGATGCTGTTAATTTGCCTTTCTTCTTTCCTTTTTTTAATTAGATTAACCAGTACTTTGTCTATTTTGTCTGTTTTTTCAAAGTACCAGCTTCTAGTCTTCTTTATTAGCTCAATAGTTCTGTCACTTTCGATTTTATTAATTTCTCCCTTAATTTTTAGGATCTCTAGTATGGTTTTCTTCTGGGGGTTTTTAATTTGTTCGTTCTCAAGTTTTTTGATCTGCATTTCCAATTCCTTGATCTCTGTCCTCCCTAATTTGTTAATATATGTACTCAGGGATATGAATTTTCCTCTAAGTACTGCCTTGGCTGCATCCCATAAGGTTTGAAAGGATGTTTTGCCGTTGTCATTTTCTTCAATGAAATTATTAATTGTTTCTATGATTTCTTCTCTAACTATCTCATTTTGGAGTATCATATTATTTAATTTCCAATTAATTTTTGATTTGGCTCTCCATGTACCATTGTCGATCAATATTTTTATTGCCTTGAGATCTGACAAGGCTACATTTATTATTTCTGCTTTTCTGCATTTGAGTGCCATGTTTCTATGACCTAGTGTATGATCTGTTTTTGTGAATGTGCCATGTGGTGCTGAAAAGAAGGTGTATTCCTTTTTGTCCCTATTTATTTTTCTCCATATGTCTATTAATTCTAATTTTTCTAAGATTTCATTCACCTCTTTTACCTCTTTCTTGTTTATTTTTTGGTTTGATTTATCTAAATTTGATAGTGGTTGGTTCAAGTCTCCCACTAATATGGTTTTACTGTCTATTTCCTCCTTCAATTCTCCTAGTTTCTCTATTAAAAATTTGGATGCTATAACATTTGGTGCATACATGTTGATTAGTGATATTTACTCATTGTCTATACTCCCTTTTAGCAGAATATATATTTACCTTCCCTATCCCTTTTTATCAGGTCTATTTTTGCTTTGGCTTTGTCGGATATCATGATTGTAACTCCTGCCTTCTTTCTATCAGTTGATGCCCAAAAGGTCTTACTCCAACCTTTAATTCTAACCTTGTGAGTGTCAACCCTCCTCATATGTGTTTCTTGAAGACAACATATAGTAGGATTTTGGGTTCTAATCCAATCTGCTATTTGTCTACGTTTTATGAGTGAGTTCATCCCATTCACGTTCAAAGTTATGATCATCATTTGTGGATTTGCTGGCATTTTGATATCTTCCCCTTGTTCTGACCTTTCTTCTTTAGCTGTCTCCTTTTGAACCAGTGATTTACTTTAGGTCAGTCCCCCTAGTCCCCTCCCTTGAGATGTTTCCCTTTCTAGCCCCTCCCTTTTTATGCTCCCTTCCCTTCCCCCCTCTCCTTCCCTCCCTTTTTTTAATCCCTCCCCCTCCCCCTCCTTAATTTTCCTTTCTTTCTTGCCCTTATGGATAAGATAGAATTCAGGATCCCACTGGATCTAGATGTTCTTCCCTCTCAGATTTGATTTCACTGAGAGTAAGGTTTAAGTAATTCCACTTCACGCTCTCTTCCTCTCCTTCTCATATGAGAGTTCTTCCCCTCCCCTTCCCATGTGTATCTTTATATGGGAAAGATTATTCTGTTAAGGCCCCCCCCTATTTCTTGAAGTAAATCTTAGTATTATTGACAGTTCCCCCCTCCCTTTTCCTTTTTTTGCCCCAACTTTCCCCAAATCTTCTTAATGCCCCAATCTTTCCCTATGCATGTTTCTTCTAACTACTCTTATGATGCTTCAATTTATGAGAGTTACACAAAACATTTTCCCCACATATTGATATATATAATTTGATGTAAATGTAGTCCTTATAGAAGAGAGTTTCACTTAAAGAAAAAGATAAGATTTATCTCCTTTTCCCTTTCTTTCATATTTACCTTTTTATGTTTCTCTTGCTTTCTGTGCTTGGATATCGAACTTTCCACAGAGCTCTGGTCTTTTCTTAGCAAATGCTTGGAAATATTCTATTTTGTTGAATGCCCATTCTTTCCCCTGGAAGTATATAGTCAGTTTTGCTGGGTAGTTGATTCTTGGTTGGAGACCCAGCTCTCTTGCCTTTCTAAATATCGTGTTCCATGCTTTGCGGTCTCTTAGTGTGTTAGCCGCTAAGTCCTGTGTGATCCTTATGGGAGCCCCCTTATATCTGAAGCTCCTCTTCTTGGCTTCTTGTAGAATTTTCTCCTTTTCTTGGAAGCTCTTGAATTTGACAATTACATTCCTAAGGGTTGTCTTTTGGGGATTTAGTATAGAGGGTGATTTATGAATCCGTTCTATTTCTATTTTGCCCCCTAGCTCCAGAAAGTGCGGGCAATTTTCTTTTATAATCTCCTGTAGAATAATATTGAGTTTATTGTTTATCTCTGGTTTTTCTAGGAAACCGATAATTCGGAGTTTTTCTCTTCTCCCTCTGTTTTCCAGATCAGTGACCTTCTCAGTGAGATATTTTATGTTTTCTTCTAATTCATTAATTTTTTGGGTTTGCTTTATTGATTCTTGCTGTTTTATCATCTCACCTTCTTCGAGTTGCTTGATTCTGGTTGTTAGGGACTGGTTTTGCTTTTCAGCTTTGTCTGCCCTTCTATTGGATGCTTCGAGCTCTTTTTCCAATTGAGCAGTCTTATCTGTCAGACTGCTGATCTCTTTCTCCCATTTTTATTTCCAGGTTTCCATCTTTTGGATAAGTTCCAGTTTGAGATCTTCCAGAGTTTGTTGATAGTTTCCATTTTGGGAGGCATGTTCTGATTTTTTGGGGGGTTTCCTCCTCATTCTCCTCTTTTCCTTGAGTACTTCCACCATAAAAGTTTTCAATAGTCACTTTTTTCCCTTTCTTCCTGGAGGCTTGATTTTGGGCCATGTGAGCCATCCCTTTGATGGTTTTATTCCCCTTTCCTTTTTGCTCTGGGGTCTAGGTTATATGGGCGGTTTTTCTGTGAATTTAGGTTGCTTCAGACTAGTTCTTCCCAGCCTCCGAGGTTTCTTAGAGCCCTGGGTCCCTGATCACAGCCACACTGCCCAGGTGTTCAGCTCCGCCCAGATAATCAGCGCATGGTCCGCCCCTGGTGTTTAGCTCTGGGGAGATGTTCAGCGCAGCCACCCCAAGTACAGCTTCGCTGACCCCCGTGCTCAGCCCTGGGTTCTCCAGTGAAACCTCCCTGAGATGTTTTTTTCCTGGCAGTCACGAGATCCCAAGGACCCTGGAGTGCCCCCTCCCAGACAGAGATGTTCCCCACTCACTCGCTGTCCCAGTGAGTGCTCAGGTATCTCACTCTGGTTTGGTGGGGGAGGTGAGGTGGGGGAAAGGCGGCTCAGTTCACTTTTTCACTTTTCTGTGCAAGCTTTCCCTCCTTCTTATTATAGTGTGGAAATGTTCAAGCCCCACGTACCTTCGCCTCTGTGGAGTACTGGGGTGTCCTGTTCCACCAAAGGTGATTTTTATGCTCCTTTGATGTAGTCTGTTTCGTTCGGTGCCGAGGAGAGGAAGCGTGTGGCGTCTAGATTGCAGCCATGATTACCCGGAAGTTCCAAAGAAAAAATCTTAAATACTGGTGAAGAGACTATAATAACATATCACAAGAATTTTTCATTTTGACCAGGTAAGATTTATACCAGGAATACAGGGCTGGTTTCATATGAGGAAAACTATCAGTATCAGGTCATATCAATAACAAAAATAACAGAAATCACAAGACTATCTCAATAATGCAGAAAATACTTTGACAATAGTCATTCCTTTTAAAAATACAGAAAGCCAAGGAATTTCTAAAAATGATAAGTAGTATCTATCTAAAACCAACTGAAAAGTATAATCTGCAATGGGAATAAATTAGAAGCCTTACCATTAAGATCAGGATTGAAGGAAAGATGCTCATTATCACCGCTACTGCCACTATTATTTAATATTAAGCTAGAAATGCTACTTTTAGGGGAAAAAAAGTAAGAGAAATTGAAGCAATTAAAGTAGGCAGTGAGGAAGCTAAACTATCACTCTTTGCTGATAATATAATGGTAAACTTAGAGAATACTAGAGAATTACCTAAAAAACTAGTTGAAATAATTAGTAACTTTAGCAATGTTGCAGGATACTAGATAAACCCACATAAATGAATGGCTAGAAAAGCATCAAGCAAATGGATAGCTATGTCAAGCATCAAGATAAAAACAATTCTACTAAAATAACTCTAGACCATATAAAATACTTTGGAATTGACTTGCCAAGAAAAACACAGAAATTATATGAACACAATTACAAAATACTTTTCGCTCAAATGGTCAGATCTAAAGAACTATAAAAATATTATTTGCAAGTAGGTCAATAGTATAAAAATAACAATTCTATCTAAATTTATTAATTCAGTGCCATGCCAATCAAACTCCCAAAAATATTTTATTGGAAAATATTTTAAAACATTTTATAGAAATAAAAAATCAGTAACAAAATTCAACTGGAAGAATTAAAAATCAAGGATATCAAGGCAACTATTGGGGAAAAAATGTGAAGGAAAGGGTCCTAGCAGCATAAAATCTCTAACTCTACTATAAATTTGTAATTCCAAAAACAATGGGCTAGCTAAGAACTAGAATGATGGATCAATGCAATACATTAGATACAAAAATATACAGAGGTAAATAACCCCAGCAAACTACTATTTGCAGATAAGAGCTCACTATCTGACAAAAACTGCTTGAAAATCTGGAAAATAGTATGGTAGAAATGAGGTATAACCTAGTATCTTACAGCCTACACCTCAAATGGGCTGATGATTTAGTCATAAAGG
Source organism: Monodelphis domestica (assembly GCF_027887165.1). Classification (NCBI taxonomy): domain Eukaryota; kingdom Metazoa; phylum Chordata; class Mammalia; order Didelphimorphia; family Didelphidae; genus Monodelphis; species Monodelphis domestica. The sequence goes on along the minus strand of NC_077232.1, from coordinate 13,611,456 downwards.
ATGATACCATAAAAAATGGGGAACATAGAATAGTTTAGCCATCAAATCTATAAATCTATGGAGAAGGTTAGAATGTATGACCAAATAAAAGATAGAGAGCATTATAATATATAAAATGAACAATTTTAACAATATTAAATTTTAAAAGGGCTTTTTTTGACAAACAAAAATAATGTAACCAACATTAGAAGAGAAACAACAAACCTGGTTAAAATTTTATAACAAATTTCTCTGATAAAGATCTCACTTCTGAAATATATAGGGAACTAAGTCAAATTAATAAGAATAAGTAATTCTCCAATTGAAAATGGTCAAAAAATATGAACAAGTAGTTTTCAGAAGAAAAAATAAAAGTTATCAAAAATCATATGAAAAAATTCCTAAGTCACTTTTAATTAGAGAACTGCAAACTTTTAAAACTCTGAAATATCACCTCACACCTATCAAATTGGCTAATATGCAAATGAAAATGCAAATGTAAAATGTTGGAAGGGATATGGCAAAATTGAGATGCTAATGCACTGTTGGTGGAGGTATGGGCCAATCCAAACTTTCTAGAGGGAAGTTTAGAACTATCCTCAAAGGGTTATAAAACTGTGCATATGCTTTCTAACAAATATACTACTAGAAGTTCTAGATACCAAAGAGATCTAAAAGGAAGCTGAAAAGACCTAATTATATAAATTGTTTATACCAGATTTTTTTTGTGGTAGCAAAAATTGAAAATTGAGGGGATTTCCATCAACTTGGGAATGATTAAACAAATGATGGTATATGATGGTGATGGAATACCATGATGCTAATATGATGCATTTACTTAGTGGTTTTGGTTTTTTATGCATATTCATTTGCAACAATGAAAAATATGGAAATATATTTTGCATGACAATACATAAACCCAGCAAAAACAAGTAATTGCAGTATTGCAGCAAACGTGTCCAAGTACAAATATCAAATACTTTGTTTTCCATATAGCTGTTGTTAAAAGTTAAAATAATATTGATCAATGAGAAATCCCATGGAATCATTATGGCATTTGCAAGATTGAAATCAAGACCAGCATCAATACCCTAATTTGAATTAGATTCATTGAAACTCTCTTGCCACAGAGACTCATATCCTGAGGGATGTGTATGAGGAAGAATACCAACAATATTGCAATAATTATTATATAAGAATTGTAGAAAATGCCTATTGAGAAAATCCCATTGTTTTACCCAGAATATAACACATGTGAAAAGAGGTCAGAAAAATATTAAGGAATAAGAAGTATTCATGAAATATCAGGTTATTGCTACATCATTCATACAACAAATCTAGCCACTGAAGGATGTGAGCAACCTGTTCTAAGTTCAAAGGTAGAAGAGAAAAGATACCTTCCAAGAAAGAAGTGGATAGACTCCAAGTTCCAGTGTCTCTTTTATCTCCATCTGAAGCATTTGGTGGATAGCATGAGCCAATAAATACACTTCATTGTAAATATTAGAACTCAATGTCATTATGATGGTGTCCAAATCATGAGTAGATACATCTGCCAGGGAAAAACCTTCCAGGCACAAAGAATATACCATTTTTACAGGACTTTCTTCAGAAATTCTACAATGAAACACTATCTCCCAGAAAGTCTTTAGGAAAATGTCCTCAGAGTTTACAGTGGAATTTATGCTTCTTAGGAAATCTCTGAAACCAGGAATCTCTCTCTTGGCTTGAGAAAATATTATTGTGCCATGTAAATGGCTCATAGTTTTAATATTAGTCTCTGCAGAAATATCCCAGGAAATGGTAGTGACCAACATCTTCCCATATAGTATATATTGAGTCATAAATATAGAAAATGATAGAAGGCTATATGTATTTCCATAGATAAAAATCACTTTTGATGATGATCCTATGATTTTAGGAAATATTATATAATCTTCCCTATTTTCTTCGTTAAACTCTTCAGGAACTTTTTCCTTAAAAGCTAGACACATACTATGCATAACCATTGCCTCTTCCAGATCACGGAAGAACTGTTGCCCTCTCAGGTTATCTGAAAAAAGAAGTCCTATCCAAGTCCAGCCAAAATATAGCATCAATTGGACCACTGCCAGGTGTAAAGTAGATTCCTTGCTGCCCATCTGATAGACATATGGATACTGTACTTTATCAATCAGGACAGGATCAAATGGGCCATAAGTGATCTAAAAAAAAAGAATAACAGAAATGCTAATTTTAGAAATCCCACAATCTTTTTATTTGTATCTCAAATGTATCTCATGTGTATCTTTTATTTTCATCAGAGCTTTATAAACACCAGGTATTAATAAATGCTGAATTTTTAAATGTGACATTTTGAAGGGAATTCTAAATCTGTACCTGACCAAGAATATTTTTCCAACGTTTCCTTAAGCAATTATTAAGTATATGTTGGAAAATTTCCAGTTAGGGAAAAAAAATGGACTCCTCAGTTAAATATTGGAGTGAAGTTATCTATCCTTTCTAACTTATCTCATGTCTTCTTTGGCTCAAGCATCAACCATTCCTTCTTTCAGCCTTTTTAGAGTGAACATTCTACTCCTGTCATGATTCAGGGAGGAACACATGGTCCCATAGTCTTGCATAGGAGGAAAACTTCTCTAGCCCAAACTCAATCATGGATATAAGACGAAGACTTTCTTAGCCTGAAATCAACTTTCACGGTTGTCATTACATATTATCCCTACTTTTTTGATAAAATCACCTAAAAGAAAACCCAATTAAGAAACTTTAATCAGATTATATTCATTGTTTACATATATTATCTATAAGTAAATATAGTCATTGTTTATTGTAAAATTGTATATTTATTGCTTTCATAGAGTTGTACACTCTGCATGTAATACTATTAGATAATCAGTATTATAAGAATAGATTATAATAGTAATAGAAAGCAAACATTTCAATCATTGATTCAATAATCATATATGAGAATCTGAAATTAATACTCATTGTGTGAATAAAATAAAAAGGAAAAATACTCTGGAAGGCCTTGACAAAAAATCCTTGCCAATGGGAATTTTGTGTGCCTTCAACATCATGGATCGTGTCCACATGATCTAAGAGATTCATGACCTCTGATTTGGCTTTGAAACTACAGTGATGTTGGCTGTTACCACATATGGAATGCAGATTATGTAATTGCCTAGAGTATTAGAACACTTTACTTTCTTGAAAAAAATCTTCTAGCAGATGAAATTCTGGTTTGCCCATTGAGAAGAAACAATGAGCTGATCCTTGTGATTGTGTAATATGACTCTTGTGCTGACTATATATATGTACTTTTCACTTCATCAGCTCTGGGTATTAAATATAATGCTGGGTGTGTCTATTCCTTGGTGTTATGATCACTTATCTATCAATAAATGTCAGTTAGACTGAGATAACCACTTTCCAGTATTTATTTTTCTTTTATAAAGGGCCACCTCAGATGGACTGTAATTTGGACTGAGATTCCTGGTACCTGAGCTCCTTCAGGATAATCTCCTGGGGACATCCCAGGAAAACCCCAACTCAAGAGACACTAGTAAAGGAAATCAACTCATTTAAAATCTCTCCTTCTGAGACTGGTGAACAACCTTAGCTGTAATTTGGCTCAAGACAAGTTTTATAGATACTTGCTGCTTTTTCTCTTAATACATTTTAGTTGTTATATGTTATTCTTCAGAATTTTGTTGGGCTTGACAGTTATCTTATAACCAGCTTGGATTTTTTTTGTGGGTTTGAGATTTTGTTTGGGTTTGGGGGTTGAGGTTCATTCAATCACCACTATTTTTACAAGTTGATAAGATTAATTCCTTCACCAATTTTAGAGTTCTTAGCAGAATCACAAATTATCTTGATTTCCTAGAGCTTACAACAAGAGTTCCAACATTTAGTGTGTTTGTCTGTGTGTGTTTAATTTCAAAGGGGCTGATTGTGCAGGAATAAGATAACTTTATACCTCCAATTCTGAGTGGTCTATGAGTGTCTGTTTAAACTTAGAATTGTTAAAAGTTTCTCTGACTTTATGTATGTGAGTTTCCATCTACTGAGTGATTTGATTTTAAAAGAAGTTTCAAAAAATGTACAAGTTTTAAATAAGCAATCTAATCAGTTAAAGAATTGGACAAAACCAAACAATAAAATGTAAAATCTGTAGGGACCACAATTAAGAATTATAATAGAGATACATCAGACTTTATAGCCAGCAATATTCCAGCCTGCTCTCAATTTCCTACATGTCCTTCACTTCTGCCAGAGCATAATCAGACAACTAGATTTTTTTCTTTTTAAAATGAAATAGTCCAAAATGAGACGAGGCTTGAGAATATCTCTATATCATCACCAATGGGATTGTTACTATTTTAAAGGAAATATGTACTCTTTCCATATTCCAAACAAACCTAGTGAATTGGTAGTTGAACTTGTTACTGCCAGTTAATGTTTACATAATCAAATACCACATTGAGTCTCTGAAACACCTCATTCTTTAAGATTATAACTATTTTTTATGAAATCTTCTCCATAATTAATTAAATGTATCTGCAGATCCCAACCCAAGTTCTTGTTCAATTGGAATTCTCATTCTCTTTAAGTAAACTCATGTGCACCCTCATTGAAATTAGGGAGTGCAGAAATTATATCTGCCAAAGTTCTTATGATTTTTATATTTGGCATTAAATTCCTTATAACATCTGGACTTCCAGGACTTCAGGTCAGGATGGCAGCTTAGAGAAAGCTAAAGTTCGGTGCTCCAAAAACCCTTCCTTACCGATCTCAAACAGAATGCTCCTAGGGCATCAAAATTCAAAACAAACAGCAAAATAGACCCCGGAAACACTCCTCCTGGACCTGGATCAAAAGGTATGGCCCCCCAAGAGTTGGAGCCCAAGATCATTTGGATCTAAGGGGAAGGAACGGGAAGGTCCCCCCCAACCCAGAGTGCTGAGTCCCAGGCAGCAGCAGGAACCTCAGGGCAGGCAGGGGGGCCTCGGGAGCTAGTTGTTCTGAGGGCTTCCCCCTGAAAACGACCTGAGCCAGTCATGGGGGCACCCAGACAGCAGGGAGACAGTGAGAGACAGTGGGAGCCTGTAGCCCCCTGACCAGATCCTTCCATCTGGGTCTTACTGAAGGTCGCTGCCTGAGGGCATACTCAGTCTGAGGTTAATCCTATCACCAGCCCTCAGAGCTCCAGGAAGCCATGGCCCCTCCCCCCTCAGAGTGCGGAGGCACAGAAACAAGGGCCAAGCCATAGAACAGACAATCTGCCTAGGGCTAAAACCTCTGAACGCCAGACAGAGATAAGAAAAGCTAATACTCCCCACTCATATAGAGATGGCAAACTCCACAGAAGCACAAAAAACCCAAAATTCAAAAAAAAAAAAAACAAAAACAAGAAGATGGGGCGACTTTGGACATATTTTATGGAGCAAAAATACAAAACACAGAGGAGATAGAAGAGGAAACACAAGCAAATACTCCGAAATCTTCCCAAGGAAATTGAAACACTCCACAAACCCATGAAGGATTTGAATCGGAAATGATCAAAAAGATGGAAGCCTTCTGGGAGGAAAAGTGGGAAATAATGCAAAAGAAATTCACGCATCTACAAAACCAGTTTGACCAAACTGAAAAGGAAAACCAGGCTTTAAAGGAAGAACTAATAAAGCAAAGCCAAAAGTCCAAGAAATTAGAAGAGAACATAAAATATCTCACTGAGAAGGTGACAGGCCTAGAAAATAGAGGGAGAAGAGATAATTTAAGAATAATTGGAATTCCAGAAAAGCCAGAAATAAACAGCAAACTCGACATCATAATACAAGATATAATCAAAGAAAATTGCCCAGAGATTCTAGAACAAGGGGGCAATACAGCCACTGACAGAGCTCACAGAACACCCTCTACACTAAACCCCCAAAAGACAACTCCCAGGAATGTAATTGCCAAATTCCAAAGCTCTCAAACAAAAGAAAAAAATCCTACAAGAAGCCAGAAAAAGACAATTTAGATATAAAGGAATGCCAATCAGGGTCACCCACAACCTTGCAATTTCTACTCTGAATGACCATAAGGCATGGAACATGATCTTCAGAAAGGCAAGAGAGCTGGGTCTTCAACCAAGAATCATCTATCCAGCAAAACTGACTATATACTTCCAAGGGAAAGTATGGGCATTCAACAAAATAGAAGATTTCCAAGTTTTTGCAAAGAAAAGACCAGAGCTCTGTGGAAAGTTCGACACCGAAAAACAAAGAGCATGGAATACCTGAAAAGGTAAATATGAAGGAAAGGGAAAAGGAGAAAAATGTTATCTTCTTCTTTTACTCAAACTCTTTTCTATAAGGACTACATTTATATCAATCTATATATACTACCATGTGGGTAAAATGTTATGTGTAAATAGGGGGAAAAGAAAGACCAAATAAAATAATCTTTCTCACACAAATATTCACATGGGAAGGGGAGGGGAAGGAAACTCCTATAAGAAGAAGAGGAAGAGAATTTTTACTTAAATTTTAATCTCAGGGAAATCAACTCTGAGAGGGAAAAACACCCAGATCCATTGGGATCTTGAATTCTATCTTACCCAACAAGGGTAGGGAGAAGGGAAAACAAAAGGGGAGGGAAAGAGAGGGGGGAGGGGAATGGAACAAAAAGGGAGGGACTAAAAAAGGAAACATATCAAGGGAGGGGACAAGGGTGACTGATTTAAAGTAAATCACTGGACTAAAAGGTAGAGCTGAAGAAGAAAGTTAGAATTAGGGCAGGATATCATAATGCCAGGGAATCCACAAATGACAGTCATAACTTTGAACGAGAATGGGATGAACTCACCCATAAAATGTAGACAAATAGCAGAATGGATTAGAATCCAAAACCCTACCATATGTTGTCTTCAAGAAACACACATGAGGCGGGTTGATATCCACAAGGTTAGAGTTAAAGGATGGAGTAAGACTTTTTGGGCCTCAACCAACAGAAAGAAGGCAGGAGTGGCAATCATGATATCTGACAAAGCCAAAGCAAAAATAGACCTGATCAAAAGGGATAGGGAAGGTAATTATATTTTGTTAAAAGGGATTTTAGATAATGAGGAAATATCACTAATCAACATGTATGCACCAAATAATATAGCACCCAAATTTCTAATGGAGAAACTAGGAGAATTGAAGGAAGAAACAGACAGTAAAACCATATTAGTGGGAGACTTGAACCAACCATTATTAAATTTAGATAAATCAAATCAAAAAATAAAAAAGAAAGAGGTAAAAGAAGTGAATGAAATCTTAGAAAAAATAGAATTAATAGACATATGGAGAAAAATAAATAGGTATAAAAAGGAATACACCTTCTTCTCAGCACCACATGGCACATTCACAAAGATTGATCATACATTAGGTCACAGAAACATGGCACACAAATGCAGAAAAGCAGAAATAATAAATGCAGGCTTTTCAGATCACAAGGTAATAAAAATAATGATCAGTAATGATACATGGAAAACCAAATCAAAAACTAATTCGAAATTAAATAATATGATACTCCAAAATTGTTTAGTTAGAGAAGAAATCATAGAAATAATTAATAATTTCATCGAGGAAAATGACAATGACAAGACATCCTTTCAAAACTTTTGGGATGCAGCCAAAGAGCAAAAAGACTCCAGAAAGTGATCAGAAGGGTCATCCACCATGATCAAGTAGGATTTATACCAGGGATGCAGAGCTGGTTCAATATTAGGAAAACCATCCACATAATTGACCACATCAACAAGCAAACCAACAAAAACCACATGATTATCTCAAGAGACGCAGAAAAAGCCTTTGATAAAATACAACACCCATTCCTATTAAAAACACTAGAAAGCATAGGAATACAAGGGTCTTTCCTAAAAATAATAAAGAGTATATATCTAAAAGCATCAGCTAATATCATCTGCAGTGGGGATAAACTAGATGCATTCCCAATAAGATCAGGAGTGAAACAAGGATGCCCATTATCACCTCTACTATTTGACATTGTACTAGAAACACTAGCAGTAGCAATTAGAGAAGAAAAAGAAATTGAAGGCATCAAAATAGGCAAGGAGGAGACCAAGTTATCATTCTTTGCAGAAGACATGATGGTCTACTTAAAGAATCCTAGAGATTCAACCAAAAAGCTAATCGAAATAATCAACAACTTTAGCAAAGTTGCAGGATACAAAATAAATCCACATAAGTCATCAGCATTTCTATATATCTCCAACACAACTCAGTAGCAAAAACTAGAAAGGGAAATCCCATTCAAAATCACCTTAGACAAAATAAAATACCTAGGAATCTATCTCCCGAGACAAACACAGGAACTATATGAACACAACTACAAAACACTCGCCACACAACTAAAACTAGACTTGAGCAATTGGAAAAACATTAACTGCTCATGGATAGGACGAGCCAATATAATAAAAATGACCATCCTACCCAAACTTATTCATCTATTTAGAGCCATACCCATTGAATTCCCAAAAAATTTCTTTACTGATTTAGAAAAAACCATAACAAAGTTCATTTGGAATAACAAAAGATCAAGGATATCCAGGGAAATAATGAAAAAAAAAATACAAAGGACAGGGGTCTTGCAGTCCCAGATCTCAGACTATATTATAAAGCAGTGGTCACCAAAACAATTTGGTACTGGCCAAGAGACAGAAAGGAGGATCAGGGGAATAGACTGGGTACAAGCGACCTCAGCAAGACAGTATATGATAAACCCAAAGATCCCAGCTTTTGGGACAAAAATCCACTATTCAATAAAAACTGCTGGGAAAATTGGAAGACAGTGTGTGAGAGATTAGGAATAATCAACACCTCACACCCTACACCAAGATAAATTCAAAGTGGGTGAATGACTTAAACATAAAGAAGGAAACCATAAGTAAATTGGGTAAACACAAAATAGTATACATGTCAGACCTTTGGGAGGGGAAATACTTTAAAACCAAGCAAGACATAGAAAGAATCACAAAATGAAAAATAAATAATTTCGACTACATCAAATTAAAAAGCTTTTGTACAAACAAAACCAATGTAACTAAAATCAGAAGGGAAAAAACAAATTGGGGAAAAATCTTCATAAAAACCTCTGACAAAGGTTTAATTACTCATATTTATAGAGAGCTAAATCAATTGTACAAAAAACCAAGCCATTCTTCAAATAATAAACAGGCAAGGGACATGGATAGGCAGTTTTCAGATAGAGAAATCAAAACTATTAATAAGCACATGAAGAAGTGTTCTAAATCTCTTATAATCAGAGAGATACAGATCAAAACAACTCAGAGGTATCACCTCACACCCAGCAGATTGGCTAACATGATAGCAAAGGAAAGTAATGAATGCTGGAGGGGATGTGGCAAAGTAGGGACATTAATTCATTGCTGGTGGAGTTGTGAACTGATCCAACCATTCTGGAGGGCAATTTGGAACTATGCCCAAAGGATGATAAAAGAATGTCTACCCTTCCATCCAGCCATAGCACTACTGGGTCTGTACCCCAAAGAGATAATGGACAAAAAGACTCATACAAAAATATTCATAGCTGTGCTCTTTGTGGTGGACAAAAATTGGAAAATGAGGGGATGCCCATCAATTGGGGAATGGCTGAACAAATTGTGGTATATGTTGGTGATGGAATACTATTGTGCTAAAAGGAATAAAAAAATGGAGGAATTCCATGGAGACTGGAACAACCTCCAGGAAGTGATGCAGAGTGAGAGGAGCAGAATCAGGATAACATTGTACACAGAGACTAATACACTGTGGTATAATGGAATGATATGGACTTCTCCATTAGTGGCGGTATAATGTCCCTGAACAATCTGCAGGGATCTAGGAGAAAAACACTATCCATAAGCAGAGGAAAAACTGTGGGAGTAGAAACACCGAGGAAAAGCAACTGCCTGACTACAGTGGTTGAGGGGACATGACAGAGGAGAGACTCTAAACGAACACTCTAATGCAAATATTAACAACATGTCAATGGGTTCGAATCAAGAACACATCTGATACCCAGTGGAATCACGCATTAGCTACGGGGGGTGAGGGGGAGGGAAAAGAAAATGATCTTTATCTTTAATGAATAATGCATGGAAATGATCAAATAAAATATTATAAAATTTAAAAAAAATAGATGCTGAAAGACCCTTCTGAGTAAAGATCTGGCTTTATTGTGACAAAAGAAATCACATGGCCAGAAGTCTGCAGGTTTCCTCCCAATTCAAAATCTGGAGCACCATTTTGCAAATTGCACGTGCTTTTATAGTTTCCTGTCTGTACCTAACCCCATCCTTACCCCTAACCTCCACATTTCCCTGGCCCCTTCAGGAGGCCTCCAAGAGGTGTAGAAGGCGATTTCCTGAGCTCTGAGGAGCTTCAAAGAGCTATCAGGGTTTCTGGAGCTCCTTCTGGAGCTGGGGTTTCTAGAGCTCCAGAGCCTTCAGGTGATCCCCTGGTTCCTGTGTGAGCTACCTTGCTCAGAGTACCTTGTGAATGGATTAACATAATAACTCACTTATGATTAATATAATACACTTAAAATTATTCTAACAATATAAATAACTTAATAACTTTAATTACCCACTTAGTATCCTATAACTACTTGCCTAATCTGGTTATATACACAGATATTTGCATGAGACTAAATTCTTACTCTCAAATCACAGTGTTACAAGGTATCAAACTAAAGAGATTCTTATACTAATAGAAATGAGGAAATTTTCTTCTTATAGATTACCGTGAAGCATTGTATTTCTGAGAATAGTTGTCATACACATGTAACCATCAATGTTGCTAATATTTCTATAAACTACTATAAAAATATTCTCCAGTTTCTGCTCGCTTCATTCTGCATCATTCCCACTAATCATCCTGGGATTTTCTAAAAGCATCCTACTCATCATTTCTTATACCCCTATAGGATTCCATCAAAATCATATAGCCCAATTTATTCAGCTATTTCCCATTTGATGGGCAATACTTTCATTTCCAATTTTTTGCAATCACAAAAAAGAGTTTCTTTAATATTTTGGTATGTAAAGGTCTTTTATTCTCTTCCTTTGATCTCATTAGGTAATAGATAGAATCGTGATATTGCTGGGTAAAAGAATAGGTATAGTTTTACAACTCCTTGGATACAGCTTCAAATTCTTCTCTAGAGGGGTTGGAACAATTCAAAACAACAATAAGAGTGTTAGTGTCCCAATTTTTCCAAATATGCTCCAACATTTGTCATATTCCTTTTCTGTCACATTAGTATCTGGAAGGTGTGAAGGGGTAGCTCACATTTGCTCTAATTTGCATTTCTTTAATAATACTAATTTAAGAGTAGTATTCAGATATTTATCTACAGCTTTAATTCTTACATCTGAAAATTACATGTTCAAATCCTTTGATCATTTATGAATTTGGGAATGATTGGTATTCTTAGAAATGACTTAGGGCTCTAAATATTTCAGGAAAAATGTTCTTTTTCAGAGAAATCTGCTATAAATTTCCCCCACCCACTTTGCTGCTTTCCTCTTCATCCTAGTTATATTCACCCCATTTCTTTGAAATCATTTTATTTTGATATAATCAATATTATCAGTTTTACATATTTTAATGCTCTATATCTTGTTTGGCCATAGATTCTTCACTTATACATAGATCTCATAGGTAAAGTTTTCCATGCTACCTGATTTAGCTTGTGTTATCATGTTTATCTAAATTAGTTTTACCATATCTTTCAATATGGTGTTAGCTGTTGATTATACCTCATTTCTGCTAAACTACTTTCCAGTTTTCCCAGCAATTTTGTCAAATAAGGATTTTTATCCAACAAACAATTTCACTTACATTTCACTTTGAATATGAGCATATAATTGGGCAAAAGGATTCCTAATAATAGCTATAATTTCATCTTCTTTGGGAAAAAATTCCCCCTTTCATTGTGGTTATTGGCCATTTTACATTTTTCTTAAATTAAAAAATTCATCTATATTTTATCTTTTGCTTTTTTCTTTTCCAAAAACAATTGCCCAATTCATTGACTTTTATTTTCTCTACTTTAATTGAGGTATTGAGAGATATAATTATTTTCCTAAATACTGCTTTGGTGCTGACCCATAAATTTTTATATGTTGTCTAATTGTTTTCATTTCCTTTAATGCTATTATCTTTCCAACGATTTGTTCTTTGACCCGCTCATTCTTTAGGATTAGATTTATAGGATCTAACTAATTTAGAGTCTCTGTTTCAGTAGCTCCTTATAGAGTATAAAATTTTATTACATCATGGTCTGAAAATGAGACTTTAAAAATTCTACTTTTCTTTACTTGGTTATATATTTTTGGTCAGTTAAAAGCATTGCAAGTTTTTAAGAATATGTGATATACAGCTGAGGGAAAAGATTCCTACAATTCCCATTTGATTTCCTTCCATGTTTTATCATATTGAAATTCTCTAAAATTCTATTCACATACTTTATTCTTTTCTTCTTTATTTTCTGATTAAATTTATGTAGTTTTAAGAGGGAAAGGCTGAGGTCCCCTACTAACATATTTTTATTCACAATTTTCTCTTATAATGAACTTTTAAATATTTGTATGTGATACTATTTGGTACATATGTATTTAGTATTCATATTACTTTATTGTCTCTCTGCCAGGAACAGACATTCTTCTAACTCATTGATAGTTTTGAGGCTTTTCAGTTACCCTCAAGTTAGTTTAGCCTGTCTGGATTTCTAGGAACAGTACACACTACAAATTCTTGGAGCTATACTGGACAATTATATATATATATATATATATATATATATATGTATATATATATATGTATGTATATACATATATATATATACATATACTTAAATTTCCCAAATAATGATAAAATTCTGAGATGTTACAACTATCATCTTCCCACAGAAGAATGTACTTTAACCTCATTGATTTGTTTATAATATCTCTTTCTTGTTTGTCTTTTTATAATTCTCTTGAGTTTTTTATTGAAAGGTCAAAATTTTCTAGCCAAATCTTGACTTTGATCAAGAATGTGAGGAAGGGGACTTCCAGGTCAAGATGGTTACTGAGTAGAAGCAGAGCTCTTCTTCTCCTCTCCACCAATCAAGACAGAGTGCTTCAAATAGACAAAACCAAAATCAAAGGAGCAAAGGAGTTCCAAGGTAGGACACATCACAGTAGGTAGGCCTTACAGAAAGTTAGGACATTTCCACGATAAAAGGGGGCAAAATTTCCCCCACCAAGGAGCAAGCTCACCAACTTTCCCCCACTTCACCTACCTTTCCAGAGTCTGAGCAAGCATGGGACAAACGTCTAAGTTCTAGAAGGGAGGCTGGCTGAGGTCAACACAGCCTTACCTCTAAGAGAAACGACTCAGAACACTGGGAGGCTTAGGAAACATGAAGATGGGGATTGTGGAGGTTGGGGAGAGGGGGTGGTTCACAGGAAAAAAGGCAATAGAAAACCATAAAAATCCCTTGGGGTAAAACCTCTCCAGTGCTCAATAAAGCGACCTCCTTACACTCTACATGCAGACCTCTAGGCAACCTCTAAGTTCTCTGGGGCCTGACATGCCCATAAGAACAGCAAGACTAGGGACCCCAGGAGGCAGAGGAAACATGGAGATCAGGCACAGAGCTTGAACAGAAAAGAGAGGCTCAAAGGAAAACACCACAGAGACCAGAAAAATAGCCTCTGTACAAAAATCCCTCCAGAGCTCAATACAGAGACTTGCCTACACTCCACACCCAGACCCCTGCAAGGCAATCTTTAAGTTCTTGGGGGCTGTCCCTTCCACTGAGAGCAGCTGGACCCTGCTGAGGACTGGGGAAAAATATATTCAGGGCAAAAACCTCTCCAGAGTCCAATATAAAGATCATCCACATTCCTCACTTAGTTATCTGCCCAGAAAGAACAAGGCAATGGCCACCAACTCCCTGGAATGAAAATCCATGAATACCAAAAAAAAGGGGGGGGGAGGAGTAAGATAATTTAATAGACTTTAAAAAATAAAAGGGGAATAAAAAGGGAGGGGAAGAAAAGAAGGGTGGAGAGGGAAATAATTCAAGTGGGGGAGAGTGTGTGGGGTAGCATAAAAAGACCCTAAAAGAAAATTAGAGAGTAATATGAAGGGAGAGGATAGAAAGGAAAGTAAAATAAGGGTAGGGTTTAGGGGGACTGATTAAAAACAGAATACTGGTATAGAAGGAAATAATGAAAGAGGAAAGAGCTGGACAAGGAGAGAAAATGAAAATGTTGGGTAATACACACGTAGTAAACATAACTTTGAATATGAATGAAATGAACACACCTATGAAGCAGAAGTAAATGGCAGTGTGGATCAGAAACCAAAATCATGCCATATGTTGTCTACAAGAAACATATGTGGAAGGTAGTTATGCATAGAGTAAAAGTATGCAGATGGCGCAAAATCTATTAGGCATCAACTGATGAAAAGATGGCAAGAGTCACAATCATGATATCTGACAAAGCCAAAGTAAAAATAGATCTAGTTAAAAGAGATAGGGAAGGTAATTATATCCTGATAAAAGGCAGAATAGACAATGAAGAAATATCAGTGCTCAACATGTATGCACCAAATGGCATAACATCCAGATTTTTAAGGAGAAATTAGTGGAACTCAAGGATGAAATAGATGGAAAAACTATACTAGTGGGAGATCTGGACCTTCCTCTATCAGAACTAGATAAATAAAACCAAAAAATAGATAAGAAAGAGGTAGTGGAAATAAATGAAATCTTAAAAAAATTAGAGTTAGTTAATATGTGGAGGAAAATAAATAGGGACAAAAAGGAATACACCTTGTTTTCAGTAGCATATGGTACATTCACAAAGATTGACCATGTGCATAAAAACATTGCAAAAAATGCAAAGGAGAAGAAATGATAAATGTACCTTTTCAGACCACAATGCAATAAAAATAATAATTAGTAAAGGTATAGTGAGAGGTAAATCAAAAATTAATTGAAAATTAAATAATATGATTCTCTAAAATCAGGTAAAGAGCAAATCATAGAAAAAATAATTTAATTGAAGAAAATGACAATGAAGAGATAGCCTTTCAAAATCTATGGAATTCAGCTAAAGCACTGCTTAGGGAGAAATTTATATTCTTGAGTTCACATATTAATAAATTAGAGAGGGTAGAGGTCAATGAATTGGGAATGCAAATTAAAGAAATTAGAAATAAATAAATTTAAAATCCCCAGATGAAAACTAAATTAGAGATCCTAAAAATTAAAGGAGAAATTAATAAATTTGAAAGCTAAAGCATTATTGAATTAATAAACAAAACTAGAAACTGGTACTTAAAAAAAAAAACAAATAAAATAGACAAAGTACTGGTAAGTTTAATAAAAAAAAAAACGGATAGAAGAAACCCAAATTGACAGAATCCAAAATGAAAAGGGAGACCTCACCTCGAATCAAGAAGAAATTAAAGCAATCATTAAAAACTATTTTGCCCAATTATATGGCAATAAATATGGCAAACCCCAGGCAAATTGTGCGTCATATATGGGAGGTGAATGATAGGAGGGGAGGGAAGGAACATTAGTTTTTTAACCATGGAAAATTATTCTAAATCATATAGTGAAATAAATTTTTAAAAAGAATGTGACAAAATCCTCTATTTCAGGCTCTAAGATTTTGGCACATAAAATAATTTCTTGCTCCTCAGAAGATTAAAAACGTCTTTCTCTCTACAAAGAAGGAATCAGAAACTATATTGATCTATGTGCTAGCAACAGTGCTAGCAAGATTCTGAGCAAATTTAAGTTTACATCCCTCAAGTATGACATCTAGGTGAGAAAACAGATGTAATGCTAGACCTAGAGTCAGAAAAGGGCATCTTTCTGAGTTAAAATGTGGCCTCAGACACTTGTTAGCTGTGTTTGTCACTGTTTGCCTCACTTTCCTCAACTGAAAAATGAGTTGGAAAATTAAATTACATACCACTCTAGGATTCTTGCCTCAAAAACTCTAAATAGAGTCAGAAAGAGTGGTACACGTCTGAAAGGATTAAACAACATTAACAAAAATCCTTAGGATACAGATATTCAATATTCAGCTGAAGAGGATTCCTTGATATTAAATAAACATAAAAACTTACTCTGTGCCTCAGTGCTTTGAACAATTTTTCTTTCCAGATCTCCTACCTCTTGTAGTCACTAAGGCCATGAAAGTCCCAATTCAACTGGGAATCTATACTCGCTGATACAGCAATGTTCAATGATTTCCTTCAGTATTTGTTTGTATCGAGAAGACATTGAAGAGAAAAAACTAGATGGATATTGTGTGGCTAGAGGATAAAGTTTTGGTGTGATCCCACCTCTCTCTCTCTCTTTCCTTGAATGCAGCTGCTGAAGCTGGCTTTGAGCCAGGCAGGAGAATTTACACACATCATCTTACTTTAGTTAGGTAGTTAGGTTTTGTATTTTTTTATTTCTTCTACTTCAAGTGATTATTAATAAATATTATAAATTAATACTTGGAGTTATTGATACTAATGTTTATCTTACAAGAGATACATACAAACGTAGATGACTGTGTATATATGTATATCAGAATAATTTGTGAATGAGCAGCCCTGAAAAAGGTATGAAGTCCTCAGACCAGAGGTGCTAGTCCTCCATGAAAACCCAGTACACCAACACTCCTTTGTGGCTCCAATAAGCTATAATATGCAGTGGCCACACACCAGTAAAACCTTCTTTGTAAACAATCTAAACCAAGTTAAGGATAACTGACTGGCTTCAGATCTCATCAGTTGGGATGTCTACCTCAAGCATGTGGAGATAATATCCACCAGAATGGGCAGATGAGAATTCATTCCAAAATGGCCATGAAGCAGCTAAAGCATGTGTTATGGAGCAAAGGAAGAACAACAACAATTTGGAAACATAATTTAATTAGGGTTTCATTTGTGACTCAACAGGACAACAACAACTACATGAAGGAATAGGAAGTTTTTATATAATTAATTGAAATTTCATTCAGCATGATCCCTACATTCTAGCACAATGCATGTCACATGAAACAGGCTAATAAAAATGTTTAATATAGAATTGTACTCAATCTCATTTGGTTTACAATTCAGGGATTTCACTAATCCTGACTTGTTTCCTGAAATAAAAATTAATTTTTGCCTTTTAAAAGCTGATGATAAATCATTATGATCTTTGAAGGCTAAAAATTGTGAAAATACAAAAAGATCATTTAAGGACACAAGGACACTATAAACAAGCTATGGTATAGAACATCAGTGAATCTATTGACATCAATCATTCCTTACTTTTCTACTACGTGTGCCTATCTCCTCTGCCTATAGAGAGAGGGATGGGTTTTGGCACAGAAAAGATGATGACATCATGAATTAACACTTACTCATCTATTAATTCTGTTATGCTGCCTTGATGTCTCTCCAAACAGATTGCACAGAGGTCATAGGTGATATATCGTCATATTCTGGTACTATTCAGTTACACTTGATGAAGCCTCACGCCCCAGAAATTTGTTGAATTGAATGAATAAGCAATTTCTATTCTGAAGGGATAGATCACATCTTTAACAAATCAAACCCAAATCCTAGAAGGAAGAAAATACTTACTAGAATTGGAAGATATCTGTAACACAGAATTGGATAGAATTTATGAGTATAAATGCTGCAAGGAAGTTCTAGTATTTCATACTTGTCATGAAAAGGCACAGATCAATTTGAAAATGGAAAGGAGAGAGAAAAAGAAATCTCTTACATCTTAAATCTACAGAGTCGTATTCAAATATAAAAAGGTGAACTGAGAGGGCAGGTCTACTCATTGGGAAGGTTTTTACTTGGTTCAGAACCATCAGAGGCAAAACAAATGAATCGAGAGAGCATTGCCTCATCTAGAGGACACGGTGAATTCCATCAAGGAAGACAATTTTGCCCACTATTTGGAGCTTCTGTTTTCAAAACAGAGCCTACAACTTCTTGATCTTTGCTAATTGAATCACTAATGCTGCAGCAGGACACATTATAAAGGATTTGTCTATTTGAACCCCAAAGAGAAGATTGATTAAAAATGTGCAACAGTTCCTTACCTGTGGGACCTTATAGAGCCCTAGAATGGTGGCCATGGACATGGACAGTGCAGATGACATCCCTCCAATGACAGCAACTGACTTGTGCTGCCTGCCACAGCTATAATTAGGGATGGTCAGAGACCTCCCTGATAAATACGTCAAGGAGTTCTCCACAGCTACTTTGTTAGAGTTTAAGTTATTGAGTAACTGGTATCCCAGGGTTATGTTGGGCAGCAAATGGGGGTCCTTGTTGATCTGATCCACAGCAAATTGCAAAGTGAGAAAGTGTTGGTAATGTTTGAGCATGAACCTAAAATGACAGAAAGTGAAAAATGGGCAAAACTTGACATGCACAGAAACAAGGTTTCATAGTGGAGAGACTGTGGGTCATTAGGGGAATCCTTTCAAAGCTATGAAAAGAGGTGACCAGTGCTTAAAGGGCAGCCATTAAGTGAGTGGAAAGAGGGGACAATGTAGGAGTTTAGAGGTTGGTAGAGATTAGGAATAACCAACTGATTGGTTTCATCTTTAATCAAGCACTGGATTATACAAAGGCAAAAGGATATCTTATATGAACTCTACATTGGATAGAGGGAGACAGAAGGAGAAGATCAAAATAATGGTTTCTGTATTCTCAGTATATTGCAAGATCCTGCCATCAGCTGAGAATAAGGATACTGAGGTGTTCTATGAAGTTTGTGAATGTAAATAAACACACTGATGAGCTGTTGGGAAGTAATACCCAAGTAGCCTTGTATCAGGGAGAGCTCAACTGGGATGACATAATATAATTTTGTAGTAGATCCAGTCTTCAGCATTTTCCGACTGCTTAGTTCATTCATTTATTCATTAAGTCTGTCTGCTAACTTTCCTTTGTATGACAATCACTGTTCTAGGAGCTAGAGATCAACATAGAGGAATTAAATCATCCTCAATATTTCTTACTTATATTATACTGATAAGAAACGACTTGCATGCATACAAACATACCCAACAAAAATGGAAAATAGACACACAAAATGGATGAAAAGGAATTGGAGGCTTTTTGATAGAGTAACTTGAAGACACAGTCAATTTCTTGTAGAAAGTGGTACTCAAGATGTGCTTTAAAGGAACCAAAGGATTGGAGTGACTGAGACACATGAGAACATCTTCCAGACATGGTGAACAGCCTGTGCTAAGATGTCATGGAAAGAAATGTGACTGCATATATCAGATAGAGCAAGTAAATCAGTTTGGATTCAATGTAGATTACTTCAAGGGGAAGATTGTTCCCTTCTAAGGCAGATAAGCCTGGGTCAGAGCCTGAAAGGCTAGCAGACCTCAAAAGATGAATTCTTATTTGGTTTTACATGCAATAATTAACCAGGGATGTTCATTAGTGCCAATATGGACACTAACTCTCATGTTATCAAATACTCTTCTGGCTATTCTGGGAAGACACAAATCATTCCACTCAAAGGTTCATCTCTACAAAAAATATGATAAGGGTTCCTTTGCCATTTTATTTCAGCTCCTTCTCCATGGAAAAGGACCGCACAGTCCCCAAGAGAAGGCATGCCATATTTAAATAACCATTAGAAAGTGTTTGTTTATCATCAAATTTGAACCATCTCTCCTATTAATGATTTTTGGTATAGGGCAAAAAAAAAAAAATCCATGAGTCTTCCAAATTAAATGTCCTTCACATTATATATATATATATATATATATATACACATATGTATATATATAAATTATCATGTTCCCCCCACCCAGATTTTTAAAACCACTAGGATTCTTTAAAATTGAATACCCTATGAAATGTCTTGAAACTTCAGCATACTTCTTGCCCATTTACACAAGTTTTCTTAGCATCATCTACATCCTGGGACCAGAAAATAATGCAGCACTCCAGAAATGGCCTGATTAGAATTTTTGAATTTCTTAGTTGGATAAAATTCTACACTGATGGTAAGATTCTTAATGATTTCTCTTTTCTAGTGTCTTAGGTAAGTACTCTTAGATCCTTTGATCAGTTTCCTGTGTAAAGATAGAAAGACTCTCCCAACCCAAATCTTATCTGAGGCTGACATAAATAAATGATCCCAAGAACTTCTTCATCAATATGGCTCTGATAAAGAATACTTTCTTCCAAATATGGAAGCAATAACTTCTCAACAAAGGATATTCTTGAGGAATATCATTTTGCCACTTGAATCCCAACTTTACCCTACAAGAGTTTTTTTTCAGTCTGTAAGAATGAATTCATGATTCTTTCATTTGAGATCTCCTGTGTGTATAGATTTTCTATTTTCCTGCTTGTTAAACTGCACAATGATTTTAAAGCCTTTGATTTTATCTGTTTCCTGAGTACCAATATGATAGACATTTCCAAACCCAAGTCCTTGATTTAACCAAATCTGTGAGGCCATATAAAATATTACTCTACTGACAGAGTCAATCAGTCAAAAATATGGATTAATATATTTTACCAGGCAAGAAAAAAAAAACAGAAATAGCAACTTACTCCTTGTCTGCAACAATCCATCTAGGAGAAGATGAGAAGGTTATCTGGAAATTATTAGGCTCAGTGAATGAAAACATGGAGAAAAAGCCTGCTATGACTAGGTCTCCTTCCTTTGTATATGTAGGATTGTATGGTCTCTTTAATTGGCAAGCATGCTCCCCTATCTGGTACTCAGAAAAAGAAATCTGAAAAACCAGGAGGATCACAAATACTATAAAGAAAGGGAATCCTAGTTTGCTCAAACCCATGGCAACTATCCAAAATCAATAAAGTACCAAGGAATCAGGGAGTCTAAGATTACTGAAGTTCTTTTTTCATTCAGCTATCGGCACATTCTCTGAGACTAAAGACTTTTCTAATAGATGCTCAAGTTTTGCACGGTCCCTAATACTTGGGAAATCAGTGTCTGACATGAGACCGGCCCCTGTTTAAGACAAAGGGTTTCAGGGGATATTTATAGGACACTTTTGCCTCCTGGATATTATTCTTCTTGGTCCCTCTGGACAGATAAGGAAAGTTGCCACATCTTCAGACCTCTGGAGTACAATTCAAACAACTATGTTGACCAGTGTTTGAAAGTGAGAGCATCTGGGAACCAATCTGCCCTGCAACTCTACACCTGCAGCCTCCTTTTTGAGTTAAAAACTCAAGGGACAAAGTAGCTGCTTTTCTGCTTTCCGTCCCTGAAGTATCCGTAGCTTCCCGGAGTTTTGAGATGATCCAAAAGTCTCTCTGATCCCTCTTGAGCTGGGTTTCAGGATATTCTGAAGTAATACTTCCATTTTTACCAGGCCAAATCACTGCAATGACTCAGTATCACCAGATGTTAAATGAATCAGAGGAGAGTCTGACATGAGAAGGGCACAAAAGGAAACGTGAATGATGCTGACAAGATCTAATAAAAATAGAATCTTGATGATGTTTTAGATTAAAGTTTCCTTCATCAAAAATCTGCCCATACCTCTCTCTAGTACAGGAGTCCCCAAACTATGGCCCGCAGGCCACATGAGGCCCCCTGAGGCCATGTATCTGGCCCCCACCACACTTCCGGAAGGGGCCCTTCTTTCATTGGTGGTCAGTGAGAGGAGCACTGTGTGTGGCAGAGTCACTCACGTACAGTATTACTTCCGGTGGCATAATCTTTGCGTGGTGCCTTGTTGTGAGAGTAACTGAAGGAGAACGAGGCACCGCACAAAGGATTATGTGGCTGCACAATGGAAGACATCAGTATGGTGAGCAGCAATCTGGGGAAGAGGATTCCACACTGTGTGCACTGCTGCCTTATGGTCCTGTGCAAGGTGGGACAGACCCATCCCAGCCAGTGCTGCAGCCTCCACTATCCCAGTGTCACAGGCCCAGAACTGCCTCCAGTACTGTATACACACATTGGATAGGGGTGATCTGGCCTGTGACATCAGCGGGGGGCCTCTACTGTGAGAAGCCCACCACAGCCACTGGGTGTGTTATAAGACACCCTCTGGTTTGGGGGCATCCAATTAATATAAGACAGTGTCTTATTTGGGGGGGGAAACATGGTAGTACAATGGCCCTCACACTCCCCCAGATGCACTACATATCATAGAGGCCATTATGTTGTGCATCTGGGGGAGTATGAGGTTGCCATTTTACTATATGGGGGGACTGAGGCATTTGTTTTTCATATTTCGATCTATAATTTCAGATCCATGAATACAGACCTCAAGAGGACACACACTACTGTCATGCCGTCTTTTTTCCTGCTGTGGAATCTGATTGCATGGGACTTACCCACAGATCCCAGTGCAGTTCACACAGGGTAGCATGAACTGGAAAGTTGGTGGAGGAACTGGCTCTGTAATTGTGCTAGTGCCTGCACCGCACCAGTGTGAGCCTGAGGTAAAAGTGGAGTTCCACCAATATGGCCCCTGGTAAGGCTGAAATGATGTGGACTGGGAAGGCTGCATTGATGGACACAGATCAGACTGCATTGATGGGCAATGCAGTTGGTATGCCTCTGTGTGGACAAAATTATTGTTGGTATATTGTTTTTGTAGGGCTGAATATATATATATATATATATATATGTATATGTATTTTACTAATAGCAATTTGGAATCTCTTGGAAACAAAGTCATAAAGAAAGAGAAAAATTGACTCAGAGTGTAGGATATTCAAAGAACAGTGGACTTAACATTACTTTTTCATGCAGTACAAGGAAAGAGTTGTGTGTTTGATATGCCAGAATATAGCATCTGTCTTCAAAGAATACAATTTGTGTTGACATTATCAAGCTCACCATGAAGATGAATATGATTGTTTGGTCGGAGATGTGAGAAAAGATAAAATATTAAAACTGAAAAATACATCGACAACTCAGCAAAATACTTTAGTGAAGCAGAAGCAGCTAAATATTTCATCATTGTGAGCAAGTTTTCAAGTTGCTCAGCTAATAACATGCACTGGCAAACCATTTGTGGAGGAAGAATTTGTTAGAGTGACTTTTTTCTGTTTCCAAAGAGATGTATCCAGAAAAGGCAGACATACTTAATGCAGTTAGTCTTTCAGGATCTACAATTACATGAAGGATTGAAGAAATGGGAGACAATTTACAGAGGTCTGTTCAGCTGCCTCTCTGAGGACCCAGGGTCTCTCTGCCCAGGTGTGGCATCATGGACAGAATAAGGAGATGAGACACACCGTGCATTCAACCCACGTATGTAGGCATCACACACAGTGCTCTGCCAGAGTATCACGGTACGTTTATTATATAGATTTTTTGGTACACACAAACATAATCAATTCGCTACATATGTGACATTCTACAGTTTGATTGGATATTATCAAGTCACCTAAATAACACTCTTGTGATGTTACTACAACAAAAGAAATCTGTGATCTTTTACCAGGTTTCTATAACACTGTAATAGATATGATTAAAGTGAATAAATCCATTTGTAAGTTAGTGCCCCTTGACCTGCTGAGAGGATCTTTGTGCTTTTGGTCAGCTTTCACTATCCATCATAATTGAACTCCATAATAATTTGAACCCCAAAGAGCAGATTGGTTGAAAATATGCAACAGTTCCTTACCTGTGGGACATTATAGAACACTAGAATGATCACCATGGACATGGACAGTGTAGATGACATCCCTCCAATGACCTCCACTGACTTGTGCTGCCTGCCACAGCTATAATTAGGGATGGTCAGAGACCTCCCTGGTAAATACGTCAAGGAGTTCTCCACAGCTACTTTGTTAGAGTTTAAGTTATTGAGTAACTGGTATCCCAGGGTTATGTTGGGCAGCAAATGGGGGTCCTTGTTGATCTCATCCACAGCAAATTGCAAAGTGGGAAAGTGTTGGTAATGTTTGAGCATGAACTTAAAATGACAGAAAATGAAGAAATGGGCAAAAGTTGACATGCACAGAAACAAGGTGTCATAAGTGAGTGGAAAGAGGGGACAATTTAGGAGTTTAGAGGTTGGTAGAGATTAGGAGTGAGCAACTGATTGGTTTCATTCTTAATCAAGCACTGGATTATACAAAGGCTTATATGTACTCTACATTGGATAGAGGGAAGACAGAAAGAGAAGATCAAAATAATGGTTTCTGTTTTCTCAGTGTATTGGAAGATCCTGCAATTAGCTGAGAATAAGGATACTGAGGTGTTCTATGAAGTTTGTGAATGGAATTGAACACACTGATGAGCTGTTGGGAAGTAATACCCAAGTGGCGTTGTATAAGGGAGAGCCCAATTTGGGCTACTACAATTTTGTAGTAGATCTAGTCTGCTGCATTTTCCGACTGCTTAGTTCATTCATTTATTCATTAAGTATGTCTGCTAACTTCCCTTTGTGTGCCAATCACTGTTCTAGGAGCTAGAGATCAACATAGAGGAATTAAATCATCCTAAATATTTCTTGCTTATATTTTACTGATAAGAAACAACTTGCACGCATACAAACACACCCAACAAAAAAGGAAAATAGACGCACAAAATGGATAAAAAGAAATTGGAGGCTTTTTGATAGAGTAACGTGAAGACTCAGTCAATTTCTTGTAGAAAGTGGTACTCAAGATGTGCTTTAAAGGAACCAAAGGATTGGAGTGACTGAGACACATGAGAACATCTTCCAGACATGGTGAACAGCCTGTGCTAAAATGTCATGGAAAGAAATGTGACTGCATATATGAGATAGAGCAAGTAAATCAGTTTGGATTCAATGTAGATTACTTCAAGGGGAATATTGTTCCCTTCTAAGGCAGATAAGGCTGGGTCAGAGCCTGAAAGGCTAGCAGACCTCAAAAGATGAATTCTTATTGGGTTTTACAGGCAATAATTAACCAAGGATGTTCATTAGTGCCAATATGGACACAAACTCTCATGTTATCAAATATTCTTCTGGCCATGCTGAGAAGACACGAATCATTCCACTCAAAGATTCATCTCTACAAAAATATGATAAGGGATCCTTTGCCATTTTATTTCAGCTCCTTCTCCACCCCACATACTCCAAGAGAAGGCATGCCACATTTAAATAACATTAACTATTAGGAACTATTTGTTCATCATCAAATTTGAACCATCTCTCCTATTAATGATCTTTGGTATAAGGCAAAAAAAAATCAAGTGAGTCTTCCAAATTAAATGTCTTTTATATGTGATGTCAATTATCATACTCCTCCCCCGCCCCTCAGTGGTTTTTAAAACCTTTGGGCTTCTTTCTAATCTATTGCCCTGGGAAATTGCTTAAAGCCCTTCATCAGACTTCCTGCCCATTTGCTCCTTTTCACCAACTTTCTGTAGCATCTTCTACAATGTTGGGACCAGAAAGTAATGCGATACACCAAAAGGAGCCTGACTAGAGTTTTGTCCTGAGAGACAATCACGTTCTTTGTGCTGGAAGAGAATTCTCCTGTTTCAGTCCTTTCATAGTTCTCTAAAATTGTCCAATGTTTTTTTTTTTCCTGATTGTAAGCACACATGAGTCCTAATATTCTTATCTTGCTGCTTTTGCAGGCAGAACATAAAGGAAATTTGACTCTACTAAGTTTCTCCTTATTTGATTCATTTGCTAACATCAAACCTTCCAAGAGTGTCCCTTGTCCTCAGTTTCCCATTCATTGGTTTATGAAACCTTACTAGTCCTGGGTCATGTGGCAATAGAATACGCTGCTCTCTTGTCCTTCACCAAGTCCTAGAAAAGACTGTGATTGAGTCATTGCATTTAGAGGACACCATGATTGAAACAAATAGGTCTTTCTCACTATACAGAAAAATGAGAGTTAATAGTTTTAGTAATTTACATTAATAGTTAATAATTTATAGAGCCTACTGTGATAGCAAAGTTTCCTTCTTTATTCCCAGAGTACTCATATGATCAGAATAAAGGTGAGATGAAGAAATTCTAGCAGAGAAAAGCATAATCAAGGATCATTAACTATGAGAAGGATTGAAAAGGAACAGAAGGGGCAGCTGGGTCGCTCAGTGGATGGAGAGCCAGGCCTAGAGATGGGAGGTCCTGGGTTCAAAGCTGGCCTCAGACACTTTCCAGCTGTGTGACCCTGGGCAAGTCACTTAAACCCCTTTGCCTAGCTCTTACCACTCTTCTGCCTTAGAGCCAATACCCAGTATTGACTCCAAGACAGAAGGAAAGGGTTTAAAAAAAAAGAAAAGGAACAGAAACTTGAAGGAAGAACATGAGGAGCCATAATATCCTACCATGTAAAATGAAGGAGAATTAAATATGAGTGAGAAAAATAGTTGTCAGAGACTTCCCAGGTTAAGGTTCACACTTTAGCAAAACTTCTCCAGCAGGTTAGATAAGACTCACCAGAGGAATAAGAGATGCTGTGCATTCACCCATCTCTACCTGGAGCACAATGCCATGATCTCTGAAGACACTGTGATAACCTCCTGGAGGCAATTCCAATATCCCAGCCCAGCCCTATGTCCCCTCTTAACATTTCAAAATCATCAGAAAGTGAAGAAACAGCAGGAAAAGGGAAGAAGGAAAATCAGAGTTAAAAGTTTTGTTAATCAAAGAAATGAGATTTTATTCTCTAAACGTTCAAAAAGAGCATCTCATTAGACAGAAGAGGAATTCTTTGGACAAATGATCATCTCCCATACAGGAAGCTTTGCTGTGATAGGAAATGACACTATTTTGAGGACAGAATCTTTTTTTCTTCAATTTTTTTAACCCCTACTTCATGACATCCCATGGGGGACAAATAAGGAGAAGAAGCCCCCATGTCTAAGTCCCCTTCCTTTCTAAATGTGGGACTGTAATCTCTTTTTAAGTGACAAAGATGCTTCCCCATCTGGTAGTCAGAAAAAGAAACCTGTAAAAGTGGGAGGCTCACAAATAGTCTAAAGAAAGAGAGCCCCACTTTAGCCAAGCCCATGGCCAAAGTCCAAACTTGAGATAGAGTCAAGGAGTAGGGGAGTCAGAGAGGACTGGGGGGGGGTGGCTTGCTTCATTCAGCTATAGGCACATTCTCTGTTTGTAATATTTTTCTTTTCTAATCAATCCTCAAGTTTTGCTGTCCCACATATTTGAGAAATTCTAGTGGGAGTCATGAGACAGGCCCCCTTTTAGGATAAATGGAGAAGTTAGCCAGAACAGGGCATATTCATGGGACATTTTTGTCTCCTGAATATTATTCTCTTTGGTCCCCCTGGATAGATAAGGAAAGCTGCCCATCTTCATGCCTCTAGAGTGCAAGTTAAACAAGAATGTTGACCATGTCTGAGATCGAGGGCATCTGGGGATCAATCTGCCTTGCAACTCTCCACCTGCGCCTCCTTCTTGAGTTAAACTCGAGGGACAAAATAAGTTTAGAATCTGCTTTTCTTCTTTCAGTTCCTAAAATATTAGCAGCTTCCCTGGGGTTTGGGATTGTCCAAAAGGCTCTCTAAGCTCTCTCAAGTTAGGCTTCAGGGCCTTCTGGAGTAATACTTCCATTTTCATCTAGCCAAATGTCTTTGATGACTCAATATTACCAGATTATGAAGCAGGCAGAGGCCAGTTGGACATGAGAAGGGTGGAAAGGGTGAATGAAAGAATGGAGGTCCACAAGATCCCAGACTGAGATGAATTTGACATTTTTCTAGCCTTGATAACATTAATTACAGTGCTTTGGGCAGTGGAAGTACACACTAAGCCATTGCTTAATGAATAAATCATACTGATAAAAATGGAGCTTTACCAATGCTTTTAGGTTGATAAATGTCATTCTCCACAAGTCTGTCTATTACCTCACTAGTGGATCTCATGGGTTCAGAAGGGTAATCGTGCCCCATGCAACTGAGAAGGAATGTCAAGGAGGACACACAATTGAGCTCAGTTGGGTTATCCTCCATAACTAATTGGGAAACAATCTAGGAGAGAAATAAGAGTGAAGGGCCCAAGTGGACCACAATTAGAGTATGGTAGATGTGCAGGGACCCAAGTTTCTCTCCTAGATTCTGAATGACAAGATTTAATCATTTATCTGAAATAAACACATCAGGTGCTCATACTGTGCCACGTACCTGGTCAACCCTAAAGACAAGATTCATGACACTCCAAGAAATCGATGGTGTCCTCGCTGTTTGTTTCTCCTCCTTATATTTTGGTAACAGCCTAGTGAAATCTGCCCATTCTGGGAAACCCTCATTGAAACGAAGGGGGGTTGCACTATGTCCAAAAGAACAAGGTCCAAGAAACTGCAAGGCCATAGTGGATAGACATCCTGGAAGAACTGCAAGGCCACAGTCGAGACAGATTTCCTAGGAAAACTGTAAGACTCTCTACCCAAGACCAACGCTGTTGAATCCTCCCTTTAAGCTACTCTCTATAAATATGCACTCTTGGGTTTGCCCTAGGACGGTTCTTTTGGGGAACTGTCCTAGCGCTAGTAAATAAACCTCTCCCTGCTGCCTGTTGCATTGTCTCTGGGTGTTCCTTTGTGGGGTACTTCCACTCAGACCCTAACATATGGGGGCTTGCCAGGATGGTAGTAGGGCCCTGATAGGAAACACCAGGACAAAGGGAAGGCTCTCCCAGCCCTTGGGCTGAAACCCTGAAGGTGAGTTGATTGATTGATGAGTGACTGTGAGAGTGAATATGAGAGTGATTGTGTAAGGGGGGACGTGGGCAAGGGATTGGCATGTGACTTAGTGTACGAATATTTACCGTGTCCCCTGGCTTGTAGGGGGCCGTCCTATGTTAAGCCACTGGGTCACTCTGCCTGACCAGGTAGAGGTGACAGCCCACCTCCTCACCCGTTTCTGAGGGAGGGCAGGTCGGTATAGCATTTTTGCCTCCCGAGAGGTTGCAGGTCAGCGACTCAGCTAGAGGGAGGGAAAGGGTTTCACAAAGAACTGAGAAGCCAAGAGGTGGAACTTGGGGAGGTTGGAACCCTCCCTGCCTCCAGAGAGGCCAGGGTTCAAGTACCTGGTGGGGTAGTCTAGTCCCCAGGTAGCGGTCTCAGCGGAGCCTCAGCACCCGAGGCTCCGCAAGCAGGAGGACACTGGGCCTTTTTGGTAAGGCATCAGGACAGGCGGGGAGGAGCCTTGAGCAAGCTCCCTCCCCGCTCCAAACATTGATCAGATTAACTAAAAGGATTTTTTGTCTGTCTTTTTGTCTGTCTGTTATCGTGTGATTGTCTTTGGGTTATGCGCCATTCTCACCAGCAAGGGTATGAAGATGGGTCAGAATCAAACTACCCCCCTAGACCTTGTCCTGAGCCACTACCCCGACTTTAAAACTTGGGCACAGAATCTGGGAGTCTCAGTTAAAAAAGGAAAGTACAAACCTTTGCAATTCAGAATGGCCAACCTTCCTGAGTGGGTGGCCCCAGGGAGGGACATGGGAGAAGGACCCCAATCCAATGCTTATTGAGCACAAAAACTCATGGTTAGAGGTTTCTTTTGTTAAACCTTGCAATGCATGATGGTTTCAGTGAATTTGAGAATTGTCTAAACGTGATTGATTGCCAGTCTGACATGGAGAGGAATGTTTATATGGACAGAAATTGTAGTGGCTACTTTATAGATGCAAAAGTCATTCAGGAAAAGTTATGTTGTTGTTAAGAAGAACTTATTCTAGAATTTGAAATTGGGAAGCCTTCAAATCAGATTGTTTAATGTATATGCTGTCAGAATTAGCAGCAAGAACTCATATGACATGAGAAGTTTTTTTTTTTTGGCATTGGTTAATCTGTGCAGCAGGATTAATAATGTAAGTGTTAAGAATTTTGGTATTTTTCAAAAGAGAATTTCTAAAACGGTGTTGGCTTTGACTAAGGTTATGTGTATTGTTTTGGGGGGAAAAAAGAAGGAAATTTGCACAATGTATAGAAAGGAATTTGTGATCCAGAGGTGGACATGTATTCAGATACAAATTCCTGGAAAGTAATGAAGTAAATACAAATAATGTGTGCATACATACTATAGAGAATTCAGTTTTACACCTAAATAGGTTAGGGGTATATGATATGCAAACTGTATGTCCTTAACGAGACTACCGTGACAAGCCCTTCTTGATATTAGGGCTTGTCGTGGGGATTACGTACACTTCAGTATAGTACTTTTCCTCTACTTACAGTAAAGGCAAAGAGGAGGAGCCAGAAGTAATAAGAACACTGAATAGAGTTACTAGTTGATACTATGAATTCTAGTGTGGAAGAGATGCAACAAAGTATAAATTGGAATAATGTTGATGGACTTTAATTAGGAATGTAGCAATGTTTTGAGCTTTAGACAGGTTTGAGAGAAGTGCAGGTAAATGCTTTGCACCTCAGTTTGGTTGCACTGAAACATTGCTAAAGGATTTTATCACAGTTATTGGAAGTGTGGAGTTCAAACTGAAATCTACTGAGAGTAAATTATTTTGAAGGGAGTTTGATACATTCAAACTTTTAAAGTCATAGTAAGCTCACTGATTAAAGACGGATGGGATAAGGTTCCTAAGTAATAAACTCTAAACCAAGGGGAGCAGCCTTGGGATACATTGCTTGGCAGTTGTTAACCCCTTCCTTGCATACAGGGAGGAGAAAGGAGTGCTTGTAATTATTCCACACTGATACTTAGGGACTGAAATAGGGATCTAAAAAGGTAAAGTGGGCTTTAGCAGTATAGCCTAAAGAGGGGGTTTTCCATCCTTATCTATCTTTCTGTCATAAGAGGTTTCAAGGGAAAATGAAAATGGGTTTAAGTGTTTAAACTTACCTAAAATGGGTTTTTGTTTAAAATTATCAAATGACTTTCATCTCAATGGTTTTCCTCCCAGTGTATTAATGCTGGACTAAATTTATTATTACCTTTAACTTCTTGGTCTCAACAATAGATAATCAGCCTGCTTGTCAAAAGCTTGCTTTAAGGTTTACGGTCCTTACAAGGTTTCATATCTCCAAATTTGGAATAGATCCTGTAACACTAAATGCTTTATGAGATTGTTTTTAGAAATGTTCTGTGAGTTGCTTTTGAACTATGCATTTTAAGTATTGTTTGGATGTAAATAAAAGCTCATTGTTAACCTAACTCTACCATAGGTTTTGTTCAATACTTCGTGGTTACCTCAGTTTACCAATTTGTTCTATGAACTGTAATTTACAACGGATATGCCCTATCTTAAAGATGGTTCCATGATGTATTCCTTTAAATCAGAATTCTTTTGGGTTACCAATCAAAAACTGAAGTGATACCAAGGGGATGGTTCTTTGCCTTATGATGGTAAAAGAACATCAGAGAAAGTGTGGAGTTATGTTGGGTTTGAATTTGGAAGAAAGAGGGACTTTTCTCTAAAGTCCATGAAAGCCTGAGTATCCCAGTTTGTGACGGAAAAATGGAAATTGTGTTCTGCTTTTTAAGCAGAGGGTTTTGAAGGAATAGAGAGGGAGAAGGTGAAAGAAAACAGACAGATGTTCTACTCTTATGAATGGATTTTTTTTTTTACTTAGGGATAATTTAACTTAGGGATAATTTCTAGAATTGATGTATGTAGTTTTGTAAAATCACAAATACTTCTGGAGTTTCTCTGAAAGTTCCTTGGGGAGGTTCCTTACTAATCTTGTCTTAGTTCCTTTAGATGGCCTAAGGACAGGAGTTCCTGTTCAGGTTTTGTGGCTAAAGTGAGATATATTAATTATTGCCAAAATACATAAGAATAATTGAGTGATCAGCCTTGTAGGGATAGCAAAGGCTTGTTTTGGGGGTATGGAGATGTTTTTCTGGTCTGCTGATAAGCAGTATTTCTCTCAGCTGAAATGGGTGAGACTTGTCTTTTACTACAAACAAAGGCTTCTGGGATTTAATGGTGACAAAGTACACTGAGGACAGTGAATGTCCTAGAATGGTTACAGAGGCATTTCCTGGGCTCACCTAGGAATAGGACCTTTTCTGACCATCTAGGCTATTGATTACCTGCATGTGAAGCCACTCACTGGGTCCTTTGGGACCTGAGGAAATATTTCCCTTCGTAACAATATCCCATGATCAGCACATAAGGCAAATTTTGATATTAAAGTTTCCATTTCCTCAAACAAGCCTAATAATTGAACATTCTCAAATTGTTAGGAATATACTTTGAGAAGAAGAGGCTGTGTGGTTCCCCTATGGCAGGGCCTGCCAGATGGCAGGATTCACTTACCAGAAGTTTATTCATAGATGGCTTGTATTTGCAGCCTTGATTTACCGCAGTTGAAGTTTGGTTCTTGAGCTTGGGAATATAGATCAAAGCTTTCTTGAATTTCTCCAGCATCTGGGAAATGGAAATTCATCTGTAAAATATTGTGACTCCAGTATTTATAGATGTTATTATTAATGTGTACTTTGCAAAAGGATATCCTTTAACAGAAACATCACATACCAGCTCTGCAAACAACTCAGGAATCCGATTTCCTAAAGGAATCTGTTCCTGTCAGAAGATGATTTCTGATGATGGAGTCTGTTGGCTAAGATACCCAAATGCAAATGTGTAATGCCAATTACTGGTGTACTAATGTTCTGTTTCTATCTGGTATTCTAGTACTTCTATCTTAGGGGCCAGCTCTCCCCCTTCTGACTTGTCTGCCAATCAGGGGAAGCAGTGGCTGGACACCCTTCAGATCTCCAAGCAGGTCTCCATCAACCTGGGACCCTGGAATTCACTGAGGACAAGCCCCTAAAAACCCTGTGTCTGCAGCATTTCCCTCCCTGTTCAAGTTTTGGCTACTCCCCTGTGTAATATGTCTTCATATACATTTATAACCTTGGCAACTGTTCCAGCCTGAAAGCCCTGGACATTGCCTATAGCCAATCCCTCTCTCCTGACCATAGGCAGGGACAGCTCTACACCCATTCTCAGCTCTGAAGAAGCTACAGAATACTTGGACCTTTGCCCTTTTTCCCTTAGATACTTGGAGAGGGGAGGGGATGGAAGAGCAGGGGGGGCACTGAACCAGGTGGGGCCTGAGATTCTGGCCCTCCTGGAGGCTGTGTGGTTCCCCTATGGATGGCTGGGCCTGCCAGATGGCAGGATTCACTTACCAGAAGCAGTGGGGAGACAGCTAGCAAAAAGAATACATGACACCACACATAGGAGAGGCACAAAACTGAGTGATATACTGGACAGAGACTTTTTCTTTCATACTATGCACAGAATATGCAAAGATATCACTTAGAGATGTGAAACGTGTGTGCAGATTAATCAAAAGGGGTAAACGAAAGAACCAGGGGGCACCAGGTGAAGAAGGCTGGAGCCAGGAGATCAGGGAGGTAGACTTTACAGAAATCAAGCCAGGGACATCTGGGTACAGGTGCCTTTTAGTCCTGATAGACACCTTTTCAGGTTGGGTAGAAGCCTATCCAACAAAACATGAATCTGCCTCAGGGGTAGTTAAACCTCCCCGAACCTCACTGCCAGACTACCATATTTCGACATTTCCCCATCAGGTGCTTACTGGGCCTGCACCTCCTCAGGACTGACCCCTTGCATCTCCTCCACAACCTTGTCCCAGGACCCTGAGCTTTGTATCCTAGTCACCATCCTGCCCCGAGTACTATACCATCCTGGGACGGAGCTGCTGGACTATTGGGAACATCAAAGAATCGGCTGCCAGTAATGGGAACCTGTCCGTGCACTGACCCTAGCCAAGCTCTTTGGCTTGGCAGGGATTGGCACAGGTATAGCCTCCCTCTTTCAAACAGCAGACCTAAGGCACCTACACACTGCCGTAGAGGCGGACCTCTGGCGTACAGAAAAATCACTAGACGCCCTCAAGAAATTGCTATCCTCCCCTTCAGAAGTCGTCCTCCAGAACTGAAGGGGCCTTGATCCTTTGTTCCTCAAGGAGGGGGGCCTCGGTGTCGTCATCAAGGAAGAGTGCTGCGTGTATACGGACCACGTGAGGATAGTCAGGGAGGCATAGCCCAAGAACGCAAATGCACTCACACCCCACCTTGGTACCAGCAAGCATTCATGAAATCCCCCTGACTCACCACCCTCATCTCCACTATAGCCGGACCGGTGTTAATTCTCTTCACTTTTCGACCTTATATAGTCCACCGACTGGTCCACTTTATGAAGGACCAGGTAGGTTCACATCGTCCAGCTCATGGTCCTCAGGCAGCAGTATCAGGCCCTGACACCTCCCCCCCACCCATGGCTACGCTAATGCCCTGCCCCTGGAGGTCTCCGCTTGCCCCTGAATAAGCATCATGAAATAAAAAGAACTGAGGAATGAAGGGAAGGGGGGTTGCACTATGTCCAAATGAACAAGGTCCAAGAAACTGCAAGGCCATAGTGGATAGACATCCTGGAAGAACTACAAGGCCACAGTGGAGACAGATATCCTAGGATAACTGTAAGACTCTCTGCCCAAGGCCACAGCTATTGAATCCTCCCTTTAAGCTACTCTCTATAAATATGCACTCTCGGGTTTGCCCCAGGACAGTTCTTTTGGGGAAGTCCTAGCACTAGTAAATAAACATCTCCCTGCTACCTGTTGCATTGTCACTGCCTGTTGCATTGTCTCTGGGTGTTCCTTTGTGGGGTACTTCCACTCGGACCCTAACATCATCACTGTCTTCACATCAAGTCCCATTGAGGGACTTCTACTTGTCTTGGAAGGTTTTTTGTTTTTGTTTTTTATTTTTTTTAATTTGGAAAATTTTATTTAATTAACTACTTTAGAATATTTTCCCATGGTTACAAGATCCATATGCTTTCCCTCCCCTCCTCCCCCCCCCCATAGCTGACATGCAATTCCACTGAGTTTTACATGTGTCATTGATCATGTCTTGGAAGTTTCTAATTTCCCCCAAAATCACAAATTCACAAAATCACAAAAATCACAAATGTAAGAGTAGAGCACACTAAGACTTTCTCACCTACTGCTACATTTATGGTGTGATTCAGCCTCCCTATATTTTACCCATACACTGCAGGAATGATGATCTCCACCCTGATTTCCCCTTCTAAGGCCTTCATTATAACAAACTCCCACCTGGTAACACCTATTAAAAAAGTTTCTTTGTAAAATTTCACCCTTTTAATTAAGGGGTTTGCTTTGTAATGTTATATCAACTCATTGTTGTCACCCTGCATGAACTAACTACTTGGGACCCATTTCATGCTAAGTCCGGGATTAGGTACAGGCAAATTGGAGTGCAGCCTGTCATTATATCCACAGTGCCTAGCACAGTGCCTTGCACATAATAGGTGATTAATAAGTGCTGGCTGCCTCCTCATTCTCAAGGGCAAGATTTGGAGAGGATAAAATAATTCACTCTAAAGTACAGGCTGCCAAAATATTAGCACATGACTTCAAATTTGGACTGATGGACCAAAATCTGATCTTTTGTCCTACTTTTTTATGGCATTTGAAGCAATTATTCTTCATTCATTGTAATAAAAAATCATATTCTTTTAAAATGTAAAAGCCACTCTGACCTCATCGTCTGCATAAAAGCCAGGTGTCCAGAGGAGTTCATTTTACATCCTCGCTCACCAAACTCTGTACTCAAACAATACAACAGTTCTACAAATTACAGGGTTCACCTGAACATAGGGAAAATGCTTTTGAATAAGGAGAGGAGACAGCTAAATGGGAAAATGGCAGCAACAATTTCAGCCCAGAGACAACAATTATTCCCTTAAAAGTTTGGAAAATAGAGCAAACCTTGTCCTAATCATGAAACCATGAGTAAACCAGAGTCAGACCATTTGCCAGCCCAGGGCAGCTAAGGAGATTAAAAAAAGGGGGTCTCTATCAACAAGGTAAACAGAATGGCCTATGGATCCTGACACTGGGGCGTCACCACTGGCCATTCTACAGGAAGCATTGGTGTGGGAACTGATAAAGGAATGAAGCTGGAAACAAGGGCAAGGAGGGTAGAGTTCTCTACCTTAAACCTTAGCAGGAAAATCAGTGAAGGAAATGGAGTCCCTCTTTTTGCTCCTAGCTCTCTGGCTGTTCTGACTCTCTAACCATCCTGGAGCTTTTTATCTTATCACTTATCTCTGGAAAGTGGCAACATGGAAGGAAGTGCAGAGGCTACAATCCAGGATCAGATTTCTACCTTCAGTTAGAAAGGCTGGATACGTTGTTTCTCTCTTTCTTTCTCTTTACTAACAAATGCTTTTAAATATAAGCCTCCAAGATTGTTTTTTTTTTAAATAACAGTCCTCAGTAGTGCTCAAGCTCTAAAACAAGAAGTAACTATAGAGCTCTGAGCTCAGAGAAAGAGCAGGTTCTCATTTCCAGACCCCAAACTAATCTGAGGACTAGAAAGTGGAAACTAGAATGTGTGAAGTCAAAGGTTTCCTTGAACTTCTTGTATACTAAATCTATTGAGTATTCGCTGGTATGCACCATCTGTATCCAGCAGCAGTCTCCTGGCAAACCCACAAGTTTGGTATTCAGAACCAAACCCAATTCAGAAACTTGCATAGCTCTGGCCAGGAGAGCAATGAACAGATTTGGGCCCAGATCAGACCACTGGGGGAATATTAGAAACCTGTAGAACTCCACCCTGCATTTTTCTGAGATTCTAAAATAAACTATACCAAAGACCCTAAAAAGAAAGGAGAAAGATTCAAAAGGACTCAAAATCAACCCAGAAATTCCTTCCCTAAGAGAGGAATGAGTAGTGAAAGTGAGAATACCATTAGAAAAAGCATGGATCATGAAAGAAATAATAAGACATTAGAAGGAGACTTAAAAACAACTTCAAGGAAACCTCAAAGAAAAACAGAGCTTGAGCAGAAATTCAACTAAAACTTCACAGAGAGAAAGAGCAAGAAAAATTTTAAGGAGTTAAAATGATTTTAAAATTGAATGAAATTTATGGTGAGAGAACTGCAGAAATAAATATGAACAAAGGAAAAAATGAAAGAGAATTTTCATATGAGAACAAGTATAAAATTTTAATCAAGGAATAAAACTCCTTAAAAATTTAGATGCCCCCCAAAACGTAATGACTTCATGAAAAAAGTAGATATACAAAAATAAAATCAAAAAAGTATAAAATTAGAAAAAATAGAAGATATTTCAAAACAACTAAACTGTAAAACACTAATGAGAGAAGACTTAAGCATCTAAAAATATGATTAAGACAGATTCTAGATACTATATTTACAGAAGTCAAAAAAGTGGCCTTTTTTCCAGTCAGAATGAGAGATAAAAGAATCATTATAGCCAAGCTCTCCCAATACCTCTCCCCGTTAAAAAAAAATAACAACTTTAAAATAATACTTCAAATTAAATTTTTGATTGGCACAAACAAACAAACAAACAAACAAAAAAGTCAGTCTAAGAAATTTTCCAGCCCAAAACAAGTTAGGAGGTGGGAAGAAGTCTGAAATCCTGGGTCAGGGGATGGCCCAGATTGTGGCAGCTGTGGGCCTGAGAGGTAGCTATGACAATAGCAGCAGTGATTTGGGGAGATTATAGCTCAGAGATAGTAAAAGAATTAAGAAACTACTCACAAAGAGATTATAGAAGAGCACTATGCTAATGCCAGGGAAAAACCTATGGACTGTTTGGGAATTTCATTGCAAATATCCAGTTGTGGATCCTAGTTCCAGGATGATGAAGAGTGTTTGCAGTTGAAAGGGAACAAGAGAATTAGACACAGGTCCAGGACAGAGAGGAGAGCTGATACATCTTCCTGAAAGTGAACAGGTGAAGAAAACAACTCCTTTAGAAGTAGAATTGGCCAGATGGAAAAGGAGATACAAAAGCTTAGTTGAAAAAAATCCTTAAAAGTTAGAATTGAACAAGGGGGAAGTTAATGGCTCCATAAGGCACCAAGAGACAATAATACAAAACCAAAAGATTAATAAATAGAAGAAAATGTGAGATATTAGAAGTATAGACATATGGGTACAGGTGTCTTTTAGTCCTGATAGACACTTTTTCAGGTTGGGTAGAAACCTATCCAACAAAACATGAAATTACCTCAGTGGTAGTTAAACCGAACCTCACCAAACCTCACTGCCAGCTGCTGACTTTGCCTTGATTCCTGACCACCAGATGACGAAGCCATTGCCTTCAATGCCTCATTCAATTCCCCCCAGGAGGATAACTCCCAAGGTTGCAACTGGAGCTACTGTGAAGTAGGCCTGACCATGCTTATATCCAGCCAAGCTATATGTGTAGGTAACTTTTCACAGGGTAGCCACTGGTGCCTTAATGACCCCCCTCTCCCTTCCTCAATAGGGTATATTCACCCTCTCTGTCTATATTCCCAGATCTTTTCTACAAAAAAAAAGTTCTTTTACTCTGTTACCATGTTGATTCTACTCCACCAGAATTCTTCTTAAGGTCCATTTCAAATTTATTTGGAGAATAAAGCCAGAGAGGTTTGAGGTTTCCTTGCATATACTCTGCCATGTAGGCTCCACTTCTCAGCTTTAACTTCATAAATGAATATTTTCTTTTATTTAAAATGGAAAAGAAAGTAGCCCAAATTCTCTAAAAATCTTGTCGAAGATGGAATTTTGTCCATATGTCCATATTTGAACTCAGGTGCTTAAATTTTGCCATACTCTACTACAGACTATAGTCAAGTCATTATGTCCTCTTCTAATCTTGCTTTGAGAACAAGAAGTCAGCCAGCATTTATTCTTCACCACACATTTTGTGTCATAGTTTGGATGAAGCCCACCCAGATGCAGTTCGGCAATTCACTTGTAAATTGTCATTGTAGGATGTGCCTGGGGGCTGCCTGCAAGGTTATAGGACTTGTTCACGGCCACATAGTTAATATAGATGAAAGGCTGGGGGTTGGTCATGTGTCAATGTAACTGAAGGTAATCATGGTCTAAGAATTAAATTGTTCTCATGTAGATAATTCAGGAGGTGTCACAGCAATGAGTTGATAGAACATTACAAAGAAAACTCTAATTCTTTAATGAAAAGACTGATATCTTAAAAATAAATAGTTTTAATATTAATTAATAATTACATAATGGGGTTTCTAATACTAAGGGCCATATAAAGGAAACTAGTATAGAGTTCTGTATTCCTTATATGCAGGTAAAAAAAAAAACACAAGTAGACTGGATCACATGATATCTGTAGAAATAAAAGATGAAGTGATAGCATACTCTGTGGTTACATTTGCCTGTACAGAGAAATCAGGGATTTCTCAAGGTTACGTGGTAATCCCACAATAAGAAACTAATGGGAAGACTGAGAATAGTGTCTTCCAGAATGGGCAAGTATATCTGGATTATCAAAATCTCTGGCAGAAAAAATGATGGTGAGGGTATCATCAATTGTTGAAATTCTTTTTATTACTATTATGCATATATTAATTCAGGGTTGATTTAGTGTATACTTTCACAGGCCAAAGCTTTGTGGTTAATGTATTCAAGGCTAGATTCAACACTGTCTAGGAACATTGGTCCATGTCATGGAAACTATCACTCTCTCTTCCTGACTTTTCATCTAAAGCTAGAATCTGCCTGATGTAATATCTGAAAATATTGAGTCATTGCAGAGAATTAGTTTGGTGAGAATGGAAGTATCACTCCAGAAGTCCTTAAGCACACAATTAAGACAGATAGGACAGCACTTTGGACATCTCAAACCCCAGGGAAGCTGCTAATACTGCAGGGACTGAAACAAGGAAGCAGGTGACCAAACTTATTTTATCACTTTTTTTAACTCAGGAAGGAGGATGCAGGTGAAGAGTTGCAGGTCAGGACGGTCCCCAATGATCTCACTTTCTGACTCTGGTCAACGTGTTTTTTTGACTAACACTCCAGAGACATAAAGCTGAGACCATTTTCACTCCCTATCCATAGGGAACAAAAGGAATAATATCCAGAAGGTAAAAAGTCCGATAAATATACACTATTTGGCTATCTTTTCTGTTTAACCAAAACAGAGGCCTGTGTCGTATCTCATATTAGGATTTCCCTAATTTGAGGGACTGTTCAAAATAGAACAGTTTAAAAAATTATTAAAAAATCAAAACCTTTAGAAACAG
Organism: Monodelphis domestica; assembly: GCF_027887165.1. Lineage (NCBI taxonomy): Eukaryota > Metazoa > Chordata > Mammalia > Didelphimorphia > Didelphidae > Monodelphis > Monodelphis domestica. Next base: position 13,571,379 of record NC_077232.1, on the reverse strand, counting down.
AAAATGTGCCGATAAATTCTTGAAAACATATCCGCAATCCTATTCGATTTCTCTACTCTTAGACACTTCATAGATTTTGGAATTTGGCCATGGATTTTGGCAAATTGGGGCCATTTTTATTTAAATTACTTGTGATCCTGCTTTTTCAGTTTTCTTTTCCTGAATATCAGATGGGAGAACCTCCTTGTTGCTTAGAAAGAGATTACAGGCCCACGTATAGAAAGGAAGGAGACAGTTATAGAGGCCTTCCTCTGTATGTATCTGAAGTGTGAATTGCATATTGACAAGTTATTTTTCAAACAACTTCCACTATGGAAAGCTCCAGAAACAGGACAGGTTGTTATTACAGTATTATTTTTCTCATTGGTGAAATGTCATTGATATTCCTGACTACCTGGTCTTTCTGGTAGAATTGGGTTTTTTGTGCCCTCACAGCATTGAGTAAAGAAAAGATTTTGGTTTGATGTTATAAGGAAAATGATATTGAGGAAACTGGTAAAATCATAGGCTTTTATATAGTGTATTGTGCAACAAGCAGCCAGATAGAAAGTATGTATACACGGTATGTGGTAACATAGATAGCGAGAAATGCATCACCATGGATGGAAGCAACTCATTGAGGACAATGATTGAGGAGACATAGCAGGGAGGGAAGAAAAGGCTGCTAGTCCCAAATATAGAAAGTCAGATTTCTTATCAGAAACATAAAGATGAAGACGTTTTGGGGATCACTTACTTATAATGATCTGTTTGGATAAAATTTGCCAGGGGAAGTCTCTGAATCTGATGTAACAGACTGAAAGAAGGATCTATCATTGGCTTACTAAGGCATCAGAAAAGAGAACTAATTCAGAATTCAACAATCACTCTACAGATTTATCCAACCAAAACCTTCACACCTCATCTGTCTGAAAGAGATTTAGTGATGGAAAACTACAAAATGTTTATCTTTCCCTACGAGCTGTTATGGGGTTTAGGTGAACTTGGTGGAATTGACTTTCTATGGAGTTTTATCATTATAATATAACAGCAAAAGATAAATAAAATATCAAATAATATTAAGCTTTAAATGACCACAAGTATTTAGATGCCTGAAAAAACTGTCAATTAAGAATATTGCAAAATAAGCTATATCGGAGATGATTTTTTGGTTCAATTGTTCCCCTTTTGCATAAGATTGTTCTCTTGGAACCTTTAGAGATTGAGTACATATAAAATCCCCTCATTTCTTTTTATAAACCACAATTGCATTGCTCTGATTTCCCTATTTTTCTTTAATACTCTTTTTCAAACTTCTGATGTTTAGGTTTAGGAGAGAAAATAGTGATGTAATCTGATTTGAGAATTGCCATCAGATGGTCATCACAATATCCTCCAAGAAAATGGCATCATGCTGTCTTCTAGGATATATCCAACCTGAGTTGGGTTAACTGCATGATATTTCTTATTCCTCCTGCATGGTCAGCAAGTGGAATTTTACTAAAGCCTGGGCATGCAAAATCTCTCACAACTATTTTCCTTCCTCTCAATTAATTCTTCTCCATTATATAGGAAAAGATATTATGGCTCCTCAAATCCTTCCGTCCCAGTTGTACCTTTTTTTTAGTCCTTGCCTTGGTTTATAATTGTCTTCTTTTTTGCCAGAATTCCTTCATCTTCTTTTTATTCTGAACATACAACTCTGAGGATGGAGAAAGTATTTCAGCATTCTCATTAGGTTTTGTTATGACTACAGTATTTCTTAAAACTAATAACTCTCAGGATTCCCTTTCTTAAAATTTTCAAAGTTAGTTACTGACTACTCTTCTGCATATAATGGGAAGGAGCCCCATCTTTTCCATCAATGTGTCCCCCAAATGCAATAACTCAAAAGTCCCACCTTTTCTAAGGGCTTGGTGAAGTACAAGAGAGCAATCCAACCTATTTTCAGATGGCCAAGAAATCTTTCATATCAGGATCACAAGGAGGAGCTAATGGCCCCAGAGCTGGGTCTAGAAGGAAAATTCACTTTTTTTTAATTCATTTAGGGATGTAAGATGGTAACTTCCTCCCACTGAAATCTGATGTCACAGTTGGCATTACACATCATCCCTACCCTACTAGTAAGAACTGAAGGAGATTAACTCTCCTCCACTCCACAATTCATTAAGTATCCAAATTCCTAGTCTCTAACCCAATACTTGTTCCAGCATTAGATCTCAAGTCACCAGATTTCTCCCGGCAATAAGGGAATGTTTGACATTATCCTAAACTTCATCATGAATTTTTGTAGAATGAATTAAAATAGCTTGTGAACAGTGATTTAATCAATCTAAAGTGACCCAATCAGCAAGGATATCTTGATACAGATTGCCAAACTGACCCCCTTATAAGTTGAACCCAGTATGGTCAGGTGTCTGGAAAAATATAGTCTCATTCTGACATCTTCATCATATTCAGTGAGAAAGGGAGAAGCTAAATGAATGGTACTTCCTCATCCTATGACATGTAATCTCATAAGTTATTTTTAGGTTGGTACCTATGATTAAAATTGGAAAATGTTGCCTACAATCATGGTAATGTCATGATCAGAAGTGCAACTAGGAAATGTTCCTATGTTGTCACCCCAGTTTCAAAGCAAATTCTTTGTCCTGAGTACCATTCACTAGGAAAGTATACTTTCTCTTATTGATAGAGTACTTGCCATCTCACAACTATCAACCTGACTCATATGAGAGAATAGGAAAATACAAATACTGCTAATAATTTTCAAAAATTGGCACACTAGTGGATTGTTGGGGTAAATGTGTTCTAATCCAACCATTTTCAAAAGAAATTTGGAATCCTGTCTTATATGTTAGGAAACTGTGTATACCATTTGACCAAACAATACCACATTTAGATTTCTTTCCCAAGGTAAATAGGAAAAAGGTAAATGAAAATTATTTTCCTAAAATATTCCTAGAGATTCCCTTTCTGGAGGCAAAGAATTGCGACTGATGGTATGTCCATCAATTGGAGCCTGACTGAATAGATTTTAGTATAACTTTATGATGAAATACATCAGTATGAGTAAGAAAAGAAAAGCAAGTTGATTTTAGGGAGAAAAAATGCCTTGTGTGAAGCAATGTAGAGTAAAATTAGCAAAACCAAGAGAAATCTGTATACACTAATAGCATACAGAGAAGAGTCTTAATAGTAACTGTATGATTAAATCATTCTGAGTAATATAATCTTTCAATTACCAGTTTGAAAAAGAAAACATAGACGAAAAATTGAATAATAAAGATTTTTAAGTATATGTAGAATTAATTGGTGATTAAGTATTTAGTATTCTTTATTGCCTATATGCTAGGAGTAGACACACTTATAACTCACTGATTGTTCAATTAACCTCAACGTTTTTTAACCTGTCTCCTGAGACCGGATATGAGCACAGTGCATATTACTTTTGACAATCACACAGGAGAACTGGGAGAAGGCGAGCCAGGAAAGCTGGATCAACATTCCTCAAAAGAGCTTAGCAAGCCCTTATAGCAGAGGTAATTATTCTTCCAGAAAATCCCATATGCCCCTCTGCCTCTGAATATACTCTCTTTAATTTCCCAAATAATTTACTGATTTGCTTCTGATTCTTCTTCTTTCCTCCTTTTAGAATTCTCTTAAGATTTGTTATTTTTGGGTCAGAATTTTTTTTTATTTTTCTTAACGCCTTACCTTCCATCTTGGAATCAATACTATGTATTGGTTCCAAGGCAGAAGAGTGGTAAGGGCTGGGCAATGGGGGTTAAATGACCAGTCCAGGGTCACACAGTTGAGAAGTGTCTGAGGCCAGATTTGAACCTAGGAACTCCCGTCCTGACTCTCAATCCACTGAGCTATCCAGCAGCCCCCTAGGGTCAGAGTTTTTATCCAACTCTGGTCCTTCCTCAGAAATCCTTGATGGCCTCTATTTTTGCTTTACATCCATGATTGAGGCATCTTGGTGGCATCAAAAATAGTGTGCTGGACTTTGAGGCAGGAAAACAAATCTTTGTGAGTTCAAATCTGGTCTCAGGTACTTATTAGCTGTGTTCTCCTAAGAAAGTCACTCATCACTATTTGCCTAAGTTTCTGTATATGAAACATGAATTCGAGAAGGAAATTGAAAACTACTCGAGGGCCTTTGCCTAGAAAAATCCCAAATTGGGCAGGAACAACATCTGAAAGGATGGAGCAACAACACAACAGCAGCAGCAGAAACTTTAGAGTGCAAATATTGAACATTTCTGCTGAACCCAACTCCTGGAGTTGATTTGGACAGACAATGTCATCATCTGGCTCAGTGGCTTAGAGCAAGTTTTCTGTCCCGCTGTAGCATACCAGGCATGTCAGCATCTTGGAAATATGGTTGATGTTTTGTTATTGTACCCTATATATTCATTTACCAGACACATGGTCAGATCACTTGGTGATCATTATATAGAAAGGGACAGTCCAAAGGACTAGCAAATTCCTGGGCTGGGAGTGGCCAGCTACAGTGCCCTGGCTCTGATAATATTCCTTTACAAAGCGCAGGTTGGATTAATCTCCTCCAATTTGATTTTGTCGTTGTCAATTCAACCAATGTTAAAACCTATATCTTCTCACGTATTCATTTATCATCCCCTACTTGACATTCCTAAAGTCTCCAATAAAAACTGGGGAACATGTGTGAGCCGCCCTCTTACTTCTCCTGCACTTGCACTTGCTCTTGCTCCTTGAACCTCCTAATCATGCTATGGCCTATAATGGCCTCCTCATGTCTGACTGACTTATTCAGCACAGTTGCTCCTCACATCTCCCATTAATCTCTTGGCCATCTGGTCCATGGGTGATGTTCTGGAGTTCTCTGCTCCATGCATGTTCTCTTGTTTCACATACATGTAATTTCTCCACTTGCTTTCTCTTTCTAGAGAGGTAATTATGGAGCTTGCGACTCCCCATATGTTTTAACTTCTGATCTCTGAGACTTTATTCCTGTGTCTCTTCTTCTGACTGCCTCATCTACCTTACATCCACGTTCCTCTAGCCAAGAATTTCCTTTTCAGGTCACCACCAACAGGTTCTTTATATAGGAGCTGCTGGTGGATCCTATACCAGCCTTCTCATTTCTCCCTTTTGTAATCACGAAGGTCATGACCATCCCTCTCAAGGGTATATAAATTTATATATACCTACATATATCAGAATAATTTGTGGATGAGCAACCCAAAAAGGATTCAGCAAACCATAATACTGGAGGTGCTAATCCTTCCTGAAGACCCAATATACCTTTGGTGTCTGCCTACACTCACTCATGGCTCCTAGAAGCCCTCCCATTCAAAGTGACTCCACACCAGTAAATCCTTATTTGCCAAGAGTCTAAATGGGGCTGAGGATAACTGACCAGCCTCACACCTATTAGCCAGATAGGCTATATCTACCTCGGCCCACGAGGGGCTGCCCCATCAGAATGGGCTGATGGCACCAATTTGTTCCATAGGCCATGAAGGCAGTTAAAGCAAGTGCTACAGAGCAGAGAAAGAGTAGCAACTTGTGAGCATCATTTAATTGGTGTACCCATCTGTAACTGGAAATGGCAACAAGAACTGCAGAAAGTAATCGGGATCATTTTATGTTTTGGAAATTATCTTTTTCTTGTACTATGCCTATCACATGATACTGCTCAATCAATGTGGTTTGAATGGAATTATCCTGAATCACATTTCTGGAATTATGCAATGATTTCCCTGATCCTGACTCTTGAAATAAAGGCTAATTTTTATACCACCATTCATCAAACTCTGCTAAAAACAAGTGATGATCGATCACCATGATTTCTCAGGAATCCAAATTGTGAGAATACCAAAGGATAAAGAGAGAAACAAGTAAAACATGAATACTTTGTGGCAGAGAAGCATCATTGAATTGATTAAAATCCATAGTTTCTTTCTTTTCTAACACATATCCCCATCTTTCTTGCTATAGAGGCACTCTTAGGGCTTGCAAGTAAAAGGCATCTTGTTTTAGTATTGAATCAGCTCTTCATTCTGTCTGCTTGCCCTGATGGCTCTCTATTGTAGTGTATTTTTATGAATAAAAATTTAATATTTAAAATTGTGTTTGAAAAGAATTTCAGGAAAAGAAATTTGCTAAATCCTTGAATCCAGAAAAAAAAAAACTCTTCAAAGAAAAATGCTTGCAGAAACCTACACTGCATCAAGAAGATACAGAATGAAGATTTGGGTACAATTGATTGAACAGAAGGGGATTTAACATTTCTTGTAAATGTACACTTTTATGTCAAAGGGGACTGCCCCCTAATTTGGCTTTTTGTCAATGTGCCTAGTAAATCACTGCTTTTTCTTTCTCTCTTTTCTAATTCTAATTTATATAAATCAGTATTTAGAAGGTTTTAGGACTACAAGATGATTCTGTTAAAAGATAAATGGGGAGAGTAGTCTCCCAATGATCATGGGGGGATTGTGAAGATTGCATTTAGCTCTCCCCTGATTGTAAAAATGAAGTTATTTAACTCTTCCTTAATTGTGAAGATTAAATTGTAATCCCCTGATTGTAACCATGAAGGTACTTAGTAATGTACCTTCATGGTTACAATCAGGAGAGCGCTAAATTCCATCTTCACACTATCCAGACCACCAAGAGGTTTTATTTTCATCATAATATTCTCTGAGGATCCAGTTAGAAAAAGCATATCAGGCACGTGATCAAGACTAACTAGAAATACATTAAACTGATGGGCAAAAAATTTGTGTACTGAAGGATATATTACATATTTGGCAAAACAGGCCCTAAATGAGGAAGAAATTTCTCAGCTAAAATTTAAATATCCCTGTTAACACAGAAATGGATGGTACTTGTTAGCATAGAATACTGAATGGATGCACTAGTGCTTCATACTTTTGGGGGAAACGTATAAATCAATTTCCAAATAAAAAGAAATGTTCTTCATCCTGGAAGTTTTATGAAGTGAGAGGGGAAAAAAATCTTGCTTCTCTCTAAAATTTTCAGAGGTTTATTCAAATATATAAAGGTGAACTGAGAGGATAGGATTTTAAGTTCGGAAGATTCTTTACTTGACCCAAAACTATCCCTAAAAACAAATACTTCATTATGACATCACCTCATCTGAAAAATACAATGAGTACCTTCAGAGAGGGGACTTTTTCCTTTTTTGTATTTCTAATTTCATGTCTGTGCCTAGAGCTTCCTGATAAATGTGAACTGTATCAATGGTGCCATTTGGCTATTTGAATGACAAAGAGCATCCTGGCTAAAAATACACAACTGTATTGCCTCTCTTACCTGTGGGACTTTATAGAGTCCTAACATGGTAGCCATGGCCATGGACAGTGTAGAGGACATTCCACCAATGACAGCCACTGATTTGTGCTGCATTTCACAATTGTAGTTAGGGATGGTCGGACCGTTCCCTGACAGCCAAATCAAAGAGTTCTCCACAGCTAGTTCATTAGAATGGAAGTTCCTGAACAACTGGTATCCCAGAGCTATGTTGGGTAGCAAATGGGGGTCCTTGTTGATCTCATCCACAGCAAATTGGAAAATGAGAAAATGTTGGTAATGTTTGAGCATGTATCTAAAGTGACAGGAAGAAAATAAATAACTAGATCTAACTTGACAGAAACAGCAAAGTTTGATATTAGAAAGAATGTAGGTCATGAGTGTTATGTTTTCAAGGCTACATATATATAGGGCATGACTAATACTTAAAGGGCAGTCATTGAGTGAAGGGAAAGAAGGTGCTGGTGTAAAAGTTTATACATTGGTGGAAATTAAGAGTGTACAAAAGACTGGGTCCATCTCTTCATCAGACATTGGAGTATATGAAGAAAGATTGGGAAACAGTGTGAATAGTACATTGTCAAAAGAGTGTGAGAAGGAGCAGATCAAACTAATGGCTTCTGTTTCCTCAGTATATTTTAAGGCGATGTACACAGCTGAATCTGAGGAGAATGAAGTGATACTGGAAGTTGCTAATGCAAGTGAGGATTTGGAAGAGCTGTTGTGGGAAGGAGAGGAAATCACTTAAGGAGCAGCACATGGAAGCACACTTATAACTTTTGGAATGAAAGCAGTGTGCAAGTTCTTGTGCCTTCATCAAATCTGTTTAGCAGCACCTAAGTAGGAATGAAGCAGAAGTTACTAGGAAGAATCAGGCCTGGCATCTGCCAACGCTTAAACGACAATTAGTGCTATCCAAGAAGCCATCCCAGAAATTCCACAGTGGATAAGACTATCCATCTGTTCCTTCCTCTGCTTTTCTCATTCATTTATTAGTTAAATATATATTTACAAAAAGCCTTCTATGTGCCAATGACCATTCTTGGAGCTTGGAAAGTAAATGTGGAAATTAAATCAGACTGTGATTTTCTTCCTTATATTTGATTGGTAGGAAATAAGTTGCACACATACAACATAAACAAATGCAAGCAAAGTACAAAGTAGATACAAAGAAAAGTGTGGGGTTTTGTTATAGTAACATGAAAACTCAATGTAAAATCCTCATAGAAAACAGTAATCATGAATAGCTTTGAAGGAAACAAAGGATTTGGAGTGACTGAGTAGACATGAGAGCATCTTTCAGACCTGGGATACAGCCTGTGTTAAGGGAGCACGAAAAACCGTGATTTCACGCATGAGATAAAGCAAGTAAATTCATTTGGAGTCAACGTCAGTAACTTGAAAGGGATTGTTGTACAATAAACCTTCAAAGGAAAATGAGGCCTGTGTGATTCTGAAACTCTATAAGACTTTAACGGATGAGTTCTTACTTGGTTTTGAAGGCCTGAATTAGGTATTGGTAGTCCTTTGTGACTAGAACAGAGGAATAATATGTGCAGAGTTTTGTTATCAAATACTGTTCTGGCAGCTCTGTAAAAACTAGAACCGCTTCTACCAAAGGTGAATCTTTCCAAGATATGTGAGGTCCTCTGCCCTTTTATTTAACTCTATCAGTATCCTGCAGTCTCTAAAAGGAAATCATCCCATATTTATATCACTGACCATTAGGAGGTATTTCTTTCCATTAATCCCAAAATAATTTACTGGCAAATTTAAACAAAATTTCCTATTCATAAACTTCACTTAAAAGTAAAAAATGAAGTGAGTTTCCAAAAGTAATCATATTTTAAACATTATAATATATAATATATTATTTCAATGTATTATTTAATATTAAATATATTATATCATTTATAACATTTCCCCCCAGTTTTCCACCTTCTCCCCAAACTTTTGCAGCATTTTCTACAATCCTGGGATCAGAAAATAACAGAACACATCCAATGTGGCTTGACTAGATTTTTATACTGAGAGACTCTCACATTTCTATAACATAGGACAATTCTTCTCTTTCCCTCATTCACTAAATTTCTTCAATATGTTTTTTCTCTTCATAACCATGCTTCAGTCCTAGTACTCTGGTGTTGTTGATCTTGAAGGCAAAATTAATAATGGATATAACCCAGCTAAGTTTCTCCTTATGTGATTATTTTGCCATCCTCAAACCTTCCAATACTGTACATTTTCCTGAGTTACCATTCATTGTTTTATCAAAGCTTCCTTACCAGATACTCCTCATGCATATACTTCACCAAGCTCTGGCACAAGGTGGGACTTGAGATATTGCATTCAGGGAACATATTGCTTTATATGACTGGGGTCCTTCCAATTATATGCAGAACAGTGATCAGTAACTAACTTTAAAGCTATTAAAAAGAGAATTCCAACAGTTATTAGTTTTAAGGCATACTTTCGTCCTAACAAAAGCTCCTGGGATTGTTGAACTATCTTCTCCATTCCAAGTGTTGTATGATCACAATAAAGATGAGACAAAGAAATTCTGGCAGAAAAGAAGAAAGTCATCAAGGATGTTTATGCAAAAGAAGGACTGCCAAGAGAAGAACTTTGAAAGAAGAATATGAGGAACCATAAAAATCTTACCATGCAAAGAGGAGAATTAAAGAAGAGCAAGAGAAGTAATTTTGCCTTTACATGCCCATACCTTGGCACAATTACATCCGCTGAGAAGCTAAGTCCCACAGGAGGATTAAGGAATATTGTGCATCTCCCATATCTCAGTTTGGAGATATCCTAAAAGTCTACACAATTCCATTATCTCTGAGGACATTGAGATGACCACCTATGGACAATACTAAATTCAGATTCAATCTCTATCTTCTTTCCTCAAATTGCAAAACTATCAGGAGGTTGAGAAATAATAGAGAAGGAAAGGACAGAAAGCAGAGGAAAAGATTGAGTTAATAGGAAATGAGAGGAACTGTTTAATCCTGATCTAGAAAGGCTCAAAAAGAGCCATCTCGTTAGCTAGATAATTCAGTGGAGTGAAAGGGTCCTCTAGTGTATATTTCCTAGACACACAGGTGGTGAAAACTCAATATGATTGAAGAATTGGTTCACACATCTAATGTACGTTGCATTTGTGATCATTATGAACTTAAGATTGTTTGGTACTTTAGGTATACGTGCCTATTATATTACAAAGATAGAGCTCCAATATGAAGTCATTTGACTAAGTTGTTCTAGTGTCCATAAAATCTTAGAGGGAAATAGAAACATTTTGTACTTTTCCACTGTTAAATCTCTTTCAGGAAATAAGATTTGAAGCTTCTAGTTGGATAAAATTCTGGAGTGATTGGAGGATTCTGAATTGTTTCTCTTTTCTGGTGCCTTAGTTAGTTAATGATGGATCCTTCTCCCAGTTTGCTATATAAATCTTGAGTCTCCCCCTATGAAAATTTCATCCAAACTTGTTCAAAATGCCATGCCAAAAACTTCTTCTTCAATATGCACCTGATGCATTTTTACATATTTAGAATCAATAACCTTTTCTCAAATATGGGCATTCTTGGGGAATCTAATTTTGTCACCAGAATCCCAACATTGAGTATATTCCCTCCCTGCTATGTCTCCTTAATCATTGCCCTGGTGAGTTCCTTCCATTTGTGGTGAAAAATCCCAGACTATTTCTATTGCCATATCATGTGGCAATATAAATAGATATTTATATACCCTCTTGCTTGCTACACCGTATACAATGAAAAAACTTTCTGATCAGCTTCCTTAATACCCCTTCCCTAGAAATTTCCAAACCCAGATCTTTGCTTTAACCAAAGCTGTGAGGCCAAATAAAACACAATTCTGCCCACAAGAACAGTTGATCAGGAACATGGATAATTACATTTCACCAGTCAGAAATATAACAAAGAATAACAACTTACTTTGAATCTGCAGTTATCCAGCCTGGAGAAATTCTGGAAGAAAATTTGAGAATTGAATCTTCAGAAACAGGGAGAGGAAGCCCCCTATAACCAAGTCCCCTTCCTTTCTATATGTAGGACTATAATCTCTTTTTAAGTGACAAGGATGATTCCCCATCTGGTATGCAGAAAAAGAAAACTGACAAAGCAGGATCACAAATAATCTAAAGGAAGACAGCCTCAGTTTACCCAAGCCCATGGCCAATATCCAAAATGTAAAAAGATTTAAGGACAAGAGAAGTCTAAGATAATTGGGCAGGTCTTTTTTCATGACTCTGTGAACATATTCTCTGTAACAAAAGATATTTCTTTACTAATAAATGCTCTACATTTTTCAACAATCCCTCATACATTGGAAATTCTAATGTGAGACATGAGACAGGACTCTGTTTAGGATGAAGGAAAAAGATATACAGAATGGGGTATATTTATGGGACAGTTTTACCTCCTGGATATTATCCACCTGATTTCCTGTGGGTAGGCAAGGAAAGTCATCATATCATCATGTCTCTCCAGTGGTAGTCAAAAAAATATGTTGACCAAAGTCTGAGACTGAGGGCCTCTGGGGACCACTCTGCCCTGTAGCTCTTCACCTGCATCCTCCTTCCTGAGTTAAAAACTCATTGTACACAGAGACTAATACACTGTGGTATAATCGAATGTAATGGACTTCTCCATTAGTGGTGGTGTAATGTCCCTGAGCAATTTACAGGGATCTAGGAGAAAAAAAACACTATTCATAAGCAAAGGATAAACTATGGGAGTGGAAACACCGAGGAAAAGCAACTGCCTGAATACAGCGGTTGAGGGGACATGACAGAGGAGAGACTCTAAATGAACACTCTAACGCTAATATTATCAACATGGCAATGGGTTCAAATCAAGAAAACATGTAATGCCCAGTGGATTTGCGTGTCGACTATGGGGGGTGGGGGGGAGGAAAAGAAAATGATCTATGTCTTTAACGAATAATGCTTGGAAAAGATCAAATAAAATATAACTTAAAAAAAAACTCAAGTGACAAAGTAACTTTTAGAACCTGCTTCCCTGCTTTCAATCCCTAGAGCATTAGCAGTTTCCCTGGGGTTTGAGATGTCCACATACCTATTTGATGTATATCAGTACTGTATTTAGACTTCAAGAGTAATGTATCCTCTCTGGCCAAACCAAATCTCTGCAATGACTCAATATTTCCAGATATTGCATAAAGCAGAGACCAGTTTGACATGAGAAAGGCAGAAAGTGAGAGAGTTAGTGTCAATGTTGAGGGTCACAAATTAATAAGTAATCTAGAATTGGCATATATTCTATTGAACTTGTAAGAGAGGAAACAGACTGAATCTGCCAAAGAAAGAAGAAAATCAGACTCATCATACTGGGAGACCATCTTGAGTGGGGAAAGGGCAAGAAGGAGAGAGAAATTCAAAGGAAGAACAGAGGAACTGAGAAGATCAAGACAGCTGAACTCACTTCACTTTGGGAAGCCTACAAGAGAGGTTGCTTTGAGCAAACCTCTGAACCTAGAGCCCCATTCTGTAAATCCTGATCCCAGTATCCAGTGAAGATAAATCAGAAGATCTTCTAAATCCCTCTAGACAATCCTTTGAACTTAATAATAACTAGAACAGATAAAAGTCAGGACAACTCTCACAATTGACCCGGGGTGGGGGGGTCAGGCAGACAAAGCCTGACCCTGAAAGATTTTGGGTGATGGAGTTCAATTGTTATTATTAGGGACTTCCTATTTCCCTCTTTCCCAATCACCTTATCCCACAACTCACTTTCCTTACCTTTTATATATTCTTTAGAATAAATAGCTGTTTATAAGATCAAGTGCCTGCTTCATAGTAATCAAGAAGAGAGATTCAGAATCTGGGGGTAGGAATATTATACTTCTCTCCTCAGAGAGGGAGAAGCCTTCTTCCCTGTACTTCTATTTCAACCAAATCTATGAGGAAAGGACTTCCGGTCAAGATGGCGGCTTAGAGGCAGGAAAGGTTTAGACCTCTAAAAACCCTTCCTTACCAATCACAAACTGAATGTACCTAGGGCACCAGAATTCAAACTGAACAACAGGACAGACCCAGGGAACCCAGGGAGCACCTTCAAAGCAACCTGAGACAGTCAGGAGAGCCCAACACAGATGGCAGGGAAACAGAGAGAGACAGGAAAAGCCTGTAGCCCCCTGTCTGGGTCCTTCAATCTGAGTTTCACCAGAGGTTCCAGCTTCAGGGCAAATCCAGTCCAACCCAGCTTATTCTAATTCCATCAGGAGCCCTCAGAGCTCAGGGAAGCCAGGACCCCTCCACCCATAGAGTGCAGGGTCTTCTGAAAGGACAGAAACCTCAGGGCTGGCAAAGGGGTTGCTCCAAAGGGCATACCTTGAAAGTAACCTCAGCCAATCTCAGGGCATCCAACACAGGCTGCAGTGGAGGTTTTTTGCTTCGGGGCACATCCAGCCGAACAGAGCTGAACTTAATCCCATCAGGAGCCTTTAGAGCTCAGGGAGGCCAGGACCCCTCCACCCCTAGAGTGCAGGGTCTTCTGAAAGAACAGAAACCACAAGGCCAGCAAAGGCACTGAGGTACCTTGCAGATAGTGCTGTGCCAGGTTCAGAGCGTGGAAGTAAGGCAGCGGAGAAGCAACTGGAGGGAACTGAGAGCAGTAACACCTGAAACATAGGCAGGCAGGGGAGGGCAGACCTTGGGCTTCCCCGGGAAGACAGAGCAGCTGCAGAAAACAGACAATTTGCCTGGGGCTAAAGCCTCAGATCATCAGACATATACACTAAGAGCCAGTCCTCCTCACTCAGATAGAGATGGCAAACAGTACAGAAGTGCAAAAGCCTCCAAACACCAAGAAAAGCAAGATGAAGGGAGTGACTTTGGACACATTTTATGGAGAAAAAATACAAAATACAGAGGAGATAGAAGAGAAAAACTAAGCAAATGCTCTGAAACCTTCCAAAGGAAATGGAAATTCTCCAAAAACTCTTGAAGAATTTAAATTGGAAATTATGAAAAGATGGAAGCCTTCTGTCAGGAAAAGTGGGGAATAATGCAAAAGGAACTCAACAATCTGAAGCACAAAAAAAAAAAAAAACGCAACTACAGAAACAGCTTGACCAAACTGAAAAGGAAAACCAGGCTTTAAAGGTCAGAATCAGGCAACTGGAAGACAATGATCTTGCAAAAGAGCAAGAATTAATAAAGCAAAGTCAAAAGACCAAGAAATTAGAAGAGAACATAAAATATCTCACTGAGAAGGTGACAGGCCTAGAAAATAGAGGAAGGAGAGACAATCTGAGAATAATTGGCCTACCAGAAAAGCCAGAAATAAATAGTAATCTCAACATCATAATACAAGATATCATCAAAGAAAATTGCACAGAGATTCTAGAACAAGGGGGTAATACAGCCACTGACAGAGCTCACAGACCACCTTCTACACTAAACTCCCAAAAGACAACTCCCAGGAATGTAATTGCCAAATTCCAAAGCTTTCAAGCAAAAGAAAAAATCTTACGAGAAACCAGAAAAAGGCAATTTATTTATAAAGGAATGCCAATCAGGGTCACACAAGACCTTGAAATTTCCACTCTGAATGACTGTAAGGCATGGAACACGATTTTCAAAAAAGAAAGAGAGCTGTGTCTTCAACCAAGAATCCACTATCCATCAAAACTGACTATATACTTCCAGGGGAAAGAATGGGCATTCAACAAAATAGAAGATTTCCAAGTTTTTGCAAAGGAAAGACCAGAGCTCTGTGGAAAATTCGACATCCAAACACAAAGAGCATGGAATACCTGAAAAGGTAAATATGAAAGGAAGGGAAAGGAGAAAAATGTTATCTTTTTCTTTTATTCAAACCCTCTTCTATAAGGACTACATTTATATCAAATTATATATATATATATTAATATTTGGAGAAAATATAATGTGTAGCTGTCAAAAATTGTATGCATTATTAGAGTAGTAAGAAGAATCACGCATAGGGAACATTTGGGGCATCGAGATGACATGGAGAAAGGGGGGATAGAAAGAAAAAGGAGGGGGGAATTGTTGATAGTACTAAGATATACTCCAAGAAATAGGGGGGAAAACTAAATAGAATAATCTTTCTCACACAAAGATTCTCATGGAAGGGGAGGGGAAGAATTCTCCTATAAGAAGGAGAGGAAGAGAGTTTTTACTTAAACTTTACTCTCAGTGAAATCAACTCTGAGAGGGAAGAGCATCCAGATCCATTGGGATCTTGAATTCTATCTTATCCAACAGGGTAAGGGAGAAGGGAAAACCAAGGGGGGTAGGGGACAAGGCAACACAAAAAGGGAGGGAAAGAGAGGGGAAAGGGGGAGGGAACTGAAAGGGAGGGGCTAGAAAGGGAAACATATCAAGGGAGGAGACTAGGGAGACTGATTTAAAGTAAATCACTGGCTTAAAAGTTTATAGCTAAAAAAGAAAGGTCAAAATTAGTGGAAGATATCAAAATGCCAGAGAGTCCACAAGTGACAATCATAACTTTGAATGTGAATGGGATGAACTCACCCATAAAATGTAGACGAATAGCAGAATGGATTAGAATCCAAAACCCTACCATATGTTGTTTTCAAGAAACACACATGAGGAGGGTAGACACTCACAAGGTCAGAATTAAAGGATGGAGCAGGACCTTCAGGGCCTCAACTGACTGAAAGAAGGCAGGAGTTGCAATCACGATATCTGACAAAGCCAAAGCAAAAATAGACCTGATTAAAAGGGATAGGGAAGGTAACTATACTTTGTTAAAAGGGACTTTAGATAATGAGGAAATATCACTAATCAACATGCATGCACCAAATATTATGCCACCCATATTTCTAATGGAGAAACTAGGAGAATTGAAGGAAGAAATAGTAAAACCATATTAGTCAGAGATTTGAACCAACCACTATCAAATTTAGATAAGTCATATCAAAAAATAAACAAGAAAGAGGCAAATCTATGAGGAAATACTAATCTGTGATTCTGAAGGCATCCAGAGTGGGGTTCACTAGGGAAAGAGAGAGGAAAAGCCAATCTATACTCTCTCTTCCTCCCTTGGCTATATTACTTCTCTATGTCACTCTGGTCCTGAAATTAGTGGTAAGAGACTCCATTCCTACTCCTTCCATTACAGTGGCATCCCACAATACAAAAGAATTCATCACTAACAGTCACTGACTGGCAATTGGAAGTGACTGTTTAGGAGAGTCATCTTGGGGACATAGATTCTGAAAATAACAACAAACAGGATCAAGGCCTACATCTTGATTTCTATACATTAGAAAGAGAAAAGAGGGATAAATAGAGGATAGAAACAATGTTCCAGAAAATGATGTGGACACTTCTGGTGGTAGCCATATTATCACATTGATGGAACTATTCCATCTTTAGCACCATCACTGGTCTAGTATATGACAAAATACTGGGATCAGATATCATTAGAAATATCAATGAAATTGTTATCCCTCCCTGATGGATAAGGTACTCTTGCTGTTCTCTGGCAATTATACAACATTATGAAGAAGGGGATGAAGATAATTCTGGGCAAAAAGAATATAATGAACAACAACATAGATAATAGGCTAGAGCTTTTGTTCTCCCAAATGTCAACAATTATAGAGATATGCCAGGAATTCAATATGAAGAAAAGTGAGAAACTGTGCAAGGAAAAGGAGCTAACTATGGGGGAGGATATTAAGGAGGCTGGTAATGATACAGACATATCATTTGCAAGGACATTGAGACATTTGCAAGGACATTAACAACAGTTCTGACAGTGGGGTTGTGCACTGAGAAAACCAGGGTGGACAAACAAATGAAGAACTTGAGGAAGTCCCAGCAGCACCGAAGATCATGCCTGTCAGAGATTTTGCTAAAGTAACCCCAGATTCAGGTATTCTCCATGCAAAAGTACACAAATCTTTTTCCATTCAGGATTTGCATTCTCTGGAATTGAGAATGCCAAAATTTTGTGTAGGGCCATTTAGATATTTAAAGGAGCTAAGAAAAAAAGCATTCAAACTATATGATCCTGATTTCCAGGATGTAGAAATCTTATTATCATAACTCTTTAGCCCCCAGGAACATTCACAATTCATTAAGAAAATGAGAGAAGACAATACTCTGACAAGTTGGCCTGAATATTTTGAGGATTTTGATTTTTCAAGACCATCAAACATGACTTTCCTTAAAAAGACTAGGGAAGATATATTAGAGGTGATCAAGTCCTTTTGTACAAGATGAAATTCTTGGGGAAATTTTTATAGATTGATGCAGGAGCAGATAGAACATCTATCTGTCTACACTGACAGATTGATGGAAAATGAGGTAATTTTGGGATACGGACAGGACAGCCAAGAATGTATTCCCCATGTAAAGAGATAATTTTTAAGGGATATTCCAGAAATCTCAGTCATTTCTTCAAGCATTTTTGCCTAAATTTTTAATCTCTATCTCTCCAAGATCTGAGAGACTCTGACATATACATATACAAGACCCATACAGAACAACAAAAAGAGAAAGAAGAATTAAAGCAGAAGCTAGAAAAGACCAAGGAAACTGTTAGACAGAAAGAGTTAGAGGAGACCAAGAATGTAGCTACTATCAGGATATTCCCATATCAAAATCTACAATACCAAAATAGGGGGCAATGAGATAATAGGAAATTCTTTTTATGCCAGAGAGTGGGACACATAGTAAAATTATTCCTGATGAAATAAAAATATGAGCAGGGATACAACAGAGGTTCACAATATCAGAACAGGATTACACAGAACAAAGGGTACAATAACGATGCAAAATAACAGACATACCAAGATACATACAAACCCAAATGCTGTGACCACTGAAAGGAGACAACTCCTGATATTGAAACCATATAACACCTGCTTACTCAGGCAGCGAAATACCAAAATGTCAGATTCAGCCTAGGTTTCTTCTCTTACAAACTGCCATACATTAATTGGGGTCCACTTTGGCTCTTTACTCTCATCCTCACTAGACAAAAGTCAAAATTTTATAATCAACTGGAATTATATATTCATCAGGACCTGATTGATTCTGTGCCAAGTTTTCTTTACATGAATGACAATAATCTTAACACACCAAGAAATCAATAATGTGCTCACTTTTGGTTTTTCGTCCATAAATTTTGATCACAACCCAGATATACCCAACCTTTCTGAAAGAGTCTTACCTCAATCTTCCCATCAATTTCCCATCATGGGACCACCACTTACCCTACATGCATTTTCTAATTCCTCAAAACAAGATGATATAACAATGGAGTATGCTAACACTTTGTCACTTACTGCTATGCTACTATGTGACCCAACATCATTATGTTTCCACAAATGTTGGGGAAGGATGATCTTTACATTATATTCCTTCATAGGGAATTCACTATAACAACCCTCCTCTGGTAATACCTATTAAAATAAGAAAGAAAGAAAAGAATGTAGAGGCTTTTCCAAACAGGAATTTAAAGCATGTCTACTTTAAAAGGATATCTTTTGACTGCATTAATCCTTTCATTTATTTCACCTGTGTTCCAGGGGGAAAATTCAGCTCCCTGCAACTCTTTAGCCAAATTTGAGATTCCTCATTATGGGGAAGCAGTTCAGTGGCTCAGTAAATTGAGAGCCAGGCCTAGAGACGGAGGTCCTTGGTTGGAATCTGGCCTCAGACACTTTCTGGCAGTGTGGCCCTGGACGGGTCATTTAACCTTCATTGCCTAGCCATTACGAATCTTCTGCCTTCGGACAATAGGCATCTAAATAGGCAAAAAACCCCAAGGAACTTTAAAGAGGCTGGAGGTTATATTTTTAAGGCATTTTGGACTACAATGTTTTATAAAAATCTCTGTATTCTATTGCATTGTGCTGATTGTTTTGTTTAAGATTTAACTTTGTAATTTTAAGTTCATATATTACTGCATTCAAAACTATTCTGTTATACTGAATCATTTTAATGTACTGGGTTTTTAACTACTGTTAAATTCTGTTGCTTTTCCCCTATTACTCTACTGAACAAATATTTTTGAGTACACCCATATAAAAACAGCTTTTCTATTTTTGATTTTAAACTGTCACATAGAGGATAGATGGACTCCATCAGAAAATTGTTACAACAACCTTTGGAAAATAAATGAGCTAAACATCTCAAATCGATTTTAAGGGTTCTTTAGACATGATTTTTAGAATTTTTCTTCACAATCTCTGGTCATTTTGCATACCACGAGGTAAGGCTCATTTTAACAGCTGAAGTGAAATACAAATTTAACCCCCATCCTTCCGCATTTATAAGAATGTGAATGGAAGCTGGGCAGTTAATCCCAGGGCATTGTACCCTAGAAGCCTCCCCCCCAAAAAAGGGGAGCATGTCTCATTTGTAACTCTTCAGCTCACTACTTAACTTCCACCAGAATGATATCTAGATTTCTTGATGATGTTCTAAACCCAAAATAAGTTTTACTTTGTTTGAAAATGTTTACCAAGGTTGAAAGATTTGCTATGTTTGTAAAAATTGTGACAAATATCTATCAATTCATAGGCTTTTAAAAATGCCATAGAGCAACTTATGTGAAATATGATAGTGTGTTTGTTTGCTATTGTAATTAACTGAACTATTGAGAATTTGGGGGATACTGACAACTATATATTTATACTACTATTCGATTCATTTGCTTGAACTCACAGTAGATCATGGCCAGATATGAAGAAGAAATGGATCTCATTTTTGGTATGAAAGCCTTGTATTCTATATTTTCTTAGCTAACACTGTGTCAATGATTAAAAGCTACATTTTTGAATTTTTAAAAACTCTTTTATTATATTTTTCATGCATGTGCAAAATGTTACTTCATTTTTTTTATTTTTTCTCTCCTTTGTATATTTCAAGCACATGTCAACAGTACTAAGATTTTCTTTAACTTTTTGATTTTGCAGTAACATAAGTTTAAAATACATTTGCTATAATGTCAATGCATGCCCCAAAAGCTTGGGACTATAAAAATGATGCCACTAATTGTTTTTAAAAAATTATGGGCCTTTGCTTAATGATTCTGTCTGATTCCAGGACAAGATATACACAAAAGAGCCATTGCATAGGGGCAAAGCTAAACCAATCCAGGATGGATTGATGCACTTCTAAGGCAATACAGAGTACTTGAACCTAGTGTGAAGATTCAAGGTTGCAATGTTTAACATACATTAAGACATAGGCCTTCCTTGTATCCACAATCGCACTAAAAATACTTACAGACGAGTATCCCAAACTTGGCTCCTACTTGGATCCTATAATCTCATCCCTTTTCTGTCTTTTCATAGTGTGGCAAACTTTCTGTGGTCCTGGCTACTGACTGGGTAAATGCATCATTGCTTAGATCAGTTTAATTGGGCCCTGATTCAAGGACCTGTTATAGATTTATTTTTCCTTTACTTAGAATTTTTACACATAAGACTTTGATAGTCTATATTTTCATCCAGAAATTTTCTTTTTTTATTTGGATTTTTCTGATGTCTTTTTAATTTCTCTTTCCAATTGATTCATAAACCTCATAACTCAGCCATGCATCCCCAAGTGATCCTGTGTTTTTCAATCACCCCCTTAATGGGGGAATATAAAAATATTATTATTTTAAAATGCAAAGTTTAAATTTCTTTTGAGAGTATTTTAGGTTAAGAAACATGCTACCTCTCTGAATCCAGAAACTGTTTGGAGAAGACACCATGAAGTTGCCACCAGACCACAAGCTGCATGAGAAGATCAAGAATGAACTTTGGGGTGTGGTTGATTAAACATTTATTTGTATGTATACTTCCATTCCAAAGGGGACTGCCCCCTAATTGGCTTTTGTCAATGCATCTAGCAATTATTGGTTTTGTTCTTTTTTTCCTCTTATCCTCAAATTATTCTAATTTGTAAGTTGATGATGTTAAAACTCCTGACTTCTGTTTTCTCAGTAAATTTTATGATTAATATCTTCAACTGAGAATGAAGTGAATGAGGGGATTTTAGAATTTTGCAAATGAATGTGAAGTTTTGTGGAAAGCTGTTGTGGAAAGATGAATAGAAAATCAAATAGGAAACATTACACATTGACTTAGAGCAGAGAGAATCTGATTGAGATGACATAATATAAAATTGTTAGTGCCCTCAGACTATAATATTTTGGGTCTTCTTTTGTCATTTATTTATTCATTAAATATGTTTTTAAAACTCCCCTTTGATGTGCCAATCATTATTCTGACTGCTGGGGATAAAAACAGAGAAATGGATACTTCTTGCTTAAATTTGATTATTAAGAAACAACACACAATAATAATAGAAAATAGAAACACAAATAGAGATACAAAGAAATTTCTGGGTTTTGTAACTGTAACTGGAAGGCTCAGCTTAAACTTCTTTTAGCAAGTGCCATTCAAGATTAGCTTTAAAGCAACCAAAAGATTTCAGGTGATAAAGATCCATGAGACCATCTCCTAGATATGATGAAAAGCCTGTTTAAAGATGCCATGAAAAAAAATGAGACTCCATGTATGAGATGCAAGTAAATCAATTTGGATTCCATTCATGGGGATGTTGTTCAAAAAATCTGTAAAGGCAAGCAGGAAAATTCCACCTGCTTTGAAGGTAAGACCCAGGGGAGGAAAAAGAAATAGTGCTCATTTCATACACTTCAACTTGGAGATATTCTAGAAGAGAACACAATGGCATTTCATTATCTCTGACATTTTATAACCTTCTAATGACAAATGCAAAATCAGATCTATTACATCCTTTCCTAACATTTCTAGACCATCAAAGGATTGAGAAAGAGTAGGAAAGGAAAGAATAGAAAGGAAAATGAGACAAATTTCTCTAAACCTGATATCAAAAAGTTCAAAAAGAGCATTCACATTATTCAGAAGATAAATTTTCTGCACAAATATACTCTACAATATAGATAACACTGCTGTGATAGTAAATGACACAATTTTTGAGATCACAGTCATTTTTATTTTTTTAATCCATCATTCATGGCAACACCTAAGGGTGAGATTCTTTGATCCAGTGAAACTGTCCTATATACCAAAAGGAGCCCTACACATTGTAGGACATGTATAGGCATAGAAGTGGTGAAAACTTAATAGAATTCATACATTTTTCAAACAAACTAAAATACATGGCATTTTGGTCACTATAAACTTTGTATTGATTGAGATTTTAGATACAGGTTGGTGTGGAGATTAAATTTAACTCTCCCCTGCTTGTGAAGATTAAATTAATTCTCCTCTGCCCAATCACAAGAAGTGTAAACACCTATTTACACTTGAGTGAGGGAGATCTGTGATCCACCTGTGTCATAGCGAGTGAGGAATCAGAATGGACTGACTGTCCCCTGGGCAGTCCTAAGCAAAGAATTAGTTGTAATTGGTAGAAGTAAAAGTGGAGGAAGACACAGGAAGTGATGCAAAAGAAGTGTCTTTTAAAAGAAATTACAACTTCATGTGAGGAGTTCTTCTGGAGTTTGGAGTTCGAGTTGAAGGCTGGTGAAGAATCTGCTTATGAGACCTTGGATTTGGAGTGACTGTTCTTAAATCTCTCCCTTTGGACTGACACGTGGTGAGTGAAAGTGATGACTCCTTTTCTGGGTTTTTGAAGAGACCAGCCTCATGAGAGACCTGCCCCTTGAGAGAGGCTCCCTGCATCCCCAGGTCCTCAGCTCAAGGCTGAGGCCCCTCTGGCTAAGGACTAATTATCTCTGCTTGGATTGAGCCAGGGATTGGAGAAAATACTTAGTGCTTAGGCTAGATATCTTACCCTATTCTCTGTCTGATTTTCTTACTTTCACTCTTCCTATATTTTATAATTAAATTGTTAAAATAAATCTCTTTGGAATTAATTAAATTCCTGGTGACTCTATTCTTAAATACTCCAGCCCAACCTTTTATAAACCTCTCACATTTCTCCACATTGCATTGTTGTTATAGTTATAATAATAGAACTTCTATATGAAATAACAGACTAAACTGTCTTAAAGCCTAAAAGCTGAGGCAAAGATAAATGTTTTTTCCCACTATTTAATCTCTTTCAGGCAATAAATCCTGAAGCCTTTGACTGAATAAAACTCTGGACCAAGAGTAGGATTCTGAATTATTTTTCTTTTCTGCTATCTTAAATAATGTTGGATTCTTTAGTCTACCCAAACTTCATCCAAACATGACATAAATAACTGATCTAAGAACATCTTCAAGAGTCTGGGTCTCATAAGGAATATTGTCTTCCATAGTTGGGAACAATAACCCTTGCTCAACCAAGAGAATTCTTGGAGAATATCATTTTGCCACCCGAGTCCCATCTTTGAGTGTATTCCCTCCCTGACATGTCTTCCTTACCTGTGACCTAGGGGAGTTGCTTCCATCTGTAAGGATGGATTTGTGACTGTTCATATTTTCATATCCCATAGTTTTTATTTGTCTGCTTCCTGTGCTGTAAAATGATAAATCCTATGAATTTTTCAGCTTCCTGAATAATAATTTTCTAGATCTTTCCTAATCAAAGTCTTTGCTTTAACCAAAGTCGTGAGGCCAAAAAACACAACAATTCTCCTGAGAAGGTCAATCCGTCTGAAATATGGATAGCTGTATTTCACCAGACCATGGGAAAAACTCAGAAATAGCAACTTACTTTGTATCTTCAGTACTTCAATTTGGAGAATAAGTGAAGTAGGACTTGTCAATATGAGTCTCAGCCTTCAGAAATAAGAAGAAACCCCCTGTGACCAGGCTCCCTTCCTTTCTATATGTGGAACTGTCATCTCTTTCGAAGTGACAAGCATGCTTCTCAGAAAAAGAAAACTGAAACAGCAGGATCACAAGTAATCTAGACAAAGAGAGCCCCAGTTTATCCAAGCCCATGGCAAATACCCAAAATTTATAAAGATTTAAGGAGCAAGGGAGTCTTAGGTGACTGAGGGTCTTTGTCCATGCATCTATAGACATATTCTTTGTCATCAATGTTTTTTCTTTTCTAATAAATGCTCAAGTTTTGCCTGGTCCCTCACACTTGCAAAATCATATTTTAAGCCATTAGCCAAGTGTCTCTTTATGACAAAGGCAAAAGACAAACATTACAGGATATATTTGAGGTATATTTTTGCCTCCAGGCATTCATCAAATCCTGATTCTGTGTCAAGTTTTTGTTGACACAAAATCAAGGTTCACAACACTCCAAGAACATGACGGTCTCTTCGCTCTGGATTTTTCCTCCATAGATTTTGATCGCAACCCAAATATGCCTGCCCATTCTGGGAGAGTCTTATCTCAGTCTTCCCCCTGATTTTCCAATGTGGTGCCACCACTTGTCCTGAAGAAATTCCCTAATTTCTCTGAAAAACATAAATCTAACAATTGAGCACACTAATGTTTCATCACTTAAGGCCAATATTTTCCATGTCATCCATCCTTCTTGTATTTTACCCATACATATAAGGAATGACGACTATCCTGGTTTCCTTAATAAGCCTTCGTTATTATAACTTTCCATCTGGTAAAAACGATTAAAGCAACAACAATGTGTTTTTAAAATTTCACCCTTTTGATAAAGGACTTGGAGTTGACTTTGCAATGTTTTATCAAGTCAGGGTTGGGACGCTGCCTGAATTAACTACTTCAGACCAATGTCATTCCAAACCCAGAATTAGCTACAGTTAAAGTAGAGCATGAACTATGGTTTTATCCACAGTGCTAGCTCAGGGCTTTGCACACAATATTTGACAATTAAATGCAGGTTGATTTCTTGCTCTGAAAAGCAACATTGGGAGATGACAAAATGATTTGACTTCAGTCTAAAGTAGATGTTGACAAAAGATAAGTACAAGGGTTCAAGTGAGGACCTATAGACAAAATTTGGTCTTCTGTATTTTTTTATACTATACTGATTTTTTCAATAAAAGAAAATATTTTTTAATATTTTGAAAATAAAAAGTCTAAAGATGGAGCCAAAATGGTGAAGTAGCAGTGAGGAATGCTGAAACCTTAATGAAAATCCTCTCCAACCAATCGCAAAATAATGCTTCAAAATTAATACTGGAATGATAGAAGCAACAATGAGATAGAATAAAGCCATTTTCCTGAAGAAAACAACAGGGAAGTTAGACAGAAAGCATGGGTTTCTTTGGGGGCTAGAAAGGGAGCCTTCTCCCTAGCAAGGCCACACCAAGGAGCACAGGCACAAGACAACAATAATTCCCCTCCAACTCCACCCCTACTTCTCAAGGATCTCAACCTGCTCCCAAGACAACTTCAAGACCCTTAAGATGCTGCTGAAGCCAAAAGCAAAGCATTTCTGTTCCCACCTCTTGAAGATCTCAGTCTTAGCACAAGCCTGCAATGAGGTCCCAAGGTCTAATATAACACATGTGGCTGGTGCAAGCAGAAGGGGTGGCCCAGAGCCCCTGCCTAAGACTGCAGTAAGGCCTGGAACACCAGCTCTAGAAAGTCCATAGCACACCCAGCTGCTTCAAGCTGAAGGGCAGACCCAGAGCTCCTGTCTGATATAACAATGAGGAATTCGACCCCAGCACAAGACAGTCCTCAGTGTCCCTGGCCAGTTTAAGCCTACAGCAAGCCCTAAAGTCACTGCCCAAATGAATAGCAAAATCCTGACCCCCACCATAATTTTAACTCATAAGGTCTAAAGCCCATAAGCCATCAGTGGAACTTGAGGTAGATGGACTCAGCAGTGGGAAGTGGCTTTCAGAGCTGCCAGTCCACAAGCTTTCATGACACCTTAGAAGAACTGAAACTTGCAGGGAAAAGGAACTAAAGCGGAGGGTAGCAGTGAGTAAAAACTGAAGTTTAAGGCAGTGCTCCCTCTAGTATAAGAACAGAGCCCATCTCTAAAATGAAAATAAAAGTCAAGAAAAATATTGGGAAAATATTTTTAAAACAACACCTAACCATGGTTATGGGGAATATTGATCCTGATATTCATTGGTATTGATACTTATTGGTAGGCTTACTTATTAGGAGATTCCATTGTTGTCCCTTGAGGTAATCAACTGGATTTACAGCTGAGGAAATTTGCTGGAGACAAGATATAGAAAACCTGTTTATTTAACTCTAAAGATTGCAGGGAAAGGAGAAGGAAAAGGAAAGGTAGTGAGCATATTGATTATTGGTAGATATATTTCCCTAAACTACAAAGTTCCAACTAATACCCTGATCCCAATTATTTCCCACAAGGGAAGTCTTCATGTCTGAATGAATTTAGATCTAACCTGACTTCCTAACTATCTGTAAATAATTTCTGTCTTACTAACCTATTCTAAAATTCTAAAAGCAAATCTTCTGTTATAGAGTTTCTTAACTTAAAATAAAACTCCTGCAGCAACTTTTCCGCTATTGATCAAAACAAAAGTTCATTCTTCTGGCCCAGCACAGGAGGCTGTCAACAAAGTCTGTGAACTGGACAGTCTTCTGTCTGAGGAGACCGGCGCCACCTGCTGTCCGCTTCTCTCACTGCTACATGCAAAACTCACAATTTGAAAGAACTTAATCTGATGTCAAAAATATAGTAGAGGAGGTAGAGGAAAAACAAATAAGCAAAATTAAAGAGATGCAAGAAGAAAAATACTCCTTGAAAAGGGTCAAATAAAAAAGAAATTAAAAAATCCAGTGAAGAACAGAGTATCTTAAAAAGTATGACTGGTCAGATGATAAATGTAGTTTGAAAGCTAATGAATGAAAATAATTCCTTCAAAATTAAAAAATAGAATTAGCCAAGTAGAAGCTAACAAGTTCATGAGACATGAAGAAACAATAAAATAAAAACAAAAAAATGAAAAATAGAATAATACATGAAATATCTCATTGAAAAAAGTGACCTGGAAAATAGATCAAGGAGAGTATTATGAGTATTTGTTAATAAAGTAAGCAAAAAAAGGATTATTGATAGGTTAGGTAATACATGACTGGAGAGATGAGTTTGAATGAACTGGATTTCTTTAAAACAGAGCAGAATCTCAAAGAGATATGATGGGAAGAGAATGATCCCAAGGAGCCGTGGGAAAGGCAATGGACCAAGAATTCGCTCTTTGGACTTTCCTCACTAAGGAAGGTGGTTCAAGGAGGCTGCTCTATGAGTTGAAAAAAATCTGTTTGGTTTTTCTTGAAGCATCTTAGCAGACAGGAGTGGTGCTGCAATTCCCTCATGATCACCAACAAGTGGAAGTCGAGTAAAGTAGAGAAAATGATCATTCAATAAAACAGAAGATTTTTAAACATCCCTAACTATACTATAAAACAGTGATCATCAAAATAATTTGGTATAGGCTAAAAGACAGAAAGGGGGATCAGTGGAACAGACTTGGTGTAAGTGACCTCAGCAAGACAGTCTATGACAAGCCCAAAGATCCCAGCTTTCAGGACCAAAACCCACTATTTCATAAAAACTGCTAGGAAAATTGGAAGACATAATGGGACAGATTAGGTTTGGATCAACACCTCACACCCTACACCAAGATGAAGTCAGAAAGGCTGAATGACTTGAATATAAAGAAGGAAACTATAAGCAAATTAGGTAAACACAGAATAGTATACATGTCAGATCTTTGGGAAAGGAAAGATTTTAAAACCAAGCAAGAGCTAGGAAAAAATGTAAAATCCATAATTTTGATAACATCAAATTAAAAAGGTTTTGTACAAACAAAACCAAAGTAACCAAAATTAGAAGGGAAGCAACAAATTGGGAAACAATCTTCATAACAAAAACCTCTGACAAAGGTCTAATTACTCAAATTTAAAAAAAGCTTAACCAATTGTACAAAAAATCAAGCCATTCTCCAGTTGATACATGGGCAAAGGAGATCAATAGGCAATTTTCAGTTAATGAAATCATAACTATTAATAAGCACATGAAAAAGTGTTCTAAATCTCTTATAAACAGAGAAATGCAAACCAAAACAACTCTGAGGTATCATCTCACACCTAAGCAGACTGGCTAAGATGACAGCAAAGGAAAGTCATGAATGCTGGAGGGGATGAGGCAAAGTCAGGAAATTAATGCATTGCTGATGGAGCTGTGAATTGATCCAACCATTCTGGAGGGTAATTTAGAACGATTCCCAAAGGGCTCTAAAAGACCCTTTGATCCTACCATAACACTGCCAGGTTTCTACCCCAAGGAGCTAATAAGGAAAAAGATATGTACAAAAATATTCGTAGCTGTGCTCTTTGTGGTGGCAAAAAAAAAATGGAAAATGAGGGGATGCCCTTCAATTGGGGAATGACTGAACAAATTGTGTTATATGTTAGTGATGGAATACTATTGTGCTCAAAGGAATAATGAACTGGAGGAATTTCATGCAAACTGGAACAACCTCCAGGAATTGATACAGAGCCAAAGGAGCAGAACCAGAACATTGTACATAGATACTGATACACTGTGGTACAATTAAATGTAATGGACTTCTCCATCAAGGACAATGCAGTGATCCTGAACAACTTGGAGGAATCTATGAGAAAAAAAACATTATCCAATTTCAGTCAAAACTGTGGAAGTAGAAACACAGAAGAAAAACAACTGCTCAAAAGCATGGGTCGGGGATACGGCTGGGGATGTAGATTCGAAATGAACACCCTAAAGCAAACACCAACAATATGGAAATAGGTTCTGATCAAGGAAACAGGTGATACCCAATGAAATTGCGTGTGGGCTGCTGGAAGTGTGGGGGAAGGGGAGGGATGGAAATAATGTGATTCTTGTAACCAAGGAATAATGTTCTAAATTGATTATATAAATTATTTTTTAAAAAGATTTTTAAGCATTTGTAATGAAAACACTAGACCTAACAGTTCTCTAAAGAAACTTAAAAAATATAAACAAGAAAGACAAAATTTAGAGATTCAAGATAGTCAAACAGTAGTTGTTTTTTTCTCTTCCTATGTGGAAAAAATATTCTTATCTTAAACTTGCTATCTTTATGAGGGAAGTGAGGAGGAATATACATAGATTGATGTTGTAAGAGAAGGTTGATTAGAATGGCATTGTATTCAAAGAAATCAAGGGGTGAAAAAGAAGATTGCATTGACAAAAAAGGGAAGGAAGATACAGAAGAGGATAAATTATCTCACTTAAAGGGGCATGAAAATAGCTGGAGTCAGAATCCAGATCCAAGCATACTATTTTCCCCTTTAGTTTATTGATGTTTTAATTTGGGGATTTTGGTTTAATATAAGTATTTTCTTACAACAGTGACCAATATGGAAGGATATTTTGCCGAATAATACAGGTATGTCTCAGCTCAAATTGATTACCACCTCTGAGAGGGGAGAGGCAAGGAAGGGAGGGAGAAAATGTCAGACTTATGTCAGAAATCATATGCTGAAAATTGTTATTAAATATAATAGGGGAAATAAATTATGTAAAAAATAAACTAAATAAAATGTAAAAGCCATTTTGAGTTGATCTTCTTTCTGAAAAATAGGAAGCCAGATGAGTTTGTTTCAGTTTTAGCTCACCAAAGTTGAAACTAATGAACTCTGATAGTTCTATGATATGAAAGGCGCAGCTGAACATATGGGAAATGCCTTTGAATGAGGAGTGGATACAGTTAATGGGAAAAATGGCAGGAACAATTTCAGCCTAGAGACTTACAACAGTCCTTTTCTTAATATTTTGGAAAATACAATAAATTAATCATGAATAAACCAGAGACAGGCACTTTGTCAGCCCAGGTCAGCATTAAATATAGAAAAATGGCTCTGTCCAATTCTTAGAAGAGAAGGAACATCAATATAGTTCCCATTGAATGGCTTTGAGCCCATAGAGACATTCAAGGATATCACAGCAACAAAAGAGATGGGCCCATGCTTGCTGCCCACCAGGGTGAAATGGGTGAATAAATAGTATCATTTCAAAAACATTTCAAATGGAGAAAGTTTCTAAAACTCTTGGCTTCAGACTCTCCTAAGTATATTATCTTTAAAATATCCCTAAATAAAGCTTTAATAGAGAACAAAATGGAAAAAGCCTCCATGTCCACCAGGGCCTTCCTCTTGGTGCTCTGCTATATGGGTGGGAAGGAAACACAGACACTACAGAACACCAGCATGCTGTAGGCACGTGGATTCATTGAAAGTTTCTGCCAGATTCCTTCCCAGAAAAGCTACCATAAAGCTAACCAAGGCCAGGAAGCCCATGTAGCCAGGACCCAGTAGAAGGTGAGGAAGCCTTCATTACACCAAATGACAATGAAGTCAGCATCAGAGTATATACCGTTTTTATTTTTTTTAATTAATTAATTTAGTCAATTTAGAACATTATTCCTTGGTTACAAGAATCACATTATTTCCCTCCCTCCCCTTCCCCCACACTTCCCGCAGCTGACCGGCAATTTCATTGGATATTTCCTGTGTCCTTGATCAGAACCTATTTCCATGTTGTTGGTGTTTGCTTTAGGATGTTCATTTAGAGTCTACATCCCCAGCCATATCCCCTCGACCCATGCCTTTGAGCAGTTGTTTTTCTTCTGTGTTTCTACTTCTACAATTTTGACTCTGAATGTGGATAACATTTTTTCTCATAGATTCCTCCAAGTTGTTCAGGATCACTGCATTGTCCTTGATGGAGAAGTCCATTACATTTGATTGTACGACAGTGTATTCGTCTCTGTGTACAATGTTCTGGCTTTGCTCCTTTGGCTCTGCATCAATTCCTGGAGGTCATTTCAGTTTGCATGGAATTCCTCCAGTTCATTATTCCTTTGAGCACAATAGTATTCCATCACCAACATATAACACAATTTGTTCAGCCATTCCCCAACTGCTGGGCATCCCCTCATTTTCCAATTTTTTGCCACCACAAAGCATGGCTATCAATATTTTTGTACAAGTATTTTCCCCTAATATGTTTTTGTGGTACAAACCCAGCAGTGCCATAGCTGGGTCAGAGTGCAGGCAGTCTTTTTGCATCCTTTGGGTATAATTCCAAATTGCCCTCCAGAATGGTTGCATCAATTCACAACTCCATCAGCAATGCATTAATGTCCCGACTTTGCCACATCCCCTCCAGCATTCATTATTTTTCATTGCTGTCATGTTAGCCAGTCTGCTAGATGTGAGGTGATACCTCAGAGTTGTTTTGATTTGTATCTCTCTATTATAACAGATTTAGAGCACTTTTTCATGTGCTTATTAATAGTTTTGATTTTATTAACTGAAAATTGCCTATTCATGTCCCTTGCCCATTTATCAATTGAAGAATGGCTTGATTTTTTTGTACAATTGGTTTAGCTCTTTATAAATTCGAGAAATTAGATCTTTTTCAGAGGTTTTTGTTATGAAGATTATTTCCCAACTTGTTGATTCCCTTCTAATTTTTGGTTGCATTGGTTTTGTTTGTACAAAAACTTTTTAATTTGATGTAATCAAAAGTATTGATTTTGCATTTTGTGATTTTTTTCTAGCTCTTGCTTGGTTTTAAAGTCTTTCCTTTCCCAAAGATCTGATATGTATACTATTCTGTGTTCACCTAATTTGCTTATAGTTTCCTTCTTTATATTCAAGTCATTCAACCATTCTGAGTTTATCCTGGTGTAGGGTATAAGATGTTGATCCAAACCTAATCTCTCCCATTTTGTCTTCTAATTTTCCCAATAGTTTTTATGAAATAGTGGGTTTTGGTCCCAAAAGCTGGCATCATTGGGCTTGTCATAGACTGTCTTGCTGTGGTCACTTATCCGAAGTCTATTCCACTGATTCTCCTTTCTGTCTCTTAGCCAATACCAAATTATTTTGATGACCACTGATTTATAGTATAGTTTGAGATCTGGGACTGCAAGGCCTCTTTCCTTGGCATATTTTTTTCAGGATTTCCCTGGATATCTTTGATCTTTTATTCTTTCAAATAAACTTTGTTATGTTTTTTTTTTCTAATTCAGTAAAAAAGTCTTTTGGTATTTCAATGGATATAGCACTAAATAAGTAATATATAATATATATATTGTAAGTAATATATAATATATATATATGAGGTATCACCTCACATCTAGCAGACTGGCTAACATGACAGCAATATATATAAAATAAATAAAGCACTAAATAAGTAAATTAATTTGGGTAGGATTGTCATTTGTATTATATTAGCTCATCCTACCCATAAGCAATCAATGTTTTTCCAATTGTTTAGATCTCCTTTTAATTGAGTGGAGAGTGTTTTGTAGTTGTGTTCACATAGTTCCTGCGTTTCTCTTGGCATATAGATTTGTAAGTATTTTATATTTTCTAGGGATTTTAAATGAAATTTCTCTTTCTAATTCTTGCTGCTGAGATGTGTTGGAAATATATACATAAATTTTGATGATTTGTGTAGGTTTATTTTGAATCCTGAAACTTTGCTAAAGTTGTTGATTATAGCTTTTTAGGTGATTCTCTAGGATTCTTTAAGAAGACCATCATGTCATCTGCAAAGAGCGATAATTTGGTCTCCTCGTTGCCTATTTTAATACCTTCAATTTCTTTTTCTTCTCTAATTGCTACTGCTAGTGTTTCTAGTACAATGTCAAATAGTAGAGGTGATAATGGGCATCCTTGTTTCACTCCTGATCGTATTGGAAAGGCTTATAGTTAATCCTCATTGCAGATAATGTTTGCTGATGGGTTTAGATCTATACTGTTCATTATTTTTATGACGGTCCCTTCTATTCCTATAGTTTCTAGTGTTTTCAAAAGGAATAAGTGTTGTATTTTGTCAAAACTTTTTCTGCATCTATTGAGATAATCATGTGGTTTTTCTTAGTTTGCTTGTTGATATGGTCAATTATATGGATGATTTTCTTATTATTGAACCATCCTTACATTCCTTGTATAAATCCTACCGGATTATAATGAATAACCCTCGTGGTCACTTGCTGAAGTCTTTTGGTTAGTCTTCTATTTAAGATTTTTGCATCTATGTTCATTAAGGAGATTGGCCTATAGTTTTCTGTCTCTGTTTTTCACCTGCCTAGCTTTGGAATTAAAGGAATTTGATAGAAGTCCTTCTTTGTTTATTGCTTATTATGTCAAATAGTTTGTATATTATTGGGATTAGTTTGTTCTTTCAATGTTTGATAGAATTCACTTGTGAATCAATCTGGTCCTGGAAATTTTTTTCTTCTTTGATGGCTTGTTCAATTTTTTTTCTGATATGGGATTATATAAGAATTTTATTTCTTCTTCTGTTAATCTAGGCAATTTACATTTTTGTAAATATTCATTCATATCACCTAGATTGCCATATTTATTGGCATATAATTGGGCATAATAGTTTTTAATGATTACCTTAATTTTCTCTTCATTTGAGGTGAGGTCTCCCTTTTCATCTATGATGCTGTTAATTTGCTTTTCTTTTTTCCTTTTTTAAATTAGATTGACCAGTACTTTGTTTATTTTATTTGTTTTTTCAAAATACAAGCTTCTAGTCTTATTTATTAAATCAATAGTGTAAATGGTCTGCCTGCTCTGAGCTTCTCCTCTTGCTGCCTCTACTCCACAATTGTTCTAAACCCTGAGACTGGCATAGCTTTGCCAGCAAGGTTCTCCCTCCAGCCTAGTGTCCTTGCCCACCCAGAGATTCCAGTCACCACTGCAGGCTCAGCACTGTAGGTGGGGGAGGGGTCCTGGGATCTTCCTTCTTCCTTCTCCTTAAACCTGCATGTTCTGGAGTTCAGTTTTGGGGGGGTGTACCTTTTAAGTTGGGTCCAGGAGCAGGGTTCTCTAGCTCTGTCTTATGTGAAAATTGGATTTAGCTCTCTCCTGATTGTAACAATGAAGATACTTAGCTCTTCCTTGATTGTGAAGATTAAATTGTAATCCCCTAATTGTAACAATGAAGGTACTTAGCTTTTCCTTTATTGGGAAGATTGGATTGTAATCCACCATCTATTTTTAGATTTTAATCTCCAAAAAGGTGGCAACTCAGTATTTTAAGTAGATCTATCCATTTTAACTACAAAAAGGTGTTAAGTAACTTCAAAAGGTGAAAGAACCAGAAAGGTGTTAAGTAACCCAAAAGGTATAATCTAACCAAAGAAGGTGTGAATTAAAGAGTGGACAGTCCTAGAGAAAAGTGCTGTGATTTGTAGACATGAAGTTTAGGGAAGGTGACACAAGAGAAAAAGGTCTTTTAAAAAGACAGCAAAAGGCCAGAATAAAAGATATATTCAATTCAAGGAGATCGAAGAGCTCTTTGGCTTGGAAGAGAGACTGAAAGACATACACTTGAGGAGTGACCAGAAGACAGACACTCAGACTTCTTTCCATTTAGATGGTCACCATTGGTGAGTGAAAAGCTGATTTAGTGACCCTGCCTTTCTCGGAGGGCTAAACCTCCGAGAAAAGGCCCATCAATTTGAGACTTTTTCCCCCTGATTGGGGCTTAGACATTCTAACTGATATCAGAAGAAGTCAGAGATCTCTACCTCTTTCTCTTTTTCTCTCTCTCTCTCCTTTTCTCTCTTCCTTAATATCTTTCCTCTATTGTAAACACACTACCATGAATTCCATTTACATTGATAATCCATTTTGGAATTTAGAAATTAAATCCCTGGTGACCACATAATTAATATATTTCCATCTCAAACACAAAGTACATTTAACACTTGTTGTTAGATTTGGTTTTCAATCCACTGGAAGCATTGTGTTTTTGATCAGTGAGGAAGGGTTTATATAGGTCTACATTTTTGCTACCTCTAAGCCACCATCTTGACTCCACCTCTCTGATAAATCTCATTTTTCATAAATCTGCCTGCTATGTTACTAGTGGGTTCATAGGGCCATCCTCCCAGAGGCAATTGGGACATAATCCAGAAGAGAAAAGTACATCACACAACAATTGTCATGTTTTAATTGGGAACCATTTTACTCTCATTCACAATAGGCCAATGTCAAGATTAAATAATTTATCTGAAATAAACATTCATTAAGTCCTGATTTTGAGTCAAGTATTTTTTGGAACTAAAGAAAAGACTTAAAACACTCCAATAAATTGATGATTTCACTGTGGGTTTTTCCTCCATAGACTGTGATCAAAATCTGGATATATCTGCCCATTCTGGGAGACTCAACTTCCCAAGTTAAGAACATCTCAGGTCTTCCATATAACTTCCAGTTTTACCCAAAATTATAAGGTTCCCATGGAGCATATTAATACTTCATTTCTTATCAATACTTATTGCTACTCTTACTATATGACCCATTCTCCTTATATTTTACCCATGCAGTTATGGAATGATGCTCTTTGTCCTTATTTTCCTCTAAAAAGCTGTCATTCTAATCCAATCCTATCAGGAAATACCTATTAAAAGGATTTATTTTTAATAATATTACCCTTTTGAGTAACAAGTTCAAGTTTATTTGTTTTGTTGATAAGTCATATTACTCATTTTGTGACCCTCCCTGAATTAGCTTCTTGGGACCAATTTCATTCCAAGTCCAGGATTTAGCTACTAACAAATTGGAGCACAGTCTACCATTTTATCCACAGAGTCTAGCTCTGTAGTTTCCATGAAATAGAAATTGATTAATACATACTGGTTGACTTCTTGCTCTAAAGAGTAAAATTTGGGGAGGACAAAATGACTTGACCTCCATCTAAATAGATGTTGGCATAATATTAGTATGTAGCTTCAAATTAGGGCAATCTTGGCTCCTACTCCTTCATTTTTAAGGAATGCCAACAATTTTTGACATCTCTTTTTCCAAGGTACAAACTTCACTGATACATATATGGTGTTCTTCTTGGTCCTCAGAACTATTTGGGTTCCTTGTTCTCAACTCTCTTTGTCACAGGGTAGGAAAAAGTGTATGTGTTTAACTCAGAAACAGAGGGACTTAAATTTTTCCCAGACTTATGGGTCTTAAAAATTTTCTCTCCTAGAACATGGGGACCTGAAATAAGAGAATTCAGGAGTACAATAAGGAAATATGTGATGTCCTCCACTTACCCAGGAAGTAAGGAAAAATCTTTCACCTTAGATTCATTCCCTGCTAAGGAAACTGTAAAGGCTGAAATCCAAAATATAGAGTCTAAGGTTGAAGCTGCCACAAGGTTCATAGACATGTGGTATACGTGTGATTGTACTGTGAGATTGTTTTCAGGTCAGTTGCTTTTCTAATGATAAATATGACATTTTCTTATATTTTTCATTGTTATTTTACTTTTTCTTGATTATTCATGGAGTCATTAGCATCAATTTGTCCAAACCTTATTTTAAAAGAATAATGTTCTTCAGTGATCTTATAAATCTTTTTGTCATTTCACCAATTCTAGTTTTTAAGTTCTTTTCTACAGTGAATTTTTATAAATATTTTCCTTTTGATTATAATAGATGCATCTTTTTAATCACTTCTCATGTAACAACAGGTTTATGTTACTTGTCATTTCAATGGGTGATGGAAGAAATGTAAAGCAGTAGAGAATTTGGAATTTGAGATTTTAAAACTAATAAAATAAGCCGTCTGAAGTTGAATTGCGAGACATATACAGAAAAAATATTTTTAAATGAAGGAAAAAACTGAATAAGTTCTGATGCATGATCATTTTCTCATTTTTATTATGTCTTATGGCAATCAACTACTGTTACATTCAAAGTATCATTCATGAAACAACAGGAAGAGAACAATTAGGCTTTGGCAAAAGATTGTTCATAAGAGATTATCATCATATGA
Source organism: Monodelphis domestica (assembly GCF_027887165.1). Taxonomy (NCBI): domain Eukaryota; kingdom Metazoa; phylum Chordata; class Mammalia; order Didelphimorphia; family Didelphidae; genus Monodelphis; species Monodelphis domestica. The sequence continues at coordinate 13,534,362 of NC_077232.1, read as the reverse complement.
TAAAATAATTTATAGAAAGGAATCAAAGGCATAATAGCTTACTGTAGCTTGTTATACATGCAAAATCATCCTATTCAGTTGGGTCTTCATAATTCTTCAACAAATCATCTCTCCTATATTTACAATTCATCAAACAATAGCCAATAGATGTAATGACTGATATGACCCAGATAAACATATTGGGGAAAGAATAGACGTCCAGCTTTGCAAATCTTTTTAAATCAGAACCCTGGATAGGCTTATGCATAAAGAGAAATGTGATACAAACTCAACCAAGAATTAGAAATCAAGCCTTCATATTTTTAAATTCATTAATTATTCCATAATTATATTTGTCATCCCTATTGTAGGTGTCTACTCCATATAATGTATTTCTATATAACTACTTTTAATTCTTCCTCTATTAAAAAATCAGGCAACATGACTCCATTCAAAATAGTACTTGATTCCAATGAGAAAGAAAGAAATAACAACAGAAAATAAAAGGTATACAAGCTAGGCTATTTTATTAAGACTCTAGGAAGTTAAGAGCTGCATCTCTATGATTGGTGAGGAAGAGATTGAGATCACATTGCTCTTCAGAGACTAACTTTGTTTTTCAGTATCTCCAGAGTATTTCTGTCTGACCTCAGAAGGATCACATAGCATTTGGGAGCAAAGATACAGGTGAGAATCCCAGCACTGGAGACCACAATGGAAAAGATCTCCACGGCCACCATGGCCTTTCCCTTAGTGCTCTGATATGTGGGCAGGAAGGAAATCCAGACACTGCAGAAAACTAACATGGCAAAAGTCAAATACTTGGCTTCATTGAAAGTGTCTGGCAGTTTCCTTGCCAGAAAGGCCATCATGAAGCTAACCAAGGCCAGGAAGCCCATGTAGCCTAGAACAGAGTAGAAGAAAAAGAGGGATCCCTCATTGCACTGAATGACAATGAGGGAAGCCTCGGAGTGTGTATCCCTCTCAAGGAATGGGGCATGTGTTCCAAGCCAGATGCCACAGAGACACATTTGGATAAGAGTACAGATACAAATGAGAAAATAAGATGTTGTGGAGCCCAGCCACTTGCGGAGCCCACTCCCTGGCTTGGTGGCCGCAAAGGCCAGAACCACAGTTAGAGTTTTGGCCAAGATAGAAGCAATGGCCACGGTGAACACTACTGCAAATGAGATTTGTCTCAGCAGGCAGGTGGCTTGAGTGGGAAGACCAATGAAGAGCAAGGAACAGAGGAAACAAAGAGTGAGGGATATGAGAAGAGTGTAGCTGAGACTGCGGTTATTGGCTTTGACTATGGGGGTGTCTCTGTGCTTCACAAAGACTCCAAGGACTAGAGCAGTGAGCAGGGAGAAGCAGAGAGCTGCAGAAGCCAGAGCCATTCCCAGAGGTTCTTCATAAGCCAGGTAAGTTATTGTCTTGGGGAGGCATCTATCTCTCTCCTTGCTTGGGTACTGCTCTTCAGGGCATTGCAGACACTGCTGTGCATCTATGAATAAGACAAAAATGAATCTCTTGTTATATATATAGTTTTATTTCTCCAGTAAATCACAAGTTTAGTCATTCTACATGAAGCTCCATCTTTTCTTCCTACTACTCCTCCGGCAGGACAAGAATTTTAGAGGCTCAATAAGATATACCCATATTTCAGTATCTCCACATCTTTACATATGGATAAAATAATGTATTAAATTATTGCTTTACTATCATTTCCTTAATAAACAAAAATTAAAGTGTCTCTAATCCATTTAAAAATCAAACCTTCTATGTTATGTTGGTTGTCTCTCGAACCGAGGATGACGATTGACTTTGTGCGTTTTTGTGCACACAGACACTTGTGCATGAAGATTTAAGTGGAAAAGTCAATGCACAGAGACAGTCCCACTCTCTCGGCGCTGGAAGCCTGGGTCCAGTGGCACGAAAAGTCCTTACACCTGGAGACTTCCTCAGCTGCATTGGATGGCTATGTTGTCCTTTGTGCTCCAACACGCCCTAAGCACTCCACAGTGCTTTGCTGCGTCGCCATCTCAGCCATTGAACCTTCTTATTGGTTTCTTCCACATGTTCAGCCAAAGCAGTCTTCACATGCTGGGTGAGCAAAGCCCTGGTTCACCAGGGGTCGACGACCCGATGGCTACCCTCACAAGATTTAGCTGGCCTGTTGAAGCCATTGCCCGGGATGTGGCCACTGCAGCATGCTAACAGCTACTAGGAGCCACAAGTGAGACCTGGGTGTCCGGTGAGGGTCAGAGGCTGGAGGGCTGCCCTAGAAGGCCATGACAAGCCCTCCAGGGATGTATGGGGTGCTCAGGGAGGGGTAATAAAACCTTCTATAATGAGGCCTAAATTGATAAGTAACCAATTTAAATATAATCATCTATGTTCAAAATAGAAATGAGAAAATGAAAAATTTTATTATCATTTTTCATAGATAGACCACATATTGTTGAATAAATGATATGGAAAAGGGTTTTTTATTTGATTATGATTATTTTAATATTTTATATAAGTTTTATACAAATTATATTTCATGTAACTTCAAGTCTTCTGAGTTATTTTGGGCACATGATTATGGTGATGTAAATATTCTTCAATTAAAGTGACTAGTGTTAGTTTTGAAAAAGATCTTGACTTTCTCATCAGAACCTAGATTTTCCATCTGTGACGACTTCCTAGATTCAAGTTTTGTAAAAATAAACTTCTACCCTGATATCTTTATGGTTTCCATGCATCTGGGTGGTATTTCTATTGTATAGATATTAATTACTATAGCACCCATGACTATTCCCCATACTAGGTGGATATCTTGACTATGTACATAAATATTTAAGTCTTTCTTTCATTTTTGGCTCAACTATTAAAAAATGGTATGATCATGAACTTTGTTATTCATTTAATCTTATGTGATTAGGCTAGAAAGTGAAATTTAAAGACATAAGTGAAAGCTTATTGAAAAACAAACTTGATTAACTAGCATTTAATCAAAATGTGGTACCTTAGAAATAATTCATCACTCAATAAAATGGATATAGTAAAATCAATCATTTTTTTAAATATTAGGGTATAAAATATCTTTCCTACCATCAAATCTGGGATAAGAATATGCAATAAATAAAAATTAATCTTGAAGGCTTTATACTAAATTTATAAGTATTTATTAGTAAAGAGAAAGAAACAGAGAAAAAAGATATCACCAACAAACTCCCCAGAGTCAGTAGCCATGTTACTTCCCCTTCATCAGATCCTGGATTCCTAATGGGCCCTGATCCATTTCATAAGTTGGGGCCAAGGGGCCCAGCTACCCATATAATTGTGACAGACAAAATGAGACCTGGCATGGAGCTAACTTGAGTGCAGGAAGGTATGGGAGCCCAAGAGACTGTCCCTCTGCATCCTACCTTAATGTACCTGTGCCAACTATATGAGTTATACTTTATGTTATTTTAACACAATATATATAAGAGAAATGAATAAGGAGTAGGTAGAAAGAAGGGTGACAAGTCACCCTACATAGTTTATTTTTGGAGTACATCTACTCAATATCCCAATTTCATTCAAGTGTCACCACCACAAGATTCATAACATCCTCTTCATTACACCCATCAGGAAATGGAGGCAGCCATATATTTTCAGCATATTGGGCCCTGGTTATTTTATTCAACCATGGCAATCAAGAGAGAAATTATATAAGAAAAGTAAATAACCTAAAATATGGTACTCAATCTCATATATTCTATTCTGGTTATGTACTGGGAAAAAAAGCAAAGGAAGGGAAAAGGGAAATAGGTTGTGGTGAACCACACAGTTTATGTATCAGTTATAAATATTAAGTAATTCTGAATGTGGAAGAGTTATCAAAGGAGTCATAAATTATATTTGTAACTTTCAAATTTTTTTCACTATCATAATAGATAAAAAATTGATCCTAGGCAGAGACTGGGGTACTAAGTTATTTAAGATGATATGTAAAAAAGGGGGGAAGTGGAATAGAAGATGGCACCAGAGCAACTTAAAGGAAGAAGAAAAATAGGATGAATTATATCACAAAAAGAAGCTCATGGTGGGCAGGAAAGAAGAACACTCATAAGAAAGAGAGGAAGAGAGTGGTACTAGGTAATACTTAAACCTTGCTCTCAGTAGAATCAGTTCTAAGAGGGAAAAACAGCCAGATCTATTGGAGTATAGAATTCTGTTTTACCCCACAGGGAAGTTGAGAGGGAAAAACCAAAGTGGGGGAAATGGGGCAGGGAGCATTCAAAGTGAAGGAAAGTCAGAGGAGCTGCATTTAACAGACCTTAAAGAAAAATAAGAGGGGAATAAGAAGGGAGGGGAGGAAAGTAAAGTAAAATAAGTGTGTGGAATAAGGGGACAGATTAAAAGCAAAAAAAAAAAAAACCTAGTGTAAAATGAAACAATGAAAGAAGAAAGAGCAGGATGAAAAGAGGAAATAAAAATGATGTGTAATACACAGGTGGTAATCATAACTCTGAATGTAAATGGGATGAACCCACCCATAAAGTGGAAGGAGAGAGCAGAGTGGATTATAAACTAAAACCCAACATATGTTGTCTATGAGAAACATACATGAGGCAGGGAGACACACACCAGGAAAAGGTAAGAGGCTGGAGCCTAATTTATTGGGCATCAACTGAGAAAAAGAAGTCAGGAGTCTCAATCATGATATCTGAAAAAGCCAAAGTAAAAACAGATCTGATTAAAAGAGATAGGGAAGATAATAACAACCTGATAAAAGCAGTATAGACAATGAAGAAATAACAGTACTCAACATGTATGCACCAATAGTATAGCACCCAGATTTTTAAAGGAGAAACAATTGAAGCTTAAGGAGGAAATAGATAGTAAAAGTGTACTAGTGGGAGACCTGATGCTTCCTCTATCAGAACTAGATTAAACAAACCAAAAAACAAACAAGAAAGAGGTAAGAGATGTAAATGAAATCTTGGGAAATTGGAGTTAATAGATACATGGAAAAAAATAAATAGGGACAAAAAGTAATACAGCTTTTTTTTTCAGGAGCACATGGTACATTCACAAAGACGGACCATGTACTAGGGCATAAAAACATTGCAAACAAATGCAAAAAAGCATAAATAATAAATGCATCTTCTTTTTCCAGATCATAATGCAATAAAAATTATAATTTGTAAGAGTATATGGAGAGGTGAATCAAAAATTAATTGGAAATTAAGAAATGTGATTCTCCAAAATTGGTTCTTTAAAGAATAAATCATAGAAACAATTAATGATTTCATTGAAGAGAATGACAATGAGGAAACAACATATCAAAATCTATAGAATGTAGCCAAATCAGGACTCATGGGAAAATTTATGTCCTTGAGTGCATATGTCAACAAATAAGAGAGGGAAGAGGTCAATGAATTGGGCATGCAAATTTAAAAAAAAAGCACTAGAAAGAGAACAAATTAAAAAGCCCCAGATAAAAACTAAATTGGAAATCCTAAAAATCAAAGGAGAAATTAATAAAATTAAAAGTAAAAGAACTATTGAATTAATAAATAAGACTAGGAGCTGGTACATTGAAAAAAGAAATAAAATGATGTAATGGCTAATTTAATTAAAAAAATAAAATTAGCTGTACTAAAAATAAAAACGGCAACCTCACCTCTAATGAAGAGGAAATTAAGGTAATTATTCAGAACTATTTTGCCCAAATACATGGCAAAAAATAGGATAATCTAAGTAAAATGGATGAATATTTACAGAAATACAAATTACCTATATTAACAAAAGAGGAAATAGAATACTTAAACAATCTCATTTCAGAAAAAAATAAATTGAACAAGCCATCAACCAACTCCCTAAGAAAAAACTCCCAGGTCCTGATGGATTCACAGTGAATTCTATCAAACACTTAAAGAACAACTAATTCCAATACTATAAAAGTATTTGACAAAATAAGCAAAGAAGTTTTAAAAAAAATTCCTTTTATGACACAAATATGGTACTGGTTCCAAAGCCAGGCAGACCAAAAACAGAGACAAAAAACTACAGTCCAATCTTCTTAATGAATATAGATGCAAAAATCTTAAATAGAATCCTAGCAAAAAGAATCCAGCAAATGATCATACGAATTATTGATTATGACCAGGTGGGATTTATACCAGGAATTCAAGGATGATTTAATATTATGAAAACCATCCACATAATTGACCAACAACCAAAGCAACAGAAATCACATGATTATGTCAATAGATGCAGAAAAAAATCTTTGACAAAATGCAACATTCATTCCTATTGAAAAACACTAGTAAGTATAGGAATAGATGGGTCTTTCCTAAAAATAATAAACAGTATAAATTAAAAACCATCAACAGGTATCATTTGAAATGGAGTGAAGTTAGAAACTTTCCCAATAAGATCAAGAGTGACACAAGGATACCCATTTTCACCTCTATTATTTAACATTGTACTAGAAACCCTAGTAGTAGCAATTACAAAAGAAAATGAAATTGAAGGTATTAAAGTAGGCAATGAGGAGACCAAGCTATCACTCTTTGGAGATAATATGATTGTCTACTTAAAGAATCCTAGAGAATTAACTAAAAAGCTATTGGAAATATTCAACAACATTAACAAAGTTGCAGGATACAAAATAAACCCATATAAATCATCAGCATTTCTTTATATTTCCAACACAACTCATCAGCAAGAGTTAGAAAGAGAAACCCCATTTAAAATCACCCTAAACAATATAAAATAGTTAGGAATCTAAATGCCAAGATAAACGCAGGAATTATATGAACACAACTACTAAATACTTTTCACACAATTGAAATGACATCTAAATAATTGGAAAAATATTGATTTCCCATGGGGAAGATGAGATGATATAATAAAAATGACAATCCAACACAAATTAAGTTACTTATTCAATACCATACCTATCAAATTACCAAGAATCATTTTTTTATTGAATTAGAAAAAAAAACTATAACAAAGTTCATTTGGAAGAACCAAAGATCAAGAATATCAAGGGAATTTTTTTTTAAATGTGAAGGTTGGGGATCTAGCATTACCAGATCTTTAACTGTATTATCAATCAGTAGTAATCAAACAACATCATACTGGCTACGATACAGAAGAGAGGATGAATGGACTTGGGGTAAATGGCCTACACAAAATAGGATACAATAAACCCAAAGATCCCAGTTTTGGCAACAAGAACCCACTGTTTGACAAAAACTGGAAAAATTGGAAAACAGTATGGGAGAGATTTGATTTAGAACAACAGTTAGGACAGTTGTTTCTGAAAAAAATTTCTCACTCCAGCACAGGCATTTTTAACAGTCTCCGGGTGTAAGAAATCATCTCCTCTGATAGTACATCAAGACCCAATTGCAACTCAGCAGCTTCCATAAATTTGTCCAAGAATGCAGCAGGTGACTCCCCTAGATCTTGCTTAATGTATTCAAATTTTGACCAGGCACCAGGTCTTCTTGAATTCCTTTTCATAACGTCAATTATAAATTCTTTAGCTTGTTTCAATACTCTATAACTGTACACTGAACTTAAGTCAATTTCCTCATAAGTCTCTGGTCATGGTGTTAGATCAGCATCATTCTGGGTTTTTTCTATGTAGTATTCCTTCTCCCTTCTCATTAATAGTTCTTCCATAAGAAGAGAGAAATCAGCGTATGTAAAAAATAGACTCGAATACAGGACTACAATCCCCAAGAGCCTTTGCTCCACTTCCACAGAATTCCTTGTAATCTCACCTGGGCCGTGATCGAGAAGGTATTTAAACTGATTCAAAGGCTTTTGAGGGCTCTCTTGCTCTCTTGGACTTCCATTTTGGGGCAGATGTGGATTTTTTTCATAATGTAGGTGAGGTTGTGTCTAGGCCTCTCTATGGCCTGGACACGTGTCTCTTATCCTGTATTTTCTTTAATCCTTAATCCTTAATAAACCTCTAAAAAATATAATACTCCTTGCAGAGAGAAACTAATTTCTACCTGCCTCAGTCTCCCCATATTTCTAAATTTAACTGTAACAGATGGCTACCACTAGATTGGATGAGAACTTCTCAAAAAATTTTTTAGCCTAGAGAATTTTTTTTAAAAGCCACAATTCTCCAAGATGCTCTTTAGAAAACCATCTTGATCAGCTCCTGCCTGTGGTCCGCTCTGGCTCCTGCTTCTGCTCCTGGCCTCTCACCTGATGGCTCTTGGCCCGACCCACCCTGGTGGTCTGTCTCTCCCCCATCTGGCCTCCGACCCAGACGGCTCATCACCCCAGCCCCAGCGCCAGGAACGTGACCCCAGCCAGCTCATCACCCAGATCCTTGGAGCAGATCCCTGAGGACTCATTGTGACCAGCTGGTAACAGTATTGGCCACGTGGGTGGAGGGGAGAGAGGAGAGGGAAAGGAAAGAGGGAAAGGAGAACGGCAATTTTCCCTTAGGCTAAGCCTCTGAGCAAAAGGGGGTGTATTGACTCCACGTGGGCGGCCTGGGCTCCACGTGGACTGAGACAGGAGGAAGGATCATATCAGGGGAGAGGGGAAAGAGAGACTAGAGAGAAGAAACAGATTTTTTCAAACAGAAATGTAAAAAGCAATGGGCTGTTTAAAAGGATTTTTGACTGTTCTGGTAATTTCATTGATTTCACCTGCGTGCCAGAAGAAACATTCAGCCCAAAATTCAACTTTGAATTTGCAAATGGGTGGCTCAGGGCACTGAGAGCATGGTCCTGGGTTAAAATCTGGCCTCAGATTCTCCCCAGCTGTGGGGCTCCGAGCAGATCCATAGCTCTTAACACTCTGCCTTCTGACAATAGACATTTAAATGGATAAGAACCCAAGGAACTTTGAAGAGACTAAAGGCTATATTCTAAGGCATTTCAGACTCCAATGGTTTATAAAAATCTCTGTACTCTATTGCATTTTTTGTTATGGTTTAACTTTGTGATTTTAAGTTCATATATTACTGGATTGAATATTATTCTGTGAACTGAAGGTTGATTGAATTTATTTTGAATGTACTAAGTTTTGAAATTCTGTTGTTTTTCCCCTATAACTGTGCTGAAAATATTGTTGTGAATAAGCCCATATATGAAAAAACAGCTTTTCTATTTTGACTTTGTAAATTATCACATAGATGGACTTCAGAACTGGTTATAATTGTATTAACAACCTTTGGAAATTTTAATGTGCTAAATACCTCAAATGATTTGATTTTAAGGGTTTTTTAAATATGATTTTTGGAATTTTTTTAACAATCTGGTTATTTTTGCCTGCCCTAAGGCCCATTAGCTGAAGTGAAATAAATTTTATAACCCCCAACCTTCCCACATTTCTAAATATGTGAATGGAAGTTGGGCAGTTAATCTCAGGGCATTTGTATCCCTATTAGCCTCCGAAAAAGGAGCACCCCTTTATTTATACTCTTCAGCTCACTATTTTACTTCTACCAGAATGATATAGATTTCTTGATTATGTTCTAAACCCAAGATGAGTTTTACCTTGTTTAAAAAAAATAATATATATATACATATATATATATATGTATATGTTTATTACCAAGGTTGAAAGATTGCTATGTTTGTAAAAATTGTGACAAATGTCCATCAATTCATAGGTTTTAAAAATGTCATACAGCAACTTATGTGAAATATGAAAGTGTGTTTGTTTGCTATTGTAATTGATTGGGCTATTGAGAATTTGGGGGATTTAAAGCTCTTTTATTATTATATTTTTCTTGCATGTGCAATATACTTTTTCCGTTTTTTTATTATTTTTTCTCTCCTTTTTATATTTGAAGCACATGTCACCAGTATTAAGATTTTCTTTAACCTTTTGATTTTTAAGTTTAAGATACATTTGCTAATGCATGCCCTAAAAGGCTTGTGACTATAAAAACGATGCCACTATTTAAATAAATTATGGGGCTTTGCTTAATGATTCTGTCTGATTCCAGGACAAGATATACCCACAAGAGCCATTTCATAGGGCCAAAGAAAGGCCAATCTAGGATGGATTGATGCACTTCTAGGCCAATACAAAGGTCTTGAACCTAGTGTGAAGACTCGAGGTTACTCTGTTTAACATGTGTTAAGACATAGGCTTTCCTTGTATCCACACTCACCCTGAAGATACTCACAGACGAGTATCCCCGAAACCTTGGCTCCTATAATCTGGTCCCCTTTTCTGCCTCTCATAGTGTGGTACCTTTCTGTAGTCCTGGCACTGACTGGGTAAATGCCTCATTGCTTAGATCATTTTGATTGGGCCCTGATTGAAGGACCTGTTATAGATTTATTTTTCTTCTACTTGGAATTTTTATACATAAGACTTTGATAGTCTGTATTTTCATCCAGAAATTTTTCTTTTCTTTTGGATTTTCTGATGTCTTTTTAATATCCCTTGCCAATTGATTCATATACCTCATACCTCAGCCATGCATCCCTAACTGATTCTGAATCTTTCAATCACCCACAACATGGGGGAATGTAAAAAATATCATTATTTAAATTGCAAAGTTTAAATTCCTTTTGAGAAGAATTTTAGGTAAAGAAGATGCTACCTCTCTGAATCCAGAACTGAACTGTTGGAGAAGCCACCATGAAGAAGCCTCCAGACCACAAGTTGAACAAAATTGAACTTTGGGTGTGGTTGATTGAACATTTATTTGTATCTGCACTTTCATGCCAAAGGGGACTGCCCCCTAACTGGCTTTTTGTCAATGCTTTCAGCAATTATTGGTTTTATTCTTTTGTTTCTCTTATCCTCAAATTATTGTAATCTTTAAATTGATTATGTTTTCATGATTCTTTGGAAAAAAATGAATTTTTTCAAACGATCAAACGGGGGTATGTAAAAAATAGTCTCGAATACAGGACTACAATCCCCATGAGCCTTTGCTCCACTTCCACAGAATTCCTTGTAATCTCACCTGGGCCGAGAACGAGAAGGTATTTAAACTGATTCAAAGGCTTTGGAGGGCTCTCTCGCTCTCTTAGACTTCCATTTTGGGGCAGATGTGGATTTTTTTTCATAATGTAGGTGAGGTTGTGTCTAGGCCTCTCTATGGCCTGGACACGTGTCTCTTATTCTGTATTTTCTTTAATCCTTAATCCTTAATAAACCTCTAAAAAATATAATACTCCTTGCAGAGAGAAACTAATTTCTACCTGCCTCAGTCTCCCCATATTTCTAAATTTTATCTGTAACACATAATCAGGGTCAAAGATCTTAATCGCCGTCCTGAACTTGTGGACAACCTTATGAGGTTCATCAAAATATCTAAGGGGTCTCCTTTTCATTGCATCTAATTCAGCTGAGAAGAATTTCTTATGGGATTTTAGATGAATAATCCCCCTGGCTGGAGTAACAATAGGCAGGGCTCTCAAAGGAAACAACAAAGCACGTGTTTTATCTAATGCCTCAGTTTCCCTTTCTAGCCTACTTGGGAGTATTTAGTATTATATCACTTCCCTCAGCTAATTTCTCAACACCAAGCACATCAACATTTTAAAATTCAAAGCCAGTATTTTTCCGTTTATGTTATTTACAAGAGTTGCATTAAAACATTTCTCCATCATATTCAACTTTCCTTGCATTAATACCATCATCTGTTTCATCTCTGAGACCCTGAATTCCATTGTAAAAACCATCTCGATCTTATAGACAACCATAATAAAAAATCCATTTATATTTATATATAATAGCAACACCCACCAAAGCCACAGGTAAATGTGAACACACTGTCTGTAGTGACAATTGCACTATTGATCTTATCATGTCCCAATTTAACAATCCATACACACATCCTGGTATAACACTTAACAATTTATATGGCATCATCAGCAAATAACCATAGAAAACTTCCATTAGTGCCTGTAACATGTTAGCAGTCATACAAGAGTAATGAGGAAATAACACTGGATATAGGAAGGGTTGTGTAAAATTACCCTCCACTTTGAAAAACCCAAGCCTCTATCAAAGAGCTTCACTTCCACAGGGGACAGCAGCTTGTGCTCAGTGATAGATGCAACTGTGGTGCTGAAGGACAGCAGCCCCCTCCAGCAAGCACCTTAAAATCCTACTGCCTGCTGGCACTTGATTGACAGCTTCAGGAAATTCTAAGCCTGTCAGCTCAAAGTTCCCTCTCAAGTGTCAGTAAAAATCACTGACAAAAGTTTGAAAAAAATCCCTTACTCCCTTGCCCCAAAAGTAACCTAAGTCCAAACCACCTGACTCAGCCAAACTGTAATTTAGAGTGGTTTGGGGATGGGATTAGATGTTTTAATGTAGGCCAGTATCTGATGGACAACTGTTTTGGGAAGGCTACAAGTCTGGTCTAGGCAGAGCCTGACCTGAGGTAACAAACACAGATCACTCTATAACAGGGACAGATTGTAGAATTTATTAAACAAGAGATGGTGAAAAGGGGATTGGGGATAATCCTAAACTAATGTCAACTATCTAAAACCTCACTGATATAAATAACACTTCATAGAGTTTTCTTCACAGATTTTGAGCCACACTGATTTTTACCCATCTGTCTAAGATCCCAGACCCTAATATAAATAAACCTATACTAATCCCCAAACCCCCTTCTGACAGTGAAAGAAAGGTTTGGACAATTAGGCAGGAGAGGGCCAAGGAGAGGTCCTGGATCCATATGGATCTCAGAGCTAATCTAACAGACAGATGTTTCAGGATCAAACCAGGAAGCTCTGTAGATAAAAGCCAGCAGGGAAGCAAGTAAGACAGAAAAGATAAGGTAGAAACTGACACCAAGAGAAAATAGCCAGTCTCTCCAGGTCAACATGCCTGAACCTAAAAGTTAATTCAGATGGTATATATATATATATGTATGTATGTATATGTATATGTATACATATATAAGTGTATAAATACTTATATCACTGCAAACCCACTTCATCTGCTCTCTTATTTATAATACCACCAAGATAAATTCAGAATTGGGTAAACAATTTAAATATACAGAAGGAAACTATAAGTAAATTAGGTCAACATAGAATAATGTACCTGTCAGATCTATGGGAAAGGATTTAACACCTAGCAAGGAATAGAAAATATTATAAAATGCAGAATGAATAATTTTGATTACATTAAATTAAAAAGATTTTCTACAAACAAAACCAATGTATCCAAAATTAGAAGGGAAGAAACAAATTGGGAAAAAATTCTTTATAACAAAAACCATTGACAGAGGTCTAATTTCTCAAATTTATAAGGAGCTAAATCAATTGTACAAAAAAAAAATCAAGCAATTCTCCAATTAATAAATGGGCTGAGGACATGAATAGGACATTTTCAGCTAAAGACATCAAAATTGTCAATAAGCACATGAAAAAGTGTTCTAAATCTATTAAAATTAGAGAAATAAAAATCAAAATAACTCTGAGATACCATCTCATACCAAGCAGTTTGGCTAATCTGACAGCAAAAAAAAGTAATAAATGTTGGAGGGGATGTGGCAAAATTGGGACACTAATGCATTGCTGGTGGAGTTGTGAATTGATCCAACCATTCTGGAAGGCAATTTTGAATTTTACCCAAAGGACTTTAAAAGACTGCCTACCCTTTGACTGAGCCATAGCACGGCTGGGTTTGTACCCCAATAACATAATAGGGGAAAATACTTGTACAAAAATATTGATAGCCATTCTTTGTGGTAGCAAAAAGTTGGAAAATATGGGGATGCCCTTTGATTGGGGAGTGGCTGAGCAAGTTGTTGTATCTGTTGGTGATGGAATACTATTGTACTAAAAGGAATAATAAATTGGAGGAATTCCACGTGAACTGGAGCAACCTCCAAGAATTGATGCAGAGTAGAACCAGGAGAACATTTTATACAGAGACTGATACATGGTAGCACAACCAAATGTAATGGACTTCTTTACTAGCAGCAATTCAATGATACAGGAAAATTCTGAGGGACTTATGAGAAAGAACACTAGCCACATTCAGAGAAAGAACTGTGGGAGTAGAAACACAGAAGAAAAACAACTGTTTGATCACATAATTCAATAGGGAAATGATCACTCTGTTGCAAATATTTATAATATGGAAATAGGTCTTGATCAATGATACATGTAAAGCCCAGTTGCATTGCTCATTGGCTATGGGAAGGAGGATGAAGGAGGAGAAGGAAAGAATATGAATCATGTAACCATGGGAAAATATTCTAAATTAACTTAATTAATTAAAAAGTAATATAAAATAAAATCCTTTATATTTTTAAAATTTTAGAAATCAGAGCCAATGGAACTTTTCTCCTGTTATGGTATATATCAGTCAGTCAGTGCCCTTAACATTATTATAACTATATCCTTCTTCCTTTCATAGCAAGTTTCTATAATCAGGAAAAGTCAGCAGTAGAAGTTTGGTGAATACAATATTAAATTTATTAAATAATAGATTGATACTAGACCAACTCTGAGTTCCTATAATAAAATGCAAGAATGAAAACTTTTATAATTATAATCATCAAATTATATATGGATTATAGCCTCCTAATGGGACAATTAGACAAATCAAAAAGACAAAAAAGAAATGCGATGAAAACGTTTTCTAATTAAACAGACTAGCAAAATTTGAGAAAGCAACAGGATTTAAGAACTACATACATGAGCATATGATTGAATTCCAAGTTATTTTATCATAAAAATTCAGAATTTGTCTCTTAGTAATAAGTTCTTAAATATAGATTAAGGATCTTACATTTAAAATTGTAGAACTAATTGTAAAGAAAGTTAAATTATTTTCCCATTTTAATGTATCTTTCTGATCATTTTGAAAGACAGAAGAGTTTATTTTACAACTTATACCCTCATGCATTTTTAAAGATTTTTATATCTGGCATGGTATTAAGATACAGATAAAAATAGCAACAGATATGTTAAAAAAGTAATTCTCTGCCACTTCGGATATGGAGAAACAAATTTGAAACAGTACTGAATTATATTGTCTACTTATTGCCATATTTTGTCAGAATTTTCTAGGAATTTCAACAAATGGGTTAGAAACAGAAAAACAGACCCTTTCACAGCTGCTCTGAAAATGAGGCCTAATCCAGAATGTCCAAGAGACAACATTTCTAAGGATCAGCTGATAATCAGAACTAGTTCTGTTGATTAAATGGATATTGGGATTGGGTGACTAGTATGGAAAGAGATTTAATTTTTCAGATATTGATGATCATAATTATATTGCTTTAACCTTGCATTTCGTGGTTTTTATGTTTGCTGAGTTTTGTTGCTTGCCTTGGTGATATGAATCTGTCTTCAAAATTAGTTCTTTATGAGATCTCTAATCCATTTGATCTGTAGGTTGGCATATATTTTGATTATGAAAGTATAAAAAACACACAGCTTTGACTTAAGATAATTGATTCCTTGAGGAAGTATCTTTACCCCTACTTCATAAGTCAAAAGATGAAATTTAAGGAATTAGAACTGCAAGTGGAAGTGAGAATTGATTTAAAGCCACCAATTTCAGGGCAGCTAGGTGGCTGGGTGAATTAAAAGTCAGGCCCAGAAGCAGTAGTCCTGGGTTCGAGTCTGGTCTCAGACACTTCCTATCTGTGTGTCCCTGGACAAGTCACTTAACCCCCATTGACTAGCCCTTACCACTCTTCTGCCACTGAACCCATATATAGTATTGATTTCAATATGGAAGGTAACAGTCTAAAAAACAATTTTAAGTCACTGACTCTTTCTTTTGACTCAATTCTAGATTTAATTTAGTTTCAATTCTAATCAATTATGGATCTAATTCAGTTTGTGTGTTGTGAGAAAAATTCATTCAATTAAGCAAATTGTGCAAAATCCTTATCTGATTGCTTGAATAGGGAAGCTTGAATAGGGAGTAGGGAAGTTAAACTACATCTAAGCCACAACTTAGAGATCCTTAATTAAGAACCTCAGTTAGGCTGACCAAAAACCCAAAGACTGATGACAGGAGCTTTCTTATAATTATACATCTAAAGCAAACTATATGTATTTTCTAAAAACTGGCCCCATACTGAAAACTGGACCCAGAAAAAAAGCAATTTCTTCTTGGGCAAGAACTTTGCCTTTTATTGTGTCTTCTTGACTTGTCTAATATTGTGCTGTTCCCAAAGAAGGCACCCAATTCATTCGCAGTGAACACAAGTGATTGAATAAATACAGGGTTTTTTTTTAGCTCAGAAATGTTATTATATTAAGGAAAACTTTTCTCAGGTTAAGATTCAAAATAAAAAAGAAAGAAATCCAATGTCTCTAATTCGAGAGGACCATTTGTCTTGAGGCACCCACCTGTCTGATTGGAAATTTCCCTGTCAGAGCACAGAGTACAGTCGAAACAGCATATGGGCTCGCTTTCACGAATTATCTTCTTGAAACCAGGGCCACAGCTCACACTGCATATGGAAATTGGAGTCTGAGTTTCCATCAAGAGAAGAGAAAAAATATCATGGTAAGAAAGACTGATGAAACGTAGATGCACTGCGGCAAGGATGATTCCAGATCTCTCCCAAGGAAGACATTAGATTAAGGATTTTTAGTGATTCAGAGCAAGAATGATATATATATCTCAATGGAAATTTCCTTCTTTTTTCTTCCATCACTGCAAATCAATGTTTGCCCAAGTAATGATCACACACAGATGCTCCACAAAGCACAATAAAGTGCCTGATTTTTTTAAACGTTTATGTGGTCGCCACATTTTCCATCGAGTATATCATACTAGTATATCTCCAAAGTGCATTTCATTTTCTACAAATACTTCTGACATAATTCACAAGTGACCAGGCTGGCTGAGGGAAATTATTTTTTTTTCTCCAAATAGACCCTATTCTTTCTATTTTGGTGAAGAATCTTGAATGTTTCAATGAGTGAAAACTTTAGGGAGGTTATAATATAATTAATTAATTAAACCATACAGCATGATTGAATCTAAGAATCAGGTCATTTGATTGGTTTATCTTGTTTTTGAGGCTGGCATTTAGACTTAATTCTGGAGATTAATAAAGGATAGAATTTTTTGAATGACACAGAAGATTGAAACTGAAGCTGAATATAACTATATATGTATATATGTATGCATGCATGATCTACATTAGAAAAGGACATAACTATAACATTTAGATTTGGAGATGTGTCAGTTTCTCATTTTTGTCCATCTCTTCCTAGCTCTTCTTGGAATTTTCTTGGTAAAGGTTTTTTGGATGAGTTTGCTATTTCCTACTCCAACTGACTTTAAAATATGAAAAAATTGAGGCAAATGGGGTTAAGGATCTTGCCCAGGGTGATAGCAGTAGTAAAACGCTGACTATAAATCTGAACTGAGGAAAGGGGTCTTCTTGACTCGAGGCACTCTGTCCATTGCACCAACTTATCTAAATTAAGAATCTCTAAAAGTGAGTTGTATACTGGGAGTTAAGGTGACAAAGTAAAAGATAATGCACTCCTCCAACACACACACACACACACACACACACACACACACACACACACACACACACACAGGATCTAATTGCCTGAAAACCAAAGTAAAGTCAAAGGAAGATGTCTCATTGGGGTAAGAAGACAGAGTAGCCAAGGCAGCCCAATATATGTGGGAAATGGAAGAACTTAAACCAGTTCAACATGCTTTGACTCTGCCAGAGGCCACAAAGCTCTATCCAGGGAGCAGACCCAGTCCAAGCCATTCAACAGGCATATATCAGGCAGAGAGGGCAAGGAATGGAACCCGGCCAATGTAGGCCATGTGAAAGGGGTAGTAAAGTAAAAGAGGACAAGAAAACAACAAAAACTCACTTAGCTTCAGAGTGCCTGAGGCAGAAAGGGAGCAGAGTAGGGGACTGGCAAACTGCAAAAACTTACTCATCCCCACATGGCAACAGAATGCCTGAGGCTGCAGACCCCAAAACAATAAAGTGACAGAGTGGGAAATCTGCCCAGCTTAAACCACTCAACAGGGGCATTGAAGGCAAAGGCAGGAACGAACACACTTCCAGATGACAGAAGAGTATCTTGAGCAGTCAGTCCCAGAGAGGGTAGTTTGTCCAGCCAAAGGCAATTGGCAAGAAGAGGAAGTAGCAGAGTAGGGACCCATCCAGCCCATAAAACAACAGGGGAACTTGTAACACAGGGTGTTGAATCTGGTTGGACAAAAACAGCAACAAGCCTCCCTATGGCAAGCTAACAGAGCCAGATTCTCATTGGACTCAATATGGGGAAAAAAGGCAGGCTAGCCTACACTAAATTTTAGAGAATAGTATTCTGCAATTTATAGCAGTGCTCCCTCTACCCCATGAACTGAGAAGACCCTCGAAATATAGATGAGGAAACTGGGGGAAAATGAGCAAAAAAATTAAAACATCCTTATCTTAGAAAATTATCTTTTTTCAGCAAAGATAAAAATATGAACTCAAAAGAAAACAATAATTTTTAAAAGGGAACATGTGAAGAAGCTTCAAAGGAAAGTGTGAAAGGATGCTTTGTCCCCCCCAAAAAATGCCTGAAAGAACTTGGCAAGTCAAAAAACTAAATAATAAGAACCTTGACTGAAAAACTCTATAAATGGGGGGAAAGTCTCCTGAAGAAAGCAACTCCCTATAAAATGAAATAAGTAAAAAGAAAATGGACACAAAATAATACATTGAAATAAGAAGACCCTGAGGAATAGAAAGGACAAAATGAAAATTCAAGCCAAAAAGTATTGAGGGGAAAAAAACTCTTTAAAAATAGGATCAGTCAAGTGAAAAAGGAAGCACAAAAACTCAAGGAAGAATATTAGACATTAAGTTAAAATTAACATTATACAAAGAGTTAATGAATCCATATGACATCAGGAAATAATGAGACAAATTTTAAAAATTAAAAATAGAGGAAAATCTAAAGTGCCTCTCAAGAAAAATATCTGACATGGAAAATAGAAGGAGAGATAATCTAAGAATCATTGGAATACCAAAAAGCCACAGTCAGAAAGTGAGCCTGGACATCATATTATAAGAGATTCTATGGGAATATTTTCCTCAGAGGATAATGGAAATTAAGAGAATCTACCAATCACTTCCTGAAAAAGACCCCCAAATAAAATACCCTAGGACTATTATCACCCAAGTCCAGATCTCCCAAGACAACAACAACAAAAAAATATATATAACAAGCATTCAGAAGGAAAATATTCAAATATCAGAGAAACATAGTCAGTATTTCACAGGACCTAGCAGACCCTATATTAAAGGCCTGGAAGTCATGAAATATGATATTCAAAAAGGCAAAGAATTTAGTACTATAATCAAGAATTATATACCCAGCAAAACTGAAATTCATACTACAATGGGAAACAGAATTTAATTAAATAAAGGAATTTCAGAAGTTCTGGACTAAAAAGTCAGATCCAAATAGAAAATTTACTAAACAAATTCTACATTCATAAGATGGATAAAAACCCAAAGCAATAACTTAAGGGTTTCAATATGGCTAAATTGAGTACATTCATATATGGGAATGGGAAATTAAATTAAACACCAAATTAGAAATCATTAAAATCAAAGAAGAGATTAATAAAATGGAAAATAAGGAAAACACTGAACTAATAAATAAAACAAGGCATTGGTTTTGTGAAAAAAAATAAAGAAAATATGTAAATTAATAGCTAACATGATTTCAAACAGAAAGAATAAAGCCAAATTAGTAGTATCAAAAAAGAAAAAGGTAAAACCACAATCAATGCAGAAGAAATTATACCAATTATTGGAAGATTTTTCTAGCTATCTGCTGTTAGGGGTAAATTTTATGGTTGAGATTGAATATATTTTAATTAGTCTCCATGGATTTAAATTCTAAATCCCAATGAAATACTCGTCATAATGGAATTTTATGGTGGTTTATTTATAATAGAAGGAAGAAATTAAGAATGAGAGAGAGAGTGGGGAGGGGGGGAAGGGAAGGATAGCTGCCACAGCCTGGTCTGAACCTAGCAGGAGTTCATAGGCCTCAGCCAAAGGGCTTTTCCAGATGTTGTTGCCTCCAGAAAAGTCAAGGAAAGGGGGCCCAAGAGATGGGCCTTTCCAGATGCTGATTACTCCAGAAAAGCCAAAGCAAGGGGAATCAGCCTTATCACTCATCACGTTATTATCTAAGGGAAGCAGTCTGAGGTCTCACACTCAAGTTCCTTCATGAGCAAGTTCCACAGCCCAGCCCCTCTCACAGAAAGTCATGTGAAATATAAAGGCAGTTCTTTACATTTCTTCCTGTGTCTTACATGTACCAATGGTTGCTTAAACTTGGATTTGGAAAGCCCAGGGGGTCAATTAGTTGTTTCTGATTTGTCACTTGCTAGCACACGTGTGTCATCTTACTCCCCCACACTCAATCCTTAAGTGGGGGTGTCTACATTCTTGGTTGCTAAAATTCTAATGACTAAACAGGGTGGAGTAAATCTAAAATTCACACTGCCAAAAAAAATCTGAAAATCTAAGTGAAATAGACGAATATCTACAAAAATATAAATTATCCAAGTTAACAAAAGAAGAAATAGAACACTTAAACAACCCCATTACATAAAAAAGAAATGGAGCAATCAAAAAAACTAACTAAGAAAAGGCCCAGAGGGCCAAATAGATTTACAAATGAATTCTACAGAACAACCAAAGAACAACTAACTATATAAGTACATAAACTATTTGGGGGAGGTGGGGAAGGAAAGCAGGCATCCTTACAAATTCTTTTTATGACTCAAATATAGTACTGATATCTAAACCAAGTAGGGCTAGAAACAAAGAAAGAAAACTACAGCTCTATCTCCCTATTGTAAATTGATGTAAAAATTTTAAATAAAATACTAACAAAGAGATTACCACACTATATCACAAGAATCATATACCAAAATCAAGTAGATTTTATACTAGGAAAACAAGGTTGCCCTGATATTGGAAAAACCATCAGAATAGATGAAAACTATATGATTATTTCAATATATGCAGTAAAAAGAATTTTACAAAATACAATATGCATTCCTTATAAAATAATTAGAAACCATTGGAATAAATAGAACATTCCTCAGAATGATAAATGGTGTCAACTTAAAACCATCAGCAAGTATTATCTGTAATGGAAATAAAATGAAACCCTTCTCAGTAAGATTGGGGTTAAAGCAAGGATGCCCATTATCATCTCTAGTAATTAATATTATACTAGAAATGCAAGATATAGCAATAAAGGAAGAAAAATAAAGGTGAAATATATAAAAGAGCCAACAAAGTTATCACTCTTTGGAGATGATATGATGATATACATCGAAAACCCTAGAGAATCAACCAAAAAACTAATAGAAATAATTAACACCTTTAGCAAACATTCAGGATAAAAATTAAATACACATAAATCATCAGCATTTCTATTTACTACCTATGAAGCCCAATAACAAGATATAGAAAAGGAAATTACATTAAAATAACTCTAGACAATAAAAAATCTTTAGGGGCATACCTACAAAACAATTCTGCAAGTAAATGAACACAATTATAAAATACCCTTCATACAAATAAAGTCAGACCTAAAATATTGGGAAAATACTAATTACTAGGGGGCAGCTAGTTAGCTCAGTGGATCGAGAACCAAACCTACAAATTGGAGGTGCTAGGTTCATATGTGGTCTCAAATACTTCCTACATGTGTAACTCTGGACAAATTATTTAACCTATTTATTAACCAATTATTGCCTGGTCCTTAGCACTCTTATGCCTTGGAACCAATACATAGTATTAATTCTATGACATAAGGTAAGGGTTAAAAAATATACAAATTGCTCATTGAAAGGTCAAACCAATATAATAAATATGATAATCCTACCTAAAATAATATACCTATCCAATGCTATACAAATAAAACTACCCCCCAAAAGTTTGTAGAACTAGAAAAAAATAAAATTAATCTGGAAGAATGAAAGGCAAAAATATCAAGGGAATTGGTGAAAAAAATAAATAATGGAAGGAGGTCTACCTATACCAAATCTCAAACAATGCCATAAAGCACTAATCATCAAAACAATCTGGTCCTGGCTAAAAATTAAAGTAATGGATAATAGAATAGATTAGGTAATCAACATACTACTGTTAATGTCCATACCACTTAGTGTTCAATAAACACAAAGATGCAAACTTTGGGTGAAAGAATTCACTACTTGACAAAAATTGCTGGAAAACTGGAAAACAGTATGACAGAAACTAAGCATGGACAAAAATCTCACACCATACATTACAATAAAGTCAAACTGCTAAACATGAGCTTCAGTTTCTTAACATATTTCTGGGTAATTTGAGGGAAAATACTTCTTGGGAATCACTGGGGACAGAGCCCATGGGCCTTGTCACATTCCTTTCCAGGAAGGAAAATGTACACTGGATGGACTCAATAATATGAGACTTCTCCTAAACATTTCAAATAGGGAAAAAGAAATGTAAACTTTTCTTCCCATTTTGAACCATTATCAATGGGATTTAGGATATGTGAGACAGTGTCCCAAAAGACCTTGAAAGTCATCCTGGTCCCAGAAAGCTTAAAGGGGATCCTAATTTAAGAGGAATTATCTTCTTAGTAGATATTGAGAGATAACAGGTCCAATTAGTCTCATCTTAGGAGCTCATATTATTCACCTGTTACTTACCTCAGAGAAATCATCTGGCCAAGCAATGTCTTCTTCATTAATAATTAATCCCTTATTAAAAGGACTGATTTCTCCAACTTTCACCAGTGTCTCCTTAGGACCAGGAAAAAATTGAAAATTTAGGACATTATATGTCTCTGCCATGATCCTGGATTCATCCCCACATACTTCATCATTGGCACCAGGGACAGGATTGACACACTTCAGATAGTAGTGGAGCTGAAGGCAAGGACAGTAATTTGTTACTCCTTGGGGAAAGAAGGATTCATTAATGTCCCAATACTTGATTATCAACATAAAATGCGCTATGCATTTGGAGCTTGACAAAGTTATCATTCTCTCTTAAAATTCTTCATACTGAGCTCTTCTTAGCATTCTGTACTCAATTTCTCTTTTTCCCTAGCAAATCATAGACAACAGAAGAACAGAAAGGCCAGGAAACAAACATGTATTCTAGATAATGAACTTACCTCAAAAGTAATTTCATCTTTCCTCCACTAAATCATAATTTTTTTCAAATATCTTTGATACCTGGCATTATAATTTCTTTTGTAAAATCCATACTCACAGGGAACTTAGTGTCTTAGACAAGGACACCCCCAGTACTTCTTCCCCATTAGATTCCTAGATCATCGAAAACAAACTCTTTTCTGTATTTCCTTGCATTTCCCAAAACTTTTAACAATTCCTGGTACATAGTATCCCCTGCAACCTTCTTTTCTTACTAAACTTATCTCTTCCTCATAACAGTGGGTATTTTAAAAATGTGTGTTAGCACAATGATTTTAATAGCAATCTGCTAACTTTTAAAAAGTCTCTTTTAAAAAGTCCATATGAAGTCTGTGGAGTGGTAGATCACGTTTTCTTAGGAATGAAGGACAATATGATATTCATGGTGATAAAGTTCAAGGTATAGAAGGAAAAGGAAATACAAATGATTAAGTGGTTAAACAATTCCCAAAAAAAATCAGTAAAGAAAAATAAAGAGGGGGCAGAGTCAAGATGACAGCATAGAGGCACGAAAGTTCAGACCTCTGACAACCTTTCCTCACCGATTAAAACCTAAATGCTCCTAGGGGCCTGAAAACCAAACTTAACAACAGGACAGAGCTAAGGAACCCTCCTGATGGACTAAACTTAAAAGCTAAGCCCCCCAAAATCCTTAATTTGAGAACACTGAGGTCTAAGGGAAAGGAGGAAGGAAGGTCCCAGGACTCCTACAGTACTGAGCCCCCAGCAGTGACTGGAATCTCTGGGCTGCCAATGGCACTAATCTAGAGGGAGTACCTTGTGGACAAAGCTGTGCCAGGCTCAGGGCTTTGAACAAAGTGGCAAGGAGAAGCATAGAGCAACCAGCCTAGTCACAACAGAGACACTCCATATTGCCCCTCTTCCTAAGGTTTTTGCCTAGGGGCAACTCCAGATATGAAAGATCATCTCCTCTGGGATTAGTCTTATCAAGCCTTCAGAGGGCAGGGAAACTCAAGCCCCAACACCCCTCCCCCACAGACTACTCTGAGAGCTCTGCTGACTATGCTTTAATGGTGAAGTTTGACAGAAAAGTCCAAACACACAGATCCAGCACATGATGAGAAGAGCAAAGTGCAGGCAACTACAGGGGAAAAAGAAGGGGCAAATATGATCTAAGAACAGTAAAAAGAAAAAAGAAATTAAAACTGACATCTGCTATCCAGGCAATGAACAAAGTACAAATGTAGCAGAGGAAGATGAAGGAACACCAAGTAAAAATACAGAAACTCCAACAAATTGGACACAGGCTTTGGAAGAAGTCAAAATACAATTCAAAACACAATTAAGAGAGGCTGAAGACAACTGGGAAAAGAACTTAAAAATCAAGATAAGTCATCTGAAAACAGAGGCACTTGAGCTAAAATGAAAAAATAATGCCTTGAAAGTCAAAATTAATCTGTTTGAAAATGAGGCAAAAGAGATGAAAGATGAGGCAAAGAAGATTAAAAATGACCTTCAAAGAAAATCAGACCAGAAAAAGAAGGATGACCAAAAAGCCAGGAATGATATTCAGTCTTTAAAAACTAGAATACAACAATTAAAAGCAAGAGACTTCACAAAGCAGCAGGAAACTATAAAGCAAAATCAAAAGAATGAAAAAAATTGAGGAAAATATGAAATATTATATTCACAAAACAGAAGATTTAAAAAATAGTTCCAGGAGAGACAACTTAAGAATCATTGCTCTACCAGAAGACGATGACAAAATAAAAAGCCTGGACATCATCCTACAGTTAATCATCCAAGAAAAATGCCCCAACATTGTAAAACAAGAGGGAAAAGTGCAGATCGAAAGAATCCACAAATCACCTCCTGTACTTAATCCCCAACTGACAACATGCAGGAATGGTATAGCCAAATCCAAGAACTACCAGACCAAGTAAAAAATAGTACAAGCTGCTAAGAAGAAGTCATTCAGATACCATGGAACTACGGTGACGATAACTCAATATCTGGCTGCATCTACACTGAAGGACCAAAGACATGGAATATGATATTCTCGAAATCAAGGGAACTAGGTCTACTACCAAGAATCAACTCCCAGCAAAACTGACTATATTCTTGCAGGGGGGAGTATGGTCATGCAGCAACATAGAAGAATTCCAAGCATTCCTAAAGATAAGACCAGACCTGAATAGGAAATTTGGTGCCCAAATACAGAAGTCAAGAGAATCATCAAAATGTAATTAAGAAAGAGGGAAAACAAAGCAAAACAAAACAAAAAAAAATCTTTTTTAAAGGACCCAATAAGTTAAAATGTTAATTTTAATTTAATTTAATAAAAAGTTAAAATAAGTTAAAAAAAGAAGAGAGGATATTAGTAACTCTTAAAATTCTTAGAATCACCTGGGTAGCTGGAAGAATTATACTTTGAGGGAACATTGACAAACTGCATAGGATGAAGTGCCAAGACATAAATATGTATATAGACATATGTATGCATAAATGTATATATATACATATATATGCATACATATAAAACTAGATTTTTTTAAAGAGGTTAATACTAAGAGAAATGGGGAAAGAAACAAAGTGGGGTAAATTTATATGTCACAAAAAATATATAGCAAGGGGTGGGGGGAGAACATCAATACACTGGAAGGGTAAGGAGTTTGAAGATAGGAAATACTCAATTCTTACATGCATTGAAATTGACTTGGAGAGGGAAGAACAATCAAATACACTGGGGTAGAGAATTAATTTGTGCCCTATAGGGAAGTAGACAGGTAACAAATGGACTGGTGGGGAGGGAAGCAATACAAGGGAGGGAGAGGGTCGGAGTAGTCTAAAAAGACTGTAAAAAAAATAAGAGGAGGATAAGAAAGGAAGGTGTGAAAAGGAGAAGTAAAATAAGGGTGGGAATTAGGAGGACTGATTAAAAACAAAACACTGGTATAGAAGTAAATAGTGAAAGAAGGAAGAGTAGGACTAGGATTGGAACTCAAAATGTTGGGGAATACACAGCTGGTAATCATAACTCTGAATGTGAATGAAATGAACTCACCCATAAAGCACAAGAAAATAGCAGAGTGGATTAGAAACCAAAACCCTACCATATTCTGTCTACAAGAAACACGCATGAGAAAGTTAGACACTCATAGGGTAAAAGTAAGAGGATGGAACCAAATATATTGGGCATCAACTGAGAAAAAGAAAGCAGGAGTCACAATCATGATATCTGACAATGGTAAAGTAATAATAGATTAGTGAAAAGAGATACAGAGGGTGATTACATTCTGATAACATGGAGTATAGACAATGAGGAAATATCAGTATGTAACATGTATGCACCAAATGGCATAGGATCCAAATTTCTAAAGGAGAAACTAGTGGAGTTCAAGAATACAATAGATAAAAATCTATACTAGTGGGAGAACAGAACCTTCCTCTATCAGAACTAGATGAATCAAACCAAAAAATAAATAAGAAAGAGGTAAGAGAAGTGAACGAAATCTTAGAAAAATTAGAGTTAGTAGATATGTAGAGAAAAACAAATAGGGACAAAAAGGAATACACCTTTTCAACAGCATATGGTACATTAACAAAGATTGACCATGTGCTAGGGCATAAAAACATTGCAAATAAGTACAAAAGAGCAGAAATAATAAATGCAACCTTCTCAGATCATAATGCAATGAAAATAATATTTAAGTAATGGTACATGTAGAGGCAACTCAAAAGTTCATTGGAAAATAGACAATATGATTCTCCAAAATCAGTTAAAGAACAAATCATTGAAACAATAATTTCATTGAAGAAAATGACAATGATGAGACATCCTTTCAAAACCTATGGGATGCAACCAAAGCAGCATTCGGGGGAAATTTATATCTTTGAGTAAATAAATTAACAAATTAGGGAGGGCATAGGTCAATGAATTGGGCATGAGAATTAAAAAACAAGAAAGAGAACAAATTAAAATTTCTCCGATGAAAACTAAATTAGAGATCCTAAAAATCAAAGGACAAATTAATAAAATTGAAAGTCAAAGAACTATTTATTTAATAAATAAGACTAGAAGCTGGTACTTTGAAAAAAACAAATAAAATAGACAAAGTACTGGTCAATCTAATTTTTAAAAGGAGAGAAGAAAAACAAATTGACAGTATCCAAGATGAAAAGGGAGGCCTCACCTCTAATGAAGAGGAAATTAAGGCAATCATTAAAAACTATTATGCCCAATTACATGGCTATAAATAGGGAAATCTAGGTGATATGGATGAATATTTACAAAAATATAAATTGCCTAGATTAAGAGGAAGAAATAGAATCCTTAAATAACCCCATATCAGAAAAAGAAATCAAATAAATCATCAAAGAACTTCCTAAGAAAAAATCCCCAGAGCCAGAAGGATTCACAAATGAATTCCATCAAATATTCAAAGAAGAACTAATTATAAAATGTATTTGACAAAATAAGCAAAGACAGAGTTATACAAAATTCCTTTTATGACACAAATATGGTACTGATTCCAAAGCCAGGCAGGTCAAAAACATGAATGTATATAATGAATATAGATGTAAAAATCTTAAATAGGATACTAGCAAAAAGACTCCAGCAAGTGATCATGAGGGTTATTCATTATGACCAGGTAGGATTAATACCATGAATGCAAGGATGGTTCAATATTAGGAAAACCATCCACATAATTGACCGTATTAACAAGCAAACTAAGAAAAATTGCATGATTATATCAATAGATACAGAAAAAGCCTTTGACAAAATACAACAACTCATTCCTATTGAAAACACTAGAAAGCATAGAAATAGAAGGGCCTGTCCTAAAAATAATAAACAGTATATATCAGGAAACATCATCTACAATGGGGATAAAGTAGAAGCCTTCCCAATAAGATTAGGAGTGAAACAAGGATGCCCATTATCACCTTTATTGTTTAATATTGTACTAGAAACACTAGCAGTAGCAATTAGAGAAGAAAAAGAAATTGAAGGTATTAAAATTGGCAATGAGGAGACCAAACTATCACTCTTTCAAGATGTCATAATAGTCTACTTAAAGAATCCTAGAGAATCAACTAAAAAGTTAGTTGAAACAATCAACAACTTTAGCAGATTTGCAGGATACAAAATGAACCCACATGTCAAAATCATTTCTACATATTTCCAACACATCTCAGCAGCAAGAATTAGAAAAAGAAATTCCATTTAAAATACTTAAGAATCTATCTGCCAAGACAAACACAGGAACTATATGAACACAACTACAAAACAATCTCCATACAATTAAAACTAGATCTAAACAATTGGAAACACATCGACAAACTAACATAATAAAAATGACAATCCTGCTGAATTTAATTACTTATTTAGTGCAATATTCATTGAACTACCAAAATCCTTTTCTATTGAAATAGAAAAAACCATAACAAAGTTCATTTGGAAGAAAAAAAGTTCAAGGATATCCAGGTAAATAATGAAAAAAATGAGAAGGAAGGTGGCTTTGCAGTACCAGATCTCAAACTATACTATAAAGCAGTAGTCACCAAAACAATATGGTACTGGCTAAGAGATAGAAGGGAGGATCAGTGGAATAGACTTGGGGGAAGTGACCTCAGTCAGACTGTCTATGATAAGCCCAGAGATGCCAGCTGTTGGGACAAAAACCCACTTTTTGATAAAAACTGCTGTTGAAATTGGAAGACAGTATGGGAGACATTAGGGTGGGATCAACATCTCACATGCTACACCAAGATAAACTCAGAATGGCTGAATGATTTGAATATAAAGAAGGAAACTATAAGTAAATTTGGTGAACACAGAATAGTATACATGTCAGATCTTTGGAAAAGGAAAGATTTTAAGACCAAGCAAGAGTTAGAAAAAATCACAAAATGTAAAATTAACAATTTTGATTACATTAAATTAAAAAGATTTTGTACAAACAAAACCAATACAACAAAAATTAGAAGGGAAGTAACAAATTAGGAAGCAATCTTCATAACAAAAACCTCTGACAAAAGTCTAATTATGCAATTCTATAAAGTGTTAAATCAATTGGACAAAAATCGAGCCATTCTCCAATTGATCAATGGGCAAGAAATATGAATAGGCATTTTTCAGACAAAGAAAACAAAAGTATTAATAATCACATGAAAAGTGTTCTAAATCTCTTATGATCAGAGAGATGCAAATCAAAACAATTCTGAGGTATCACCTCATACCTAGCAGATTGGCTAATATGACAGGAAAGGAAAGTTATAAATGCTGGAGGGGATGTGGCAAAGTTGGGACATTAATTCATTGCTGGTGGACTTTTGAATTGATCCAACCATTCTGAAGGGCTATTTGGAACTATGCCCAAAGGGTGATAAAAGACTGTCTGCCCTTTGATCCAGCCATAGGACTGCTGGGTTTATATTCCAAAGAGATAATAAGGAAAAAGACCTGTACAAGAATATTCATAGCTGCACTCTTTGTGGTGGCCAAAAACTGGAAAATGAGGGGATGCCCTTCAATTTGGAAATGGCTGAACAAATTGTGGTATATGTTGGAGATGGAATACTTTTGTGCTCAAAGGAATAATAAACTGGAGGAATTCCATGTGAACTGGAATTATCTCTAGGAATTGAGACTGAGTGAGATGAGCAGAACCAGGAGAACATTATACACAGAGACTGATACACTGTGGTACAATCCAATTTAATGAACTTCCCCATTAATGGCAATGCAGTGATCCTGAACAGCTTGGAAGGATCTATGAAAAAGAACACCATCCACATACAGGGGAAAAATTGTGAGAGCAGAATCACTCAAGAAAAAGAACTACTTGATTACACGGGTCAAGGGGGATATGACTGGGGATGTAGACTCTAAATGATCATCCTAGTGCAAACATCAACAACATGGAAATGGGTTCTGATCAAGGACACATGTAAAAGCCATTGTAATTGCATGTCAGCTACAGGATGGTGGGGGAGGGGAAGGAGGGAAATAATGTGATTCTTGTAACCAAAGAATGTTCTAAATTGACAAAATAAAAATAAAATAAAAAAATTTTTAAATGAGATGAGGACAAAAAAAAGAAAAAAAGAAAAAGAAATAGGAAGGATAATTTCAATTCAAGAAAATGTAATTGTGAATGAGATGGACTCACCCATAAAAGAGAAAGAGAAAGCAGAATAGAATAGAAATCAGAATCTAACAATATGTTTCATTAGGAAAAAAAATCCTTGAAGCCAGAAGACACAGAAAGAACTCAGATAAGGAACTTTAATAGAATCAGTAGCATTTTAATGAGGTAAGAAAGTCATGGGAAACAATCATGATCTCAGACAAAGCAAAATAAAAAATATTCTTAATTAAAAAATATAATAAGGGAAATTATGTTATGACAAAAGATAGAAAAGTAATATTTTAAAATATTTTAATGCAAAATCATGTGGTAAAGTCTATATTCCTCAATATATTCATAGTTATAGCATACTTAATATAAAACTGATTCAAATTTATTAAAATAAGGGCCATTAACCAATTGATAAATGATCAAAAGATATAAACAGGCTATTTTCATAAGAAGAAATCAAGGCTAAAACTATCTTATTATAGATTAGAAAAATTGTAATTAAAATAATTTTGAGGTACCACCTTACACTTATCAACATGAGAAATGTTGGAGAGGATAAGTTAAAAATAACTGTGCCAATGAACTATTGGTGGAATAGTGTATTGGTACAACCATTATAAAGAATAATCTGAAACTCTGCCCAATGAGATATAAAACTATGCATACCCTTATAACCACTAATGCCAATACTAGAACCATATCCAAAAGAGATCAAAGGAAAAGGAAAAGGACCAATGTGTGCAAAAATATTTGTAATAGCTCTTTTCCATTTGACAATTAATTGTAAATTGAAAGGATGTTTTTCAATTGGTGATTAGCTGAACAACTTGTAGCATATGATTCTTAGAGTACTACCGTGCTAAGGGAAATAAGGATGGGGTTGGATTGAAAGAAACATGGCGAGATCTATATGAACTTTTGCAAAGTGAAGTAAAAAGGATGAGGAGAGCACTGTGCACAGCTAACATTAATGTAGAAGCAATGATCATTTGTAGAAGACTGGACTTCTCTAATCAATACAATGATCCAAAATAATACAAAGGATTCACATACACACACAAAAAAAATTATGTACCTCCAAAAGGAGAACTGATGAACTCTGAGTATAATTGAAGTATAATTTGCTCACTTTCTTCATATGTCTTGCTTCTTAAAGAAATTTTATCAAAACAGAATTATATTTCACATGATTTAAAATTTAAAGTTACTACCATATTGTTTCACTTTAATATGTGGGGTAAGTGGTATAAGGTAGAGACATAATTAAGAACTCAATATTTAAAAAGAAAAGAATGTTGAAATTAAATAAAGTATTCAAGTATGATATAAAAATGTCAGAAAAATATATGGGGTGCTTACAAGTGGTATGAGAGAAACCAGTTCTCCCCAAAAATCTATTCTCCAGAAATACTTCTACATTCAATCTGCATTATTAGATTTTCTCCCTCACTCTCTTAAGTCTCAACAACAACAACAAAAATCAATAAGAGAAGAGTTGAAATAAAACAACAAAAAGGTACTTCTTCTGGAAGGATTAAAAAAAAAAGTACTACCCTAAAGTTAATAAGGGTAATAGTAGTGGTGGTGATAGTAGAATTGTTAGTAGTAATAGTAGTGGTAGTGTAAAGATTAAAATTTAGGGGAGACGGGGAGACTGAGGCAGGTAGAAATTAGTTTCTCTCTGCAAGGAGTACTATATTTTTTAGAGGTTTATTGAAGATTAAGGATTAAAGAAAATACAGGATAAGAAACACGTGTCCAGGCCATAGAGTGGCCTAGACACAACCTCACCTACATTATGAAAAAAAGCCAGGCCTGCCCCAAAATGGAAGTCCAAGAGCCAAGAAAGAGCCCTCAAAAGCCTTTGAATCAGCCTAAATACCTTCTCGATCTAGGCCCAGGTGAGATTATAAGGCATTCTGGGGAAGTGGAGCAAAGGCTCATGGGGATTGTAGTCCTGTATTCGAGTCTATTTTTTACATTCCACCGTTTGATCATTTGAAAAAAATTAATTTTTTTTCCAAAGGATCATGAAAACATAATCAATTTAAAGATTACAATAATTTGAGGATAAGAGAAACAAAAGAATAAAACCAATAATTGCCGAACGCATTGACAAAAAGCCAGTTAGGGGGCAGTCCCCTTTGGCATGAAAGTACAGATACAAATAAATGTTCAATCAACTATAGCCAAAGTTCATTTTGATCTTGTGCAGCTTGTAGTCTGGAGGCTTCTTCATGGTGGCTTCTCCAACAGTTCAGTTTCTGGATTCAGAGAGGTAGCATCTTCTTTGCCTAAAATCCTTCTCAAAAGGAATTTAAACTTTGCAATTTACAATAATATTTTTTTACATTTCCCCGTGATGTGGGTGATTGAAAGATATGGATGCATGGCTGAGGTATGAGGTATATGAATCAATTGGCAAGAGATATTAAAAAGACATCAGAAAAATCAAAAAGAAAAGAAAAATTTCTGGATGAAATATAGACTATCAAAGTCTTATGTGTAAAAATTCCAAGTATAAGAAAAATAAATCTAAAACAGGTCCTTGAATCAGGGCCCAATCAAAATGATCTAAGCAATGATGCATTTACCCAGTCAGTGCCAGGACTACAGAAAGGTACCACGCTATGAGAGGCAGAAAAGGGGACCAGAGTATATAAGCCAAGGTTCCAGGAGCCAAGTTTGAGGTACTTGGTAGAATGTGGAACAAGGAAGACCTGCTTTTAACACATGTTAAACAGCCGCAACCTCGAACCCCAAACACATTCAAGTCTTCTTTGTCTAGGCTCAAAGTGACATCAATTTCACCAGGATTTGTCGGTCTCTTTGACCTTATGCTCTATTGGCACTATGCAGTGGCTCTTTTGTGTATATTTTGTCCTAGAATCAGACAGAATCATTAAGCAAAGTCCCATAATTTATTTAAATAATTAGTGGCATCGTTTTTATAGTCACAAGCTTTTTAGGGCATGCATTGACAAATCTATTTTAAACTTGTAGCACTGAAAAGTCAAAAAGTTAAAGAAAATCTTAATCCTGGTGACATGTGCTTCAAATATAAAAAGGAGAGAAAAATAATAAAAAAAACTGAAAAAGTATATTGCACAACATGCAAGAAAAATATAATAATAAAAGAGCTTTTAAGAAAATTCAAAAATATAGCTTATAATCATTGACACTCTGTGTCAGCTAAAAAAATAAAGATTACAAGACTTTCTCACCAAAAATGAGATCCATTTCCTCTTAATGTCTGGCCATGATCACTGTGAGTAGAAGGCAAATGAATTGAACAAGGTTAACAATTTTTTCATTTTTAAAAATACAGTAGTACAAATATGTAGTTACCAAAATCCCCAAAATTCTCAATAGCCCAATTAATTACAATAGCAAACAAACACACTTTCATATTTCACATAAGTTGCTGTATGACATTTTTTAAACCTATGAATTGATGGACATTTGTCACAAGTTTTACAAACATAGAAATCTTTCAACCTTGGTAATAAACATATATATATATATATATATATATATATATTTTTTTTTTTTAAACAAGGTAAAACTCATCTTGGGTTAAGAACATAATCAAGAAATCTAGATATCATTCTGGTGCAAGTAAAGTAGTGAGCTGAAGAGCATAAATAAAGGGATGCTCCTTTTGGAGGCTTATAGGGATACAAATGCCCTGAAATGAACTGCCCAACTTCCATTCACATGTGGGAAGGTTGGGGTTTATAAAATGTATTTCACTTCAGCTACTAGAATGGGCCTTACCTTATGGTGGGGGCAGGCAAAAATAACCAGAGATTGTTAAAAAAAATTCCAAAAATCATATTTAAAAAACCCTTAAAATCATTTGAGATATTTAGCACATTAAAATTTCCAAAGTTGTTAATATAATTATAACCAGTTCTGAAGTCCATCTATCCTCAGCAAAATAGAAAAAAGGCTGTTTTTTCATATATAGGCTTATTCACAATAATATTTGGTCAATAGTTATAGGGGGAAAACAACAGAATTTCAAAACTCAGTACATTCAAAATAAATTCAATCAACCTTCAGTTCACAGAATAATATTCAATCCAGTAATATATGAACTTAAAATCACAAAGTTAAACCATAACAAAAAATGCAATAGAATACAGAGATTTTTATAAACCATTGGAGTCTGAAATGTCTTAGAATAGAGCCTCTAGTCTTTAAAGTTCCTTAGGTGTGTTTATCCATTTAAATGTCTATTGTCCGAAGGTAGTGTAGTAAGAGCTAGGCAATGGGTTTCAAGGGACCTGTCCAGGGCCCCACAGCTGGGAAGTATCTGAGGCCAGATTTTAACCCAGGACCAAATGTCTATATGTCTGGCTATCAGGTCGCTGAGCCACCCATTTGCCTCCCCAAAGTTAAAGTTGAATCTTTGGGCTGAGTCTGCTCCCTGACAGGCAGGTAAAATCAATGAAATTACCAGAACAGTCAAAAATCCTTTTAAACAGCCCATTGCTTTTTAAGTTTCTGTTTGAAAAAATCTGTTTCTTCTCTCTTTCCCCTCTCCCCTGATATGATCCCTCCTCCTGCCCCAGTCCACGTGGAGCCCACGTGGAGTCTTAGCCTAAGGGAAAATTACCTGTTCTCCTTTCCCTCTCCTCTCTCCTCTCCTCCCACATGGCCAATACTGTTACCAGCTGGTCGAAATGAGTCCTGAGCGATCTGCTCCAAGGATCTGGGTGATGAGCCAACTGGGGTTGTGCTCGTGGGTCTGGGGCGCAGAAATAGGCAGGCAGCGGGCCAGTGAGAGGCCAGGAGCAGGAGCTGGAGCAGCTGCGGGGGTGGGAAAGGCCAGGACCAGGTACCAGGTGAGGACGATCAGGGCTGCAGGCTGCAGGCAGGAAGCGACGGGGCCGAGCCAGGTGGGGTGGGTCTTGCATCTTCCTGATCTCACACTGTGCCGTGGCTTGGAGAGACTTGAATCTGTCCTTTTTAGGAGCAGGGTTTGGGTTATTTTGCCACTCCATGAATACTTTGTTCTTTTTGCTCAATAGGTCTTCAATAGCAGTGTTGTTCTCGTCGAACCAGTTCTGGTGGTTGCATTGTTTGGGGCCTAGGACTGCCTTTGATGTTTCCTTCACTGCGTCTCTGAACTGGTTCCATTTCTCAGTTGAGCTTCCAGAGAGTGGTCCCTTGGCAGACAGCTTGTCGTCCAGGCAGAACTGGAATGTTTGCAAATAAGATGGATCTCTAAGACGACTCACATAAATGCGCAAACTACTTGGGTGAGTTTTGGATGGCAAGGCGCAATGCGCATTTGAAGAATCACTCTAACCAATTGCTGGTCTGTCCAGCATTCATCTCCTCTCATGGCTCTGATGATCTGTACATCCTGGATGTCAAGCCGGTGTACTATGATGTAGTCAATGACATGCCACTGTTTTGACCTTGGGTGCATCTATGTTGTTTTATATTTGTTCACCATTCTGAACACAGTGTTCGTGATGGTGAGTTTGAACTCTGAGCATTTGCTAAGTAGCAGTAGGCTGTTGTTGTTCATTTTGCCCACGCCGTGTTTGCCGAGCACTCCTTTCCATCTTTCATGGTCCTGGCCAATGCGGGCGTTGAAATCTCCCAGTAGTATCAGGTTGTCATTTGTGGGCACTGTGTGCAGGACAGCACTCAGGTCAGAATAGAACTGCTCGATGATCTCCTCTGTGCTGGTCAGTGTTGGGGCATATGCGCTGATGAATGTGGCATACCGGTCTTTGCTTTGCTGAGAGGTAAACAGATCTTCATGAGCCTCTCGCTGATGCCCACAGGCAAGTCTGGCAGCTGTTTGAGAAAACTGATCTTGATAGCTGGGCCAACACCGTGGATTCTGTCTTCATTTGAGGCTCTACCTTTCCAGAAGAAGGTGTATCCAGTGGTGGGTTCGCTGAGTGATCCCTCTTCTGGTAAGCATGTTTCACTTAGGGCTGTGATGTCAATGTTATATTGTGCCAGTTCTTTACCGATTAGAGCTGTTCTTCTCTCAGGTTTTGGGGTATTCTCTCTGTCAAGTAATGTCCTGGTGTTCCATGCTCCTAGTAGGAGTTTCTTTGTATTTTGTTTCTTTTGATTTCCAACCCACCAGCCTCGGTTTGCTGACTGGGTGTTTGTAGGGCAGGCAATGTTTGGGACACCTTTTCTAGTCCCCTCCCTTGATTAGGGTGAGCAGTGCTGTCCTAGAGAGGGCTGCTCAGTCACCCAGGATGCTGCCAAACGTCTCTGCTGCCCTACAGAGCCAAGCAACCACTGGTCCATGGGCTGCCTACGTGCAGGATCGTGACTACAACTGCCAGTGGTCACCTCCACCTGTTGCGCCTTCACTCCCCCATCACCGCAGGTCTTGAAGAGAGTGGATGGGGTTAGGATAGATAAGTGTACACAAAGATACTTGTGTGTGAAGGAGATTTAAGTGGAAAAGTCGATGCACAGAAACAGTCCCACTCTCTCGGCGTTGGAAGCCTGGGTCCAGTGGCACGAAAAAATTGTTACATCTGGAGACTTCCTCAGCTGCATTGGATGGCCATGTTGTCCTTTGTGCTCCAATACGCCCTGAGCACTCCACAGTGCTTTGCTGCATCGCCATCTCAGCCGTTGAACCTTCTTATTGGTTTCTTCCGCCTGTTCCGCCGAAGC
Organism: Monodelphis domestica; assembly: GCF_027887165.1. NCBI lineage: Eukaryota > Metazoa > Chordata > Mammalia > Didelphimorphia > Didelphidae > Monodelphis > Monodelphis domestica. The sequence goes on along the minus strand of NC_077232.1, from coordinate 13,497,418 downwards.
AGTCTTCACATGCTGGGTGAGCAAAGCCCTGGTTCACCAGGGGTCAACGACCCAATGGCTACCCTTACAAGGGTTAGCCGGCCTGTCAAAGCCATTGCCCGGGGTGTGGCCGCTGCAGCAAGCTAGCAGCTACTGGGAGCCACAAGTGAGAGCTGGGTGTCAGGTGAGGGTCAGAGGCTGGAGAGCTGCCCTAAGAGGGAATGTCAAGCCCTCCATACCATAGATACTACCCCTACCTGAATACCCCATACACCCCAGTAGTAGTAATAGCAGTGGAAGTAGTAGTAGAAGTAGTAGTAGTGTTGTTTTTATTGTTATATAATTATATATTATATTTTACATAATGATGTTATATTTTATAATTATATATCATACATTTTAGGAACTATATATAAATATTAATAATCTTATTATTATTTTCATTAAAAGTAGTTTATATATATGTATGTGTATATATACATATATTACCTAATCAATGCCAGACATTTTGTTAGGAAATTTTTAACTATTTTTTTATCAAAACAACTCAGATTCTCCAAAGAGATAATAAGGAAAAAGACTCGTACAAAAATATTCATAGCTGGGCTCTTTGTGGTAGTAAAAAATTGGGAAATGAGGGGATCCCCTCCAATTGGGGAATGCCTGAACAAACTGTGGTATCTGTTGGTGATGGAATACTATTGTGGTCAAAGGAATAATGAACTGGAGGATTTCCATGGAGACTGGAACAACCTCCATGAACTGATGCAGTGAAAGGAGCAGAACCAGGAGAACATTGTACACAGAGACTGATACATTGTAGCACAATCGATTGTAACAGACTTTCTACTAGCAGCAATGCAATGACCCAGGAGAATCCAGAGGAACTTAGGAGAAAGAAATGTGGAACTGGAAATGCAGAAGAAAAATATGTGAAAGATCACGTAGTGTGATAGAGTTTTGATGTTAAGGGATTGCTATACTGCAGATGTGAATAACACAGAACTAGGTTTTGAACAATGTATAACACAGTGGAACAGCCTGTAGGAGCTGGGAAGGGCAGGGGGCATTATGAATCATGTAACCATGGAAAAATATTCTAAATAAAAAAGGGGAAAAAATCCCTGGGAAAAAAAAAACTTCCCAAAGAGGCTGATGTTATTCTTATCCCCATGTTATAGTTGAGGAAAATCAGAAAAATAGAGATTAAATGAGATCATATAGCTATTAAGTGTCTGAGGTTAGATTTTTTTAAATGAAATCTTTCTAAATCTAAATACAATACTCAGTAAATTATCATAGCTATCTCATCACATTAGGAGGGTGGGGGGATGGGGAAAGTCAGTACAAGATGGGCAGGTGGTTCTCCCACTCATTTATGAGCACAGACACACAGTCTCAAATGCCCTCAGAAACACTAATCAGTTGATCCAAAGCTTAGCTCCTGGGTAACCTTCATCCTTGCCCTGGTCAGAATATCCTTTATCTATACATTTACTAATCCACATTTTGTCAACTCAAATATTAGTTGCAGGGATTTCATAATCTAATTTCAAATTTGAACTGAAGTAGCCCCAAAAAGACCAAAGATGGAAAAAATTACCCCTGCCTGCATTTTGGGGGGATAGACCTGGTCTCCCTTCCTTCCAGGAGAGACAAGCTATTTAATCAGATAACAAACTGGTTTCTGCTTAGCTTGGGGGGAGGGGCAGTAGACAAAAGAGGAATTTCAGGAATATCAAAGGGTCAGAGAACTAACATTTGACTAAGTAAAGATAAACGCTCCTAAGATCACAACCCCAGGATGGGCTTCTTGTCTCCAACCTCAAATTCCTGCATTAAGGTCTGTGTACTGTCAGATAAGAACCTAAATGTGAAGAGAAATAACTTGTATCTTGGAAACCTATATAAACTGTTCCTTAATGTCAAACCAGTGAAGTTTTCCATTAGGGAATTCTGCCCCAATTAGTAAACTCTTTTTTCTCTCTCTTTTATTAAAGAATTATGGTTCCAATGAATGAAATTCTAGGTGTTTGAACTCATTTGTGAAGTGTACCACTTCAGAACAAAGAATTATCTCTCTTTACTATTTTGTTTTTCTATAATCAATTACAAAACTCATTCATTGTGGAAGACTAACCTTGGGAAAAAATAACAGATCAATGATTTCTTTATTGTCATTACTCACTTTCCCTTCCACCCAGAGTTCCTCTGTCTTTTAAAAAATGAATGCTCCTTAAGCTATTTTCTTCTTGCATGGCTTTTATTCGTCTTTCCTATTTTTCTTTTGCAATTCTTATTTGATTTTTAGATTTCTTTTTTTAACTCCTCCAGAGCCTGATTCAAATTCCCATTTTTCTCTGAAGTTTTACATAGTTTTTTAACTCACTGTCTGTGAATCTTAAAAATTCTCAGACTGTACATTAGAACATTTTTGGTTAAGGTTATTCCCCATTTAAACAATGGAGGTACTTGATCAGGAATGTATTGGAAACTCTAACATTACTCCACCCATACTTAGCCATACTTTAGGGGAAGATAAAGTTGTACAACTCCTTACTGAACAATGGAAAGGTACTTAACTCATATTTATAGTTGTAAACCTTAAAATTTCTTAGACTTATAAATGTTGGAAATTTCACCATTGGGAAATTTCATACTTGGAAAATTTCTTACTGATAGTGTATTGGAATGTGAAGCCCATTGGCATGGGAGGTTCCTTCTCCTCCTTTCTTAAGATTACTTTAGGACAGAAACCTTTTGCTGAACAATGGAAAGGGCTTTGACCTATGCTTAAGCACAGAACAGGAATTTCTTTGAGTCATGATTGATTTTAGAATTGATACAATAGAGATACTTGGAATGACAGAATCAGGTCTTGGAAAATACAATTTCCACCCCACTCAGTCCTAACAGGATTTAGGAAGGGCTGCAGCATAGATCAAAATTTAATTATTCCAATCTCTACCCTACTCAGTCCTAACAGGATTTAGGAAGGGCTGCAGCATAGATCAAAATTTAATTATTTGAGAATATGACCTCCAACAGACATGTGCAAAGTCACAGACCTCTGGGCGGTCCTGGGTTAAGCTAGAGCCACCATTGGCACAGGGAAAATGATGGACAGTAATTGGTAGATGTGAGAACAGAGGGGAGGGAACTTGGATGGTTTCCTTAAAGAGAGAGGGATCTGAGGACTGGGGGGTGGGAGAGTTTTGGCTCTGGGTGTTTGGAGAGGTGCTCTGAGAAGCTTGCTCTGAAGGAAGCTGAAGGTGGGGGTCTCTGAGACTGTTTCTCCATTTTGGTCACGTGAGTAATAGGGACTGATCTCTTTTCTTTGCCCCAGCTCTCTAAGGGCTTGGGCCTTTTGGCCCAGCCTAAACAGAAGGGGTATTTAAGCCCTATTCCCTTCTCTCCCCTTTTCTCTCTCCCTCTCTCTCTCTATCTCTAATTCCTTTCTTCCTCCTGTCTGTAATTAAACTCTATAAAAGGTTGACGGCTGACTTGAGTTTTCATTTAGGAATTACATAGCTGAATTCCTTGGTGACCTTAAATTAATATATATCAGTCTTTTAAAGTGATTTCCTTGTCACATAGTGAGACCAAAATCTCAAGTTAGGTCTATTTTAGATCTAATACAAAAGGGTGGTAAGTACCTATGAAGGTCAAATTAATCACTAAAAAGTCAAGCAATTTACAAAGGGCAATCTTAGCAAAGAGGTGTGAAGTTTTAGTCTCCCCAGAGAAGGTGATAACAAGATGTGAATTAAGAATGGTCAGCCCTTTGGAAAACATCTACTGTGATTGGTAGATCTGAAAATTTAGAGGAGGTGACATAGGAGAAAATTCTCTTTAAAAGGAGGTCAGGAGCTGAAAGCTGGGCTTGGTGACTGAACTTAGTTGAGCTGAGGAGCTGATCTGGAGGGTCTCTCTGAACACTAGGGTTTTGATTGGGACAAATCTTGTGGTGAGTGATAAAAGACTGACTAGTCTCTCTTAAGGCTTAGGCCTAGGCTGGCCCCAGCTGGTATAGGCCTTCTCCTACTATTTCCTCTTACTCTGTCTTTCTCTCTTTCCTTAAATTCCTTCATTTGTATTAATTAAAATTTTCATAAAACCCAGCTGACTTGGATATTTCATATTTGGTAATTTTTCTCATGGCGACCACTTATTTTTTATTTAAATCCATATTTTCACGGTCATATGTCCCCTTCTGAATCTATGCCTTGTTTTTTTTTACTCCATTATAATTTTTTTATTTTTAGAATTTTTTTTATTTCCTCATTTTCCCAGTCTTTGAACCTTCTTTTCCCATTTGGCCAATTCTGCTTTTTAAGTTTTGAATGGGGATAAAAAAAGGAATATACTTTCTTTTCAGTCATAAAAGGCATCTGAACAAAAATTGCCTATATACAAAAGTATCAAAACTCCACAATTAAATGCAAGAAAGCAGAAATAACAGATGCATCCTCTTCAGATTATAATTGTAAGAGAAGAGAAGAGAGATTCTAAATTGAGGAAATATGAGTCTCTTGAAGAGACCAGCTGAAGAGAGAGTGGAGGAGGGGCAAAGGAAAAGCTGAGAATTCTCAGGAACATTTAGAAGCTTGAAAATCCAGCTGGCAACTCTCTTCCAGCTGGGGAAGGTAGAGGAGAAAGGTGGGTTCCCTGAAGTTGAGAAGAAGCCTCTTTCTTTGAAGATCTACTATGCCTTCTGAAACCCTGAACACCTCCAATAAGATTTTCAGTTATAGTAGTCTAAAATCCTCAAGTGGGATTGTGGATTAGGACTTTGAACAAAGCCATCCACAGACCCTTTTCCTAAGATTTATCTCCCTTTCTCTCTCTCCCTTATATGTCCTTGGACTCATACTTTCAGGGTGCTAGTTGAGAGTAGGGGCAAGAAAGCAATTGGCAAAAGGGAGAGGTCAGGGCTGAGAAACATGTGACCTTCAGACTCTGAGGGGGGGGCAACTTGCTAGCAGGGACAATCCATAGGGCTTCCCTTTTTACTCACTTTCCTGCCTGACATCCCTGACATCTCATTTCTGCTTGAACCTCAATAAAATATTTGACATCTAGGAGTTTGTTTTGGGCCTGTTTTTAAACAAAATAGTTAAGGGGATTGAAGATTTGGGGTGGGGGGCGGGGTCACACCTCTACCCAAGAGAGGGTTGAGTTTCAGATCCCAGTGATTCAAGATTGTCTGACCAAAGGAACTGACATCTTTCCTAGACAGTTGACCACTTCTAAGACCCTGAAAAGGGCTGACAATTAATGTCTGTGGAGGAAGCAGAGGCGTAAGAGGTCATCTTGACTCTTAAGGACAGATTTGACCTCAGGAGCCCTGGGCTCCTCTGAGGGATGCATCCTCTCATCTCACTGAGGCAATCCCACACTACCCTCCTGTCCTCCATCTCCCAGAAAATATCTCTGTGGAGACATACTCCTTTTTTCAAGGGGCTATATAACCTGTCTTCTCTCCCCCCAGAAGTAAGGGAGGAGAAGAACAAATAGAACAAACCATTCACTCTCTCACCCCTATTCCCTCTTCCTCTCCATCATCTCTTCTCCTTCTTAACATAATACAATAAAAGTGATCACCAATAGAAGTCTGTGGAAAGCTAAAATAAAAATTATTTAGAAACTAAATAATCTAATTGTAAAAAAGGGGTAAATCAAAGAACAAACTATAGAAACAATATATATTTTCACTAAAGAGAATGACATTAAAAAGATTATAATGACAATTTATGGGATATAGTCAAAACAGTTTTTATGGGGAAAATTTATATCTCTGAGTGCTTATATCAATAAAATGGAGGAAAAGCAATCAATGAATTGGGTATTCAACTAGAAAAACTAGAAAATACATGAATTAAGAATCCCTGCTTAATGTTAAAATTGAAATACAAAAAATCAAAGGAGAAATTATAAAATTAAGAGAACCATTGAATTAATAAATAAAAGTAGGAGTTGGTGTTATAAAAATCAAATAAAATATATGTGGTTAATTTGATTTTTAAAAGAACAGAAGAAAATAAAATATCTAGTATCAAAAAGAAAATGATATGTTCAACACCAAAGGAGAAGAAATTAAAATAATCACTAAGAGCAATTTTGCCCAATTATCTGACTATAAATCTGACAATCTGGATGAAATGGATGATATTTATGAAAACATAAATTGCCCAGATTGACAAAAGAAGAAATGTAATACTTAAACAATCTCATCTCAGAAAAAGAAATTGAAAAATATTATCAAAGAACTCCACAAGAAAAAATCCTCAAGGCCAGATGGATTCTCAAATTAATTCTATCAAACATTTACAGAACATTTAATTCCAATACTACATAAATGATTTGTCAAAATAGGCAAATGACAAGATATCTTAAGAATTATTTTTATGACACAAACATGGTGCTGATACCTAAGCTAGGAAGACAAAACCCAGAGAAAGAAATTTTCTAAATGATTTCCTTAATTAACATCAAAGAAAAAATCTTAAATAAAATACTGGTGAAGACACTATAATAACATATCACAAGAATTTTTCAATTTGACCAGGTAGGATTTATACCAGAAATACAGGGCTGATTTCATATGAGGAAAACTATCAGTATCAGGTCATATCAATAACAAAAATAACAGAAATCACAAGACTATCTCAATAATGCAGAAAATATTTGACAATAGTCATTCCTTTTAAAAATACAGAAAGCCAAGGAATTTCTAAAAATGATAAGTAGTATCTTTCTAAAACCAACAGAAAGTATCATCTGCAATGGGAATGAATTAGAAGCCTTACAATTAACATCAGGATTGAAGGAAAGATGCTCATTATCACCTCTACTGCCACTATTATTTAATATTAAGCTAGAAATGCTACCTTTAGAAAAGAAGTAAAAGAAATTGAAGCAATTAAAGTAGGCAGTGAGGAAACTAAACTATCACTTTGCTGATAATATTTATGGTAAAATTAAAGAATACTAGAGAATCACCTAAAAAAACTAGTTGAAATAATTAGTAACTTTAGCAAAGTTGCAGGATACAAGATAAACCCACATAAATGAATGGCTAGAAAAGTATCAAGCAAATGGATAGCTAAGTCAAGCATCAAGATAAAAGGAATTCTACTAAAATAACTCTAGACCATATAAAATACTTTGGAATTGACTTGCCAAGACAAACACAGAAATTATATGAACACGATTACAAAATACTTTTCACACAAATAGTCAGTTCTAAAGAACTCTAAAAATATTGTTTGCAAGTAAGCCAATAGTATAAAAATAATAATTCTACCTAAATTAATTTACTAATTCAGTGCCATGCCAATCAAACTCCCAAAAATATTTTATTGGAAAAATATTCTAAAACATTTTAGAGAAATGGAAAATCAATAACAAAATTCTACTGGAAGAATTAAAAATCAAGGATATCATGGCAACTATTGGGGAAAAATGTGAAGGAAGGGGTCCTAGCAGCATAAAATCTCTAACTCTACTATAAAATAGTAATCCCCAAAACAATGAGCTAGCTAAGAACTAGAATGATGGATCAATGCAATACATATGATACAAAAATATAGAGGTAAATGACCCCACCAAACTACCATTTGGGGATAAGAGCTCACTATATGACAAAAACTGCTTGAAAAGCTGGAAAACAGTATGGTAGAAATGAGGTATAACCTAGTATCTCACAGCCTATAACTCAAATGGGTTGATGATTTAGACATAAAGGATGATACCATAAAAAATGGGGAACATAGAATAGTTTAGCCATCAAATCTATAAATCTATGGAGAAGGCTAGAATGTATGACCAAATAAAAGATAGAGAGCATTATAATATATACAATGAATAATTTTAACAATGTTAAATTTTAAAAGGGCTTTTTTGACAAACAAAAACAATGTAACCAACATTAGAAGGGAAAAAACAAACCGGGTTAAAATTTTATAACAAATTTCTCTGATAAAGATCTCATTTCTGAAATATATAGGGAACCAAGTCAAATTAATAAGAATAAGTAATTCTCCAATTGAAAATGGTCAAAAAATATGAACAAGTAGTTTTCAGAAGAAAAAATAAAAATTATCAAAAATCATATGAAAAAATTCCTAAGTCACTTTTAATTAGAGAACTGCAAACTTTTAAAACTCTGAAATATCACCTCACACCTATCAAATTGGCTAATATGCAAATGAAAATGCAAATGTAAAATGTTGGAAGGGATATGGCAAAATTGAGACGCTAATGCACTGTTGGTGGAGGTATGGGCCAATCCAAACTTTCTAGAGGGAAGTTTAGAACTATACTCAAAGGGTTATAAAACTGTGCATATGCTTTCTAACAATTATACTACTAGCAGTTCTAGATACCAAAGAGATCTAAAAGGAAGCTGAAAAGACCTAATTATATAAATTGTTTATACCAAAATTTTTTTGTGGTAGCAAAAATTGAAAATTGAGGGGATTTCCATCAACTTGGGAATGATTAAACAAATGATGGTATATGATGGTGATGGAATACCATGATGCTAATATGATGCATTTACTTAGTGGTTTTGGTTTTTTATGCATATTCATTTGCAACAATGAAAAATATGGAAATATATTTTGCATGACAATACATAAACCCAGCAAAAACAAGTAATTGTAGTATTGCAGCAAACGTGTCCAAATACAAATATCAAATATTTTGTTTATCATATAGCTGTTGTTAAAAGTTAAAATAATATTGATCAATGAGAAATCCCATGGAATCATTATGGCATTTGCAAGATTGAAATCAAGACCAGCATCAATACCCTAATTTGAATTAGATTCATTGAAACTCTCTTGCCACAGAGACTCATATCCTGAGGGATGTGTATGCAGAAGAACACCAACAATATTACAATTATTATTATATAAGAATTGTAGAAAATGCCTATTGAGAAAATCCCATTGTTTTACCCAGAATATAACACATGTGAAAAGAGGTCAGAAAAATATTAAGGAATAAGAAGTATTCATGAAATATCAGGTTATTGTTACATCATTCATACAACAAATCTAGCCACTGAAGGATGTGAGTAATCTGTTCTAAGTTCAAAGGTAGAAGAGAAATGTTACCTTCCAAGAAAGAAGTGGATGGACTCCAAGTTCCAGTGTCTCTTTTATCTCCATCTGAAGCATTTGGTGGATAGCATGAGCCAATAAATACACTTCATTGTAAATATTAGAACTCAATGTCATTATATCTGTGTTCAACTCATGAGTAGGTACATCTGCCAAGGACAAACCTTCTGGGCACAAAGAATATACCATTTTTACAGGACTTTCTTCAGAAATTCTACAATGAAAGACTACCTCCCAGAAAGTCTTTAGGAAAATGTCCTCAGAGTTTACAGTGGAATTTATGCTTCTTAGGAAATCTTTGAAACCAGGAATCTCTCTGTTGGCTTGAGAAAATATTATTGTGCCATGTAAATGGCTCATAATTTTACTATTATGCTGTGCAGAAATATCCCAGGAAATGGTAGTGACCAAAATCTTCCCATATAGTATATATTGAGTCATGAATATAGAAAATTTTAAAAGGCTATATGTATTTCCATAGATAAAAATCACTTTTGATGATGATGCAATGACTTTAGGAAAGATTTTATGATCTTCCCTATCTTCTTGGTTAAAGTTTTCAGGAACCTTTTCCTTAAAAGCTAGACACATACTATGCATAACCATTGCCTCTTCCAGATCACGGAAGAACTGTTGCCCTCTTGGGTTATCTGAAAAAAGAAGTCCTACCCAAGTCCAGCCAAAATATAACATCAATTGGACCACTGCCAGGTGTAGAGTAGATTCCTTGCTGCTCATCTGATAGACATATGGATACTGGACTTTATCAACCAGGACAGGATCAAATGGGCCATAAGTAATCTAAAAAAAAATAAAATAAGAATAACAGAATTCCTAATTTTAGAAATGCCACAATCTTTTTATTTGTATCTCAAATGTATGTCATTTGTATCTTTTGTTTTCATCAGTGCTTTATAAACACCAGATATTAATAAATGCTGATTTTTTGGAATGTGACATTTTGAAGGGAATTCTAAATCTGTACCTGACCAAGAATCCTTTTCCCAATGTCTCCTTAAGCAATTATTTAGTATACATTTGAAAATTTCCAGTTAGGGAAAAATGGACCCCTCAGTTAAATATTGGAGCACAGTTATCTATCCTTTCTAACTTATCTCATGTCTTCTTTGGCTCAATCATCAACCATTCCTTTATTCAGCTTTTTTAGAGTGAACATTCTACTCCTGTCATGATTTCAGGGAGGGACACATGGTCCCATAATCTTGCATAGGAGGAAAATTTCTCTAGCCCAAACTCAATCATGGATATAAGAGGGAGACTTCCTTAGCCTGAAATCAATTTTCAAGGTTGGCATTACATATTATCCCTACTTTTTTGATAAGAACACCTAAGAGAAAATCCAATTAAGAAACCTTAATCAGATTATATTCATTGTTTACATATATTATCTATATGTATATTTATTGTTTATTTTTAAATTGTATATTTATTGCTTTCTTAGAACTGTACACTCTGCATGTAATACTATTAGATACCCAGTATTATAAGAATAGATTATAATAGTAATAGAAAGAAAACTTTTCAATCATTGACTTAATAATCATATATGAGAATCTGAAATTAATAATCATTGTGTGAATAAAATAAAAAGGAAATATCCTCTGGAAGGGCTTGACAAAAAATCCTTGCCAATGGGAATTTTCTGTGCCTTCAACATCATGGATCGTGTCCACATGATCTAAGAGATTCATGACCTCTGATTTGGCTTTGAAACTACAGTGATGTTGGCTGTTACCACATATGGAATGCAGATTATGTAATTGCCTAGAGTATTAGAACACTTTACTTTCTTGAAAAAAATCTTCTAGGAGATGAAATTCTGGTTTGCCCATTGAGAAGAAACAATGAGTTGATCCTTGTGATTGTGTAATATGACTCTTGTGCTGACTATATATATATGTACTTTACACTTCATCAATTCTGGGTATTAGATCATAATGCTGGGTGTGTCTAGACTTTGGTGTTATGATCACTTATCTATCAATAAATGTCAGTTAGACTGAGATAACCACTTTCCAGTATTTATTTTTCTTTTATAAAGGGCCACCTCAGATGGACTATAATTTGGACTGAGATTCCTCGTACCTGAGCTCCTTCAGGAGAATCTCCTGGGGAAGTCCGAGGAAAACCCCAACTCGAGATACTAACTAGTAAAGGAAGTCAATTCACCTAAGATCCCTACTTCTGAGACTGGTGAATAACCTTAGCTGTTTTAAGAAGTAATTTGGCCTTGGACAATTTTTATAGATACTTGCTGTTTTTTTCTCTTTATACATTTTAGTTGTTATATGTTATACTTCAGAATTTTGTTGGGCTTGACGGTTATCTTATAACCAGCTTGGATTTTTTTTTGTGGGTTTGAGATTTTGTTTGGGGGTGAGGGCTGACATTCATTCAATCACCACTATTTTTACAAGTTGATAAGATTAATTCCTTCACCAATTTTAGAGTTCTTAGCAGAATCACAAATTATCTTGATTTCCTAGAGCTTACAACAAGAGTTCCAACATTTAGTGTGTGTGTCTGTGTGTGTGTGTGTGTGTGTGTGTGTGTGTGTGTGTTTAATTTCAAAGGGGCTGATTGTGCAAGAATAAGATAAATTTCTACCTCAAATTCTGAGTGGTCTAGGAGTGTGTGTTTAAACTTAGAATTGTTAAAAGTTTCTCTGACTTTATGTATGAGTGTCCATCTACTGAGTAATTTGATTTTAAAAGAAGTTTCAGAAAATATACAAGTTTTAAATAAGCAATCTAATCAGTTAAAGAATTGAACAAAACCAAACAATAAAATCTAACATCTGTAGGTACCACAATTAAGAATTATAATACAGATACTCTAGACTTTATAGCCAGCAATATTCCAGTCTGCTCTCATATTTCTGCATGTTCTTCACTTCTGCCAGAGCATAATCAGACAACTAGATTTTTTCTTTTTAAAATAAAATAGTCCAAAATGAGACGAGGCTTGAGAATATCTCTATATCATCACCCTTCGGATTATTACTATTTTAAATGAAATATATACTCATTCCATATCTCAAACAACCTAGTGAACTGGTAGTTGAACTTGTTATCTGCCAGTTAATGTTTACAAAATCAAATATCACATTGAGTCTCTGAAACACCTCATTCTTTAAGGTTATAACTAATTTTTGTGTAAAATCTTCTCCATAATTAATTAAATGTATCTGCAGATCCAAACCCAAGTTCTTGTTCAAATGGAATTCTCATTCTCTTTAAGTAAACTCATGTGCACCATCATTGAAATTAGGGAGTGGAGAAATTATATCTGCCAAAGTTCTTATGATTTTTATATTTGGCATTAAATTCCTTATAACATCTGGACTTCCTAATGAAAGTGAAATTTATTGGAGTGCAAAGTCTTGAAAAAGTAATGGATTAAATTATTCTGTACTTCAAATGTAATAGATTCTAATGGAACATTAAAAAAAACAAATTTTCTGAATTTTAAGGGCACTGTGAGTTTCTGACAGTTCATCATAGTTAAGAAGATTAAGACTACAAGATTATGGATGATTTTAACACCTTAACTAGGAATTGGAGAAATAATCTTTGAAAAGATATACTAATTTGTATCAAGATCTGCTTGGTAAATGACTTTAGCAGGAACATTTAATGAATCTCTATAAGCAACTTAGAACCAATGAAGCAAATCTGCTAAAAAGGAGACATATCCCAGAATGTCTGAGAGAAGCTGGTTTTAGAAAACTACTTCAGATATCTGAGATCTGAGATGAATTTTGTCACCATTGGAGATGGGTTACTGAAAAACAAAGAGACTCGTTAGTTAATATTGATATACCTTTACTTTTTGTTTCACTATATAAGGATACTAAGCTCTTCTGTTTACAAGTTGAGGGGATAAACAAAGGATTTAAGACCATGATAGGCACACTTTAAGTCAGAAACTCACCTCACAAGGCCTGATATTTTGCCTTTAGTTCTCTTCAAGTTGGAGTAGAGATAAGGGGGTGGATATTATGTTTCATCTCATAAAATATTTTGGTCACCCTATTTTCTATGCTGAATCTTTTGTCTAATGTACACATTACTACTAGAAAGAGACTTTTCTATTTCCTCTTATATTATATTAGATCGCTGCAGAGGTGGCTAAAGAAGCTAAAGCAATCAGACATTAATACACAACTTGGAACTCTTGATTTTTTCTCTATATGGATTTTCAACCTTAGGACCAAGTCTAAATAAAAATTTACACTGCTTCCTGACTGTGTGATCCTGGGCAAGTCCTTTAACCTCCATTGCCTAGCCCTTATCACTCTTCTGGCTTAGAACCAATACACGGTATTCATTCTAAGAAAGAAGGAAAGGGTATATTAATTTTTTTTACATTGTGCTGGATGTATACAACCATCTTGGGAAATATCACTATATAAGGTTAAAGAAAAAGATTCTTGGATCCTTTTATCTCATGCTGAAACAGTGTATAGGATCAACTAGTTTTTACCTTCCTCACTGATATTCAAAGAGGGACTTATGCCACCATTAATGAGTGCTGTTGCTAATACATAAATATCCCTGATGACATTGTTACACATGTCCAACAAAGGATCAGATGAAAACTTCACCAAGTTGTAAATAAGAATCCTGTTTCTTCCTCTCAGCCATGGTGAGACCCATTTTTCTGGCTTTCCTCAACCTTTTCCTGGCTTTTGGGTATTAGAATTATGTCTACTATTTTGAGATAAGTGCTCATTGTTCTAGCCATTATTATCCTTGGTCCAATGTTACTTAAATGATGCTTTAGTTGCTATACTAGACTGTGTTCATAACTGTCAATCTTCTTCTTTACCTTTATTTCCAAGAAACTTGGAAAGTCAACACATACTTTGTCAGACCTTATAATGATGATTTACCTCACAATCATCCCCAGACAACCTTGCTCCTGGTACAGCATCTATATAATTTAAGTGACCATAATTTTCGTTGTCTCTAGATTTATAACACCATAATATGTTGCTTTGATATAGGTACTGTTTGGCAAATCTATTTCCCAATTTCCTTTATCATCTTTTTGTCTCAGAAGGAGAATTTCCCTCTGCGATTGCTCCTCATAAAAATAAACCTCTAAGCAATTTGATTCTACCAGAACATCTCTTAAATTGGATCCATAGTTGGAGTGAAGAGGGAAATGTAAAAGAAAAGTCTAGTAAAGCAAATTTTATCAGTTAATATTCATTTTGTTATTTTAGAACTATAACCTCTGCATGAAATCCTATTAGATATCCAGTGTTATAATGATAAATTATTACCTTACATTTAATAGAAAGTAAAAAATCACAATTATTGATTGAATAATTGTGAGAATAAGTAATTAATAAAAAATATTGTGAGTAAAATAACTACAATAAATCCTCTGAAATGCCTTGACAATACATCCTTGCCAATGGGAGTTATGTGCATGACTTAATCTTATTGCAAAATGTCCAGATGCACCTAAGGCAAGAGATTTATAATATCTCAATTAGTTTTGAAGCTATAGAGTGATCTTGACTATCACCATATATGGAACAGAGATTTAATTGCCCACAAGATTTAGAAGAAAAAAAAAACAGCCTTTACTTTCTTGAAACAGGAAACCATCTAGAGGAGGAAAGTCTGTTTGCCCCACCTCAAAAGAAACATTCATTTGGCACCCTTCTCTAGTCGTGTCGGAGAGAGGAGTTGGAGAGTTGAGTATGTCTAATCTGGATTTTTTGCATTGACAATCTATACTTGATATTTATGTAACTCTGGGTCGCAGATCTTATACCAGGACTGGATATGTCTAGAACTTGGCCTTCTGATTTGTTTTTCTAACAATAAATGTCAGTTTTGTTCAGAAATATGTTTTTGGTATTTAATTTTCTTTAATAAACTATAAGATGAGCACTGGTTCACCACTCTGTATGCATTAATTATACCAATTCATGATCTCCTACCCCAAAATCTCCTCCAAATCACCAGGGTTGTCCTAGAGCAAGGTAATGTTTACTATGCATACTGTCTTCATCCTTAATCCTCAAATTTCTGAGAATGAGATAAAGGAACTAATGGTGAACTGTGATTTCAGTCATGCTCTAATAACCCAATCAGCATGAATATCTTGATTCCTACTCCCAAACTGATTTCCTTGTCAGCCAAATCTACTATTGGAATATGGTCAGTGAGAAAATAAGAAACTAGGATAAATAGTACTTCCCCACCCCCATGACATATGCTAACATCTAGTTATTCTTAGGCTTGTATCTATGATAAAAATGTATAAAATGTGGTCCATGGACATGGTAATTTAGTCATCAGAAGGGTAAGAAAAAAAAACACCATTGAAGAGAAAAGCTCATTTAGGATAAGAAGCTCCTGTTCCTTGAGTTGAGTATACTTTGAGCACATCTGCTACAAGGATGAGGGCTAAAATTTGAAAAAAGTCACCAATTACACCATTTATCCATTCAGATATCATCTTTTCTGGTCCTAAAAAAGTGACTTATATGAGTAAAGGATTCATATTACCAAAATCTTTCTCATAGTATTGGAACTTGACTGCTTCTCCCCCTCATTATCCTCCCAAAGCTCATAGAAACTGCCTCAGAATTGCTGGGAGCCATCAGGCCATGATGTCTTGACAAGATCACTCATGAAAGATAGGAGATCACAAAGTGGCTCCTTGGCAGGAGAGAATCACCCACACACCCCCCTCGGTATGTCCTCTCTCACCAACATCCTTTACTAATAGAATTGACATGACTATTGTCCTCTCCTTAGTCTCTGAAGAAGTAATATAAGCGCAAAATGCTTGCACATTATTTCCACAAAATATCACCAAAAGATCAGACTCACAAAAACAAACCCAAAGTACCATCATGGGTTAACTTTTGCTTAGGTATATGATTCCTAGCAAAATCTGTGCCCACTAGCTCTGCCCAGAAATCTCCTACTCCCACGCACTGAAATGTATTCTCTTAAGCCAGTATATATAAATTATTCATAAGGAGAGGCCTATATAATACGCTTTGGTATACCATGTCTCAACATGCCTCAGTGACTTGATTTACCAGCTGAAACCCTTCTTGAAAAACTCCTGAACAAACTCTGAAAAATGATCAGCCTGATACTAAATCTGAATTGTGTTTTCAGTACCCCTTTGATCTCTCATCCTCACTGCTATGATGGTTAATTGTCTTTAGGATTTCTGATTGATTATCTATTCTTATTAAAGGTAATAAGTGATTTTCCTTGATTGTCTGTAATCTCAAGCTCCTCGTAGGTTAATGAGAAAATTAAGCCACATGTAAAAAAATAATTTATGTTGTGTAAAACCTTTGCGTATCCTGTCAGAATCAATAGTTACAATATAAGTATAGAATGATCTCAGAATGTTTATCAAATGATTTGTTAAAAGTCACTGTATCAACTTCTGGGTAAGCATGGCAGCAGATTAGACATGGCTCACTTCCCCTCCTCAAACCCAACAATACAGGAGACCTCAAAAGACCCCCAAAAAACCATCCGCATAAGAATGGAGAAACTCCACTGTAGGGTGCAGCACTGAAGGTATGTGGAATTCGGGCATTTCCACACTATAAGGGAAAGAAAAAGCTCCCACCCAAACCTGAGCTAACCTACCCTCCCCTACCACACCTACAGAGCCAGAGTTAAAGTCAGTGAGCCCCAGAATGAACAAGTGAGAGAGGGGCACCCCAGGACTGAGCAGTGGGCAGCTCCAGGTCTGGGGAGCTAAGAACACCAAGGAATTGCCCCTGTGAGCAGTAACACCCCAAACCCCAGCAGGCGGGCAAAGGGAGCTCAGATCTCAGGTGCCCAGAACTAGCACACTATAATCAACGAGTGTGCAAAGGGCACCCCTGAAGTGAACACAGAACACCAATAGGTCTTGGGAGATAACTAAGACCACCAAGAACTTACTCCTGAGAGCAGTGACACCCAAAATCCCGGCAGGCGGGCAAGGGGAGCTCAGATCTTGGGCGCTCAGAACTATCCTGCTATAATCAATGAGTGCACGAAGGGCACACCTGAAGTGAACAAGGGGCACCTATAGGTCTTGGGAGTTAACTAAGACCACCAAGGACTTACCCCTGAGAGCAGTAACACCCAAAACACTGGCAGGCAGGGGAGGGCAGACCTTGGGCTCCCCCAGGAAAACAGCTCAGCTGAGGAGAATCGAGAATTTGCCTGAGGCAAAAGCCTTGATCATTAGACCCATAGACAGATAGCTAGCCCTCCTCACTCAGATTTCTGACTGGAAAGGGGAGAAAAAAATAGAGATGGCAAACAGTGCCCAGAAACAACAACACCCCAACACCAAGAAAGCAAGAAGGGGTTGACATTGGATACTTTTTATGGAGGAGAAATACAGAATACAGAGGAAATAGCAGAAAAGGAAACCCAAATAAATGCTCCAAACCTTTCCAAAAGAAATGGAAATTGTCTACAAGCTCTTGAAGAATTTAAATTGGAGGTTATCAAAAATATGGAAGCCTTCTGGCAGGAAAAATAGGAATAATGCAAAGGGAATTTAAAAATATGAAGCACAAGAACTCTCAATTGGAGAAACAGCTAAAAGCCTCAAAAAGCAGAATAGACCAAACTGAAAAGGAAAACTGGTCTTTAAAGGTCAGAATCAGGCAACTGGAAGACAATGATCTTGTAAAAGATCAAGAATTAATAAAGCAAAGTCAAAAGACTAAGAAATTAGAAGATAACACAAAATATCTCACTGACAAGGTGACAGACCTGGAAAACAGAGAAAGGAGAGAGAATCTGAGATTCATTGGTCTACCTGAAAAGCCAGAAATGAGCAGAAATCTTGATATCATAATACAAGATATCATCCAAGAAAACTTCCCTGGGGTTCTAGAAAAAGGGGGCAAAATAGGCAATGAAAGAGTTCATAGAACACCCTCTACACTAAATCCCCAAGATACAACTCCCCGGAATATAATTGCCAAATTCCAAAGCTTTTAAGCAAAAGAAAAAATCCTACAAGAAGTCCAAAAGAGACAATTTAGATACAAAGGAATGCCAATCAGGATCACACAAGACCTGTCAAATTCCACACTGAATAACTGCAAGGCCTGGAACATGACATTCAGAAACTGGGTCTTCAACCAAGAATCACCTATCCACCAAAACTGACTATATACTTCAAGGGGAAAGTATGGGCATTCAACAAAATAAAAGATTTCCAAGTAAAGAAAAGTCCAGTACTCTAGGGAAAGTTTGACATCCAAACACAAAGAGCAAGTGAAACATGAAAAGGTAAATATGAAGGAAAGGGAAAAGGAGGAAAATGTTTTATTTTTCTTTTATTTAAACTCTCTCCTATAAGGACTACATTAATATCAAATTATATATATATATATATACATATATATTAATATGTGGGGAAAATGTAATGTGTAACTCAAAAATTGTTTACATTATTAGAGTAATTAGAAGAATCACTCATAGGGAAATAGTGGGGTGTTAAGACGATATGGAGAAAGGGAGAAAGAAAAGCAAAAAGAAAGAAAAAAGGAAGGGGAATCATTGATGATACTAAGATATACTTGAATAAATAGAAAAAAATTAAATAAAATAATCTTTCTCACACAAAGTTATACATGGGAAAGGGGGGGGGAAGAATTCTCCTATAAGAAGGAGAGGAAGAGACTGCTAATTGATATTACATAAACCTTACTCTCAGTGAAATCAACTCTGAGAGGGAAGAGCATATAGATTCATTGTAATCTTGAATTCTACCTTATCCAACAGGGTAAGCAAGAAGGGAAAATTAAGGAGGGGAGGGGAGAGGGAGTATAAAAAGGGAGGGAAGGACAGGGTGCGGGAAGTTAACAGACCCTAAAAACAAACAAACAAACAAGAAAGGAACAAAAAGGGAGGGGATAGAAAAGGAAGCATATCAAGGGAGGGGACTAGGGGGATTGATTTAAAGTAAATCAGAGGTCAAAAAGTTTATAGCAAAAGAAGAAAGGTCAGGATTAGGGGAGGATATAAAAATGCCAGGGAATTCACAAGTGACAATGATAACTTTGAACATGAATGGGATGAACTCACCCATAAAAGGTAGACGAATAGCAGAGTGGATTAGAATCCAAACCCCTACCATATGTTGTCTTCAAGAAACACATATGAGGTGGGTTGATACTCACGAGGTTAGAATTAAAGGTTGGAGTAAGACCTATTGGGCCTCAACTGACTGAAAGAAGGCAGGAGTTGCAATCACAATATCTGACAAAGCCAAAGCAAAAATAGACCTGATTAAAATGGATAGGGAAGGTAAATACATCCTGTTAAAGGGAGAATAGACAATGAGGAAATATCACTAATCAACATGTATGCACCAAATGGTATAGTTCTCAAATTTCTAATGGAGAAACTAGGAGAATTGAAGGAGGAAATAGACAGTAAAACTATATTAGTGGGAAACCTAAACCAACCACTATCAAATTTAGATAAATCAAGTCAAAAATAAATAAAAAAGAGGTAAAAATGTGAATGAAATCTTAGAAAAATTAGAGTTAATAGATATATGGAAAAAAAATAAATAGGGGCAAAAAGTAATACACCTTCTTCTCATCAGCACATGGCACATTCACAAAGATTGACCATACACTAGGTCATAGAAACATGGCATACAAATGCAGAAAAGTAGAAATAAAAAATGCAACCTTTTCAGATCAATAGGCAATAAAAATAATAATCAGTAAGGGTTCATGGAGAGCCAAATCAAAAATTAATTGGAAATTAAATAATATAATACTCCAAAATAAGTTAGAGAACAAATCATAGAAACAATTAATAATTTCATTGAAGAAAAATGACAACAGTGAAACATCCTCTCAAACCTTATGGGATGCAGCCAAAGCAATACTCAGAATAAAATTCATATCCTTGTGTGCATATATTTACAAATTAGGGAGGGCAGAGATCAATGAATTGGACATGCAAGTAAAAAAACTTGAAAGTGAACAAATTAAAAACCCCCAGAAGAAAAAAAATTAGAGATCCTAAAAATTAAGGGAGAAATTAATAAAATCAAAAGTGATAGAACTATCAAACTAATAAATAAGACTAGAAGCTGGTATTTTGAAAAATCAAAAAAAAAATAGACAAAGTACTGGTCAATCTAATTTAAAAAAAGAAAGAAGAAAAGCAAATTACCAGCATCATAGATGAAAAGGGGGACCTCACCTCCAATGAAGAGGAAATTAAGGCGATCATTACAAACTTCTTTGCCCAATTATATGGCAATAAATGTGCCAATCTAGGTGATATGGATGAATATTTACAAAAATATAAATTGCCTAGACTAACAGAAGAAGAAATAGAATTCTTAAAGAATCCCACATCAGAAAAAGAAATCCAACAGGCCATCAAAGAACTTCCTAAGAAAAAATCCCCAGGGCCTGATGGATTCACAAGTGAATTCTATCAAATATTCAAAGAACAGCAAATCCCAATACTATACAAGCTATTTGAAATAATAAGCAAAGAGGGAGTTCTACAAAATTCCTTTTATGACACAAATATGATACTGATTTCAGGTCAAAAACAGAGAAAGAAAAGTACAGACCAATCTCCCTAATGAACATAGATACAAAAATGTTAAATAGGATACTAGCAAAAAGACTCTAGCAAGTAATCAGGAGGGTCATTCACTATTACTAAGTAAGATTTATACCAGGAAAGCAAGGATGGTTCAATATTAGGAAAACCATCCACATAATTGACCATATCAAAATGCAAACCAAGAAAAACCACATGATTATCTCAATAGACACAGAAAAAGCCTTTGATAAAATACAACACCCATTCCTATTAAAAACACTAGAAAGCATAGGAATACAAGGGTCTTTCCTAAAAATAATAAAGAGTATATATCTAAAACCATCAGCAAACATCATCTGCAATAGGGATAGATGCATTCCCAATAAAATCAGGAGTGAAACAAGAATGCCCATTATCACCGCGATTATTTAACATTGTACTAGAAACACTAGCAGTAGCAATTAGAGAAGAAAAAGCAACTGAAGGTATTACAATTGGCAATGAGGAGACCAAGCTATCACTCTTTGTGGATGATATGATGGTCTACTTAAAAAATCCTAGAGAATCCTAGAGAAAACTAAAAAGCTAGTGGAAATAATCAACAACTTTAGCAAAGTAGCAAGATACAAAATAAACATACATAAGTCATCAGCATTTCTATATATCTCCAACACATCACAGCAGCAGGAAATAGAAAGAGAAATCCCATTCAAAATCACCTTAGACAATAAAAAATACTTAGGAATTTATCTGCCAAGACAAACACAGGAATTATATGAACACAACTACAAAACACTTCCCACACAAATAAAACTAGATCTGAGCAATTGGAAAAACATTAACTTCTCATGGGTGGGATGAACTAACATAATAAAAATAGTCATCCTACCCAAACTTATCTATTTATTTAGTGCCATACCCATTGAAATTCCAAAAAAAAAAAAAAACTTCTTTACAGAATTAGAAAAAAAAACATAACAAAGCTCATTTGGAAGAACAAAAAATCAAGGATATCCAGGGAAATAATGAAAAAAAAATGTGAAGGAAGGGGGCCTTGCAATCCTAGATCTCAGACTATATTATAAAGCAGCAGTCATCAAAACAATTTGGTACTGGCTAAGAGACATAAAGCAGGATCAGTGGAATAGACTTGGAGTAAGGTACCTCAGCAGAACAGTCTATGACCCCAGCTTTTGGGGAAAAAATCCACTATTGGATAAAATTTGCTGGGAAAATTGGAAGATAGTGTGGGAGAGATTAGGATTGAACAAACACCTCACACCCTACACTAAGATAAACTCAGAATGGGTGAATTACCTGAACATAAAGAAGGAAACTATAAGTAAATTAGGTGAACACAGAAGAGAATTTTTGTCAGACCTTTGAGAAGGGAATAATTTTAAAACCAAGCAAGACTTAGAAAGAGTCACAAAATGTAAAATAAATAATTTTTACTACATCAAATTAAAAAGTTTCTGTACAAGCAAAACCAATGTAACCAAAATCAGAAGGGAAATAACAAACTGGGAAATGATTGTCATAACAAAAATCTCCAACAAAGGTCTAATTACTAAAATTTATAGAGTTAAACCAATTGTACAAAAAATCAAGCCATTGTCCAGTTGATAAATGGGCAAGGCACGTGAATGGGCAATTTTCAGTTAAAGAAATCAAAACTATTAATAAGCACATGAAAAAGTATTCTGGGTCTCTTTTAATCAGAGAGATGCAAATCAAAACAACTCTGAAGTATCACCTCACACTTAGCAGATTGGCTAACATGACAGCAAATGAAAGTAATGAATGCTGGAGGGGATGTGGCAAAGTTGGGACACTAATGCATTGCTGGTGGAGTTGTGAATTGATCCAATCATTTTAGAGGGCAATTTGGAACTATGCCCAAAGGGCAATAAAAGACTGTCTGCCCTTTGATCCAGCCATTGCACTGCTGGGTTTGTACCCCAGAGAGATTATATGGAAAAAGACATGTACCAGAATATTCATAGCTGCGCTCTTTGTGGTGGCAAAAAATTGGAAAAGGAGGGGATGCCCTTCAATTGGGGAATGGCTGAACAAATTGTGGTATATGTTGGTGATGGAATACTATTGTGCTAAAAGGAATAATAAAGTAGAGGAATTCCATGGAGACTGGAACAACCTCCAGGAAATGATGCAGAGTGAGAGGAGCAGAACCAGGAGAACATTGTACACAGAGACTGACACATTGTGGTACAATTGAAGGTAATGGACTCCTCCACTGGTGGTAATGCAATGACCCTGAACAACCTAGAGGGGTACAGGAGAAAAAAAAACACTATCCACATACAGACGAAAAACTGTGGGAGTAAAAACACTAAGGAAAAACTACAGCTTAATGAATGGGTTGAAGAAGATATGAATGGGGAAATAGACTCCAAATGAACAAAGCAAGTACCAACAACATGGGAAGAGCTTCTGATCAAGAACACAGGCAATACCCAGTCAAACTGCACATCGGCTATGGGAGGGATGGGGTAGGGGACGGAGAGAAATAAAATGATTTTTGTAACCAAGGAACAATGTGTGAAATTAAAATTTTAAATTAAAATAAAAGTCACTATCACATCCAATTATTTTTATTCGAACACATATGTTGAATAATGTAGCTGTGTGCCAAGAAAATGGGTATAAAAATAAAAGCTAAACCTGAGCATGGTGAAACAGCCACTTCATGCA
This sequence comes from Monodelphis domestica, assembly GCF_027887165.1. Classification (NCBI taxonomy): domain Eukaryota; kingdom Metazoa; phylum Chordata; class Mammalia; order Didelphimorphia; family Didelphidae; genus Monodelphis; species Monodelphis domestica. The sequence continues at coordinate 13,473,987 of NC_077232.1, read as the reverse complement.
GAGCCTTGCCCCAGGCAAATACATACACACAGCTGCCTTCCATCATTCATTTCCATGTTGCCACTCTACCTGCCGAGGACCCCTGGAGCTGTGAGCTGGACTGGACCCAGATTTGTGGCACAGAATCAACAATTTTTTAATACCCTCAATCTTCCCTTCTGAGAGAGAATCTCACTTCATTGTCTTCCCTTCCCAAGATAGGAAGAACTATCAATACCAAGGTCATTATGAAGAACCAAGATCTTGCAATGAATTATTATATTTCTTCCAAAGGTTGAGAGTATTATAGTCTCTTACAACATCATTAGCAATGGGGCTTGTACTTATGAAATGTGCCACTGAACAGAAGGGAAAAAAACTTATTAAACAAGGTACCAGGAAGTCAGAATATCATTCATAGCAAAAACAAAAAAGAACAGAATCAACAAAAATGAATGAATGAATATCAGCAACCCATGCAACAGAAATAACACAATATATTATACTTGATATATTATATCAGCAACTCATAGTGCCAGTAAAATGTACCATATGCCACAAGCAAATTTCTCTATGACACATGAAAATAGATTAAATAAAAGTGTTTGAGGAAAGAAATAATAACAATGGATGACCTAATGGTAGTAGTCTCTCGGTAACCGAGGATGACGATTGTCTTTGTGCGTTTTTGTGCACAAAGACACTTGTGCATGAAGATTTAAGTGGAAAAGTCGATGCACAGAGACAGTCCCAGTCTCTCGGCCTTGGAATCCTGGGTCCAGGGGCATGAAAAATCGTTACACCTGGAGACTCCTCAGCTGCATTGGGTGGCCGTGTTGTCTTTTGTGCTCCAACATGCCCTGAGCACTCCACAGTGCCTTGCTGCGTCGCCATCTCAGTTGTTGAACCTTCTTATTGGTTTCTTCCACCTGTTCCGCCGAAGCAGTCTTCACATGCTTGGTGAGCAAAGCCCTGGTTCACCAGGGGTCGATGACCCAATGGCTACCCTCACAAGGTTTAGCCGGCCTGTCGAAGCCGTTGCCCGGGGTTTGGCCGCTGCTGCATGCTAGCAGCTACTGGGAGCCACAAGTGAGAGCTGGGTGTCTGGTGAGGGTCAGAGGATGGAGAGCTGCCCTAGGAGGGCACGAGAAGCCCTCCATACCAAAGATATTACTCCTCCCTGAGCACCCCATACACCCCCCCAAATTGTTTATAACCTAGTTATACTCCCATCTGGATATTTTTTTTTTACCTCCACCATCAATTGTCCAGCATCTGGTGGGGGTTGGAAGAGGAGGCTTAGAGCTAGGATCTAGGTAGCTTGGTGGTACACTGCACAGACGACACTGGTCTTCACTTTCTTCATCTATAAAAAAGGAATAATAATGGCACCTGGTTCCCAAGGCTACTGTGGGGCTCAAATATATCAACATTTATAAAATCCTTTGCAAAGCTTAAAATACTATCCAAACCTATTATTGTTGTCGAAGCTGCTCCTGCTGTTGTTGTTATTGTATTACATGTTATGATAGAATAATATAGGCAATGATATAGGATATAGGCAATAATATAGGATGACCTAATAAACAACATATTAAACCAAATAGCAAAGGAAGCAAAAGTACTACCAAACAGGTCTAGCTCCAATACAAAAAAAAAAAAAAAACTCAGTATGAAAAACATATAAACTATTACATGAATGCATGATTTTATGAATATCTAAAATTATATTCAAGACAAACAATACAAGATGAAACATGGACATTATTATTAGGTTATATGTGTGATCCTTTTCCCCGTTTCATCTTGGATATCATCAGTGAGATAGAATAATCATCACCTAAATCTGTTCTGATCAAGGGCTTAGTCCATTAGTTTTCTTAATTATAAACTAAGGACATCGCCCATTCAGAAGGAATTTCTATGTGTGAAGGATTATGCTGAAATGGTACTTTCACTGGATTGGTTCAACTCTGCTTGTTTTGCTTTGGTTGGGTTTGGATTTTTGCATTTAATTTAATTGAATTGTAATTAATTTTATGTAAACAAAAGTTTTTAACATTTGTAATAATTCCTGGTTCCAACTTCCCTCCCCCTTTTTAGATTTTATATATATATTACGTGACTATATATATAGTCATATAGTCACATGAAATTTTTCCACTCAAGCCATGTTGCAAAAGAAAACCCAGACCAAAAAACCAAGAATATCAAAAATTTTAAGTATGTTTTTAATTATGTCTGAGTATGTTTATATCCTATCTCTTCCATTTCTGTAGAAAGATAATATTTGTAAAAATTAGATGCTGAGGAGTTGGAACTTCCGGTCAAGATGGCGGCATAGAAGCAGCGAAAGTTCAGACCTCGGGAACCCTTCCTTACCGATCACAAACCGAGTGCTCCTAAGACACCTAAATTCAAGCTGAACAACAGGATAGAACTGGGGAAACCTCCTCCTGGACCTGAATCAAAAGGTACCGCACCCCAAAAGCCAGAACCCTAGATTACTCGGATCTAAGGGGTAGGCAGAAGGAAGGTCCCAGGACCCATCTCCCCCCAACCCAGAGTGCTGAGCCCACGGCAGCAGCCGGAACCTCAGGGCTCTGAGGACTCACCTTGAAAGCAACCTGAGCAGGTCTCCGGGGCACCCAACACAGATGGCAGGGAAACATAGAGAAAAGGGGGAAGCCTGTAGCACCCTGGCTGGGTCCTTCCATCTGAGTCTCAAGGGAGGTCCCAGCTTTAGGGCACCAGCTGAACCCAATTCCATCAGGAGCACTTAGAGCTACTGAAAGGACAGAAAACTCAGAGCCAGCAAAGGGGTTGCCCCAAAGAGTGTATCTTGAAAATAACCTGGGCCAGTCTCCGGGCATTCAACACAGACTGTGGAAGAGGAGGTTGGTTTTTTTTTTCTTTTTTTTCCTCTTTTCTTTGGCTCAGGGATCATTTGACCCACACCACCTGAACCTAATCCCATCAGGAGCCCTCAGAGCTTCTGAAAGAACAAAAACCTCAGTGCCCCAGAAGGGCTTAACTTGATAACAACCTAGGCCAGTCTCCAGGCATTCAACACAGATTATGGAGGAGGAGGTTTTTTTGCTTCAGGGCTCATTTGGCCCAAACCAGGTGAACCTAATCCCATCAGGATCCCTCAAAGCCCAGGGAGGCCATGCACCTCCCCCTTAGAGAGCAGGGTCTTCTGAAAAAACAGAAACCTAGAGGCCAAGTCAAGATGGCAGCCTAGAAGGAGCATAGACCTGGCAGCCTGGCCAGAGCTTTGGAGATCCTCCATATTTGCTCCAGCCATTCAGGAAGTTTAAAACTCAGAGTAAACCCAGCAAACTAAGCTGAACTCAATCCCATCAAAAGTCTCCAGAACGCAGGCAAGCCCAGGCTCCCCACCCATCCTCATTGACTGCTGGACTTTAAGCCAATCAAAAGCCTCCATAGGGCAGGAAAGCTCAAACCCCCAACAACCCTCCCCCAGAGATTACACCAAGAGATATTCTGTTAAAGCACCAAGAGGGGAGACCAATAGAAGTGCCCATCCAAAAAAAAATGAGAGGAACAAAAGCACAGACAAATACGGGGAGGAAAGAAGGGGTGAATTTGAACAAACAACAGAAACAGAAGAAAGAAACTACAATAGACAGCTACTACTCAGCAAATGGAACAGAGGGGGAGAGATCAGCAAACAATAAATCAGAAATCCCAGCAAATTGGATACAGGCTGTGGAAGAACTCAAAACACAACTAAGAGAGACTGAAGACAATTGGGAAAAGAACTTAAAAATTAAGATAAGTCATCTGGAAACAGAGGCACTTGAACTAAAACAAGAAAATAGTGTCCTGAAAGCCAAAATCATCCAGCTGGAAAATGAGGCAAAGGAGATGAAAGATGAGTCAAAGGAGATGAAAGACGAGGTAAAGAGGATGAAAGACAATCTTCAAAGAAAATCAGACCAGAAGGAAAAAGATGACCAAAAAGCCAGAGATGAAATCCAATCTTTAAGAACCAGAGTAAAACAACTAGAATCAAGTGACCTCACAAGGCAGCAGGACACTATAAAACAAAACAAAAAGAATGAAAAAATTGAGGATAATGTGAAGCATCTCATTCACAAAACAGATGATTTAGAAAATCGTTCAAGAAGAGACAATTTAAGAATAATTGGACTACCAGAAGACCACGACAAAAGAAAAAGCCTGGACATGATACTAGAGGAAATTATCCAGGAAAACTGTCCCGAGATCCTAGAACAAGAGGGGAAAGTAGAGATTGAAAGAATCCAAAGGGCAGACAGTCTTTTATTGTCCTTTGGGCATAGTTCCAAATTGCCCTCCAGAATGGCTGGATCAGTTCACAACTCCATCAGCAATGAATTAATGTCCCTACTTTGCCACATCCCCTCCAGCATTCACTACTTTCCATAGCTGTCATGTTAGCCAATCTGCTAGGTGTGAGGTGATACCTCAGAGTTGTTTTGATTTGCATCTCTCTGATTATAAGAGATTTAGAACACTTCTTCATGTGCTTACTAATAGTTTTGATTTCTTTATTGAAAACTGCCTATCCATGTCCCTTGCCCATTTATCAATTGGGCAACGGCTTGATTTTTTGTACAATTGATTTAGTTCTTTATAAATTTGAGTAATTAAACCTTTGTCAGAGGTTTTTATGAAGATTTTTTCCCAATTTGTTGTTTTCCTTCTGATTTTAGTTACATTGGTTTTGTTTGTACAAAAGCCTTTTAATTTGATGTAGTTGAAATTATTTATTTTTCATTTTGTGATTCTTTCTATGTCTTGCTTGGTTTTAAAGTCTTTCCCCTCCCAAAGGTCTGACATGTATACTATTCTGTGTTTACCCAATTTACTTATGGTTTCCTTCTTTATGTTTAAGTCTTTCACCCATTTTGAATTTATCTTGGTGTAGGGTGTCAGGTGTTGATCAATTCCTAATCTCTCCCACACTTTCTTCCAATTTTCCCAGCAGTTTTTATGGAATAGTGAATTTTTGTCCCAAAACCTGGGATCTTTGGGTTTATTGTATACTGTCTGGCTGAGGTCACTTGCCCCCAGTCTATTCCACTGATCCTCCTTTCTGTCTCTTAGCCAGTACCAAATTGTTTTGATGACTGCTGCTTTATAATATAGTTTGAGGTCTGGGACTGCAAGGCCCCCCTCATTTGTGTTTTTTTTTCATTATTTCCCTGGATATCCTTGATCTTTTGTTATTCCAAATGAACTTTGTTATGGTTTTTTCCAAATCAGTAAAGAAATTTTTTGGGAGTTCCATGGGTATGGCACTAAATAGATAAATAAGTTTGGGTAGGGTGGTCATTTTTATTATATTGGCTTGTCCTACCCATGAGCAGTTAATGTTTTTTCCAATTGCTCAAGTCTAGTTTTAGTTGTGAGTGTTTTGTGGTTATGTTCATATAGTTCCTGTGTTTGTCTCGGGAGGTAGATTCCTAGGTATTTTATTTTGTCTAAGGTGATTTTGAATGGGCTTTCTCTTTCTAGTTCTTCCTGCTGAGCTGTGTTGGAGATATATAGATAAGCTGATGACTTATGTGGGTTTATTTTGTATCCTGCAACTTTGCTAAAGTTGTTGATTATTTCAATTAGCTTTTTGGTTGAATTTCTAGGATTCTTTAAGTAGATCATCATGTCATCTGCAAAGAATGATAGCTTGGTAAGGGGGACTGATTTAAAGTAAATCACTGGAGTAAAAGGTAGAGCTGAAGAAGAAAGGTTAGAATTAGGGAAGGATATCAAAATGCCAGGGAGTCCACAAGTGACAGTCAAAACTTTGAACATGAATGGGATGAACTCACCCATAAAACATAGACGAATAGCAGAATGGATTAGAATCCAAAACCCTACCATATGTTGTCTTCAAGAAACACCGAGGAAAAGTAACTGCCTGACGACAGTGGTTGAGGGGACATGACAGAGGAGAGACTCTAAACGAACACTCTAATGCAAATATTAACAACATGGCAATGGGTTCGAATCAAGAACACATGTGATACCCAGTGGAATCATGCGTAGGCTACGGTGGGGGGGGAAGAAAATGGTCTTTATCTTTAATGAATAATGCATGGAAATGATCAAATAAAATATTATAAAATTAAAAAAATTAGATGCTGAAAGACCCTTCTGAGTAAAGATCTGGCTTTATTGTGACAAAGAAATCACATGGCCAGAAGTCTGCAGGTTTCCTCCCAGTTCAAAATCTGGAGCACCACTTTGCAAATTGCACGTGCTTTTATAGTTTCCTGTCTGTACCTAACCCCATCCTTACCCCTAAACTCCACATTTCCCTGGCCCCTTCAGGAGGCCTCCAAGAGGTGTAGAAGGTGATTTCCTGAGCTCTGAGGAGCTTCAAAGAGCTATCAGGGTTTCTGGAGCTCCTTCTGGAGCTGGGGTTTCTAGAGCTCCAGAGCCTTCAGGTGATCCCCTGGTTCCTGTGTGAGCTACCTTGCTCAGAGTACCTTGTGAATGGATTAACATAATAACTCACTTATGATTAATATAATACACTTAAAATTATTCTAACAATATAAATAACTTAATAACTTTAATTACCCACTTAGTATCCTATAACTACTTGCCTAATCTGGTTATATACACAGATATTTGCATGAGACTAAATTCTTACTCTCAAATCACAGTGTTACAAGGTATCAAACTAAAGAGATTCTTAAACTAATAGAAATGAGGAAATTTTCTTCTTATAGATTACCATGAAGCATTGTATTTCTGAGAGTAGTTGTCATACACACTTTACCATCAATGTTGCTAATATTTCTATAAACTACTATAAAAATATTCTCCAGTTTCTGCTCGCTTCATTCTGCATCATTCCCACTAATCATCCTGGGATTTTCTAAAAGCATCCTACTCATCATTTCTTATACCCCTATAGGATTCCATCAAAATCATATAGCCCAATTTATTCAGCCATTTCCCATTTGATAGGCAATCCTTTCATTTCCAATTTTTTGCAATCACAAAAAAGAGTTTCTTTAATATTTTGGTATGTAAAGGTCCTTTATTCTCTTCCTTTGATCTCATTAGGTAATAGACAGAATCATGATATTGCTGGGTAAAACAATAGGTATAGTTTTACAACTCCTTGGATACAGCTTCAAATTCTTCTCTAGAGGGGTTAGAACAATTCAAAATAACAATAAGAGTGTTAGTGTCCCAATTTTTCCAAATATGCTCCAACATTTGTCATATTTCTTTTCTGTCATATTAGTATCTGGAAGGTGTGAAGGGGTAGATCACATTTGCTCTAATTTGCATTTCTTTAATAATAGTAATTTAAGAGTAGTATTCAGATATTTATCTACAGCTTTAATTCCTACATCTGAAAATTACATGTTCATATCCTTTGATCATTTATGAATTGGGGAATGATTGGTATTCTTAGAAATGACTTAGTGCTCTAAATATTTCAGGAAAAAAGTTCTTTATCAGAGAAATCTGCTGTAAATTTCCCCCACCCACTTTGCTGCTTTCCTCTTCATCCTAGTTATATTCACCCCATTTCTTTGAAATCATTTTATTTTGATATAATCAATATTATCAATTTTACATATCATAATGCTCTATATCTTGTTTGGCCATAGATTCTTCACTTATACATAGATCTGATAGGTAAAGTTTTCCATGCTACCTGATTTAGCTTGTGTTATCATGTTTATCTAAATCAGTTTTACCATATCTTTCAATATGGTGTTAGCTGTTGATTATACCTCATTTCTGCTAAACTACTTTCCAGTTTTCCCAGCAATTTTGTCAAATATGGATTTTTTTCCCACAAACAATTTCACTTACATTTCACTTTGAATATGAGCATATAATTGGGCAAAAGGAAACCACAAATACCAAAAAAGGGGGTGGGGGGAAGAGGAAGAAGATAATTTAATAGACTTTAAATAATAAAAGGGGAATAAAAAGGGAGGGGCAGAAAGGAAGGGTGGGGAGGGAAGTAATTCAAGGGCGGGGAGTGTGTGGGGTAGCTTAAAAAGACCCCAAAAGAAAATTAGAGAGGAATATGAAGGGAGAGGAGAGAAAGGAAAGTAAAATAAGGATAGGGATTAGGGGGACTGATTAAAAACAGAATATTGATAAAGAAGGAAATAATGAAAGAGGAAAGAGCTGAGCAAGGAGAGAAAAAGAAAATGTTGGGAAATACACAAGTAGTAATCATAACTTTGAATATGAATAAAATAAACTCACCTATGAAGCAGAAGTAAATAGCAGTGTGGATCAGAAACCAAAATCCTACCATATGTTGTCTACAAGAAATACACATGAGGAAGGTAGTTATGCATAGGGTAAAGGTATGCAGATGGCGCAAAATGTATTGGGTATCAGATGAAAACAAGGCAGGAGTTACAATCATGATATCTGACAAAGACAAAGTAAAAATAGATCTAGTTAAAAGAGATAGGGAAGTTAATTACATCCTGATAAAGGCAGTATAGATAATGAGGAAATATCAGTGCTCAACATGTATGCACCAAATGGCATAGCATCCAATTTTTTAAAGGAGAAATTAGTGAAGCTCAAGAATGAAAAAGATAGAAAAACTATACTAGTGGGAGATCTGAACCTTCCTCTAGAACTAGATAAATCAATCCAAAAAATAAATAAGAAAGAGGTAGGGGAAATAAATGAAATCTTAGAAAAATTAGAGTTAGTTGATATGAGGAGGAAAATAAATATGGACAAAAAGGAATACACCTTCTTTTCAGTAGTATATGGTACATTCACAAAGACTGACCATATACCAGGGCATAAAAACATTGCAAAAAATGCAAAAGAGCAGAAATAATAAATGCAACCTTTTCAGACCACAATGCAATAAAAATAATAATTAGTAAAGATATAGGGAGAGGCAAATCAAAAATTAATTAGAAATTAATATGACTCTCCAAAATCAGGTAAAGAGCAAATCATAGAAACAATAATTTCATTGAAGAAAATGACAATGAAGAGAAATTCTTTCAAAATCTATGGGATGCAGCTAAAGCAGTACTTAGGTTGAAATTTATATCCTTGAGTTCACATATTAATAAATTAGAGAGGGTAGAGGTCAATGAATTGGGCATGTAAATTAAAGAAATTAGAAAGTAAAAATATTAAAAATCCTCAGATGAAAACTAAATTAGAGATCCTAATAATTAAAGGAGAAATTAATAAAATTGAAAGTAAAAAAAATTATTGAATGAATAAACAAAACTAGAAGCTGGTACTTAAAAAGAAAACAAATAAAATAGACAAAGTATTGGTAAGTTTAATTTTAAAAAAAGAAAAGAAGAAAACCAAATTCATAGAATCCAAAATGAAAGGGAGACCTGACCTTTGAATGAAGAAGAAATTAAGGCAATCATTAAAAATTATTTTGCACAATTACATGGCAATAAATATCGCAATCTAGATGATATGGATGAATATTACAAAAATATAAATTGCCTAGATTAGCAGCAGAAGAAATAGAATCCTTAAATAACCCTATCTCAGAAAAATAAATTGAACAAGCCATCAAAGAACTGCCTAAGAAAAAATCTCCATGGCCTGATGGATTCACAAGTGAATTCTATAAAAAATTCAAAGAACAGCTAATCCAAATACTATAAAAACTATTTGACATCATAAGCAAAGAAGGAGTTTTACTAAATTCATTTCATGACACAAATATGGTACTGATTCCAAAGCCAGGTAGATCAAAAACAAAGAAATAAAACTATAGAGCAATCTCCTTAATGAACATGGATACAAAAATCTTAAATAGAATACTATCAAAAAGACTCCAGCAAGTGATCGATCACAAAGGTTATTCATTATGTTCAGGTAGGATTTATACCAGTAATGCAAAGATGGTTCAATATTAGGAAAACCATTCACATAACTGACCATATCAACAAGCAAACCAACAAAAATAACATGATTATCTCAATTGAAGCAGAAAAAGCCTTCAACAAAATACAACACTCATTCCTATTGAAAACACTAGAAAGCTTAGGAATAGATGGGCCTTTTCTAAAAATAATAAACAATATATATTTAAAACCAGAGGCAAACATCATCTGCAAATAGGGATAAATTAGAAGCATTCCCAATAAGATCAGGAGACAAGGATGCCCATTATTACCTTTATTATTTAACATTGTACTAGAAACACTAGCAGTAGCAATTAGATAAGAAAAAGACATTGACGGTATTAAAATAGGCAATGAGGAGACCAAGTTATCACTCTTTGCAGATGATATGATGGTCTACTTAAGGAATCCTAGAGGATCAACTAAAAAGCTAGTGGAAATAGTTAACAACTTTAGCAAAGTTGCAGGATACAAAATAAACCCACATAAATCATCAGCATTTCTATATACTTCCAACTCATCTCAGCAACAAGAGTTAGAAAAAGAAATTCCCATTAAAATCACCACAGACAGTAAAAAAATACTTAGGAATCTATCTGCCAAGATATATATAGGAACTATATGAAAATGACTACAAAACACTCTCCACACAATTAAAACTAGCACTAAGTAATTGGAAAAACATTAATTGCTCATGGGTAGGATGAGATAACATAATAAAACTGACAATCCTACTCAAACTAATTTACTTATTTGGGGCCACACACATCAAACTACCAAAAAACTTTTTTTTATAAAATTAGAAAAAACAATAACAAAGTTTATTTGGAAGAACAAAAGATCAAGAATATCAAGGGAAATAATGAAAAACAAAACTGCGAAGGAAGGTAGCCTAGCAGTACCAGATCTTAAACTGTACTATAAAGCAGTGATCATCAAAACCATATGGTACTGACTAAGAGACAGAAAGGAGGATCAGTGGAATAGAATTGGGGGAAGTGACCTCAGCAAGGCATTCTATGGCAAGCCCAAAGATCCCAGATTTGGGGACAAAAATCCACTATTTGATAAAAACTGCTGAGAAAATTAGGAGACAGTATGGGAGATATTAGGTTTAGATCAACACATCATACCCTATACCAAGATAAACTCAGAATGGGTGAATAACTTGAACATAAAGAAGGAAACAATAAGTAAATTAAGCAAACACAGAATAGTATACTTGTCAGATCTTTGGGAAAGGAAAGATTTTAAGAACTATCAAGACTTAGGAAAAATCACAAAATGCAAAATAGCTCATTTTGATTACATTAAATTAAAAAGGTTTTGTATAAACAAAACCAATGTAGTCAAAATTAGAAGGGATGCAACAAATTGGGAAACAATCTTTATAACAAAAACCTCTGACAAAGGTCTAATCACTCAAATTTATGATGAACTAAATCAATTGTACAAAAAAAAAAATCAATCCATTTCCCAGTTGATAAATAGGCAAGGGACATGAATAGGCAATTTTCAGATGAAGAAAACAAAACTATTAATAGTCACATGAAAAAGTGTTCTAAATCTTTTATAATCAGATAAATACAAAACAAAACAACTCTGAAGTATCACCTCACAACTAGCAGATTGGCCAACATGACAGCAAAGGAATGTAATGAATGTTGAAGGGGATGTGGCAAAATGGGGACATTAATGCATTGCTGGTGGAGTTGTGAATTGATCCAACCATTCTGGAAGGCAATTTGGAACTATGCCCAAAAGGCACCAGAAGACTGTCTGCCCTTTGATCCAGCCATAGCACTGCTGGGTTTGTACCCCAAAAAGATAATAAGGAAAAAGACATGTACAAGAATATTCATAGCTGCTCTCTTTGTGGTGGCCAAAAATTGGAAAATGAGGGGATGCCCATCCATTGGGGAATGGCCGAACAAATTGTGGTATATGTTGGTGATGGAATACTATTGTGCTAAAAGGAATAATAAAGTGGAGGCATTCCATGTGAACTGGAAAAGACCTCCAGGAATTGATGCAGACTTAAAGGAGCAGAACCAGGAGAACATTGTACACAGAGACTGATGCACTGTGGTAAATTCAAATGTAATGGACTTCTCTACCAGTAGCAGTGCAAGGAAACAGAACTATTTGGAATAACATATGAGAAAGAACACTATCCACATCCAGAGGAAGAACTGTGGGAAAAGAAACACAGAAGAAAACCAAACCCTTGATCACATGGGTCAGGGGGACTATGACTGGGAAAGTGGACTCTGAAAGATCACCCTAGTGCAAATATTAATAATAAGGTGTTGTGTTGATAATAAACTGGAGGAACTCCATGCCAACTGGAATGACCTCCAGTAATCGATGCAGAGCCAAAGGAGCAGAACCAGAACGTTGTACACAGAGTCTGATACACTGTGGTACAATCGAATGTAATGGACTTCTACATTAGTTTCAATGCAGCAATCCTGAACAACTTGGAGCCATCTACGAGAAAGACCACTATCCACATTCAGAGTCAAAACTGTGGAAGCAGAAACCCGAGGCAAATTGTGCATCATATATGGGAGGGGAATGATAGGAGAGGAGGGAAGGAATATGAGCTTTGTAATCATGGAAAATTATTCTAAATCATCTAATGAAATAAATTTTTTTTCAAAAAAGAATGTGAGGAAGTCCTCTATTTCAGGCTCTAAGATTTTGGCACATAAAATAATTTCTTGCTCCTCATAAGATTAGAAACTTCTTTCTCTCTACAAAGAAGGAATCAGAAACTATATTGATCTGCATGCTAGCAACAGTGTACTTTTCAGAGCAAATTTAAGTTTATATCCCTCAAATATGACATCTAGGTGACAAAACAGATGGAATGCTGGACCTAGAATCGGAAAAGGGCATCTTTCTGAGTTAAATTGTGGCCTCAGATACTTATTAGCTGTGTAAAAATGAGTTGGAAAATTAAATTACATACCACTTTAGGATCCTTGCCTAGGAAACTCTAAATAGAGTCAGAAAGAGTGGGACACGTCTGAAAGGATTAAACAACATTAACAAAAATCCTTAGAATACAAATATTCAATATTCAGCTGAAGTAGATTCCTTGATATTAAATAAACATAAAAACTTACTCTGTGCCTCAGTGTTTTGAACAATTTTTCTTTCCAGATCTCCTACCTCTTGTAGTCACTAAGGCCATGAACGTCCCAATTCAACTGGGAATCTATACTCGCTGATACAGCAATGTTCAATGATTTCCTTCAGCATTTGTTTGTATTGAGAAGACATTGAAGAGAAAAAATAGATGGATATTGTGTGGATAGAGGATAAAGTCTTGGTGTGACCCCACCTCTCTCTCTCTCTTTCCTTGAATGCAGCTGCTGAAGCTGGCTTTGAGCCAGGCAGGAGAATTTACACACATCATCTTACTTTAGTTAGGTAGTTAGGTTTTGTATTTTTTTATTTCTTCTACTTCAAGTGATTATTAATAAATATTATAAATTAATACTTGGAGTTATTGATATTAATGTTTATCTTACAAGAGATACATACAAACGTAGATCACTGTGTATATATGTATATCAGAATAATTTGTGAATGAGCAGCCCTGAAAAAGGTATGAAGTCCTCAGACCAGAGGTGCTAGTCCTCCATGAAAACCCAGTACACCAACACTCCTTTGTGGCTCCAATAAGCTATAATATGCAGTGGCCACACACCAGTAAAACCTTCTTTGTAAACAATCTAAACCAAGTTAAGGGTAACTGACTGGCTTCAAATCTCATCAGTTGGGATGTCTACCTCAAGCACATGAAGATAATATCCACCAGAATCGGCAGATGAAAATTCATTCCAAAATGGCCATGAGGCAGCTAAAGCATGTGTTATGGAGCAAAGGAAGAACAACAACAATTTGGAAATGTAATTTAATTAGGGTGCTGTTTGTGACCCAACAGGACAACAACAACTACATGAAGGAATAGGAAGTTTTTATATAATTAATTGAAATTTCATTCAGCATGATCCCTACATTCTAGCACAATGCATGTCACATGAAACAGGCTAATAAAAATGTTTTGTACAGAATTGTACTCGATCTCATTTGGTTTACAATTCAGGGATTTCACTAATCCTGACTTGTTTCCTGAAATAAAAATTAATTTTTGCTTTTTAAAAGCTGATGATAAATCATTATGATGTTTGAAGGATAAAAACTGTGAAAATACAAAAAGATCACGTAAGGACACAAGGACACTATAAATAAGCTATGGTATAGGAACATCAGTGAATTTATGGACATACATAATTCCTTACTTTTCTACTGCGTGTGCCTATCTCCTCTGCCTATCTCTATAGGATTGAAATCAATCCCTCTGGTTTGGTTTGGGCACAGAAAAGAAAATGACATCTTGAATTACACTTACTCATCTATTAATTCTGTTATGCTGCCTTTATGCCTCTCCAAACAGATTGCACAGAGGCCATAGGTGATATATCATCATATTCTGGTACTATTCGGTTATCATGCCCCAGAAATGAGTTGAATTAAATGAATAAGCAATTTCTGTTCTGAAGGGATAGATCACATCTTTAACAAATCAAACCCAAATTCTAGAAGGAAGAAAATACTTACTAGAATTGGAAGATAGCTATAACACAGAATTGGATGGAATTTATAAGTATAAATGCTGCAAGGAAGTTCTAGTATTTCATACTTTTCATGAAAAGGCACAGATCAATTTGAAAATGGAAAGGAGAGAGAAAAAGAAATCTCTTACATCTTAAATCTACAGAGTCGTATTCAAATATAAAAAGGTGAACTGAGAGGGCAGGTCTACTCGTTGGGAAGGTTTTTACTTGGTTCAGAACCATCAGAGGCAAAACAAATGAATCGAGAGAGCATTGCCTCATCTAGAGGACACGGTGAATTCCATCAAGGAAGACAATTTTGCCCACTATTTGGAGCTTCTGTTTTCAAAACAGAGCCTAGAATTTCTTGATCTTTGCTAATTGAATCACTAATGCTGCAGCAGGACACATTATAAAGGATTTGTCTATTTGAACCCCAAAGAGCAGATTGGTTGAAAATATGCAACAGTTCCTTACCTGTGGGACCTTATAGAGCCCCAGAATGGTGGCCATGGACATGGACAGTGCAGATGATATCCCTCCAATGACCGCTACTGACTTGTGCTGCCTGCCACAGCTATAATTAGGGATGGTCAGAGACCTCCCTGATAAATACGTCAAGGAGTTCTCCACAGCTACTTTGTTAGAGTTTAAGTTATTGAGTAACTGGTATCCCAGGGTTATGTTGGGCAGCAAATGGGGGTCCTTGTTGATCTGATCCACAGCAAATTGCAAAGTGAGAAAATGTTGGTAATTTTTGAGCATGAACCTAAAATGACAGAAAGTGAAGAAATGGGCAAAACTTGACATGCACAGAAACAAGGTGTCATAGTGGAGAGACTGTGGGTCATTAGGGGAATCCTTTCAAAGCCATGAAAAGAGGTGACCAGTGCTTAAAGGGCAGCCATTAAGTGAGTGGAAAGAGGGGACAATGTAGGAGTTTAGAGGTTGGTAGAGATTAGGAGTAACCAACTGATTGGTTTCATCCTTAATCAAGCACTGGATTATACAAAGGTTTATATGAACTCTACATTGGATAGAGGGAAGACAGAAAGAGAAGATCAAAATAATGGTTTCTGTATTCTCAGTATATAGCAAGATCCTGCTATCAGCTGAGAATAAGGATACTGAAGTGTTCTATGAAGTTTGTGAATGTAAATAAACACACTGATGAGCTGTTGGGAAGTAATACCCAAGTGGCCTTGTATCAGGGAGAGCTCAACTGGGATGACATAATACAATTTTGTAGTAGATCTAGTCTGCAGCATTTTCCCGACTGCTTAGTTCATTCATTTATTCATTAAGTATGTCTGCTAACTTCCCTTTGTGTGCCAATCACTGTTCTAGGAGCTAGAGATCAACATAGAGGAATTAAATCATCCTCGATATTTCTTGCTTATATTTTACTGATAAGAAACAAATTGCATGCATACAAACACACCCAACAAAAATGGAAAATAGATACACAAAATGGATAAAAATTGGAGGCTTTTTGATAGAGTAACTTGAAGACTCAGTCAATTTCTTGTAGAAAGTGGTACTCAAGGTGTGCTTTAAAGGAACCAAAGGATTAGAGTGAATGAGACACATAAGAATATCTTGCAGACATGGGGAACAGTCTGTGCTAAGATGTCATGGAAAGAAATGTGACTGCATATATGAGATAGAGCAAGTAAATCAGTTTGGATTCAATGTAGATTACTTCAAGGGGAATATTGTTCCCTTCTAAGGCAGATAAGCCTGGGTCAGAGCCTGAAAGGCTAGCAGACCTCAAAAGATGAATTCTTATTGGGTTTTTCAGGCAATAATTATCCAGGGATGTTCATTAGTGCCAATATGGACACAAACTCATGTTATCAAATACTCTTCTGGCCATTCTGAGAAGACACAAATCATTCCACTCAAAGGTTCATCTCTACAAAAAATATGATAAGGGTTCCTTTGACATTTTATTTCAGCTCCTTCTCCATGGAAGAGGACCCCACAGTCTCCAAGAGAAGGCAGGCCATATTTAAATAACATTAACCATTAGAAAGTGTTTGTCCATTATCAAATTTGAACCATCTCTCCTATTAATGATCTTTGGTATAAGGCAAAAAAAAAATCAATGAGTCTTCCAAATTAAATGTCTTAAATGTCTTTCACATTATATATATATATATATATAAAAATATATATATATATAAATTATCATGTTCCCCCACCCAGGTTTTTAAAACCACTAGGATTCTTTAAAATTGAATACCCTATGAAATGTCTTAAGACTCTTTCTTCAGCATACTTCTTGCCCATTTACACAAATTTTCTTAGCATCATCTACATCCTGGGACCAGAAAATAATGCAGCACTCCAGAAGTGACCTGATTAGAATTTTTGAATTTCTTAGTTGGATAAAATTCTACACTGATGGTAAGATTCTCAATGATTTCTCTTTTCTAGTGTCTTAGGTAAGTACTCTTAGATCCTTTGGCCAGTTTCCTGTGTAAAGATAGAAAGACTCTCCCAACCCAAATCTTATCCGAGGCTGACATAAATAAATGATTCCAAGAACTTCATCAATATGGTTCTGATGAAGAATACTTTCTTCCAAATATGGAAGCAATAACTTCTCAACAAAGGATATTCTTGAGGAATATCATTTTGCCACTTGAATCCCAACTTTACCCTACAAGAGTTGTTTCAGTCTGTAAGAATTCATGATTCTTTCAATTGAGATCTCCTGTGTATGTAGATTTTCTACTTTCCTGCTTGTTAAACTGCACAATGATTTTAAAGCCTTTGATTTTATCTGTTTCCCGAGTACCAATATGATAGACATTTCCAAACCCAAGTCCTTGATTTAACCAAATCTGTGAGGCCATATAAAATATTACTCTACTGACAGAGTCAATCAGTCAAAAATATGGATTAATATATTTCACCAGGCAAGAAAAAAAAAACAGAAATAGCAACTTACTGCTTGGCTGCACGAATCCATCTAGGAGAAGATGAGAAGGTTGACTGGTAAATATTAAGCTCAGTGATCGAAAACATGGAGAAGAAGCCTGCTATGACTAGGTCTCCTTCCTTTGTATATGTAGGATTGTACGGTCTCTTTAATTGGCAAGCATGCTCCCCTATCTGGTACTCAGAAAAAGAAATCTGAAAAAGCAGAAGGATCACAAATAATATAAAGAAAGGGAATCCTAGTTTGCTCAAACCCATGGGGACTATCCAAAATCAATAAAGTACCAAGGAATCAGAGAGTCTAAGATTACTGAAGTTCTTTTTTCATTCAGCTATCAGCACATTCTCTGAGACTAAAGACTTTTCTAATAGATGCTCAAGTTTTGCACGGTCCCTAATACTTGGGAAATCAGTGTCTGACAGGAGACCGGCCCCTGTTTAAGACAAAGGGTTTCAGGGGATATTTATAGGACACTTTTGCCTCCTGGATATTATTCTTCTTGGTCCCTCTGGAGAGATAAGGAAAGTTGCCACATCTTCAGACCTCTGGAGTACAATTCAAACAACTATGTTGACCAGTGTTTGAAAGTGAGAGCATCTGGGAACCAATCTGCCCTGCAACTCTACACCTGCAGCCTCCTTTTTGAGTTAAAAACTCAAGGGACAAAGTAGCTGCTTTTCTGCTTTCCGTCCCTGAAGTATCCGTAGCTTCCCGGAGTTTTGAGATGATCCAAAAGTCTCTCTGATCCCTCTTGAGCTGGGTTTCAGGGTATTCTGAAGTAATACTTCCATTTTCACCAGGCCAAATCACTGCAATGACTCAGTATCACCAGACGTTAAATGAGTCAGAGGAGAGTCTGACATGAGAAGGGCACAAAAGGAAACGTGAATGATACTGACAAGATCTAATAAAAATAGAACCTTGATGATGTTTTAGATTAAAGTTTCCTTCATCAAAAATCTGCCCATACCTCTCTCTAGTACAGGAGTCCCCAAACTATGGCCCGCAGGCCACATGAGGCCCCCTGAGGCCATGTATCTGGCCCCCACCACACTTCCGGAAGGGGCCCTTCTTTCATTGGTGGTCAATGAGAGGAGCACTGTGTGTGGCAGAGTCACTTACATACAGTATTACTTCCGGTGGCATAATCTTTGCGTGGTGCCTTGTTGTGAGAGTAACTGAAGGAGAACGAGGCACCGTACAAAGGATTATGTGGCTGCACAATGGAAGACATCAGTATGGTGAGCAGCAATCTGGGGAAGAGGATTCCACACTGTGTGTACTGCTGCCTTATGGGCCTGTGCAAGGTGGGACAGACCCATCCTAGCCAGTGCTGCAGCCTCCACTATCCCAGTGTCACAGGCCCAGAACTGCCTCCAGTACTGTATACACACATTGGATAGGGGTGATCTGGCCTGTGACATCAGCGGGGGGCCTCTACTGTGAGAAGCCCACCACAGCCACTGGGTGTGTTATAAGACACCCTCTGGTTTGGGGGCATCCAATTAATATAAGACAGTGTCTTATTTGGGGGGGAAACATGGTAGTACAATGGCCCTCACACTCCCCCAGATGCCCTACATATCATAGAGGCCATTATGTTGTGCATCTGGGGGAGTATGAGGTTGCCATTTTACTATATGGGGGGATTGAGGCATTTGTTTTTCATATTTCGATCTATAATTTCAGATCCATGAATACAGACCTCAAGAGGACACACACTACTGTCATGCCGTCTTTTTCCTGCTGTAGAATCTGGTTGCATGGGACTTACCCACAGATCTCAGTGCAGTTCTCACAGGGTAGCATGAACTGGAAAGTTGGTGGAGGAACTGGCTCTGTAATTGTGATAGTGCCTGCACCGCACCAGTGTGAGCCTGAGGTAAAAGTGGAGTTCCACCAATATGGCCCCTGGTAAGGCTGAAATGATGTGGACTGGGAAGGCTGCATTGATGGACACAGATCAGACTGCATTGATGGGCAATGCAGTTGGTATGCCTCTGTGTGGACAAAATTATTGTTGGCATATTGTTTTTGTAGGGCTGAATATATATATATATATATATATATATATATATATATATGTATTTTACTAATAGCAATTTGGAATCTCTTGGAAACAAAGTCATAAAGAAAGAGAAAAATTGACTCAGAGTGTAGGATGTTCAAAGAACAGTGGACTTAACATTACTTTTTCATGCAGTACAAGGAAAGAGTTGTGTGTTTGATATGCCAGAATATAGCATCTGTCTTCAAAGAATACAATTTGTGTTGACATTATCAAGCTCACCATGAAGATGAATATGATTGTTTGGTTGGAGATGTGAGAAAAGATAAAATATTAAAACTGAAAAATACATCAACAACTCAGCAAAATACTTTAGTGAAGCAGAAGCAGCTAAATATTTCATCATTGTGAGCAAGTTTTCAAGTTGCCCAGCTAATAGCATGCACTGGCAAACCATTTGTGGAGGAAGAATTTGTTAGAGTGACTTTTTTCTGTTTCCAAAGAGATGTGTCCAGAAAAGGCAGACATACTTAGTACAGTTAGTCTTTCAGGATCTACAATTACATGAAGGATTGAAGAAATGGGAGACAATTTACAGAGGTCTGTCCAGCTGCCTCTCTGAGGACCCAGGGTCTCTCTGCCCAGGTGTGGCATCATGGACAGAATAAGGAGATGAGACACACCGTGCATTCAACCCACGTATGTAGGCATCACACACAGTGCTCTGCCAGAGTATCACGGTACGTTTATTATATAGATTTTTTGGTACACACAAACATAATCAATTCGCTACATATGTGACATTCTACAGTTTGATTGGATATTATCAAGTCACCTAAATAACACTCTTGTGATGTTACTACAACAAAAGAAATCTGTGATCTTTTACCAGGTTTCTATAACACTGTAATAGATATGATTAAAGTGAATAAATCCATTTGTAAGTTAGTGCCCCTTGACCTGCTGAGAGGATCTTTGTGATTTTGGTCAGCTTTCACTATCCATCATAATTGAACTCCATAATAATTTGAACCCCAAAGAGCAGATTGGTTGAAAATATGCAACAGTTCCTTACCTGTGGGACTTTATAGAACACTAGAATGATCACCATGGACATGGACAGTGTAGATGACATCCCTCCAATGACCTCCACTGACTTGTGCTGCCTGCCACAGCTATAATTAGGGATGGTCAGAGACCTCCCTGATAAATACGTCAAGGAGTTCTCCACAGCTACTTTGTTAGAGTGTAAGTTATTGAGTAACTGGTATCCCAGGGTTATGTTGGGCAGCAAATGGGGGTCCTTGTTGATCTGATCCACAGCAAATTGCAAAGTGGGAAAGTGTTGGTAATGTTTGAGCATGAACTTAAAATGACAGAAAATGAAGAAATGGGCAAAAGTTGACATGCACAGAAACAAGGTGTCATAAGTGAGTGGAAAGAGGGGACAATTTAGGAGTTTAGAGGTTGGTAGAGATTAGGAGTGAGCAACTGATTGGTTTCATTCTTAATCAAGCACTGGATTATACAAATGCAAAAGGATCTCTTATATGAACTCTGCACTGGATAGAGGGAAGACAGAAAGAGAAGATCAAAATAATGGTTTCTGTTTTCTCAGTGTATTGGAAGATCCTGCTATCATCTGGGAATAAGGACAATGAGGTGTTCTATGAAGTTTGTGAATGGAATTGAACACACTGATGAGCTGTTGGGAAGTAATACCCAAGTGGCCTTGTATCAGGGAGAGCCCAATTTGGGCTACTACAATTTTGTAGTAGATCCAGTCTTCAGCATTTTCCGACTGCTTAGTTCATTCATTTATTCATTAAGTATGTCTGCTAACTTCCCTTTGTGTGCCAATCACTGTTCTAGGAGCTAGAGATCAACATAGAGGAATTAAATCATCCTCGATATTTCTTGCTTATATTTTACTGATAAGAAACAACTTGCACGCATACAAACACACCCAACAAAAATGGAAAATAGACACACAAAATGGATAAAAAGAAATTGGAGGCTTTTTGATAGAGTAACTTGAAGACTCAGTCAATTTCTTGTAGAAAGTGGTACTCAAGATGTGCTTTAAAGGAACCAAAGGATTGGAGTGACTGAGACACATGAGAACATCTTCCAGACATGGTGAACAGCCTGTGCTAAAATGTCATGGAAAGAAATGTGACTGCATATATGAGATAGAGCAAGTAAATCAGTTTGGATTCAATGTAGATTACTTCAAGGGGAATATTGTTCCCTTCTAAGGCAGATAAGCCTGGGTCAGAGCCTGAAAGGCTAGCAGACCTCAAAAGATGAATTCTTATTGGGTTTTACAGGCAATAATTAACCAAGGATGTTCATTAGTGCCAATATGGACACAAACTCTCATGTTATCAAATATTCTTCTGGCCATGCTGAGAAGACACAAATCATTCCACTCAAAGATTCATCTCTACAAAAATATGATAAGGGATCCTTTGCCATTTTATTTCAGCTCCTTCTCCACCCCACCTACTCCAAGAGAAGGCATGCCACATTTAAATAACATTAACTATTAGGAACTATTTGTTCATCATCAAATTTGAACCATCTCTCCTATTAATGATCTTTGGTATAAGGCAAAAAAAAATCAAGTGAGTCTTCCAAATTAAATGTCTTTTATATGTGATGTCAATTATCATACTCCTCCCCCGCCCCTCAGTGGTTTTTAAAACCTTTGGGCTTCTTTCTAATCTATTGCCCTGGGAAATTGCTTAAAGCCCTTCATCAGACTTCCTGCCCATTTGCTCCTTTTCACCAACTTTCTGTAGCATCTTCTACAATGTTGGGACCAGAAAGTAATGCGATCCACCAAAAGGAGCCTGACTAGAGTTTTGTCCTGAGAGACAATCACGTTCTTTGTGCTGGAAGAGAATTCTCCTGTTTCAGTCCCTTCATAGTTCTCTAAAATTGTCCAATGTTTTTTTTTCCTGATTGTAAGCACACATGAGTCCTAATATTCTTATCTTGCTGCTTTTGCAGGCAGAACATAAAGGAAATTTGACTCTGCTAAGTTTCTCCTTATTTGATTCATTTGCTAACATCAAACCTTCCAAGAATGTCCCTTGTCCTCAGTTTCCCATTCATTGGTTTATGAAACCTTACTAGTCCTGGGTCATGTGGCAATAGAATACGCTGCTCTCTTGTCCTTCACCAAGTCCTAGAAAAGACTGTGATTGAGTCATTGCATTTAGAGGACACCATGATTGAAACAAATAGGTCTTTCTCACTATACAGAAAAATGAGAGTTAATAGTTTTAGTAATTTACATTAATAGTTAATAATTTATAGAGCCTACTGTGATAGCAAAGTTTCCTTCTTTATTCCCAGAGTACTCATATGATCAGAATAAAGGTGAGATGAAGAAATTCTAGCAGAGAAAAGCATAATCAAGGATCATTAACTATGAGAAGGATTGAAAAGGAACAGAAGGGGCAGCTGGGTCGCTCAGTGGATGGAGAGCCAGGCCTAGAGATGGGAGGTCCTGGGTTCAAAGCTGGCCTCAGACACTTTCCAGCTGTGTGACCCTGGGCAAGTCACTTAAACCCCTTTGCCTAGCTCTTACCACTCTTCTGCCTTAGAGCCAATACCCAGTATTGACTCCAAGACAGAAGGAAAGGGTTTAAAAAAAAAAAAGAAAAGGAACAGAAACTTGAAGGAAGAACATGAGGAGCCATAATATCCTACCATGTAAAATGAAGGAGAATTAAATATGAGTGAGAAAAATAGTTGTCAGAGACTTCCCAGGTTAAGGTCCACACTTTAGCAAAACTTCTCCAGCAGGTTAGATAAGACTCACCAGAGGAATAAGAGATGCTGTGCATTCACCCATCTCTACCTGGAACACAATGCCATGATCTCTGAAGACACTGTGATAACCTCCTGGAGGCAATTCCAATATCCCAGCCCAGCCCTATGTCCCCTCTTAACATTTCAAAATCATCAGAAAGTGAAGAAACAGCAGGAAAAGGGAAGAAGGAAAATCAGAGTTAAAAGTTTTGTTAATCAAAGAAATGAGATTTTATTCTCTAAACGTTCAAAAAGAGCATCTCATTAGACAGAAGAGGAATTCTTTGGACAAATGATCATCTCCCATACAGGAAGCTTTGCTGTGATAGGAAATGACACTATTTTGAGGACAGAATCTTTTTTTCTTCAATTTTTTAACCCCTACTTCATGACATCCCATGGGGGACAAATAAGGAGAAGAAGCCCCCATGTCTAAGTCCCCTTCCTTTCTAAATGTGGGACTGTAATCTCTTTTTAAGTGACAAAGATGCTTCCCCATCTGGTAGTCAGAAAAAGAAACCTGTAAAAGTGGGAGGCTCACAAATAGTCTAAAGAAAGAGAGCCCCACTTTAGCCAAGCCCATGGCCAAAGTCCAAACTTGAGATAGAGTCAAGGAGTAGGGGAGTCAGAGAGGACTGGGGGGTGGGGGGGCTTGCTTCATTCAGCTATAGGCACATTCTCTGTTTGCAATATTTTTCTTTTCTAATCAATCCTCAAGTTTTGCTGTCCCACATATTTGAGAAATTCTAGTGGGAGTCATGAGACAGGCCCCCGTTTAGGATAAATGGAGAAGTTAGCCAGAACAGGGCATATTCATGGGACATTTTTGTCTCCTGAATATTATTCTCTTTGGTCCCCCTGGATAGATAAGGAAAGCTGCCCATCTTCATGCCTCTAGAGTGCAAGTTAAACAAGTATGTTGACCATGTGTGAGATCGAGGGCATCTGGGGATCAATCTGCCTTGCAACTCTCCACCTGCGCCTCCTTCTTGAGTTAAACTCGAGGGACAAAATAAGTTTAGAATCTGCTTTTCTTCTTTCAGTTCCTAAAATATTAGCAGCTTCCCTGGGGTTTGGGATTGTCCAAAAGGCTCTCTAAGCTCTCTCAAGTTAGGCTTCAGGGCCTTCTGGAGTAATACTTCCATTTTCATGAAGCCAAATGTCTTTGATGACTCAATATTACCAGATTATGAAGCAGGCAGAGGCCAGTTGGACATGAGAAGGGTGGAAAGGGTGAATGAAAGGATGGAGGTCCACAAGATCCCAGACTGAGATGAATTTGACATTTTTCTAGCCTTGATAACATTAATTACAGTGCTTTGGGCAGTGGAAGTACACACTAAGCCATTGCTTAATGAATAAATCATACTGATAAAAATGGAGCTTTACCAATGCTTTTAGGTTGATAAATGTCATTCTCCACAAGTCTGTCTATTACCTCACTAGTGGATCTCATGGGTTCAGAAGGGTAATCGTGCCCCATGCAACTGAGAAGGAATGTCAAGGAGGACACACAATTGAGCTCAGTTGGGTTATCCTCCATAACTAATTGGGAAACAATCTAGGAGAGAAATAAGAGTGAAGGGCCCAAGTGGACCACAATTAGAGTATGGTAGATGTGCAGGGACCCAAGTTTCTCTCCTAGATTCTGAATGACAAGATTTAATCATTTATCTGAAATAAACACATCAGGTGCTCATACTGTGCCACGTACCTGGTCAAACCTAAAGACAAGATTCATGACACTCCAAGAAATCGATGGTGTCCTCGCTGTTTGTTTCTCCTCCTTATATTTTGGTAACAGCCTAGTGAAATCTGCCCATTCTGGGAAACCCTCATTGAAACGAAGGGGGGTTGCACTATGTCCAAAAGAACAAGGTCCAAGAAACTGCAAGGCCATAGTGGATAGACATCCTGGAAGAACTGCAAGGCCACAGTCGAGACAGATTTCCTAGGAAAACTGTAAGACTCTCTACCCAAGACCAACGCTGTTGAATCCTCCCTTTAAGCTACTCTCTATAAATATGCACTCTTGGGTTTGCCCTAGGACGGTTCTTAAAAAAGAAGGAAATTTGCACAATGTATAGAAAGGAATTTGTGATCCAGAAGTGGACATGTATTCAGATACAAATTCCTGGAAAGTAATGAAGTAAATACAAATAATGTGTGCATACGTACTATAGAGAATTCAGTTTTACACCTAAATAGGTTAGGGGTATATGATATGCAAACTGTATGTCCTTAACGAGACTACCGTGACAAGCCCTTCTTGATATTAGGGCTTGTCGTGGGGATTACGTACACTTCAGTATAGTACTTTTCCTCTACTTACAGTAACGGCAAAGAGGAGGAGCCAGAAGTAATAAGAACACTGAATAGAGTTACTAGTTGATACTATGAATTCTAGTGTGGAAGAGATGCAACAAAGTATAAATTAGAATAATGTTGATGGACTTCAATTAGGAATGTAGCAATGTTTTGAGCTTTGGATGGGTTTGAGAGAAGTGCAGGTAAATGCTTTGCACCTCAGTTTGGTTGCACTGAAACATTGCTAAAGGACTTGATCGGAGTTATTGGAAGTGTGGAGTTCAAGGTGAAATCTACTAAGAGTAAATTATTTTGAAGGGAGTTTGATACATTCAAACTTTTAAAGTCATAGTAAGCTCACTGATTAAAGACGGATGGGATAAGGTTCCTAAGTAATAAACTCTAAACCAAGGGGAGCAGCCTTGGGATACATTGCTTGGCAGTTGTTAACCCCTTCCTTGCATACAGGGAGGAGAAAGGAGTGCTTGTAATTATTCCACACTGATACTTAGGGACTGAAATAGGGATCTAAAAAGGTAAAGTGGGCTTTAGCAGTATAGCCTAAAGAGGGGGTTTTCCATCCTTATCTATCTTTCTGTCATAAGAGGTTTCAAGGGAAAATGAAAATGGGTTTAAGTGTTTAAACTTACCTAAAATGGGTTTTTGTTTAAAATTATCAAATGACTTTCATCTCAATGGTTTTCCTCCCAGTGTATTAATGCTGGACTAAATTTATTATTACCTTTAACTTCTTGGTCTCAACAATAGATAATCAGCCTGCTTGTCAAAAGCTTGCTTTAAGGTTTACGGTCCTTACAAGGTTTCATATCTCCAAATTTGGAATAGATCCTGTAACACTAAATGCTTTATGAGATTGTTTTTAGAAATGTTCTGTGAGTTGCTTTTGAACTATGCATTTTAAGTATTGTTTGGATGTAAATAAAAGCTCATTGTTAACCTAACTCTACCATAGGTTTTGTTCAATACTTCGTGGTTACCTCAGTTTACCAATTTGTTCTATTAACTGTAATTTACAACGGATATGCCCTATCTTAAAGATGGTTCCATGATGTATTCCTTTAAATCAGAATTCTTTTGGGTTACCAATCAAAAACTGAAGTGATACCAAGGGGATGGTTCTTTGCCTTATGATGGTAAAAGAACATAAGAGAAAGTGTGGAGTTATGTTGGGTTTGAATTTGGAAGAAAGAGGGACTTTTCTCTAAAGTCCATGAAAGCCTGAGTATCCCAGTTTGTGAAGGAAAAATGGAAATTGTGTTCTGCTTTTTAAGCAGAGGGTTTTGAAGGAATAGAGAGGGAGAAGGTGAAAGAAAACAGACAGATGTTCTACTCTTATGAATGGATTTTTTTTTTTACTTAGGGATAATTTAACTTAGGGATAATTTCTAGAATTGATGTATGTAGTTTTGTAAAATCACAAATACTTCTGGAATTTCTCTGAAAGTTCCTTGGGGAGATTCCTTACTAATCTTGTCTTAGTTCCTTCAGATGGCCTAAGGACAGGAGTTCCTGTTCAGGTTTTGTGGCTAAAGTGAGATATATTAATTATTGCCAAAATACATAAGAATAATTGAGTGATCAGCCTTGTAGGGATAGCAAAGGCTTGTTTTGGGGGTATGGAGATGTTTTTCTGGTCTGCTGATAAGCAGTATTTCTCTCAGCTGAAATGGGCGAGACTTGTCTTTTACTACAAACAAAGGCTTCTGGGATTTAATGGTGACAAAGTACACTGAGGACAGTGAATGTCCTAGAATGGTTACAGAGGCATTTCCTGGGCTCACCTAGGAATAGGACCTTTTCTGACCATCTAGGCTATTGATTACCTGCATGTGAAGCCACTCACTGGGTCCTTTGGGACCTGAGGAAATATTTCCCTTTGTAACAATATCCCATGATCAGCACATAAGGCAAATTTTGATATTAAAGTTTCCATTTCCTCAAACAAGCCTAATAATTGAACATTCTCAAATTGTTAGGAATATACTTTGAGAAGAAGAGGCTGTGTGGTTCCCCTATGGCAGGGCCTGCCAGATGGCAGGATTCACTTACCAGAAGTTTATTCATAGATGGCTTGTATTTGCAGCCTTGATTTACCGCAGTTGAAGTTTGGTTCTTGAGCTTGGGAATATAGATCAAAGCTTTCTTGAATTTCTCCAGCATCTGGGAAATGGAAATTCATCTGTAAAATATTGTGACTCCAGTATTTATAGATGTTATTATTAATGTGTACTTTGCAAAAGGATATCCTTTAACAGAAACATCACATACCAGCTCTGCAAACAACTCAGGAATCCGATTTCCTAAAGGAATCTGTTCCTATCAGAAGATGATTTCTGATGATGGAGTCTGTTGGCTAAGATACCCAAATGCAAATGTGTAATGCCAATTACTGGTGTACTAATGTTCTGTTTCTATCTGGTATTCTAGTACTTCTATCTTAGGGGCCAGCTCTCCCCCTTCTGACTTGTCTGCCAATCAGGGGAAGCAGTGGCTGGACACCCTTCAGATCTCCAAGCAGGTCTCCATCAACCTGGGACCCTGGAATTCACTGAGGACAAGCCCCTAAAAACCCTGTGTCTGCAGCATTTCCCTCCCTGTTCAAGTTTTGGCTACTCCCCTGTGTAATATGTCTTCATATACATTTATAACCTTGGCAACTGTTCCAGCCTGAAAGCCCTGGACATTGCCTATAGCCAATCCCTCTCTCCTGACCATAGGCAGGGACAGCTCTACACCCATTCTCAGCTCTGAAGAAGCTACAGAATACTTGGACCTTTGCCCTTTTTCCCTTAGATACTTGGAGAGGGGAGGGGATGGAACAGCAGGGGGGGCACTGAACCAGGTGGGGCCTGAGATTCTGGCCCTCCTGGAGGCTGTGTGGTTCCCCTATGGATGGCTGGGCCTGCCAGATGGCAGGATTCACTTACCAGAAGCAGTGGGGAGACAGCTAGCAAAAAGAATACATGACACCACACATAGGAGAGGCACAAAACTGAGTGATATACTGGACAGAGACTTTTTCTTTCATACTATGCACAGAATATGCAAAGATATCACTTAGAGATGTGAAACGTGTGTGCAGATTAATCAAAAGGGGTAAACGAAAGAACCAGGGGGCACCAGGTGAAGAAGGCTGGAGCCAGGAGATCAGGGAGGTAGACTTTACAGAAATCAAGCCAGGGACATCTGGGTACAGGTGCCTTTTAGTCCTGATAGACACCTTTTCAGGTTGGGTAGAAGCCTATCCAACAAAACATGAATCTGCCTCAGGGGTAGTTAAACCTCCCCTAACCTCACTACCAGACTACCATATTTCGACATTTCCCCATCAGGTGCTTACTGGGCCTGCACCTCCTCAGGACTGACCCCTTGCATCTCCTCCACAACCTTGTCCCAGGACCCTGAGCTTTGTATCCTAGTCACCATCCTGCCCCGAGTACTATACCATCCGGGGACGGAGCTGCTGGACTATTGGGAACATCAAAGAATCGGCTGCCAGTAATGGGAACCTGTCCATGCACTGACCCTAGCCAAGCTCTTTGGCTTGGCAGGGATTGGCACAGGTATAGCCTCCCTCTTTCAAACAGCAGACCTAAGGCACCTACACACTGCCGTAGAGGCGGACCTCTGGCGTACAGAAAAATCACTAGACGCCCTCAAGAAATCGCTATCCTCCCCTTCAGAAGTCGTCCTCCAGAACTGAAGGGGCCTTGATCCTTTGTTCCTCAAGGAGGGGGGCCTCGGTGTCGTCATCAAGGAAGAGTGCTGCGTGTATACGGACCACGTGAGGATAGTCAGGGAGGCTTAGTCCAAAAACGCAAATGCACTCACACCCCACCTTGGTACCAGCAAGCATTTGTGAAATCCCCCTGACTCACCACCCTCATCTCCACTATAGCCGGACCGGTGTTAATTCTCTTCACTTTTTGACCTTATATAGTCCACCGACTGGTCCACTTTGTGAAGGACCAGGTAGGTTCACATCGTCCAGCTCATGGTCCTCAGGCAGCAGTATCAGGCCCTGACACCTCCCCCCTACCCATGGCTACGCTAATGCCCTGCCCCTGGAGGTCTCCACTTGCCCCTGAATAAGCATCATGAAATAAAAAGAACTGAGGAATGAAGGGAAGGGGGGTTGCACTATATCCAAATGAACAAGGTCCAAGAAACTGCAAGGCCATAGTGGATAGACATCCTGGAAGAACTACAAGGCCACAGTGGAGACAGATATCCTAGGATAACTGTAAGACTCTCTGCCCAAGGCCACAGCTATTGAATCCTCCCTTTAAGCTACTCTCTATAAATATGCACTCTCGGGTTTGCCCCAGGACAGTTCTTTTGGGGAAGTCCTAGCACTAGTAAATAAACATCTCCCTGCTACCTGTTGCATTGTCACTGCCTGTTGCATTGTCTCTGGGTGTTCCTTTGTGGGGTACTTCCACTCGGACCCTAACATCATCACTGTCTTCACATCAAGTCCCATTGAGGGACTTCTACTTGTCTTGGAAGGTTTTTTGTTTTTGTTTTTTATTTTTTTTAATTTGGAAAATTTTATTTAATTAACTACTTTAGAATATATTCCCATGGTTACAAGATCCATATGCTTTCCCTCCCCTCCTTCCTCCCTCCCCCCATAGCTGACATGCAATTCCACTGAGTTTTACATGTGTCATTCATCATGGCTTGGAAGTTTCTAATTTCCCCCAAAATCACAAATTCACAAAATCACAAAAATCACAAATGTAAGAGTAGAGCACACTAAGACTTTCTCACCTACTGCTACATTTATGGTGTGATTCAGCCTCCCTATATTTTACCCATACACTGCAGGAATGATGATCTCCACCCTGATTTCCCCTTCTAAGGCCTTCATTATAACAAACTCCCACCTGGTAACACCTATTAAAAAAGTTTCTTCGTAAAATTTCACCCTTTTAATTACGGGGTTTGCTTTGTAATGTTATATCAACTCATTGTTGTCACCCTGCATGAACTAACTACTTGGGATCCATTTCATGCTAAGTCTGGGATTAGGTACAGGCAAATTGGAGTGCAGCCTGTCATTATATCCACAGTGCCTAGCACAGTGCCTTGCACATAATAGGTGATTAATAAGTGCTGGCTGTCTCCTCATTCTCAAGGGCAAGATTTGGAGAGGATAAAATAATTCACTCTAAAGTACAGGCTGCCAAAATATTAGCACATGACTTCAAACTTGGACTGATGGACCAAAATCTGATCTTTTGTCCTACTTTTTTATGGCATTTGAAGCAATTATTCTTCATGCATTGTAATAAAAAATCATATTCTTTTAAAATGTAAAAGCCACTCTGACCTCATTGTCTGCATAAAAGCCAGGTGTCCAGAGGAGTTCATTTTACGTCCTCGCTCACCAAACTCTGTACTCAAACAATACAACAGTTCTACAAATTACAGGGTTCACCTGAACATAGGGAAAATGCTTTTGAATAAGGAGAGGAGACAGTTAATGGGAAAATGGCAGCAACAATTTCAGCCCAGAGACAACAATTATTCCCTTAAAAGTTTGGAAAATAGAGCAAACCTTGTCCTAATCATGAATCCATGAGTAAACCAGAGTCAGACCATTTGCCAGCCCAGGGCAGCTAAGGAGATTAAAAAAAGGGGGTCTCTATCAACAAGGTAAACAGAATGGCCTATGGATCCTGACACTGGGGCGTCACCACTGGCCATTCTACAGGAAGCATTGGTGTGGGAACTGATAAAGGAATGAAGCTGGAAACAAGGGCAAGGAGGGTAGAGTTCTCTACCTTAAACCTTAGCAGGAAAATCAGTGAAGGAAATGGAGTCCCTCTTTTTGCTCCTAGCTCTCTGGCTGTTCTGACTCTCTAACCATCCTGGAGCTTTTTATCTTATCACTTATCTCTGGCAAGTGGCAACATGGAAGGAAGTGCAGAGGCTACAATCCAGGATCAGATTTCTACCTTCGGTTAGAAAGGCTGGATACGTTGTTTCTCTCTTTCTTTCTCTTTACTAACAAATGCTTTTAAATATAAGCCTCCAAGATTGGTTTTTTTAATAACAGTCCTCAGTAGTGCTCAAGCTCTAAAACAAGAAGTAATTATAGAGCTCTGAGCTCAGAGAAAGAGCAGGTTCTCATTTCCAGACCCCAAACTAATCTGAGGACTAGAAAGTGGAAACTAGAATGTGTGAAGTCAAAGGTTTCCTTGAACTTCTAGTATTCTAAATCTATTGAGTGTTCGCTGGTACGCACCATCTGTATCCAGCAGCAGTCTCCTGGCAAACCCACAAGTTTGTTGTTCAGAACCAAACCCAATTCAGAAACTTGCATAGCTCTGGCCAGGAGAGCAATGAACAGATTTGGGCCCAGATCAGACCACTGGGGGAATATTAGAAACCTGTAGGACTCCACCCTGCATTTTTCTGAGATTCTAAAATAAACTATACCAAAGACCCTAAAAAGGAAGGAGAAACATTCAAGAGGACTCAAAATCAACCCAGAAATTCCTTCCCTAAGAGAGGAATGAGTAGTGAAAGTGAGAATACCATTAGAAGAAGCATGGATCATGAAAGAAATAATAAGACATTAGAAGGAGACTTAAAAACAACTTCAAGGAAACCTCAAAGAAAAACAGGGCTTGAGCAGAAATTCAACTAAAATTTCACAGAGAGAAAAAGCAAGAAAAAGTTTAAGGAGATAAAATGATTTTAAAATTGAATGAAATTTATAGTGAGAGAACTGCAGAAATAAATATGAAGAAAGGAAAAAAATGAATCTGAAAGAGAATTTTCATATGAGAACAAGTATAAAATTTTAATCAAGGAATAAAACTCCTTAAAAATTTAGATGCCCCCCAAAACGTAATGACTTCATGAAAAAAGTAGATATACAAAAATAAAATCAAAAAAGTATAAAATTAGAAAAAATAGAAGATATTTCAAAACAACTAAACTGTAAAACACTAATGAGAGAAGACTTCAGCATCTAAAAATATGATTAAGACAGATTCTAGATACTATATTTACAGAAGTCAAAAAAGTGGCCTTTTTTCCAGTAAGAATGAGGGATAAAAGAATCATTATAGCCAAGCTCTCCCAATACCTCTCCCCGTTAAAAAAAATAACAACTTTAAAATAATACTTCAAATTAAATTTTTGATTGGCATAAACAAACAAACAAACAAACAAAAAAGTCAGTCTAAGAAAATTTCCAGCCCAAAACAAGTTAGGAGGTGGGAAGAAGGCTGAGATCCTGGGTTAGGGGATGGCCCAGATTGTGGCAGCTGTGGGCCTGAGAGGTAGCTATGACAATAGCAGCAGTGATTTGGGGAGATTATAGCTCAGAGACAGTAAAAGAATTAAGAAACTACTCACAAAGAGATTATAGAAGAGCACTATGCTAATGCCAGGGAAAAACCTATGGACTGTTTGGGAATTTCATTGCAAATATCCAGTTGTGGATCCTAGTTCCAGGATGATGAAGAGTGTTTGCAGTTGAAAGGGAACAAGAGAATTAGACACAGGTCCAGGACAGAGAGGAGAGCTGATACATCTTCCTGAAAGTGAACAGGTGAAGAAAACAACTCCTTTAGAAGTAGAATTGGCCAGATGGAAAAGGAGATACAAAAGCTTAGTTGAAAAAAATCCTTAAAAGTTAGAATTGAACAAGGGGGAAGCTAATGGCTCCATAAGGCACCAAGAGACAATAATACAAAAATAAAAGATTAATAAATAGAAGAAAATGTTAGATATTAGAAGTATAGACATATGGGTACAGGTGTCTTTTAGTCCTGATAGACACTTTTTCAGGTTGGGTAGAAACCTATCCAACAAAACATGAAATTGCCTCAGTGGTAGTTAAACCGAACCTCACCAAACCTCACTGCCAGCTGCTGACTTTGCCTTGATTCCCAACCACCAGATGACGAAGCCATTGCCTTCAATGCTTCGTTCAATTCCCCCCAGGAGGATAACCCCCAAGGTTGCAACTGGAGCTACTGTGAAGAAGGCCTGACCATGCTTATATCCAGCCAAGCTATATGTGTAGGCAACTTTTCACAGGGTAGCCACTGGTGCCTTAATGACCCCCCTCCCCCTTCCTCAATAGGGTACATTCACCCTCTCTGTCTATATTCCCAGATGTTTTCTACAAAAGAAAAGTTCTTTCACTCTGTTACCATGTTGATTCTACTCCACCAGAATTCTTCTTAAGGTCCATTTCAAATTTATTTGGAGAATAAAGCCAGAGAGGTTTGAGGTTTCCTTGCATATACTCTGCCATGTAGGCTCCACTTCTCAGCTTTAACTTCATAAATGAATATTTTCTTTTATTTAAAATGGAAAAGAAAGTAGCCCAAATTCTCTAAAAATCTTGTCGAAGATGGAATTTTGTCCATATGTCCATATTTGAACTCAGGTGCTTAAATTTTGCCATACTCTACTACAGACTATAGTCAAGTCATTATGTCCTCTTCTAATCTTGCTTTGAGAACAAGAAGTCAGCCAGCATTTATTCTTCACCACACATTTTGTGTCATAGTTTGGATGAAGCCCACCCAGATGCAGTTCGGCAATTCACTTGTAAATTGTCATTGTAGGATGTGCCTGGGGGCTGCCTGCAAGGTTATAGGACTTGTTCACGGCCATATAGTTAATATAGATGAAAGGCTGGGGGTTGGTCATGTGTCAATGTAACTGAAGGTAATCATGGTCTAAGAATTAAATTGTTCTCATGTAGATAATTCAGGAGGTGTCACAGCAATGAGTTGATAGAACATTACAAAGAAAACTCTAATTCTTTAATGAAAAGACTGATATCTTAAAAATAAATAGTTTTAATATTAATTAATAATTACATAATGGGGTTTCTAATACTAAGGGCCATATAAAGGAAACTAGTATAGATTTCTGTATTCCTTATATGCAGGTAAAAAAAAAAAACACAAGTAGACTGGATCACATGATATCTGTAGAAATAAAAGATGAAGTGATAGCATACTCTGTGGTTACATTTGCCTGTACAGAGAAATCAGGGATTTCTCAAGGTTACGTGGTAATCCCACAATAAGAAACTAATGGGAAGACTGAGAATAGTGTCTTCCAGAATGGGCAAGTATATCTGGATTATCAAAATCTCTGGCAGAAAAAATGATGGTGAGGGTATCATCAATTGTTGAAATTCTTTTTATTACTATTATGCATATATTAATTCAGGGTTGATTTAGTGTATACTTTCACAGGCCAAAGCTTTGTGGTTAATGTATTCAAGGCTAGATTCAACACTGTCTAGGAACATTGGTCCATGTCATGGAAACTATCACTCTCTCTTCCTGACTTTTCATCTAAAGCTAGAATCTGCCTGATGTAATATCTGAAAATATTGAGTCATTGCAGAGAATTAGTTTGGTGAGAATGGAAGTATCACTCCAGAAGTCCTTAAGCACACAATTAAGACAGATAGGACAGCACTTTGGACATCTCAAACCCCAGGGAAGCTGCTAATACTGCAGGGACTGAAACAAGGAAGCAGGTGACCAAACTTATTTTATCCCTTTTTTTAACTCAGGAAGGAGGATGCAGGTGAAGAATTGCAGGTCAGGACGGTCCCCAATGATCTCACTTTCTGACTCTGGTCAACGTGTTTTTTTGACTAACACTCCAGAGACATAAAGCTGAGACCATTTTCACTCCCTATCCATAGGGAACAAAAGGAATAATATCCAGAAGGCAAAAAGTCCGATAAATATACACTATTTGGCTATCTTTTCTGTTTAACCAAAACAGAGGCCTGTGTCGTATCTCATATTAGGATTTCCCTAATTTGAGGGACTGTTCAAAATAGAACAGTTTAAAAAATTATTAAAAAATCAAAACCTTTAGAAACAGAAAATGTGCCGATAAATTCTTGAAAACATATCCGCAATCCTATTCGATTTCTCTACTCTTAGACACTTCATAGATTTTGGAATTTAGTCATGGATTTTGGCAAATTGGGGCCATTTTTATTTAAATTACTTGTGATCCTGCTTTTTCAGTTTTCTTTTCCTGAATATCAGATGGGAGAACCTCCTTGTTGCTTAGAAAGAGATTACAGGCCCACGTATAGAAAGGAAGGAGACAGTTATAGGGGCCTTCCTCTCTATGTATCTGAAGTGTGAATTGCATATTGACAAGTTATTTTTCAAACAACTTCCACTATGGAAAGCTCCAGAAACAGGACAGGTTGTTATTACTGTATTATTTTTCTCATTGGTGAAATGTCATTGATATTCCTGACTACCTGGTCTTTCTGGTAGAATTGGGTTTTTTGTGCCCTCACAGCATTGAGTAAAGAAAAGATTTTGGTTTGATGTTATAAGGAAAAAGGTATTGAGGAAATTGCTAAAATCATAGGCTTTTACATTGTGTATTGTGCAGCAAGCAGCCAGATAGAAAGTATGTATACACGGTATGTGGTAACATAGATAGCGAGAAATGCATCACCATGGATGGAAGGACATTGAGGACAATGATTGAGGAGACATAGCAGAGAGGGAATATACTCAATGTTGGGATTCAAGTGGCAGAATTAGGTTCCCCAAGAATACCCTTATTTGAGAAAAGGCTGCTAGTCCCAAATATAGAAAGTCAGATTTCTTATCAGAAACATAAAGATGAAGACGTTTTGGGGATCACTTACTTATAATGATCTGTTTGGATAAAATTTGCCAGGGAAAGTCTCTGAATCTGATGTTACAGACTGAAAGAAGGATCTATCATTGGCTTACTAAGGCATCAGAAAAGAGAACTAATTCAGAATTCGACAATCACTCTACAGATTTATCCAACCAAAACCTTCACATCTCATCTGTCTGAAAGAGATTTAGTGATGGAAAACTAAAAAACGTTTATCTTTCCCTACGAGCTGTTATGGGGTTTAGGAGAACTTGGTGGAATTGACTTTCTATGGAGTTTTATCATTATAATATAACAGCAAAAGATAAATAAAATATCAAATAATATTAAGCTTTAAATGACCACAAGTGCCATGTATTTAGATGCCTGAAAAAACTGTCAATTAAGAATATTGCAAAATAAGTTATATCGGGGATGATTTTTTGGTTCAATTGTTCCCCTTTTGCATAAGATTGTTCTCTTGGAACCTTTAGAGATTGCGTACATATAAAATCCCCTCATTTCTTTTTATAAACCACAATTGCATTGCTCTGATTTCCCTATTTTTCTTTAATACTCTTTTTCAAACTTCTGATGTTTAGGTTTAGGAGAGAAAATAGTGATGTAATCTGATTTAATAATTGCCACCAGATGGTCATCACAATGTCCTCCAAGAAAATGGCATCATGCTGTCTTCTAGGATATATCCAACCTGAGTTGGGTTAGCTGCATGATATTTCTTATTCCTCCTGCATGGTCAGCAAGTGGAATTTTACTAAAGCCTGGGCATGCAAAATCTCTCACAACTATTTTCCTTCCTTTCAATTAATTCTTCTCCATTATATAGGAAAAGATATTATGGCTCCTCAAATCCTTCCGTCCCAGTTGTACCTTTTTTTTAGTCCTTGTCTTGGTTTATAATTGTCTTCTTTTTTGCCAGAATTCCTTCATCTTCTTTTTATTCTGAACATACAACTCTGAGGATGGAGAAAGTATTTCAGCATTCTCACTAGGTTTTGTTATGACTAAAGAATTTCTTAAAACTAATAACTCTCAGGATTTTCTTTCTTAAAATCTTCAAAGTTAG
This sequence comes from Monodelphis domestica, assembly GCF_027887165.1. Taxonomy (NCBI): domain Eukaryota; kingdom Metazoa; phylum Chordata; class Mammalia; order Didelphimorphia; family Didelphidae; genus Monodelphis; species Monodelphis domestica. The sequence continues at coordinate 13,436,633 of NC_077232.1, read as the reverse complement.
TCACTGACCACTATTCTGAATATAATGGGATGGACCCCCATATTTTCCATCAATGTGTCCCCCAACTGCAATAACTCAAGTCCCACCTTTTCTAAGGGCTTGGTGAAGTACAAGAGAGCAATCCAACCTATTTTCAGATGGCCAAGAAATCTTTCATATCAGGATCACAAGGAGGAGCTAATGGCCCCAGAGCTGGGTCTAGAAGGAAAATTCACTTTTTTTTAATTCATTTAGGGATGTAAGATGGTAACTTCCTCCCACTGAAAGCTGATGTCACAGTTGGCATTACACATCATCCCTACCCTACTAATAAGAACTCAAGGAGATTAACTCTCCTCCACTCCACAATTCATTAAGTATCCAAATTCCTAGTCTCTAACCCAATACTTGTTCCAGCATTAGATCTCAAGTCACCAGATTTCTCCCGGCAATAAGGGAATGTTTGACATTATCCTAAACTTCATCATGAATTTTTGTAGAATGAATTAAAATAGCTTGTGAACAGTGAGTTAATCAATCTAAAGTGACCCAATCAGCAAGGATATCTTGATACAGATTGCCAAACTGACCCTCTTATAAGTTGAACCCACTATGGTAAGGTTCTTGGAAAAATATAGTCTCATTCTGACATCTTTATCATATTCAGTGAGAAAGGGAGAAGCTAAATGAATGGTACTTCCTCATCCTATGACATGTAATCTCATAAGTTATTTTTAGGTTGGTACCTATGATTAAAATTGGAAAATGTTGCCTACAATCATGGTAATGTCATGATCAGAAGTGCAACTAGGAAATGTTCCTATGTTGTCACCCCAGTTTCAAAGCAAATTCTTTGTCCTGAGTACCATTCACTAGGAAAGTATTCTCTCTCTTATTGATAGAGAACGTGCCATCTCACAACTATCAACCTGACTCATATGAGAGAATAGGAAAATACAAATACTGCTAATAATTTTCAAAAATTGGCACACTAGTGGATTGTTGGGGTAAATGTGTTCTAATCCAACCATTTTCAAAAGACATTTGGAATCCTGTCTTATATGTTAGGAAACTGTGTATACCATTTGACCAAACAATACCACATTTAGATTTCTTTCCCAAGGTAAATGAAAATTATTTTCCTAAAATGTTTCTAGAGGTTCCCTTTCTGGAGGCAAAGAATTGCGACTGATGGTATGTCCATCAATTGGGGCCTGACTGAATAGATTTTAGTATAACTTTATGATGAAATACATCAGTATGAGTAAGAAAAGAAAAGCAAGTTGATTTTAGGGAGAAAAAATGCCTTGTGTGAAGCAATATAGAGTAAAATTAGCAAAACCAAGAGAAATCTGTATACACTAATAGCATACAGAGAAGAGTCTTAATAGTAATTGTATGATTAAATCATTCTGAGTAATATAATCATTCAATTACCAGTTTGAAAAAGAAAACATAGACGAAAAATTGAATAATAAAGATTTTTAAGTATATGTAGAATTAATTGGTGAGTAAGTATTTAGTATTCTTTATTGCCTATATGCTAGGAGTAGACACACTTATAACTCACTGATTGTTCAATTAACCTCAACGTTTTTTAACCTGTCTCCTGAGACCGGATATGAGCACAGTGCATATTACTTTTGACAATCACACAGGAGAACTGGGAGAAGGCGAGCCAGGAAAGCTGGATCAACATTCCTCAAAAGAGCTTAGCAAGCCCTTATAGCAGAGGTAATTATTCTTCCAGAAAATCCCATATGCCCCTCTGCCTCTGAATATACTCTCTTTAATTTCCCAAATAATTTACTGATTTGCTTCTGATTCTTCTTCTTTCCTCTTTTTAGAATTCTCTTAAGATTTGTTATTTTAGGGTCAGAATTTTTTTTATTTTTCTTAATGCCTTACCTTCCATCTTGGAATCAATACTATGTATTGGTTCCAAGGCAGAAGAGTGGTAAGGGCTGGGCAATGGGGGTTAAATGACCAGTCCAGGGTCACACAGTTGAGAAGTGTCTGAGGCCAGATTTGAACCTAGGAACTCCCGTCCTGACTCTCAATCCACTAAGCTACCCAGCAGCCCCCTAGGGTCAGAGTTTTTATCCAACTCTGGTCCTTCCTCAGAAATCCTTGATGGCCTCTATTTCTGCTTTACATCCATGATTGAGGCATCTTGGTGGCATCAAAAATAGTGTGCTGGACTTTGAGGCAGGAAAACAAATCTTTGTGAGTTCAAATCTGGTCTCAGGTACTTATTAACTGTGTTCTCCTAAGAAAGTCACTCATCACTATTTGCCTAAGTTTCTGTATATGAAACATGAATTTGAGAAGGAAATTGAAAACTACTCGAGGGTCTTTGCCTAGAAAAATCCCAAATTGGGCAGGAACAACATCTGAAAGGATGGAGCAACAACACAACAGCAGCAGCAGAAACTTTAGAGTGCAAATATTGAACATTTCTGCTGAACTCGACTCCTGGAGTTGATTTGGACAGACAATGTCATCTTCTGGTTCAGTGGCTTAGAGCAAGTTTTCTGTCCCGCTGTAGCATACCAGGCATGTCAGCATCTTGGAAATATGGTTGATGTTTTGTTATGGTACCCTGTATATTCATTTACCAGACACATGGTCAGATCACTTGGTGATCATTATATAGAAAGGGACAGTCCAAAGGACTAGCAAATTCCTGGTCTGGGAGTGGCCAGCTACAGAGTCCTGGCTCTGATAATATTCCTTTACAAAGCGCAGGTTGGATTAATCTCCTCCAATTTGATTTTGTCATTGCCAATTCAACCAATGTTAAAACCTATATCTTCTCACGTATTCATTTATCATCCCCTACTTGACATTCCTAAAGTCTCCAATAAAAACTGGGGAACATGTGTGAGCCGCCCTCTTACTTCTCCTGCACTTGCACTTGCTCTTGCTCCTTGCACCTCCTAATCATGCTATGGCCTATAATGGCCTCCTCATGTCTGACTGACTTATTCAGCACAGTTGCTCCTCACATCTCCCATTAATCTCTTGGCCATCTGGTCCATGGGTGATGTTCTGGAGTTCTCTGCTCCATGCATGTTCTCTTGTTTCACATACATGTAATTTCTCCACTTGCTTTCTCTTTCTAGAGAGGTAATTATGGAGCTTGCGACTCCCCATATGTTTTAACTTGTGATCTCTGAGACTTTATTCCTGCATCTCTTCTTCTGACTGCCTCATCTACCTTACATCCATGTTCCTCTAGCCAACAATTTCCTTCTCAGGTCACCACCAACAGGTTCTTTATATAGGAGCTGCTGGTGGATCCTATACCAGCCTTCTCATTTCTCCCTTTTGTAATCACGAAGGTCATGACCATCCCTCTCAAGGGTATATAAATTTATATATACATACATATATCAGAATAATTTGTGGATGAGCAACCCAAACAGGATTCAGCAAACCATAATACTGGAGGTGCTAATCCTTCCTGAAGACCCAATATACCTTTGGTGTCTGCCTACACTCACTCATGGCTCCTAGAAGCCCTCCCATTCAAAGTGACTCCACACCAGTAAATCCTTATTTGCCAGGAGTCTAAATGGGGCTGAGGATAACTGACCAGCCTCACAACTATTAACCAGATAGGATATATCTACCTCGGCCCACAAGGGGCTGCCCCATCAGAATGGGCTGATGGCACCAATTTGTTCCATAGGCCATGAAGGCAGTTAAAGCAAGTGCTACAGAGCAGAGAAAGAGTAGCAACTTGTGAGCATCATTTAATTGGTGTACCCATCTGTAACTGGAAATGGCAACAAGAACTGCAGAAAGTAATCAGAATCATTTTATGTTTTGGAAATTATCTTTTTCTTGTACTATGCCTATCACATGATACTGCTCAATCAATGTGGTTTGAATGGAATTATCCTGAATCACATTTCTGGAATTATGCAATGATTTCCCTGATCCTGACTCTTGAAATAAAGGCTAATTTTTATACCACCATTCATCAAACTCTGCTAAAAACAAGTGATGATCGATCACCATGATTTCTCAGGAATCAAAATTATGAGAATACCAAAGGATAAAGAGAGAAACAAGTAAAACATGAATACTTTATGGCAGAGAAGCATCGTTGAATTGATTAAAATCCATAGTTTCTTTCTTTTCTAACACATATCCCCATCTTTCTTGCTATAGAGGCACTCTTAGGGCTTGCAAGTAAAAGGCATATTGTTTTAGTATTGAATCAGCTCTTCATTCTGTCTGCTTGCCCTGATGGCTTTCTATTGTAGTGTATTTTTATGAATAAAAATTTAATATTTAAAATTGTGTTTGAAAAGAATTTCAGGAAAAGAAATTTGCTAAATCCTTGAATCCAGAAAAAAAAAAAACTCTTCAAAGAAAAATGCTTGCAGAAACCTACACTGCATCAAGAAGATACAGAATGAAGATTTGGGTACAATTGATTGAACAGAAGGGGATTTAACATTTCTTGTAAATGTACACTTTTATGTCAAAGGGGACTGCCCCCTAATTTGGCTTTTTGTCAATGTGCCTAGTAAATCACTGCCTTTTCTTTCTCTCTTTTCTAATTCTAATTTGTATAAATCAGTATTTAGAAGGTTTTAGGACTACAAGATGATTCTGTTAAAAGATAAATGGGGAGAGTAGTCTCCCAATGATCATGGGGGGGGGTGAAGATTGCATTTAGCTCTCCCCTGATTGTAAAAATGAAGTTATTTAACTCTTCCTTAATTGTGAAGATTAAATTGTAATCCCCTGATTGTAACCATGAAGGTACTTAGTAATGTACCTTCATGGTTACAATCAGGAGAGCGCTAAATTCCATCTTCACACTATCCAGACCACCAAGAGGTTTTATTTTCATCATAATATTCTCTGAGGATCCAGTTAGAAAAAGCATATCAGGCTAACTGATCAAGACTAACTAGAAATACATTAAACTGATGGGCAAAAAATTTGTGTACTGAAGGATATATTACATATTTGGCAAAACAGGCCCTAAATGAGGAAGAAATTTCTCAGCTAAAATTTAAATATCCCTGTAACACAGAATTGGATGGTACTTGTTAGCATAGAGTACTGAATGGATGCACTAGCGCTTCATACTTTTGGGGGAAACGTATAAATCAATTTCCAAATAAAAAGAAATGTTCTTCATCCTGGAAGTTTTATGAAGTGAGAGGGGAAAAAAATCTTGCTTCTCTCTAAAATTTTCAGAGGTTTATTCAAATATATAAAGGTGAACTGAGAGGATAGGATTTTAAGTTCAGAAGATTCTTTACTTGACCCAAAACTATCCCTAAAAACAAATACTTCATTATGACATCACCTCATCTGAAAAATACAATGAGTACCTTCAGAGAGGGGACTTTTTCCTTTTTTGTATTTCTAATTTCATGTCTGTGCCTAGAGCTTCCTGATAAATGTGAACTGTATCAATGGTGCCATTTGGCTATTTGAATGACAAAGAGCATCCTGGCTAAAAATACACAACAGTATTGCCTCTCTTACCTGAGTCCTAACATGGTAGCCATGGCCATGGACAGTGTAGAGGACATTCCACCAATGACAGCCACTGATTTGTGCTGCATTTCACAATTGTAGTTAGGGATGGTCGGACCGTTCCCTGACAGCCAAATCAAAGAGTTCTCCACAGCTAGTTCATTAGAATGGAAGTTACTGACCAACTGGTATCCCAGAGTTATATTGGGTAGCAAATGGGGGTCCTTGTTGATCTCGTCCACAGCAAATTGGAAAATGAGAAAATGTTGGTAATGTTTGAGCATGAACCTAAAGTGGCAGGAAGAAAATAAATAACTAGATCCAACTTGACAGAAACAGCAAAGTTTGATATTAGAAAGGATGTAGGTCATTAGTGTTATGTTTTCAAGGCTATATATATAGGGCGTGACTAATACTTAAAGAACAGTCATTGAGTGAAGGGAAAGAAGATGCTGGTGTAAAAGTTTATACATTGGTTGAAATTAATTAAGAGTGTACAAAAGACTGGGTCCATCTCTTCATCAGACATTGGAGTATATGAAGAAAGATTGGGAAACAGTGTGAATAGTACATTGTCAAAAGAGTGTGAGAAGGAGCAGATCAAACTAATGGCTTCTGTTTCCTCAGTATATTTTAAGGCGATGTACACAGCTGAATTGGAGGAGAATGACGCGATGATAGTAGAAGTTGCTAATGAAAGTGAGGATTTGGAAGAGCTGTTGTGGGAAGAAGAAGAAATCACGTAAGAAGCAGCACATGGAAGCACATTGTAACTTTTGGAATGAAAGCAGTGTGCAAGTTCTTGTGCCTTCATCAAATCTGTTTAGCAGCACCTGAGTAGGAATGAAGCAGAAGCTACTAGGAAGAATCAGGCCTGGCATCTGCCAACACTTAAACAACGATTGGTGCTATCCAAGAAGCCATCCCAGAAATTCCACAGTGGAAAAGACTAGCCATCTGTCCCTTCCTCTGCTCTCCTCATTCACTTATTAGTTAAATATATATTTACAAAAAAGCCTTCTATGTGCCAATGACCATTTTTGGAGCTTGGAAAGTAAATGTGGAAATTAAATCAGACTGTGATTTTCTTCCTTATATTTGATTGGTAGGAAATAAGTTGCACACATACAACATAAACAAATGCAAGCAAAGTACAAAGTAGATACAAAGAAAAGTGTGGGGTTTTGTTACAGTAACATGAAAACTCAAGGTAAAATCCTCATAGAAAACAGTAATCATGAATAGCTTTGAAGGAAACAAAGGATTTGGAGTGACTGAGTAGACATGAGAGCATCTTTCAGACCTGGGATACAGCCTGTGTTAAGGGAGCATGAAAAACCATGATTTCAAGCATGAGATAAAGCAAGTAAATTCATTTGGAGTCAACGTCAGTAACTTGAAAGGGATTGTTGTACAATAAACCTTCAAAGGAAAATGAGGCCTGTGTGATTCTGAAACTCTATAAGACTTTAACGGATGAGTTCTTACTTGGTTTTGAAGGCCTGAATTAGGTATTGGTAGTCCTTTGTGACTAGAACAGAGGAATAATATGTGCATATTTGTTATCAATAATTTGTTATCAAATACTGTTCTGGCAGCTCTGTAAAAACTAGAACCGCTTCTACCAAAGGTGAATCTTTCCAAGATATGTGAGGTCCTCTGCCCTTTTATTTAACTCTATCAGTATCCTGCAGTCTCTAAAAGGAAATCATCCCATATTTATATCACTGACCATTAGGAGGTATTTCTTTCCATTAATCCCAAAATAATTTACTGGCAAATTTAAACAAAATTTCCTATTCATAAACTTCACTTAAAAGTAAAAAATGAAGTGAGTTTCCAAAAGTAATCATATTTTAAACATTATAATATATAATATATTATTTCAATGTATTATTTAATATTAAATATATTATATCATTTATAACATTTCCCCCCAGTTTTCCACCTTCTCCCCAAACTTTTGCAGCATTTTCTACAATCCTGGGATCAGAAAATAACAGAACACATCCAATGTGGCTTGACTAGATTTTTATACTGAGAGACTCTCACATTTCTATAACATAGGACAATTCTTCTCTTTCCCTCATTCACTAAATTTCTTCAATATGTTTTTTCTCTTCATAACCATGCTTCAGTCCTAGTACTCTGGTGTTGTTGATCTTGAAGGCAAAATTAATAATGGATATAACCCAGCTAAGTTTCTCCTTATGTGATTATTTTTCCATCCTCAAACCTTCCAATACTGTACATTTTCCTGAGTTACCATTCATTGTTTTATCAAAGCTTCCTTACCAGATACTCCTCATGCATATACTTCACCAAGCTCTGGCACAAGGTGGGACTTGAGATATTGCATTCAGGGAACATATTGCTTTATATGACTGGGGTCCTTCCAATTATATGCAGAACAGTGATCAGTAACTAACTTTAAAGCTATTAAAAAGAGAATTCCAACAGTTATTAGTTTTAAGGCATACTTTCGTCCTAACAAAAGCTCCTGGGATTGTTGAACTATCTTCTCCATTCCAAGTGTTGTATGATCACAATAAAGATGAGACAAAGAAATTCTGGCAGAAAAGAAGAAAGTCATCAAGGATGTTTATGCAAAAGAAGGACTGCCAAGAGAAGAACTTTGAAAGAAGAATATGAGGAACCATAAAAATCTTACCATGCAAAGAGGAGAATTAAAGAAGAGCAAGAGAAGTAATTTTGCCTTTACATGCCCATACCTTGGCACAATTACATCCGCTGAGAAGCTAAGTCCCACAGGAGGATTAAGGAATATTGTGCATCTCCCATATCTCAGTTTGGAGATATCCTAAAAGTCTACACAATTCCATTATCTCTGAGGACATTGAGATGACCACCTATGGACAATACTAAATTCAGATTCAATCTCTATCTTCTTTCCTCAAATTGCAAAACTATCAGGAGGTTGAGAAATAATAGAGAAGGAAAGGACAGAAAGCAGAGGAAAAGATTGAGTTAATAGGAAATGAGAGGAACTGTTTAATCCTGATCTAGAAAGGCTCAAAAAGAGCCATCTCGTTAGCTAGATAATTCAGTGGAGTGAAAGGGTCCTCTAGTGTATATTTCCTAGACACACAGGTGGTGAAAACTCAATATGATTGAAGAATTGTTTCACACATCTAATGTACGTTGCATTTGTGATCATTATGAACTTAAGATTGTTTGGTACTTTAGGTATACGTGCCTATTATATTACAAAGATAGAGCTCCAATATGAAGTCATTTGACTAAGTTGTTCTAGTGTCCATAAAATCTTAGAGGGAAATAGAAACATTTTGTACTTTTCCACTGTTAAATCTCTTTCAGGAAATAAGATTTGAAGCTTCTAGTTGGATAAAATTCTGGAGTGATTGGAGGATTCTGAATTGTTTCTCTTTTCTGGTGCCTTAGTTAGTTAATGATGGATCCTTCTCCCAGTTTGCTATATAAATCTTGAGTCTCCCCCTATGAAAATTTCATCCAAACTTGTTCAAAATGCCATGCCAAAAACTTCTTCTTCAATATGCACCTGATGCATTTTTACATATTTAGAATCAATAACCTTTTCTCAAATATGGGCATTCTTGGGGAATCTAATTTTGTCACCAGAATCCCAACATTGAGTATATTCCCTCCCTGCTATGCCTCCTTAATCATTGCCCTGGTGAGTTCCTTCCATTTGTGGTGAAAAATCCCAGACTATTTCTATTGCCATATCATGTGGCAATATAAATAGATATTTATATACTCTCTTGCTTGCTACACCGTATACAATGAAAAAACTTTCTGATCAGCTTCCTTAATACCCCTTCCCTAGAAATTTCCAAACCCAGATCTTTGCTTTAACCAAAGCTGTGAGGCCAAATAAAACACAATTCTGCCCACAAGAACAGTTGATCAGGAACATGGATAATTACATTTCACCGGTCAGAAATATAACAAAGAATAACAACTTACTTTGAATCTGCAGTTATCCAGCCTGGAGAAATTCTGGAAGAAAATTTGAGAAATGAATCTTCAGAAACAGGGAGAGGAAGCCCCCTATAACCAAGTCCCCTTCCTTTCTATATGTAGGACTATAATCTCTTTTTAAGTGACAAGGATGATTCCCCATCTGGTATGCAGAAAAAGAAAACTGACAAAGCAGGATCACAAATAATCTAAAGGAAGACAGCCTCAGTTTACCCAAGCCCATGGCCAATATCCAAAATGTAAAAAGATTTAAGGACAAGAGAAGTCTAAGATAATTGGGCAGGTCTTTTTTCATGACTCTGTGAACATATTCTCTGTAACAAAAGATATTTCTTTACTAATAAATGCTCTACATTTTTCAACAATCCCTCATACATTGGAAATTCTAATGTGAGACATGAGACAGGACTCTGTTTAGGATGAAGGAAAAAGATATACAGAATGGGGTATATTTATGGGACAGTTTTACCTCCTGGATATTATCCACCTGATTTCCTGTGGGTAGGCAAGGAAAGTCATCATATCATCATGTCTCTCCAGTGGTAGTCAAAAAAATATGTTGACCAAAGTCTAAGAGTGAGGGCCTCTGGGGACCACTCTGCCCTGTAGCTCTTCACCTGCATCCTCCTTCCTGAGTTAAAAACTCATTGTACACAGAGACTAATACACTGTGGTATAATCGAATGTAATGGACTTCTCCATTAGTGGTGGTGTAATGTCCCTGAACAATTTACAGGGATCTAGGAGAAAAAAAACACTATTCATAAGCAAAGGATAAACTATGGGAGTGGAAATACAGAGGAAAAGCAACTGCCTGAATACAGAGGTTGAGGGGACATGACAGAGGAGAGACTCTAAATGAACACTCTAACGCTAATATTATCAACATGGCAATGGGTTCAAATCAAGAAAACATGTAATGCCCAGTGGATTTGCGTGTCGGCTATGGGGGGTGGGGGGGAGGAAAAGAAAATGATCTATGTCTTTAACGAATAATGCTTGGAAATGATCAAATAAAATATAACTTAAAAAAAAACTCAAGTGACAAAGTAACTTTTAGAACCTGCTTCCCTGCTTTCAATCCCTAGAGCATTAGCAGTTTCCCTGGGGTTTGAGATGTCCACATACCTATTTGATGTATATCAGTACTGTATTTAGACTTCAAGAGTAATGTATCCTCTCTGGCCAAACCAAATCTCTGCAATGACTCAATATTTCCAGATATTGCATAAAGCAGAGACCAGTTTGACATGAGAAAGGCAGAAAGTGAGAGAGTTAGTGTCAATGTTGAGGGTCACAAATTAATAAGTAATCTAGAATTGGCATATATTCTATTGAACTTGTAAGAGAGGAAACAGACTGAATCTGCCAAAGAAAGAAGAAAATCAGACTCATCATACTGGGAGACCATCTTGAGTGGGGAAAGGGCAAGAAGGAGAGAGAAATTCAAAGGAAGAACAGAGGAACTGAGAAGATCAAGACAGCTGAACTCACTTCACTTTGGGAAGCCTACAAGAGAGGTTGCTTTGAGCAAACCTCTGAACCTAGAGCCCCATTCTGTAAATCCTGATTCCAGTATCCAGTGAAGATAAATCAGAAGATCTTCTAAATCCCTCTAGACAATCCTTTGAACTTAATAATAACTAGAACAGATAAAAGTCAGGACAACTCTCACAATTGACCCGGGGTGGGGGGGTCAGGCAGACAAAGCCTGACCCTGAAAGATTTTGGGTGATGGAGTTCAATTGTTATTATTAGGGACTTCCTATTTCCCTCTTTCCCAATCACCTTATCCCACAACTCACTTTCCTTACCTTTTATATATTCTTTAGAATAAATAGCTGTTTATAAGATCAAGTGCCTGCTTCATAGTAATCAAGAAGAGAGATTCAGAATCTGGGGGTAGGAATATTATACTTCTCTCCTCAGAGAGGGAGAAGCCTTCTTCCCTGTACTTCTATTTCAACCAAATCTATGAGGAAAGGACTTCCGGTCAAGATGGCGGCTTAGAGGCAGGAAAGGTTTAGACCTCTAAAAACCCTTCCTTACCAATCACAAACTGAATGTACCTAGGGCACCAGAATTCAAACTGAAGAACAGGACAGACCCAGGGAACCCAGGGAGCACCTTCAAAGCAACCTGAGACAGTCAGGAGAGCCCAACACAGATGGCAGGGAAACAGAGAGAGACAGGAAAAGCCTGTAGCCCCCTGTCTGGGTCCTTCAATCTGAGTTTCACCAGAGGTTCCAGCTTCAGGGCAAATCCAGTCCAACCCAGCTTATTCTAATTCCATCAGGAGCCCTCAGAGCTCAGGGAAGCCAGGACCCCTCCACCCATAGAGTGCAGGGTCTTCTGAAAGGACAGAAACCTCAGGGCTGGCAAAGGGGTTTCTCCAAAGGGCATACCTTGAAAGTAACCTCAGCCAATCTCAGGGCATCCAACACAGGCTGCAGTGGAGGTTTTTTGCTTCGGGGCACATCCAGCCGAACAGAGCTGAACTTAATCCCATCAGGAGCCTTCAGAGCTCAGGGAGGCCAGGACCCTTCCACCCCTAGAGTGCAGGGTCTTCTGAAAGAACAGAAACCACAAGGCCAGCAAAGGCACTGAGGTACCTTGCAGACAGTGCTGTGCCAGGTTCAGAGCGTGGAAGTAAGGCAGCGGAGAAGCAACTGGAGGGAACTGAGAGCAGTAACACCTGAAACATAGGCAGGCAGGGGAGGGCAGACCTTGGGCTTCCCCGGGAAGACAGAGCAGCTGCAGAGAACAGACAATTTGCCTGGGGCTAAAGCCTCAGATCATCAGACATATACACTAAGAGCCAGTCCTCCTCACTCAGATAGAGATGGCAAACAGTACAGAAGTGCAAAAGCCTCCAAACACCAAGAAAAGCAAGATGAAGGGAGTGACTTTGGACACATTTTATGGAGAAAAAATACAAAATACAGAGGAGATAGAAGAGAAAAACTAAGCAAATGCTCTGAAACCTTCCAAAGGAAATGGAAATTCTCCAAAAACTCTTGAAGAATTTAAATTGGAAATTATGAAAAGATGGAAGCCTTCTGTCAGGAAAAGTGGGAAATAATGCAAAAGGAACTCAACAATCTGAAGCACAAAAAAAAAAAAACGCAACTACAGAAACAGCTTGACCAAACTGAAAAGGAAAACCAGGCTTTAAAGGTCAGAATCAGGCAACTGGAAGACAATGATCTTGCAAAAGAGCAAGAATTAATAAAGCAAAGTCAAAAGACCAAGAAATTAGAAGAGAACATAAAATATCTCACTGAGAAGGTGACAGGCCTAGAAAATAGAGGAAGGAGAGACAATCTGAGAATAATTGGCCTACCAGAAAGGCCAGAAATAAATAGTAATCTCAACATCATAATACAAGATATCATCAAAGAAAATTGCACAGAGATTCTAGAACAAGGGGGTAATACAGCCACTGACAGAGCTCACAGACCACCTTCTACACTAAACTCCCAAAAGACAACTCCCAGGAATGTAATTGCCAAATTCCAAAGCTTTCAAGCAAAAGAAAAATCTTACGAGAAACCAGAAAAAGGCAATTTATTTATAAAGGAATGCCAATCAGGGTCACACAAGACCTTGAAATTTCCACTCTGAATGACTGTAAGGCATGGAACACGATTTTCAAAAAAGAAAGAGAGCTGAGTCTTCAACCAAGAATCCACTATCCATCAAAACTGACTATATACTTCCAGGGGAAAGAATGGGCATTCAACAAAATAGAAGATTTCCAAGTTTTTGCAAAGGAAAGACCAGAGCTCTGTGGAAAATTCGACATCCAAACACAAAGAGCATGGAATACCTGAAAAGGTAAATATGAAAGGAAGGGAAAGGAGAAAAATGTTATCTTTTTCTTTTATTCAAACCCTCTTCTATAAGGACTACATTTATATCAAATTATATATATATGTATATATATATATGTATATTTGGAGAAAATATAATGTGTAGCTGTCAAAAATTGTATGCATTATTAGAGTAGTAAGAAGAATCACGCATAGGGAACATTTGGGGCATCGAGATGACATGGAGAAAGGGGGGATAGAAAGAAAAAGGAGGGGGGAATTGTTGATAGTACTAAGATATACTCCAAGAAATAGGGGGGAAAACTAAATAGAATAATCTTTCTCACACAAAGATTCTCAGGGAAGGGGAGGGGAAGAATTCTCCTATAAGAAGGAGAGGAAGAGAGTTTTTACTTAAACTTTACTCTCAGTGAAATCAACTCTGAGAGGGAAGAGCATCCAGATCCATTGGGATCTTGAATTCTATCTTATCCAACAGGGTAAGGGAGAAGGGAAAACCAAGGGGGGTAGGGGACAAGGCAACACAAAAAGGGAGGGAAAGAGAGGGGAAAGGGGGAGGGAACAGAAAGGGAGGGGCTAGAAAGGGAAACATATCAAGGTAGGAGACTAGGGGGACTGATTTAAAGTAAATCACTGGCTTAAAAGTTTATAGCTAAAAAAGAAAGGTCAAAATTAGTGGAAGATATCAAAATGCCAGAGAGTCCACAAGTGACAATCATAACTTTGAATGTGAATGGGATGAACTCACCCATAAAATGTAGACGAATAGCAGAATGGATTAGAATCCAAAACCCTACCATATGTTGTTTTCAAGAAACACACATGAGGAGGGTAGACACTCACAAGGTCAGAATTAAAGGATGGAGCAGGACCTTCTGGGCCTCAACTGACTGAAAGAAGGCAGGAGTTGCAATCACGATATCTGACAAAGCCAAAGCAAAAATAGACCTGATTAAAAGGGATAGGGAAGGTAACTATACTTTGTTAAAAGGGACTTTAGATAATGAGGAAATATCACTAATCAACATGCATGCACCAAATATTATGCCACCCATATTTCTAATGGAGAAACTAGGAGAACTGAAGGAAGAAATAGTAAAACCATATTAGTCAGAGATTTGAACCAACCACTATCAAATTTAGATAAGTCATATCAAAAAATAAACAAGAAAGAGGCAAATCTATGAGGAAATACTAATCTGTGATTCTGAAGGCATCCAGAGTGGGGTTCACTAGGGAAAGAGAGAGGAAAAGCCAATCTATACTCTCTCTTCCTCCCTTGGCTATATTTCTTCTCTACGTCACTCTGGTCCTGAAATTAGTGGTAAGAGACTCCATTCCTACTCCTTCCATTACAGTGGCATCCCACAATACAAAAGAATTCATCACTAACAGTCACTGACTGGCAATTGGAAGTGACTGTTTAGGAGAGTCATCTTGGGGACATAGATTCTGAAAATAACAACAAACAGGATCAAGGCATACATCTTGATTTCTATACATTAGAAAGAGAAAAGAGGGATAAATAGAGGATAGAAACAATGTTCCAGAAAATGATGTGGACACTTCTGGTGGTAGCCATATTATCACATTGATGGAACTATTCCATCTTTAGCACCATCACTGGTCTAGTATATGACAAAATACTGGGAACAGATATCATTAGAAATATCAATGAAATTGTTATCCCTCCCTGATGGATAAGGTACTCTTGCTGTTCTCTGGCAATTATACAACATTATGAAGAAGGGGATGAAGATAATTCTGGGCAAAAAGAAT
Organism: Monodelphis domestica; assembly: GCF_027887165.1. Classification (NCBI taxonomy): domain Eukaryota; kingdom Metazoa; phylum Chordata; class Mammalia; order Didelphimorphia; family Didelphidae; genus Monodelphis; species Monodelphis domestica. Next base: position 13,421,550 of record NC_077232.1, on the reverse strand, counting down.
ATAATGAACAACAACATAGATAATAGGCTAGAGCTTTTGTTCTCCCAAATGTCAACAATTATAGAGATATGCCAGGAATTCAATATGAAGAAAAGTGAGAAACTGTGCAAGGAAAAGGAGCTAACTATGGGGGAGGATATTAAGGAGGCTGGTAATGATACAGACATATCATTTGCAAGGACATTGAGACATTTGCAAGGACATTAACAACAGTTCTGACAGTGGGGTTGTGCACTGAGAAAACCAGGGTGGACAAACAAATGAAGAACTTGAGGAAGTCCCAGCAGCACCGAAGATCATGCCTGTCAGAGATTTTGCTAAAGTAACCCCAGATTCAGGTATTCTCCATGCAAAAGTACACAAATCTTTTTCCATTCAGGATTTGCATTCTCTGGAATTGAGAATGCCAAAATTTTGTGTAGGACCATTTAGATATTTAAAGGAGCTAAGAAAAAAAGCATTCAAACTATATGATCCTGATTTCCAGGATGTAGAAATCTTATTATCATAACTCTTTAGCCCCCAGGAACATTCACAATTCATTAAGAAAATGAGAGAAGACAATACTCTGACAAGTTGGCCTGAATATTTTGAGGATTTTGATTTTTCAAGACCATCAAACATGACTTTCCTTAAAAAGACTAGGGAAGATATATTAGAGGTGATCAAGTCCTTTTGTACAAGATGAAATTCTTGGGAAAATTTTTATAGATTGATGCAGGAGCAGATAGAACATCTATCTGTCTACATTGACAGATTGATGGAAAATGAGGTAATTTTGGGATACGGACAGGACAGCCAAGAATGTATTCCCCATGTAAAGAGATAATTTTTAAGGGATATTCCAGAAATCTCAGTCATTTCTTCAAGCATTTTTGCCTAAATTTTTAATCTCTATCTCTCCAAGATCTGAGAGACTCTGACATATACATATACAAGACCCATACAGAACAACAAAAAGAGAAAGAAGAATTAAAGCAGAAGCTAGAAAAGACCAAGGAAACTGTTAGACAGAAAGAGTTAGAGGAGACCAAGAATGTAGCTACTATCAGGATATTCCCATATCAAAATCTACAATACCAAAATAGGGGGCAATGAGATAATAGGAAATTCTTTTTATGCCAGAGAGTGGGACACATAGTAAAATTATTCCTGATGAAATAAAAATATGAGCAGGGATACAACAGAGGTTCACAATATCAGAACAGGATTACACAGAACAAAGGGTACAATAACGATGCAAAATAACAGACATACCAAGATACATACAAACCCAAATGCTGTGACCACTGAAAGGAGACAACTCCTGATATTGAAACCATATAACACCTGCTTACTCAGGCAGCGAAATACCAAAATGTCAGATTCAGCCTAGGTTTCTTCTCTTACAAACTGCCATACATTAATTGGGGTCCACTTTGGCTCTTTACTCTCATCCTCACTAGACAAAAGTCAAAATTTTATAATCAACTGGAATTATATATTCATCAGGACCTGATTGATTCTGTGCCAAGTTTTCTTTACATGAATGACAATAATCTTAACACACCAAGAAATCAATAATGTGCTCACTTTTGGTTTTTCGTCCATAAATTTTGATCACAACCCAGATATACCCAACCTTTCTGAAAGAGTCTTACCTCAATCTTCCCATCAATTTCCCATCATGGGACCACCACTTACCCTACATGCATTTTCTAATTCCTCAAAACAAGATAATATAACAATGGAGTATGCTAACACTTTGTCACTTACTGCTATGCTACTATGTGACCCAACATCATTATGTTTCCACAAATGTTGGGGAAGGATGATCTTTACATTATATTCCTTCATAGGGAATTCACTATAACAACCCTCCTCTGGTAATACCTATTAAAATAAGAAAGAAAGAAAAGAATGTAGAGGCTTTTCCAAACAGGAATTTAAAGCATGTCTACTTTAAAAGGATATCTTTTGACTGCATTAATCCTTTCATTTATTTCACCTGTGTTCCAGGGGGAAAATTCAGCTCCCTGCAACTCTTTAGCCAAATTTGAGATTCCTCATTATGGGGAAGCAGTTCAGTGGCTCAGTAAATTGAGAGCCAGGCCTAGAGACGGAGGTCCTTGGTTGGAATCTGGCCTCAGACACTTTCTGGCAGTGTGGCCCTGGACGGGTCATTTAACCTTCATTGCCTAGCCATTACGAATCTTCTGCCTTCGGACAATAGGCATCTAAATAGGCAAAAAACCCCAAGGAACTTTAAAGAGGCTGGAGGTTATATTTTTAAGGCATTTTGGACTACAATGTTTTATAAAAATCTCTGTATTCTATTGCATTGTGCTGATTGTTTTGTTTAAGATTTAACTTTGTAATTTTAAGTTCATATATTACTGCATTCAAAACTATTCTGTTATACTGAATCATTTTAATGTACTGGGTTTTTAACTACTGTTAAATTCTGTTGCTTTTCCCCTATTACTCTACTGAACAAATATTTTTGAGTACACCCATATAAAAACAGCTTTTCTATTTTTGATTTTAAACTGTCACATAGAGGATAGATGGACTCCATCAGAAAATTGTTACAACAACCTTTGGAAAATAAATGAGCTAAACATCTCAAATCGATTTTAAGGGTTCTTTAGACATGATTTTTAGAATTTTTCTTCACAATCTCTGGACATTTTGCATACCACGAGGTAAGGCTCATTTTAACAGCTGAAGTGAAATACAAATTTAACCCCCATCCTTCTGCATTTATAAGAATGTGAATGGAAGCTGGGCAGTTAATCCCAGGGCATTGTACCCTAGAAGCCTCCCCCCCAAAAAAGGGGAGCATGTCTCATTTGTAACTCTTCAGCTCACTACTTAACTTCCACCAGAATGATATCTAGATTTCTTGATGATGTTCTAAACCCAAAATAAGTTTTACTTTGTTTGAAAATGTTTACCAAGGTTGAAAGATTTGCTATGTTTGTAAAAATTGTGACAAATATCTATCAATTCATAGGCTTTTAAAAATGCCATAGAGCAACTTATGTGAAATATGATAGTGTGTTTGTTTGCTATTGTAATTAACTGAACTATTGAGAATTTGGGGGATACTGACAACTATATATTTATACTACTATTCGATTCATTTGCTTGAACTCACAGTAGATCATGGCCAGATATGAAGAAGAAATGGATCTCATTTTTGGTATGAAAGCCTTGTATTCTATATTTTCTTAGCTAACACTGTGTCAATGATTAAAAGCTACATTTTTGAATTTTTAAAAACTCTTTTATTATATTTTTCATGCATGTGCAAAATGTTACTTCATTTTTTTTATTTTTTCTCTCCTTTGTATATTTCAAGCACATGTCAACAGTACTAAGATTTTCTTTAACTTTTTGATTTTGCAGTAACATAAGTTTAAAATACATTTGCTATAATGTCAATGCATGCCCCAAAAGCTTGGGACTATAAAAATGATGCCACTAATTGTTTTTAAAAAATTATGGGCCTTTGCTTAATGATTCTGTCTGATTCCAGGACAAGATATACACAAAAGAGCTATTGCATAGGGGCAAAGCTAAACCAATCCAGGATGGATTGATGCACTTCTAAGGCAATACAGAGTACTTGAACCTAGTGTGAAGATTCAAGGTTGCAATGTTTAACATACATTAAGACATAGGCCTTCCTTGTATCCACAACCGCACTAAAAATACTTACAGACGAGTATCCCAAACTTGGCTCCTACTTGGATCCTATAATCTCATCCCTTTTCTGTCTTTTCATAGTGTGGCAAACTTTCTGTGGTCCTGGCTACTGACTGGGTAAATGCATCATTGCTTAGATCAGTTTAATTGGGCCCTGATTCAAGGACCTGTTATAGATTTATTTTTCCTTTACTTAGAATTTTTACACATAATACTTTGATAGTCTATATTTTCATCCAGAAATTTTCTTTTTTTATTTGGATTTTTCTGATGTCTTTTTAATTTCTCTTTCCAATTGATTCATAAACCTCATAACTCAGCCATGCATCCCCAAGTGATCCTGTGTTTTTCAATCACCCCCTTAATGGGGGAATATAAAAATATTATTATTTTAAAATGCAAAGTTTAAATTTCTTTTGAGAGTATTTTAGGTTAAGAAACATGCTACCTCTCTGAATCCAGAAACTGTTTGGAGAAGACACCATGAAGTTGCCACCAGACCACAAGCTGCATGAGAAGATCAAGAATGAACTTTGGGGTGTGGTTGATTAAACATTTATTTGTATGTATACTTCCATTCCAAAGGGGACTGCCCCCTAATTGGCTTTTGTCAATGCATCTAGCAATTATTAGTTTTGTTCTTTTTTTCCTCTTATCCTCAAATTATTGTAATTTGTAAGTTGATGATGTTAAAACTCCTGACTTCTGTTTTCTCAGTAAATTTTATGATTAATATCTTCAACTGAGAATGAAGTGAATGAGGGGATTTTAGAATTTTGCAAATGAATGTGAAGTTTTGTGGAAAGCTGTTGTGGAAAGATGAATAGAAAATCAAATAGGAAACATTACACATTGACTTAGAGCAGAGAGAATCTGATTGAGATGACATAATATAAAATTGTTAGTGCCCTCAGACTATAATATTTTGGGTCTTCTTTTGTCATTTATTTATTCATTAAATATGTTTTTAAAACTCCCCTTTGATGTGCCAATCACTATTCTGACTGCTGGGGATAAAAACAGAGAAATGGATACTTCTTGCTTAAATTTGATTATTAAGAAACAACACACAATAATAATAGAAAATAGAAACACAAATAGAGATACAAAGAAATTTCTGGGTTTTGTAACTGTAACTGGAAGGCTCAGCTTAAACTTCTTTTAGCAAGTGCCATTCAAGATTAGCTTTAAAGCAACCAAAAGATTTCAGGTGATAAAGATCCATGAGACCATCTCCTAGATATGATGAAAAGCCTGTTTAAAGATGCCATGAACAAAAATGAGACTCCATGTATGAGATGCAAGTAAATCAATTTGGATTCCATTCATGGGGATGTTGTTCAAAAAATCTGTAAAGGCAAGCAGGAAAATTCCACCTGCTTTGAAGGTAAGACCCAGGGGAGGAAAAAGAAATAGTGCTCATTTCATACACTTCAACTTGGAGATATTCTAGAAGAGAACACAATGGCATTTCATTATCTCTGACATTTTATAACCTTCTAATGACAAATGCAAAATCAGATCTATTACATCCTTTCCTAACATTTCTAGACCATCAAAGGATTGAGAAAGAGTAGAAAAGGAAAGAATAGAAAGGAAAATGAGACAAATTTCTCTAAACCTGATATCAAAAAGTTCAAAAAGAGCATTCACATTATTCAGAAGATAAATTTTCTGCACAAATATACTCTACAATATAGATAACACTGCTGTGATAGTAAATGACACAATTTTTGAGATCACAGTCATTTTTATTTTTTTAATCCATCATTCATGGCAACACCTAAGGATGAGATTCTTTGATCCAGTGAAACTGTCCTATATACCAAAAGGAGCCCTACACATTGTAGGACATGTATAGGCATAGAAGTGGTGAAAACTTAATAGAATTCATACATTTTTCAAACAAACTAAAATACATGGCATTTTGGTCACTATAAACTTTGTATTGATTGAGATTTTATATACAGGTTGGTGTGGAGATTAAATTTAACTCTCCCCTGCTTGTGAAGATTAAATTAATTCTCCTCTGCCCAATCACAAGAAGTGTAAACACCTATTTACACTTGAGTGAGGGAGATCTGTGATCCACCTGTGTCATAGCAAGTGAGGAATCAGAATGGACTGACTGTCCCCTGGGCAGTCCTAAGCAAAGAATTAGTTGTAATTGGTAGAAGTAAAAGTGGAGGAAGACACAGGAAGTGATGCAAAAGAAGTGTCTTTTAAATGAAATTACAACTTCATGTGAGGAGTTCTTCTGGAGTTTGGAGTTCGAGTTGAAGGCTGGTGAAGAATCTGCTTATGAGACCTTGGATTTGCAGTGACTGTTCTTAAATCTCTCCCTTTGGATTGACACGTGGTGAGTGAAAGTGATGACTCCTTTTCTGGGTTTTTGAAGAGACCAGCCTCATGAGAGACCTGCCCCTTGAGAGAGGCTCCCTGCATCCCCAGGTCCTCAGCTCAAGGCTGAGGCCCCTCTGGCTAAGGACTAATTATCTCTGCTTGGATTGAGCCAGGGATTGGAGAAAATACTTAGTGCTTAGGCTAGATATCTTACCCTATTCTCTGTCTGATTTTCTTACTTTCACTCTTCCTATATTTTATAATTAAATTGTTAAAATAAATCTCTTTGGAATTAATTAAATTCCTGGTGACTCTATTCTTAAATACTCCAGCCCAACCTTTTATAAACCTCTCACATTTCTCCACATTGCATTGTTGTTATAGTTATAATAATAGAACTTCTATATGAAATAACAGACTAAACTGTCTTAAAGCCTAAAAGCTGAGGCAAAGATAAATGTTTTTTCCCACTATTTAATCTCTTTCAGGCAATAAATCCTGAAGCCTTTGACTGAATAAAACTCTGGACCGAGAGTAGGATTCTGAATTATTTTTCTTTTCTGCTATCTTAAATAATGTTGGATTCTTTAGTCTACCCAAACTTCATCCAAACATGACATAAATAACTGATCTAAGAACATCTTCAAGAGTCTGGGTCTCATAAGGAATATTGTCTTCCATAGTTGGGAACAATAACCCTTGCTCAACCAAGAGAATTCTTGGAGAATATCATTTTGCCACCTGAGTCCCATCTTTGAGTGTATTCCCTCCCTGACATGTCTTCCTTACCTGTGACCTAGGGGAGTTGCTTCCATCTGTAAGGATGGATTTGTGACTGTTCATATTTTCATATCCCATAGTTTTTATTTGTCTGCTTCCTGTGCTGTAAAATGATAAATCCTATGAATTTTTCAGCTTCCTGAATAATAATTTTCTAGATCTTTCCTAATCAAAGTCTTTGCTTTAACCAAAGTCGTGAGGCCAAAAAACACAACAATTCTCCTGAGAAGGTCAATCAGTCTGAAATATGGATAGCTGTATTTCACCAGACCATGGGAAAAACTCAGAAATAGCAACTTACTTTGTATCTTCAGTACTTCAATTTGGAGAATAAGTGAAGTAGGACTTGTCAATATGAGTCTCAGCCTTCAGAAATAAGAAGAAACCCCCTGTGACCAGGCTCCCTTCCTTTCTATATGTGGAACTGTCATCTCTTTCGAAGTGACAAGCATGCTTCTCAGAAAAAGAAAACTGAAACAGCAGGATCACAAGTAATCTAGACAAAGAGAGCCCCAGTTTATCCAAGCCCATGGCAAATACCCCAAATTTATAAAGATTTAAGGAGCAAGGGAGTCTTAGGTGACTGAGGGTCTTTGTCCATGCATCTATAGACATATTCTTTGTCATCAAATTTTTTTTCTTTTCTAATAAATGCTCAAGTTTTGCTCGGTCCCTCACACTTGCAAAATCATATTTTAAGCCATTAGCCAAGTGTCTCTATGACAAAGGCAAAAGACAAACATTACAGGATATATTTGAGGTATATTTTTGCCTCCAGGCATTCATCAAATCCTGATTCTGTGTCAAGTTTTTGTTGACACTAAGTCAAGGTTCACAACACTCCAAGAACATGACGGTCTCTTCGCTCTGGATTTTTCCTCCATAGATTTTGATCGCAACCCAAATATGCCTGCCCATTCTGGGAGAGTCTTATCTCAGTCTTCCCCCTGATTTTCCATTGTGGTGCCACCACTTGTCCTGAAGAAATTCCCTAATTTCTCTGAAAAACATAAATCTAACAATTGAGCACACTAATGTTTCATCACTTAAGGCCAATATTTTCCATGTCATCCATCCTTCTTGTATTTTACCCATACATATAAGGAATGACGACTATCCTGGTTTCCTTAATAAGCCTTCGTTATTATAACTTTCCATCTGGTAAAAACGATTAAAGCAACAACAATGTGTTTTTAAAATTTCACCCTTTTGATAAAGGACTTGGAGTTGACTTTGCAATGTTTTATCAAGTCAGGGTTGGGACGCTGCCTGAATTAACTACTTCAGAACAATGTCATTCCAAACCCAGAATTAGCTACAGTTAAGGTAGAGCATGAACTATGGTTTTATCCACAGTGCTAGCTCAGGGCTTTGCACACAATATTTGACAATTAAATGCAGGTTGATTTCTTGCTCTGAAAAGCAACATTGGGAGATGACAAAATGATTTGACTTCAGTCTAAAGTAGATGTTGACAAAAGATAAGTACAAGGCTTCAAGTGAGGACCTATAGACAAAATTTGGTCTTCTGTATTTTTTTATACTATACTGATTTTTTCAATAAAAGAAAATATTTTTTTAATATTTTGAAAATAAAAAGTCTAAAGATGGAGCCAAAATGGTGAAGTAGCAGTGAGGAATGCTGAAACCTTAATGAAAATCCTCTCCAACCAATCGCAAAATAATGCTTCAAAATTAATACTGGAATGATAGAAGCAACAATGAGATAGAATAAAGCCATTTTCCTGAAGAAAACAACAGGGAAGTTAGACAGAAAGCATGGGTTTCTTTGGGGGCTAGAAAGGGAGCCTTCTCCCTAGCAAGGCCACACCAAGGAGCACAGGCACAAGACAACAACAATTCCCCTCCAACTCCACCCCTACTTCTCAAGGATCTCAACCTGCTCCCAAGACAACTTCAAGACCCTTAAGATGCTGCTGAAGCCAAAAGCAAAGCATTTCTGTTCCCACCTCTTGAAGATCTCAGTCTTAGCACAAGCCTGCAATGAGGTCCCAAGGTCTAATATAAAACATGTGGCTGGTGCAAGCAGAAGGGGTGGCCCAGAGCCCCTGCCTAAGACTGCAGTAAGGCCTGGAACACCAGCTCTAGAAAGTCCATAGCACACCCAGCTGCTTCAAGCTGAAGGGCAGACCCAGAGCTCCTGTCTGATATAACAATGAGGAATTCGACCCCAGCACAAGACAGTCCTCAGTGTCCCTGGCCAGTTTAAGCCTACAGCAAGCCCTAAAGTCACTGCCCAAATGAATAGCAAAATCCTGACCCCCACCATAATTTTAACTCATAAGGTCTAAAGCCCATAAGCCATCAGTGGAACTTGAGGTAGACGGACTCAGCAGTGGGAAGTGGCTTTCAGAGCTCCGAGTCCACAAGCTTTCATGACACCTTAGAAGAACTGAAACTTGCAGGGAAAAGGAACTAAAGCGGAGGGTAGCAGTGAGTAAAAACTGAAGTTTAAGGCAGTGCTCCCTCTAGTATAAGAACAGAGCCCATCTCTAAAATGAAAATAAAAGTCAAGAAAAATATTGGGAAAATATTTTTAAAACAACACCTAACCATGGTTATGGGGAATATTGATCCTGATATTCATTGGTATTGATACTTATTGGTAGGCTTACTTATTAGGAGATTCCATTGTTGTCCCTTGAGGTAATCAACTGGATTTACAGCTGAGGAAATTTGCTGGAGACAAGATATAGAAAACCTGTTTATTTAACTCTAAAGATTGCAGGGAAAGGAGAAGGAAAAGGAAAGGTAGTGAGCATATTGATTATTGGTAGATGTATTTCCCTAAACTACAAAGCTCCAACTAATACCCTGATCCCAATTATTTCCCACAAGGGAAGTCTTCATGTCTGAATGAATTTAGATCTAACCTGACTTCCTAACTATCTGTAAATAATTTCTGTCTTACTAACCTATTCTAAAATTCTAAAAGCAAATTTTCAGTTAGAGTTTCTTAACTTAAAATAAAACTCCTGCAGCAACTTTTCCGCTATTGATCAAAACAAAAGTTCATCCTTCTGGCAGAGCACAGGAGGCTGTCAACAAAGTCTGTGAACTGGACAGTCTTCTGTCTGAGGAGACCGGCGCCACCTGCTGTCCACTTCTCTCACTGCTACATGCAAAACTCACAATTTGAAAGAACTTAATCTGATGTCAAAAATATAGTAGAGGAGGTAGAGGAAAAACAAATAAGCAAAATTAAAGAGATGCAAGAAGAAAAATACTCCTTGAAAAGGGTCAAATAAAAAAGAAATTAAAAAATCCGGTGAAGAACAGAGTATCTTAAAAAGTATGACTGGTCAGATGATAAATGTAGTTTGAAAGCTAATGAATGAAAATAATTCCTTCAAAATTAAAAAATAGAATTAGCCAAGTAGAAGCTAACAAGTTCATGAGACATGAAGAAACAATAAAATAAAAACAAAAAAATGAAAAATAGAATAATACATGAAATATCTCTGAAAAAAAGTGACCTGGAAAATAGATCAAGGAGAGTGTTATGAGTATCTGTTAATAAAGTAAGCAAAAAAAATGATTATTGATAGGTTAGGTAATACATGACTGGAGAGAGGAGTTTGAATGAACTGGATTTCTTTAAAACAGAGCAGAATCTCAAAGAGATATGATGGGAAAAGAATGATCCCAAAGAGCCGTGGGAAAGGCAATGGACCAAGAATTCACTCTTTGGACATTCCTCACTAAGGAAGGTGGTTCAAGGAGGCTGCTCTATGAGTTGAAAAAAATCTGTTTGGTTTTTCTTGAAACATCTTAGCAGACAGGAGTGGTGCTGCAATTCCCTCATGATCACCAACAGGTGGAAGTAGAGTAAAGTAGAGAAAATGATCATTCAATAAAACAAAAAATTTTTAAACATTCCTAACTATACTATAAAACAGTGATCATCAAAATAATTTGGTATAGGCTAAAAGACAGAAAGGGGGATCAGTGGAACAGACTTGGTGTAAGTGACCTCAGCAAGACAGTCTATGACAAGCCCAAAGATCCCAGCTTTCAGGACCAAAACCCACTATTTCATAAAAACTGCTAGGAAAATTGGAAGACAGAATGGGACAGATTAGGTTTGGATCAACACCTCACACCCTACACCAAGATGAAGTCAGAAAGGCTGAATGACTTGAATATAAAGAAGGAAACTATAAGCAAATTAGGTAAACACAGAATATTATACATGTCAGATCTTTGGGAAAGGAAAGATTTTAAAACCAAGCAAGAGCTAGGAAAAAATGTAAAATCCATAATTTTGATAACATCAAATTAAAAAGGTTTTGTACAAACAAAACCAAAGTAACCAAAATTAGAAGGGAAGCAACAAATTAGGAAATAATCTTCATAACAAAAACCTCTGACAAAGGTCTAATTACTCAAATTTAAAAAAAGCTTAACCAATTGTACAAAAAAATCAAGCCATTCTCTAGTTGATACATGGGCAAAGGAGATGAATAGGCAATTTTCAGTTAATGAAATCATAACTATTAATAAGCACATGAAAAAGTGTTCTAAATCTCTTATAAACAGAGAAATGCAAACCAAAACAACTCTGAGGTATCATCTCACACCTAAGCAGACTGGCTAAGATGAAAGCAAAGGAAAGTCATGAATGCTGGAGGGGATGAGGCAAAGTCAGGAAATTAATGCATTGCTGATGGAGCTGTGAATTGATCCAACCATTCTGGAGGGTAATTTGGAATGATTCCCAAAGGGCTCTAAAAGACTGTCTGCCCTTTGATCCTACCATAGCACTGCCAGGTTTCTACCCCAAGGAGATAATAAGGAAAACGATATGTACAAAAATATTCGTAGCTGTGCTCTTTGTGGTGGCAAAAAAAAATGGAAAATGAGGGGATGCCCTTCAATTGGGGAATGACTGAACAAATTGTGTTATATATTGGTGATGGAATACTATTGTGCTCAAAGGAATAATGAACTGGAGGAATTTCATGCAAACTGGAACAACCTCCAGGAATTGATACAGAGCCAAAGGAGCAGAACCAGAACATTGTACATAGATACTGATACACTGTGGTACAATTAAATGTAATGGACTTCTCCATCAATGGCAATGCAGTGATCCTGAACAACTTGGAGGAATCTATGAGAAAAAAACATTATCCAATTTCAGTCAAAACTGTGGAAGTAGAAACACAGAAGAAAAACAACTGCTCAAAAGCATGGGTCGGGGATACGGCTGGGGATGTAGATTCGAAATGAACTCCCTAAAGCAAACACCAACAATATGGAAATAGGTTCTGATCAAGGAAACACGTGATACCCAATGAAATTGCGTGTGGGCTGCTGGAAGTGTGGGGGAAGGGGAGGGATGGAAATAATGTGATTCTTGTAACCAAGGAATAATGTTCTAAATTGATTATATAAATTATTTTTTAAAAAGATTTTTAAGCATTTGTAATGAAAACACTAGACCTAACAGTTCTCTAAAGAAACTTAAAAAATATAAACAAAAAAGACAAAATTTAGAGATTCAAGATAGTCAAACAGTAGTTGTTTTTTTCTCTTCCTATGTGGAAAAAATATTCTTATCTTAAACTTTCTATCTTTATGAGGGAAGTGAGGAGGAATATACATAGATTGATGTTGCAGGAGAAGGTTGATTAGAATGGCATTGTATTCAAAGAAATCAAGGGGTGAAAAAGAAGATTGCATTGACAAAAAAGGGAAGGAAGATACAGAAGAGGATAAATTATCTCACTTAAAGGGGCATGAAAATAGCTGGAGTCAGAATCCAGATCCAAGCATACTATTTTCCCCTTTAGTTTATTGATGTTTTAATTTGGGGATTTTGGTTTAATATAAGTATTTTCTTACAACAGTGACCAATATGGAAGGATATTTTGCCGAATAATACAGGTATGTCTCAGCTCAAATTGATTACCACCTCTGAGAGGGGAGAGGCAAGGAAGGGAGGGAGAAAATGTCAGACTTATGTCAGAAATCATATGCTGAAAATTGTTATTAAATATAATAGGGGAAATAAATTATGTAAAAATTAAATTAAATAAAATGTAAAAGCCATTTTGAGTTGATCTTCTTTCTGAAAAATAGGAAGCCAGATGAGTTTGTTTCAGTTTTAGCTCACCAAAGTTGAAACTAATGAACTATGACTGTTCTATGATATGAAAGGCGCAGCTGAACATATGGGAAATGCCTTTGAATGAGGAGTGGATACAGTTAAATGGGAAAAATGGCAGGAACAATTTCAGCCTAGAGACTTACAACAGTCCTTTTCTTAATATTTTGGAAAATACAATAAATTAATCATGAATAAACCAGAGACAGGCACTTTGTCAGCCCAGGTCAGCATTAAATATAGAAAAATGGCTCTGTCCAATTCTTAGAAGAGAAGGAACATCAATATAGTTCCCATTGAATGGCTTTGAGCCCATAGAGATATTCAAGGATATCACAGCAACAAAAGAGATGGGCCCATGCTTGCTGCCCACCAGGGTGAAATGGGTGAATAAATAGTATCATTTCAAAAACATTTCAAATGGAGAAAGTTTCTAAAACTCTTGGCTTCAGACTCTCCTAAGTATATTATCTTTAAAATATCCCTAAATAAAGCTTTAATAGAGAACAAAATGGAAAAAGCCTCCATGTCCACCAGGGCCTTCCTCTTGGTGCTCTGCTATATGGGTGGGAAGGAAACACAGACACTACAGAACACCAGCATGCTGTAGGCACGTGGATTCATTGAAAGTTTCTGCCAGATTCCTTCCCAGAAAAGCTACCATAAAGCTAACCAAGGCCAGGAAGCCCATGTAGCCAGGACCCAGTAGAAGGTGAGGAAGCCTTCATTACACCAAATGACAATGAAGTCAGCATCAGAGTATATACCGTTTTTATTTTTTTTAATTAATTAATTTAGTCAATTTAGAACATTATTCCTTGGTTACAAGAATCACATTATTTCCCTCCCTCCCCTTCCCCCACACTTCCCGTAGCTGACCGGCAATTTCATTGGATATTTCCTGTGTCCTTGATCAGAACCTATTTCCATGTTGTTGGTGTTTGCTTTAGGATGTTCATTTAGAGTCTACATCCCCAGCCATATCCCCTCGACCCATGCCTTTGAGCAGTTGTTTTTCTTCTGTGTTTCTACTTCTACAATTTTGACTCTGAATGTGGATAATATTTTTTCTCATAGATTCCTCCAAGTTGTTCAGGATCACTGCATTGTCCTTGATGGAGAAGTCCATTACATTTGATTGTACCACAGTGTATTCGTCTCTGTGTACAATGTTCTGGCTTTGCTCCTTTGGCTCTGCATCAATTCCTGGAGGTCATTTCAGTTTGCATGGAATTCCTCCAGTTCATTATTCCTTTGAGCACAATAGTATTCCATCACCAACATATAACACAATTTGTTCAGCCATTCCCCAACTGCTGGGCATCCCCTCATTTTCCAATTTTTTGCCACCACAAAGCATGGCTATCAATATTTTTGTACAAGTATTTTCCCCTAATATGTTTTTGTGGTACAAACCCAGCAGTGCCATAGCTGGGTCAGAGTGCAGGCAGTCTTTTTGCATCCTTTGGGTATAATTCCAAATTGCCCTCCAGAATGGTTGCATCAATTCACAACTCCATCAGCAATGCATTAATGTCCCGACTTTGCCACATCCCCTCCAGCATTCATTATTTTTCATTGCTGTCATGTTAGCCAGTCTGCTAGATGTGAGGTGATACCTCAGAGTTGTTTTGATTTGTATCTCTCTATTATAACAGATTTAGAGCACTTTTTCATGTGCTTATTAATAGTTTTGATTTTATTAACTGAAAATTGCCTATTCATGTCCCTTGCCCATTTATCAATTGAAGAATGGCTTGATTTTTTTGTACAATTGGTTTAGCTCTTTATAAATTCGAGAAATTAGATCTTTTTCAGAGGTTTTTGTTATGAAGATTATTTCCCAACTTGTTGATTCCCTTCTAATTTTTGGTTGCATTGGTTTTGTTTGTACAAAAACTTTTTAATTTGATGTAATCAAAAGTATTGATTTTGCATTTTGTGATTTTTTTCTAGCTCTTGCTTGGTTTTAAAGTCTTTCCTTTCCCAAAGATCTGATATGTATACTATTCTGTGTTCACCTAATTTGCTTATAGTTTCCTTCTTTATATTCAAGTCATTCAACCATTCTGAGTTTATCCTGGTGTAGGGTATAAGATGTTGATCCAAACCTAATCTCTCCCATTTTGTCTTCTAATTTTCCCAATAGTTTTTATGAAATAGTGGGTTTTGGTCCCAAAAGCTGGCATCATTGGGCTTGTCATAGACTGTCTTGCTGTGGTCACTTATCCGAAGTCTATTCCACTGATTCTCCTTTCTGTCTCTTAGCCAATACCAAATTATTTTGATGACCACTGATTTATAGTATAGTTTGAGATCTGGGACTGCAAGGCCTCTTTCCTTGGCATATTTTTTTCAGGATTTCCCTGGATATCTTTGATCTTTTATTCTTTCAAATAAACTTTGTTATGATTTTTTTTCTAATTCAGTAAAAAAGTCTTTTGGTATTTCAATGGATATAGCACTAAATAAGTAATATATAATATATATATTGTAAGTAATATATAATATATATATATGAGGTATCACCTCACATCTAGCAGACTGGCTAACATGACAGCAATATATATAAAATAAATAAAGCACTAAATAAGTAAATTAATTTGGGTAGGATTGTCATTTGTATTATATTAGCTCATCCTACCCATAAGCAATCAATGTTTTTCCAATTGTTTAGATCTCCTTTTAATTGAGTGGAGAGTGTTTTGTAGTTGTGTTCATATAGTTCCTGCGTTTCTCTTGGCATATAGATTTGTAAGTATTTTATATTTTCTAGGGATTTTAAATGAAATTTCTCTTTCTAATTCTTGCTGCTGAGATGTGTTGGAAATATATACATAAATTTTGATGATTTGTGTAGGTTTATTTTGAATCCTGAAACTTTGCTAAAGTTGTTGATTATAGCTTTTTAGGTGATTCTCTAGGATTCTTTAAGAAGACCATCATGTCATCTGCAAAGAGCGATAATTTGGTCTCCTCGTTGCCTATTTTAATACCTTCAATTTCTTTTTCTTCTCTAATTGCTACTGCTAGTGTTTCTAGTACAATGTCAAATAGTAGAGGTGATAATGGGCATCCTTGTTTCACTCCTGATCGTATTGGAAAGGCTTATAGTTAATCCTCATTGCAGATAATGTTTGCTGATGGGTTTAGATCTATACTGTTCATTATTTTTATGACGGTCCCTTCTATTCCTATAGTTTCTAGTGTTTTCAAAAGGAATCTGTGTTGTATTTTGTCAAAACTTTTTCTGCATCTATTGAGATAATCATGTGGTTTTTCTTAGTTTGCTTGTTGATATGGTCAATTATATGGATGATTTTCTTATTATTGAACCATCCTTACATTCCTTGTATAAATCCTACCGGATTATAATGAATAACCCTCGTGGTCACTTGCTGAAGTCTTTTGGTTAGTCTTCTATTTAAGATTTTTGCATCTATGTTCATTAAGGAGATTGGCCTATAGTTTTCTGTCTCTGTTTTTCACCTGCCTAGCTTTGGAATTAAAGGAATTTGATAGAAGTCCTTCTTTGTTTATTGCTTATTATGTCAAATAGTTTGTATATTATTGGGATTAGTTGTTCTTTCAATGTTTGATAGAATTCACTTGTGAATCAATCTGGTCCTGGAAATTTTTTTCTTCTTTGATGGCTTGTTCAATTTTTTTTCTGATATGGGATTATATACGAATTTTATTTCTTCTTCTGTTAATCTAGGCAATTTACATTTTTGTAAATATTCATTCATATCACCTAGATTGCCATATTTATTGGCATATAATTGGGCATAATAGTTTTTAATGATTACCTTAATTTTCTCTTCATTTGAGGTGAGGTCTCCCTTTTCATCTATGATGCTGTTAATTTGCTTTTCTTTTTTCCTTTTTTAAATTAGATTGACCAGTACTTTGTTTATTTTATTTGTTTTTTCAAAATACAAGCTTCTAGTCTTATTTATTAAATCAATAGTGTAAATGGTCTGCCTGCTCTGAGCTTCTCCTCTTGCTGCCTCTACTCCACAATTGTTCTAAACCCTGAGACTGGCATAGCTTTGCCAGCAAGGTTCTCCCTCCAGCCTAGTGTCCTTGCCCACCCAGAGATTCCAGTCACCACTGCAGGCTCAGCACTGTAGGTGGGGGAGGGGTCCTGGGATCTTCCTTCTTCCTTCTCCTTAAACCTGCATGTTCTGGAGTTCAGTTTTGGGGGGGTGTACCTTTTAAGTTGGGTCCAGGAGCAGGGTTCTCTAGCTCTGTCTTATGTGAAAATTGGATTTAGCTCTCTCCTGATTGTAACAATGAAGATACTTAGCTCTTCCTTGATTGTGAAGATTAAATTGTAATCCCCTGATTGTAACAATGAAGGTACTTAGCTTTTCCTTTATTGGGAAGATTGGATTGTAATCCACCATCTATTTTTAGATTTTAATCTCCAAAAAGGTGGCAACTCAGTATTTTAAGTAGATCTATCCATTTTAACTACAAAAAGGTGTTAAGTAACTTCAAAAGGTGAAAGAACCAGAAAGGTGTTAAGTAACCCAAAAGGTATAATCTAACCAAAGAAGGTGTGAATTAAAGAGTGGACAGTCCTAGAGAAAAGTGCTGTGATTTGTAGACATGAAGTTTAGGGAAGGTGACACAAGAGAAAAAGGTCTTTTAAAAAGACAGCAAAAGGCCAGAATAAAAGATATATTCAATTCAAGGAGATCGAAGAGCTCTTTGGCTTGGAAGAGAGACTGAAAGACATACACTTGAGGAGTGACCAGAAGACAGACACTCAGACTTCTTTCCATTTAGATGGTCACCATTGGTGAGTGAAAGGCTGATTTAGTGACCCTGCCTTTCTCAGAGGGCTAAACCTCCGAGAAAAGGCCCATCAATTTGAGACGTTTTTCCCCTGATTGGGGCTTAGACATTCTAACTGATATCAGAAGAAGTCAGAGATCTCTACCTCTTTCTCTTTTTCTCTCTCTCTCTCCTTTTCTCTCTTCCTTAATATCTTTCCTCTATTGTAAACACACTACCATGAATTCCATTTACATTGATAATCCATTTTGGAATTTAGAAATTAAATCCCTGGTGACCACATAATTAATATATTTCCATCTCAAACACAAAGTACATTTAACACTTGTTGTTAGATTTGGTTTTCAATCCACTGGAAGCATTGTGTTTTTGATCAGTGAGGAAGGGTTTATATAGGTCTACATTTTTGCTACCTCTAAGCCACCATCTTGACTCCACCTGTCTGATAAATCTCATTTTTCATAAATCTGCCTGCTATGTTACTAGTGGCTTCATAGGGCCATCCTCCCAGAGGCAATTGGGACATAATCCAGAAGAGAAAAGTACATCACACAACAATTGTCATGTTTTAATTGGGAACCATTTTACTCTCATTCACAATAGGCCAATGTCAAGATTAAATAATTTATCTGAAATAAACATTCATTAAGTCCTGATTTTGAGTCAAGTATTTTTTGGAACTAAAGAAAAGACTTAAAACACTCCAATAAATTGATGATTTCACTGTGGGTTTTTCCTCCATAGACTGTGATCAAAATCTGGATATATCTGCCCATTCTGGGAGACTCAACTTCCCAAGTTAAGAACATCTCAGGTCTTCCATATAACTTCCAGTTTTACCCAAAATTATAATGTTCCCATGGAGCATATTAATACTTCATTTCTTATCAATACTTATTGCTACTCTTACTATATGACCCATTCTCCTTATATTTTACCCATGCAGTTATGGAATGATGCTCTTTGTCCTTATTTTCCTCTAAAAAGCTGTCATTCTAATCCAATCCTATCAGGAAATACCTATTAAGAGGATTTATTTTTAATAATATTACCCTTTTGAGTAACAAGTTCAAGTTTATTTGTTTTGTTGATAAGTCATATTACTCATTTTGTGACCCTCCCTGAATTAGCTTCTTGGGACCAATTTCATTCCAAGTCCAGGATTTAGCTACTAACAAATTGGAGCACAGTCTACCATTTTATCCACAGAGTCTAGCTCTGTAGTTTCCATGAAATAGAAATTGATTAATACATACTGGTTGACTTCTTGCTCTAAAGAGTAAAATTTGGGGAGGACAAAATGACTTGACCTCCATCTAAATAGATGTTGGCATAATATTAGTATGTAGCTTCAAATTAGGGCAATCTTGGCTCCTACTCCTTCATTTTTAAGGAATGCCAACAATTTTGACATCTCTTTTTCCAAGGTACAAACTTCACTGATACATATATGGTGTTCTTCTTGGTCTTCAGAACTATTTTGGTTCCTTGTTCTCAACTCTCTTTGTCACAGGGTAGGAAAAAGTGTATGTGTTTAACTCAGAAACAGAGGGACTTAAATTTTTCCCAGACTTATGGGTCTTAAAAATTTTCTCTCCTAGAACATGGGGACCTGGAATAAGAGAATTCAGGAGTACAATAAGGAAATATGTGATGTCCTCCACTTACCCAGGAAGTAAGGAAAAATCTTTCACCTTAGATTCATCCCCTGCTAAGGAAACTGTAAAGGCTGAAATCCAAAATATAGAGTCTAAGGTTGAAGCTGCCACAAGGTTCATAGACATGTGGTATACGTGTGATTGTACTGTGAGATTGTTTTCAGGTCAGTTGCTTTTCTAATGATAAATATGACATTTTCTTATATTTTTCATTGTTATTTTACTTTTTCTTGATTATTCATGGAGTCATTAGCATCAACTTGTCCAAACCTTATTTTAAAAGAATAATGTTCTTCAGTGATCTTATAAATCTTTTTGTCATTTCACCAATTCTAGTTTTTAAGTTCTTTTCTACAGTGAATTTTTATAAATATTTTCCTTTTGATTATAATAGATGCATCTTTTTAATCACTTCTCATGTAACAACAGGTTTATGTTACTTGTCATTTCAATGGGTGATGGAAGAAATGTAAAGCAGTAGAGAATTTGGAATTTGAGATTTTAAAACTAATAAAATAAGCCGTCTGAAGTTGAATTGCGAGACATATACAGAAAAAATATTTTTAAATGAAGGAAAAAACTGAATAAGTTCTGATGCATGATCATTTTCTCATTTTTATTATGTCTTATGGCAATCAACTAGTGTTACATTCAAAGTATCATTCATGAAACGACAGGAAGAGAACAATTAGGCTTTGGCAAAAGATTGTTCATAAGAGATTATCATCATATGATAAAATAATTTATAGAAAGGAATCAAAGGCATAATAGCTTACTGTAGCTTGTTATACATGCAAAATCATCCTATTCAGTTGGGTCTTCATAATTCTTCAACAAATCATCTCTCCTATATTTACAATTCATCAAACAATAGCCAATAGATGTAATGACTGATATGACCCAGATAAACATATTGGGGAAAGAATAGACGTCCAGCTTTGCAAATCTTTTTAAATCAGAACCCTGGATAGGCTTATGCATAAAGAGAAATGTGATACAAACTCAACCAAGAATTAGAAATCAAGCCTTCATATTTTTAAATTCATTAATTATTCCATAATTATATTTGTCATCCCTATTGTAGGTGTCTACTCCATATAATGTATTTCTATATAACTACTTTTAATTCTTCCTCTATTAAAAAATCAGGCAACATGACTCCATTCAAAATAGTATTTGATTCCAATGAGAAAGAAAGAAATAACAACAGAAAATAAAAGGTATACAAGCTAGGCTATTTTATTAAGACTCTAGGAAGTTAAGAGCTGCATCTCTATGATTGGTGAGGAAGAGATTGAGATCACATTGCTCTTCAGAAACTAACTTTGTTTTTCAGTATCTCCAGAGTATTTCTGTCTGACCTCAGAAGGATCACATAGCATTTGGGAGCAAAGATACAGGTGAGAATCCCAGCACTGGAGACCACAATGGAAAAGATCTCCACGGCCACCATGGCCTTTCCCTTAGTGCTCTGATATGTGGGCAGGAAGGAAATCCAGACACTGCAGAAAACTAACATGGCAAAAGTCAAATACTTGGCTTCATTGAAAGTGTCTGGCAGTTTCCTTGCCAGAAAGGCCATCATGAAGCTAACCAAGGCCAGGAAGCCCATGTAGCCTAGAACAGAGTAGAAGAAAAAGAGCGATCCCTCATTGCACTGAATGACAATGAGGGAAGCCTCGGAGTGTATATCCCTCTCAAGGAATGGGGCATGTGTTCCAAGCCAGATGCCACAGAGACACATTTGGATAAGAGTACAGATACAAATGAGAAAATAAGATGTTGTGGAGCCCAGCCACTTGCGGAGCCCACTCCCTGGCTTGGTGGCCGCAAAGGCCAGAACCACAGTTAGAGTTTTGGCCAAGATAGAAGCAATGGCCACGGTGAACACTACTGCAAATGAGATTTGTCTCAGCAGGCAGGTGGCTTGAGTGGGAAGACCAATGAAGAGCAAGGAACAGAGGAAACAAAGGGTGAGGGATATGAGAAGAGTGTAGCTGAGACTGCGGTTATTGGCTTTGACTATGGGGGTGTCTCTGTGCTTCACAAAGACTCCAAGGACTAGAGCAGTGAGCAGGGAGAAGCAGAGAGCTGCAGAAGCCAGAGCCATTCCCAGAGGTTCTTCATAAGCCAGGTAAGTTATTGTCTTGGGGAGGCATCTATCTCTCTCCTTGCTTGGGTACTGATCTTCAGGGCATTGCAGACACTGCTGTGCATCTATGAATAAGACAAAAATGAATCTCTTGTTATATATATAGTTTTATTTCTCCAGTAAATCACAAGTTTAGTCATTCTACATGAAGCTCCATCTTTTCTTCCTACTACTCCTCCGGCAGGACAAGAATTTTAGAGGCTCAATAAGATATACCCATATTTCAGTATCTCCACATCTTTACATATGGATAAAATAATGTATTAAATTATTGCTTTACTATCATTTCCTTAATAAACAAAAATTAAAGTGTCTCTAATCCATTTAAAAATCAAACCTTCTATGTTATGTTGGTTGTCTCTCGAACCGAGGATGACGATTGACTTTGTGCGTTTTTGTGCACACAGACACTTGTGCATGAAGATTTAAGTGGAAAAGTCAATGCACAGAGACAGTCCCACTCTCTCGGCGCTGGAAGCCTGGGTCCAGTGGTACGAAAAGTCGTTACATCTGGAGACTTCCTCAGCTGCACTGGATGGCCGTGTTGTCCTTTGTGCTCCAACACGCCCTAAGCACTCCACAGTGCTTTGCTGCGTCGCCATCTCAGCCATTGAACCTTCTTATTGGTTTCTTCCGCATGTTCAGCCAAAGCAGTCTTCACATGCTGGGTGAGCAAAGCCCTGGTTCACCAGGGGTCGACGACCCGATGGCTACCCTCACAAGATTTAGCTGGCCTGTTGAAGCCATTGCCCGGGATGTGGCCACTGCAGCATGCTAACAGCTACTAGGAGCCACAAGTGAGACCTGGGTGTCCGGTGAGGGTCAGAGGCTGGAGGGCTGCCCTAGAAGGGCATGACAAGCCCTCCAGGGATGTATGGGGTGCTCAGGGAGGGGTAATAAAACCTTCTATAATGAGGCCTAAATTGATAAGTAACCAATTTAAATATAATCATCTATGTTCAAAATAGAAATGAGAAAATGAAAAATTTTATTATCATTTTTCATAGATAGACCACATATTGTTGAATAAATGATATGGAAAAGGGTTTTTTATTTGATTATGATTATTTTAATATTTTATATAAGTTTTATACAAATTATATTTCATGTAACTTCAAGTCTTCTGAGTTATTTTGGGCACATGATTATGGTGATGTAAATATTCTTCAATTAAAGTGACTAGTGTTAGTTTTGAAAAAGATCTTGACTTTCTCATCAGAACCTAGATTTTCCATCTGTGAACGACTTCCTAGATTCAAGTTTTGTAAAAATAAACTTCTACCCTGATATCTTTATGGTTTCCATGCATCTGGGTGGTATTTCTATTGTATAGATATTAATTACTATAGCACCCATGACTATTCCCCATACTAGGTGGATATCTTGACTATGTACATAAATATTTAAGTCTTTCTTTCATTTTTGGCTCAACTATTAAAAAATGGTATGATCATGAACTTTGTTATTCATTTAATCTTATGTGATTAGGCTAGAAAGTGAAATTTAAAGACATAAGTGAAAGCTTATTGAAAAACAAACTTGATTAACTAGCATTTAATCAAAATGTGGTACCTTAGAAATAATTCATCACTCAATAAAATGGATATAGTAAACTCAATCATTTTTTTTAAATATTAGGGTATAAAATATCTTTCCTACCATCAAATCTGGGATAAGAATATGCAATGAATAAAAATTAATCTTGAAGACTTTATACTAAATTTATAAGTATTTATTAGTAAAAAGAAAGAAACAGAGAAAAAAGATATCACCAACAAACTCCCCAGAGTCAGTAGCCATGTTACTTCCCCTTCATCAGATCCTGGATTCCTAATGGGCCCTGATCCATTTCATAAGTTGGGGCCAAGGGGCCCAGCTACCCATATAATTGTGACAGACAAAATGAGACCTGGCATGGAGCTAACTTGAGTGCAGGAAGGTATGGGAGCCCAAGAGACTGTCCCTCTGCATCCTACCTTAATGTACCTGTGCCAACTATATGAGTTATACTTTATGTTATTTTCACACACAATATATATAAGAGAAATGAATAAGGAGTAGGTAGAAAGAAGGGTGACAAGTCACCCTACATAGTTTATTTTTGGAGTACATCTACTCAATATCCCAATTTCATTCAAGTGTCACCACCACAAGATTCATAACATCCTCTTCATTACACCCATCAGGAAATGGAGGCAGCCATATATTTTCAGCATATTGGGCCCTGGTTATTTTATTCAACCATGGCAATCAAGAGAGAAATTATATAAGAAAAGTAAATAACCTAAAATATGGTACTCAATCTCATATATTCTATTCTGGTTATGTACTGGGAAAAAAAGCAAAGGAAGGGAAAAGGGAAATAGGTTGTGGTGAACCACACAGTTTATGTATCAGTTATAAATATTAAGTATTTCTGAATGTGGAAGAGTTATCAAAGGAGTCATAAATTATATTTGTAACTTTCAAATTTTTTTTCACTATCATAATAGATAAAAAATTGATCCTAGGCAGAGACTGGGGTACTAAGTTATTTAAGATGATATGTAAAAAAGGGGGGAAGTGGAATAGAAGATGGCACCAGAGCAACTTAAAGGAAGAAGAAAAATAGGATGAATTATATCACAAAAAGAAGCTCATGGTGGGCAGGAAAGAAGAACACTCATAAGAAAGAGAGGAAGAGAGTGGTACTAGGTAATACTTAAACCTTGCTCTCAGTAGAATCAGTTCTAAGAGGGAAAAACAGCCAGATCTATTGGAGTATAGAATTCTGTTTTACCCCACAGGGAAGTTGAGAGGGAAAAACCAAAGTGGGGGAAATGGGGCAGGGAGCATTCAAAGTGAAGGAAAGTCAGAGGAGCTGCATTTAACAGACCTTAAAGAAAAATAAGAGGGGAATAAGAAGGGAGGGGAGGAAAGTAAAGTAAAATAAGTGTGTGGAATAAGGGGACAGATTAAAAGCAAAAAAAAAAAAACCTAGTGTAAAATGAAACAATGAAAGAAGAAAGAGCAGGATGAAAAGAGGAAATAAAAATGATGTGTAATACACAGGTGGTAATCATAACTCTGAATGTAAATGGGATGAACCCACCCATAAAGTGGAAGGAGAGAGCAGAGTGGATTATAAACTAAAACCCAACATATGTTGTCTATGAGAAACATACATGAGGCAGGGAGACACACACCAGGAAAAGGTAAGAGGCTGGAGCCTAATTTATTGGGCATCAACTGAGAAAAAGAAGTCAGGAGTCTCAATCATGATATCTGAAAAAGCCAAAGTAAAAACAGATCTGATTAAAAGAGATAGGGAAGATAATTACAACCTGATAAAAGCAGTATAGACAATGAAGAAATAACAGTACTCAACATGTATGCACCAATAGTATAGCACCCAGATTTTTAAAGGAGAAACAATTGAAGCTTAAGGAGGAAATAGATAGTAAAAGTGTACTAGTGGGAGACCTGAGGCTTCCTCTATCAGAACTAGATTAAACAAACCAAAAAACAAACAAGAAAGAGGTAAGAGATGTAAATGAAATCTTAGGAAATTGGAGTTAATAGATACATGGAAAAAAATAAATAGGGACAAAAAGTAATACAGCTTTTTTTTCAGGAGCACATGGTACATTCACAAAGACGGACCATGTACTAGGGCATAAAAACATTGCAAACAAATGCAAAAAAGCATAAATAATAAATGCATCTTCTTTTTCCAGATCATAATGCAATAAAAATTATAATTTGTAAGAGTATATGGAGAGGTGAATCAAAAATTAATTGGAAATTAAGAAATGTGATTCTCCAAAATTGGTTCTTTAAAGAATAAATCATAGAAACAATTAATGATTTCATTGAAGAGAATGACAACGAGGAAACAACATATCAAAATCTATAGAATGTAGCCAAATCAGGACTCATGGGAAAATTTATGTCCTTGAGTGCATATGTCAACAAATAAGAGAGGGAAGAGGTCAATGAATTGGGCATGCAAATTTAAAAAAAAGCACTAGAAAGAGAACAAATTAAAAAGCCCCAGATAAAAACTAAATTGGAAATCCTAAAAATCAAAGGAGAAATTAATAAAATTAAAAGTAAAAGAACTATTGAATTAATAAATAAGACTAGGAGCTGGTACATTGAAAAAAGAAATAAAATGATGTAATGGCTAATTTAATTAAAAAAATAAAATTAGCTGTACTAAAAATAAAAACGGCAACCTCACCTCTAATGAAGAGGAAATTAAGGTAATTATTCAGAACTATTTTGCCCAAATACATGGCAAAAAATAGGATAATCTAAGTAAAATGGATGAATATTTACAGAAATACAAATTACCTATATTAACAAAAGAGGAAATAGAATACTTAAACAATCTCATTTCAGAAAAAAATAAATTGAACAAGCCATCAACCAACTCCCTAAGAAAAAACTCCCAGGTCCTGATGGATTCACAGTGAATTCTATCAAACACTTAAAGAACAACTAATTCCAATACTATAAAAGTATTTGACAAAATAAGCAAAGAAGTTTTAAAAAAATTCCTTTTATGACACAAATATGGTACTGGTTCCAAAGCCAGGCAGACCAAAAACAGAGACAAAAAACTACAGTCCAATCTTCTTAATGAATATAGATGCAAAAATCTTAAATAGAATCCTAGCAAAAAGAATCCAGCAAATGATCATACGAATTATTGATTATGACCAGGTGGGATTTATACCAGGAATTCAAGGATGATTTAATATTATGAAAACCATCCACATAATTGACCAACAACCAAAGCAACAGAAATCACATGATTATGTCAATAGATGCAGAAAAAAATCTTTGACAAAATGCAACATTCATTCCTATTGAAAAACACTAGTAAGTATAGGAATAGATGGGTCTTTCCTAAAAATAATAAACAGTATAAATTAAAAACCATCAACAGGTATCATTTGAAATGGAGTGAAGTTAGAAACTTTCCCAATAAGATCAAGAGTGACACAAGGATACCCATTTTCACCTCTATTATTTAACATTGTACTAGAAACCCTAGTAGTAGCAATTACAAAAGAAAATGAAATTGAAGGTATTAAAGTAGGCAATGAGGAGACCAAGCTATCACTCTTTGGAGATAATATGATTGTCTACTTAAAGAATCCTAGAGAATTAACTAAAAAGCTATTGGAAATATTCAACAACATTAACAAAGTTGCAGGATACAAAATAAACCCATATAAATCATCAGCATTTCTTTATATTTCCAACACAACTCATCAGCAAGAGTTATAAAGAGAAACCCCATTTAAAATCACCCTAAACAATATAAAAGTTAGGAATCTAAATGCCAAGATAAACGCAGGAATTATATGAACACAACTACAAAATACTTTTCACACAATTGAAATGACATCTAAATAATTGGAAAAATATTGATTTCCCATGGGGAAGATGAGATGATATAATAAAAATGACAATCCAACACAAATTAAGTTACTTATTCAATACCATACCTATCAAATTACCAAGAATCATTTTTTATTGAATTAGAAAAAAAACTATAACAAAGTTCATTTGGAAGAACCAAAGATCAAGAATATCAAGGGAATTTTTTTTTAAATGTGAAGGTTGGGGATCTAGCATTACCAGATCTTTAACTGTATTATCAATCAGTAGTAATCAAACAACATCATACTGGCTACGATACAGAAGAGAGGATGAATGGACTTGGGGTAAATGGCCTACACAAAATAGGATACAATAAACCCAAAGATCCCAGTTTTGGCAACAAGAACCCACTGTTTGACAAAAACTGGAAAAATTGGAAAACAGTATGGGAGAGATTTGATTTAGAACAACAGTTAGGACAGTTGTTTCTGAAAAAAATTTCTCACTCCAGCACAGGCATTTTTAACAGTCTCCGGGTGTAAGAAATCATCTCCTCTGATAGTACATCAAGACCCAATTGCAACTCAGCAGCTTCCATAAATTTGTCCAAGAATGCAGCAGGTGACTCCCCTAGATTTTGCTTAATGTATTCAAATTTTGACCAGGCACCAGGTCTTCTTGAATTCCTTTTCATAACGTCAATTATAAATTCTTTAGCTTGTTTCAATACTCTATAACTGTACACTGAACTTAAGTCAATTTCCTCATAAGTCTCTGGTCATGGTGTTAGATCAGCATCATTCTGGGTTTTTTCTATGTAGTATTCCTTCTCCCTTCTCATTAATAGCTCTTCCATAAGAAGAGAGAAATCAGCGTATGTAAAAAATAGACTCGAATACAGGACTACAATCCCCACGAGCCTTTGCTCCACTTCCACAGAATTCCTTGTAATCTCACCTGGGCCAAGATCGAGAAGGTATTTAAACTGATTCAAAGGCTTTTGAGGGCTCTCTTGCTCTCTTGGACTTCCATTTTGGGGCAGATGTGGATTTTTTTCATAATGTAGGTGATGTTGTGTCTAGGCCTCTCTATGGCCTGGACACGTGTCTCTTATCCTGTATTTTCTTTAATCCTTAATCCTTAATAAACCTCTAAAAAATATAATACTCCTTGCAGAGAGAAACTAATTTCTACCTGCCTCAGTCTCCCCATATTTCTAAATTTAACTGTAACAGATGGCTACCACTAGATTGGATGAGAACTTCTCAAAAATTTTTTTAGCCTAGAGAATTTTTTTTAAAAGCCACAATTCTCCAAGATGCTCTTTAGAAAACCATCTTGATCAGCTCCTGCCTGTGGTCCGCTCTGGCTCCTGCTTCTGCTCCTGGCCTCTCACCTGATGGCTCCTGGCCCGACCCACCCTGGTGGTCTGTCTCTCCCCCATCTGGCCTCCGACCCAGACGGCTCATCACCCCAGCCCCAGCCCCAGGAACGTGACCCCAGCCAGCTCATCACCCAGATCCTTGGAGCAGATCCCTGAGGACTCATTGTGACCAGCTGGTAACAGTATTGGCCACGTGGGTGGAGGGGAGAGAGGAGAGGGAAAGGAAAGAGGGAAAGGAGAAAGGCAATTTTCCCTTAGGCTAAGCCTCTGAGCAAAAGGGGGTGTATTGACTCCACGTGGGCGGCCTGGGCTCCACGTGGACTGGGACAGGAGGAAGGATCATATCAGGGGAGAGGGGAAAGAGAGACTAGAAAGAAGAAACAGATTTTTTCAAACAGAAACATAAAAAGCAATGGGCTGTTTAAAAGGATTTTTGACTGTTCTGGTAATTTCATTGATTTCACCTGCGTGCCAGAAGAAACATTCAGCCCAAAATTCAACTTTGAATTTGCAAATGGGTGGCTCAGGGCACTGAGAGCATGGTCCTGGGTTAAAATCTGGTCTCAGATTCTCCCCAGCTGTGGGGCTCCGAGCAGATCCATAGCTCTTACCACTCTGCCTTCTGACAATAGACATTTAAATGGATAAGAACCCAAGGAACTTTGAAGAGACTAAAGGCTATATTATAAGGCATTTCAGACTCCAATGGTTTATAAAAATCTCTGTACTCTATTGCATTTTTTGTTATGGTTTAACTTTGTGATTTTAAGTTCATATATTACTGGATTGAATATTATTCTGTGAACTGAAGGTTGATTGAATTTATTTTGAATGTACTAAGTTTTGAAATTCTGTTGTTTTTCCCCTATAACTGTGCTGAAAATATTGTTGTGAATAAGCCCATATATGAAAAAACAGCTTTTCTATTTTGACTTTGTAAATTATCACATAGATGGACTTCAGAACTGGTTATAATTGTATTAACAACCTTTGGAAATTTTAATGTGCTAAATACCTCAAATGATTTGATTTTAAGGGTTTTTTAAATATGATTTTTGGAATTTTTTTAACAATCTGGTTATTTTTGCCTGCCCTAAGGCCCATTAGCTGAAGTGAAATAAATTTTATAACCCCCAACCTTCCCACATTTCTAAATATGTGAATGGAAATTGGGCAGTTAATCTTAGGGCATTTGTATCCCTATAAGCCTCCGAAAAAGGAGCACCCCTTTATTTATACTCTTCAGCTCACTATTTTACTTCTACCAGAATGATATATAGATTTCTTGTTTATGTTCTAAACCCAAGATGAGTTTTACCTTGTTTAAAAAAAATAATATATATATACATATATATATATGTTTATTACCAAGGTTGAAAGATTGCTATGTTTGTAAAAATTGTGACAAATGTCCATCAATTCATAGGTTTTAAAAATGTAATACAGCAACTTATGTGAAATATGAAAGTGTGTTTGTTTGCTATTGTAATTGATTGGGCTATTGAGAATTTTGGGGATTTAATGCTCTTTTATTATTATATTTTTCTTGCATGTGCAATATATTTTTCCGGTTTTTTTTTATTATTTTTTCTCTCCTTTTTATATTTGAAGCACATGTCACCAGTATTAAGATTTTCTTTAACCTTTTGATTTTTAAGTTTAAGATACATTTGCTAATGTATGCCCTAAAAGGCTTGTGACTATAAAAACGATGCCACTATTTAAATAAATTATGGGGCTTTGCTTAATGATTCTGTCTGATTCCAGGACAAGATATACACACAAGAGCCATTTCATAGGGCCAAAGAAAGGCCAATCTAGGATGGATTGATGCACTTCTAGGCCAATACAAAGGTCTTGAACCTAGTGTGAAGACTCGAGGTTACTATGTTTAACATGTGTTAAGACATAGGCTTTCCTTGTATCCACACTCACCCTGAAGATACTCACAGACGAGTATCCCCGAAACCTTGGCTCCTATAATCTGGTCCCCTTTTCTGCCTCTCATAGTGTGGTACCTTTCTGTAGTCCTGGCACTGACTGGGTAAATGCCTCATTGCTTAGATCATTTTGATTGGGCCCTGATTGAAGGACCTGTTATAAATTTATTTTTCTTCTACTTGGAATTTTTACACATAAGACTTTGATAGTCTATATTTTCATCCAGAAATTTTTCTTTTCTTTTGGATTTTCTGATGTCTTTTTAATATCCCTTGCCAATTGATTCATATACCTCATACCTCAGCCATGCATCCCTAACTGATTCTGAATCTTTCAATCACCCACAACATGGGGGAATGTAAAAAATATCATTATTTAAATTGCAAAGTTTAAATTCCTTTTGAGAAGAATTTTAGGTAAAGAAGATGCTACCTCTCTGAATCCAGAACTGAACTGTTGGAGAAGACACCATGAAGAAGCCTCCAGACCACAAGTTGCACAAAATTGAACTTTGGGTGTGGTTGATTGAACATTTATTTGTATCTGCACTTTCATGCCAAAGGGGACTGCCCCCTAACTGGCTTTTTGTCAATGCTTTCAGCAATTATTGGTTTTATTCTTTTGTTTCTCTTATCCTCAAATTATTGTAATCTTTAAATTGATTATGTTTTCATTATTCTTTGGAAAAAAATTAATTTTTTCAAACGATCAAATGGGGGTATGTAAAAAATAGACTCGAATACAGGACTACAATCCCCATGAGCCTTTGCTCCACTTCCACAGAATGCCTTGTAATCTCACCTGGGCCGAGCTCGAGAAGGTATTTAAACTGATTCAAAGGCTTTTGAGGGCTCTCTTGCTCTCTTGGACTTCCATTTTGGGGCAGATGTGGATTTTTTTTCATAATGTAGGTGAGGTTGTGTCTAGGCTTCTCTATGGCCTGGACACATGTCTCTTATCCTGTATTTTCTTTAATCCTTAATCCTTAATAAACCTCTAAAAAATATAATACTCCTTGCAGAGATAAACTAATTTCTACCTGCCTCAGTCTCCCCATATTTCTAAATTTTATCTGTAACACATAATCAGGGTCAAAGATCTTAATCGCCTTCCTGAACTTGTGGGCAACCTTATGAGGTTCATCAAAATATCTAAGGGGTCTCCTTTTCATTGCATCTAATTCAGCTGAGGAGAATTTCTTATGGGATTTTAGATGAATAATCCCCCTGGCTGGAGTAACAATAGGCAGGGCTCTCAAAGGAAACAACAAAGCACGTGTTTTATCTAATGCCTCAGTTTCCCTTTCTAGCCTACTTGGGAGTATTTAGTATTATATCACTTCCCTCAGCTAATTTCTCAACACCAAGCACATCAACATTTTAAAATTCAAAGCCAGTATTTTTCCGTTTATGTTATTTACAAGAGTTGCATTAAAACATTTCTCCATCATATTCAACTTTCTTTGCATTAATACCATCATCTGTTTCATCTCTGAGACCCTGAATTCCATTGTAAAAACCATCTCGATCTTATAGACAACCATAATAAAAAATCCATTTATATTTATATATAATAGCAATACCCACCAAAGCCACAGGTAACTGTGAACACACTGTCTGTAGTGACAATTGCATTATTGGTCTTATCATATCCCAATTTAACAATCCATACACACATCCTTGTATAACACTAAACAATTTATATGGCATCATCAGCAAATAACCATAGACAACTTCCATTAGTGCCTGTAACATGTTAGCAGTCATACAAGAGTAATGAGGAAATAACACTGGACATAGGAAGGGTTGTGTAAAATTACCCTCCACTTTGAAAAACCCAAGCCTCTATCAAAGAGTTTCACTTCCACAGGGGACAGCAGCTTGTGCTCAGTGATAGATGCAACTGTGGTGCTGAAGGACAGCAGCCCCCTCCAGCAAGCACCTTAAAATCCTACTGCCTGCTGGCACTTGATTGACAGCTTCAGGAAATTCCAAGCCTGTCAGCTCAAAGTTCCCTCTCAAGTGTCAGTAAAAATCACTGACAAAAGTTTGAAAAAAATCCCTTACTCCCTTGCCCCAAAAGTAACCTAAGTCCAAACCACCTGACTCAGCCAAACTGTAATTTAGAGTGGTTTGGGGATGGGATTAGATGTTTTAATGTAGGCCAGTATCTGATGGACAACTGTTTTGGGAAGGCTACAAGTCTGGTCTAGGCAGAGCCTGACCTGAGGTAACAAACACAGATCACTCTATAACAGGGACAGATTGTAGAATTTATTAAACAAGAGATGGTGAAAAGGGGATTGGGGATAATCCTAAACTAATGTCAACTATCTAAAACCTCACTGATATAAATAACACTTCATAGAGTTTTCTTCACAGATTTTGAGCCACACTGATTTTTACCCATCTGTCTAAGATCCCAGACCCTAATATAAATAAACCTATACTAATCCCCAAACCCCCTTCTGACAGTGAAAGAAAGGTTTGGACAATTAGGCAGGAGAGGGCCAAGGAGAGGTCCTGGATCCATATGGATCTCAGAGCTAATCTAACAGACAGATGTTTCAGGATCAAACCAGGAAGCTCTGTAGATAAAAGCCAGCAGGGAAGCAAGTAAGACAGAAAAGATAAGGTAGAAACTGACACCAAGAGAAAATAGCCAGTCTCTCCAGGTCAACATGCCTGAACCTAAAAGTTAATTCAGATGGTATATATATATATATATATATATATATATATATATATATGTATGTATATGTATGTATATGTATATGTATATATATGTATACATATATAAGTGTATAAATACTTATATCACTGCAAACCCACTTCATCTGCTCTCTTATTTATAATACCACCAAGATAAATTCAGAATTGGGTAAACAATTTAAATATACAGAAGGAAACTATAAGTAAATTAGGTCAACATAGAATAATGTACCTGTCAGATCTATGGGAAAGGATTTAACACCTAGCAAGGAATAGAAAATATTATAAAATGCAGAATGAATAATTTTGATTACATTAAATTAAAAAGATTTTCTACAAACAAAACCAATGTATCCAAAATTAGAAGGGAAGAAACAAATTGGGAAAAAATTCTTTATAACAAAAACCATTGACAGAGGTCTAATTTCTCAAATTTATAAGGAGCTAAATCAATTGTACAAAAAAAAAATCAAGCAATTCTCCAATTAATAAATGGGCTGAGGACATGAATAGGACATTTTCAGCTAAAGACATCAAAATTGTCAATAAGCACATGAAAAAGTGTTCTAAATCTATTAAAATTAGAGAAATAAAAATCAAAATAACTCTGAGATACCATCTCATACCAAGCAGTTTGGCTAATCTGACAGCAAAAAAAAGTAATAAATGTTGGAGGGGATGTGGCAAAATTGGGACACTAATGCATTGCTGGTGGAGTTGTGAATTGATCCAACCATTCTGGAAGGCAATTTTGAATTTTACCCAAAGGACTTTAAAAGACTGCCTACCCTTTGACCGAGCCATAGCACGGCTGGGTTTGTACCCCAATAACATAATAGGGGAAAATACTTGTACAAAAATATTGATAGCTATTCTTTGTGGTAGCAAAAAGTTGGAAAATATGGGGATGCCCTTTGATTGGGGAGTGGCTGAGCAAGTTGTTGTATCTGTTGGTGATGGAATACTATTGTACTAAAAGGAATAATAAATTGGAGGAATTCCACGTGAACTGGAGCAACCTCCAAGAATTGATGCAGAGTAGAACCAGGAGAACATTTTATACAGAGACTGATACATGGTAGCACAACCAAATGTAATGGACTTCTTTACTAGCAGCATTTCAATGATACAGGAAAATTCTGAGGGACTTATGAAAAAGAACACTAGCCACATTCAGAGAAAGAACTGTGGGAGTAGAAACACAGAAGAAAAACAACTGTTTGATCACATAATTCAATAGGGAAATGATCACTCTGTTGCAAATATTTATAATATGGAAATAGGTCTTGATCAATGATACATGTAAAGCCCAGTTGCATTGCTCATTGGCTATGGGAAGGAGGATGAAGGAGGAGAAGGAAAGAATATGAATCATGTAACCATGGGAAAATATTCTAAATTAACTTAATTAATTAAAAAGTAATATAAAATAAAATCCTTTATATTTTTAAAATTTTAGAAATCAGAGCCAATGGAACTTTTCTCCTGTTATGGTATATATCAGTCAGTCAGTGCCCTTAACATTATTATAACTATATCCTTCTTCCTTTCATAGCAAGTTTCTATAATCAGGAAAAGTCAGCAGTAGAAGTTTGGTGAATACAATATTAAATTTATTAAATAATAGATTGATACTAGACCAACTCTGAGTTCCTATAATAAAATGCAAGAATGAAAACTTTTATAATTATAATCATCAAATTATATATGGATTATAGCCTCCTAATGGGACAATTAGACAAATCAAAAAGACAAAAAAGAAATGCGATGAAAACGTTTTCTAATTAAACAGAATAGCAAAATTTGAGAAAGCAACAGGATTTAAGAACTACATACATGAGCATATGATTGAATTCCAAGTTATTTTATCATAAAAATTCAGAATTTGTCTTTTAGTAATAAGTTCTTAAATATAGATTAAGGATCTTACATTTAAAATTGTAGAACTAATTGTAAAGAAAGTTAAATTATTTTCCCATTTTAATGTATCTTTCTGATCATTTTGAAAGACAGAAGAGTTTATTTTACAACTTATACCCTCATGCATTTTTAAAGATTTTTATATCTGGCATGGTATTAAGATACAGATAAAAATAGCAACAGATATGTAAAAAAAGTAATTCTCTGCCACTTCAGATATGGAGAAACAAATTTGAAACAGTACTGAATTATATTGTCTACTTATTGCCATATTTTGTCAGAATTTTCTAGGAATCTCAACAAATGGGTTAGAAACAGAAAAACAGACCCTTTCACAGCTGCTCTGAAAAGGAGGCCTAATCCAGAATGTCCAAGAGACGACATTTCTAAGGATCAACTGATAATCAGAACTAGTTCTGTTGATTAAATGGATATTGGGATTGGGTGACTAGTATGGAAAGAGATTTAATTTTTCAGATATTGATGATCATAATTATATTGCTTTAACCTTGCATTTCGTGGTTTTTATGTTTGCTGAGTTTTGTTGCTTGCCTTGGTGATATGAATCTGTCTTCAAAATTAGTTCTTTATGAGATCTCTAATCCATTTGATCTGTAGGTTGGCATATATTTTGATTATGAAAGTATAAAAAACACACAGCTTTGACTTAAGATAATTGATTCCTTGAGGAAGTATCTTTACCCCTCCTTCATAAGTCAAAAGATGAAATTTAAGGAATTAGAACTGCAAGTGGAAGTGAGAATTGATTTAAAGCCACCAATTTCAGGGCAGCTAGGTGGCTGGGTGAATTAAAAGTCAGGCCCAGAAGCAGTAGTCCTGGGTTCGAGTCTGGTCTCAGACACTTCCTATCTGTGTGTCCCTGGACAAGTCACTTAACCCCCATTGACTAGCCCTTACCACTCTTCTGCCACTGAACCCATATATAGTATTGATTTCAATATGGAAGGTAACAGTCTAAAAAACAATTTTAAGTCACTGACTCTTTCTTTTGACTCAATTCTAGATTTAATTTAGTTTCAATTCTAATCAATTATGGATCTAATTCAGTTTGTGTGTTGTGAGAAAAATTCATTCAATTAAGCAAATTGTGCAAAATCCTTATCTGATTGCTTGAATAGGGAAGCTTGAATAGGGAGTAGGGAAGTTAAACTACATCTAAGCCACAACTTAGAGATCCTTAATTAAGAACCTCAGTTAGGCTGACCAAAAACCCAAAGACTGATGACAGGAGCTTTCTTATAATTATACATCTAAAGCAAACTATATGTATTTTCTAAAAACTGGCCCCATACTGAAAACTGGACCCAGAAAAAAGCAATTTCTTCTTGGGCAAGAACTTTGCCTTTTATTGTGTCTTCTTGACTTGTCTAATATTGTGCTGTTCCCAAAGAAGGCACCCAATTCATTCTCAGTGAACACAAGTGATTGAATAAATACAGGGGTTTTTTTTAGCTCAGAAATGTTATTATATTAAGGAAAACTTTTCTCAGGTTAAGATTCAAAATAAAAAAGAAAGAAATCCAATGTCTCTAATTCGAGAGGACCATTTGTCTTGAGGCACCCACCTGTCTGATTGGAAATTTCCCTGTCAGAGCACAGAGTACAGTCGAAACAGCATATGGGCTCGCTTTCACGAATTATCTTCTTGAAACCAGGGCCACAGCTCACACTGCATATGGAAATTGGAGTCTGAGTTTCCATCAAGAGAAGAGAAAAAATATCATGGTAAGAAAGACTGATGAAACGTAGATGCACTGAGGCAAGGATGATTCCAGATCTCTCCCAAGGAAGACATTAGTTTAAGGATTTTTAGTGATTCAGAGCAAGAATGATATATATATCTCAATGGAAATTTCCTTCTTTTTTCTTCCATCACTGCAAATCAATGTTTGCCCAAGTCATGATCACACACAGATGCTCCACAAAGCACAATAAAGTGCCTGATTTTTTTAAACGTTTATGTGGTCGCCACATTTTCCATCGAGTATATCATACTAGTATATCTCCAAAGTGCATTTCATTTTCTACAAATACTTCTGACATAATTCACAAGTGACCAGGCTGGCTGAGGGAAATTATTTTTTTTTCTCCAAATAGACCCTATTCTTTCTTTTTTGGTGAAGAATCTTGAATGTTTCAATGAGTGAAAACTTTAGGGAGGTTATAATATAATTAATTAATTAAACCATACAGCATGATTGAATCTAAGAATCAGGTCATTTGATTGGTTTATCTTGTTTTTGAGGCTGGCATTTAGACTTAATTCTGGAGATTAATAAAGGATAGAATTTTTTGAATGACACAGAAGAATGAAACTGAAGCTGAATATAACTATATATGTATATATGTATGCATGCATGATCTACATTAGAAAAGGACATAACTATAACATTTAGATTTGGAGATGTGTCAGTTTCTCATTTTTGTCCATCTCTTCCTAGCTCTTCTTGGAATTTTCTTGGTAAAGGTTTTTTGGATGAGTTTGCTATTTCCTACTCCAACTGACTTTAAAATATGAAAAAATTGAGGCAAATGAGGTTAAGGATCTTGCCCAGGGTGATAGCAGTAGTAAAACGCTGACTATAAATCTGAACTGAGGAAAGGGGTCTTCTTGACTCGAGGCACTCTGTCCATTGCACCAACTTATCTAAATTAAGAATCTCTAAAAATAAGTTGTATACTGGGAGTTAAGGTGACAAAGTAAAAGATAATGCACTCCTCCAACACACACACACACACACACACACACACACACACACACACACACACACACACACACAGAGGATCTAATTGCCTAAAAAACAAAGTAAAGTCAAAGGAAGATGTCTCATTGGGCTAAGAAGACAGAGTAGCCAAGGCAGCCCAATATCTGTGGGAAATGGAAGAACTTAAACCAGTTCAACATGCTTTGACTCTGCCAGAGGCCACAAAGCTCTATCCAGGGAGCAGACCCAGTCCAAGCCATTCAACAGGCATATATCAGGCAGAGAGGGCAAGGAATGGCACCCAGCCAACATAGGCCATGTGAAAGGGGTAGTAAAGTAAAAGAGGACAAGAAAACAACAAAAACTCACTTAGCTTCAGAGTGCCTGAGGCAGAAAGGGAGCAGAGTAGGGGATTGGCAAACTGCAGAAACTTACTCATCCCCACATGGCAACAGAATGCCTGAGGCTGCAGACCCCAAAACAATAAAGTGACAGAATGGGAAATCTGCCCAGCTTAAACCACTCAACAGGGGCATTGAAGGCAAAGG
Source organism: Monodelphis domestica (assembly GCF_027887165.1). Taxonomy (NCBI): domain Eukaryota; kingdom Metazoa; phylum Chordata; class Mammalia; order Didelphimorphia; family Didelphidae; genus Monodelphis; species Monodelphis domestica. The sequence goes on along the minus strand of NC_077232.1, from coordinate 13,383,391 downwards.
CAGGAACAAACACACTTCCAGATGACAGAAGAGTATCTTGAGCAGTCAGTCCCAGAGCGGGTAGTTTGTCCAGCCAAAGACAATTGGCAAGAAGAGGAAGTAGCAGAGTAGGGACCCATCCAGCCCATAAAACAACAGGGGAACTGGTAACACAGGGTGTTGAATCTGGTTGGACAAAAACAGCAACAAGCCTCCCTATGGCAAGCTAACAGAGCCACATTCTCATTGGACTCAATGTGGGAAACAAAGGCAGGCTAGCCTACACTAAATTTTAGAGAATAGTACTCTGCAATTTATAGCAGTGCTCCCTCTACCCCATGAACTGAGAAGACCCTCGAAACATAGATGAGGAAACTGGGGGAAAATGAGGGAAAAAATTAAAACATCCTTATCTTAGAAAATTATCTTAGTGGCAGCAAAGATAAAAATATGAACTCAAAAGAAAACAATAATTTTTAAAAGGGAACATGTGAAGAACCTTCAAAGGATGCTTTGTCCCCCCCCCCCCAAAAATGCCTGAAAGAACTTGGCAAGTCAAAAAACTAAATAATAAGAACCTTGACTGAAAAACTCTATAAATGGGGGGAAAGTCTCCTGAAGAAAGCAACTCCCTATAAAATGAAATAAGTAAAAAGAAAATGGACACAAAATAATACATTGAAAAAAGAAGACCCTGAGGAATAGAAAGGACAAAATGAAAATTCAAGCCAAAAAGTATTGAGGGGAAAAAAACTCTTTAAAAATAGGATCAGTCAAGTGAAAAAGGAAGCACAAAAACTCAAGGAAGAATATTAGACATTAAGTTAAAATTAACATTATACAAAGAGTTAATGAATCCATATGACATCAGGAAATAATGAGACAAATTTTAAAAATTAAAAATAGAGGAAAATCTAAAGTGCCTCTCAAGAAAAATATCTGACATGGAAAATAGAAGGAGAGATAATCTAAGAATCATTGGAATACCAAAAAGCCACAGTCAGAAAGTGAGCCTGGACATCATATTATAAGAGATTCTATGGGAATATTTTCCTCAGAGGATAATGGAAATTAAGAGAATCTACCAATCACTTCCTGAAAAAGACCCCCAAATAAAATACCCCAGGACTATTATCACCCAAGTCCAGATCTCCCAAGACAACAACAACAAAAAAATATATATAACAAGCATTCAGAAGGAAAATATTCAAATATCAGAGAAACATAGTCAGTATTTCACAGGACCTAGCAGACCCTATATTAAAGGCCTGGAAGTCATGAAATATGATATTCAAAAAGGCAAAGAATTTAGTACTATAATCAAGAATTATATACCCAGCAAAACTGAAATTCATACTACAAGGGGAAACAGAATTTAATTAAATAAAGGAATTTCAGAAGTTCTGGACTAAAAAGTCAGATCCAAATAGAAAATTTACTGAACAAATTCTACATTCATAAGATGGATAAAAACCCAAAGCAATAACTTAAGGGTTTCAATATGGCTAAATTGAGTACATTCATATATGGGAATGGGAAATTAAATTAAACACCAAATTAGAAATCATTAAAATCAAAGAAGAGATTAATAAAATGGAAAATAAGGAAAACACTGAACTAATAAATAAAACAAGGCATTGGTTTTGTGAAAAAAATAAAGAAAATATGTAAATTATTAGCTAACATGATTTCAAACAGAAAGAATAAAGCCAAATTAGTAGTATCAAAAAAGAAAAAGGTAAAACCACAATCAATGCAGAAGAAATTATCCCAATTATTGGAAGATTTTTCTAGCTATCTGCTGTTAGGGATAAATTTTATGGTTGAGATTGAATATATTTTAATTAGTCTCCATGGATTTAAATTCTAAATCCCAATGAAATACTCGTCATAATGGAATTTTATGGTGGTTTATTTATAATAGAAGGAAGAAATTAAGAATGAGAGAGAGAGTGGGGGGGGGGGGGGGGGAAGGGAAGGATAGCTGCCACAGCCTGGTCTGAACCTAGCAGGAGTTCATAGGCCTCAGCCAAAGGGCTTTTCCAGATGTTGTTGCCTCCAGAAAAGTCAAGGAAAGGGGGCCCAAGAGATGGGCCTTTCCAGATGCTGATTACTCCAGAAAAGCCAAAGCAAGGGGAATCAGCCTTATCACTCATCACGTTATTATCTAAGGGAAGCAGTCTGAGGTCTCACACTCAAGTTCCTTCATGAGCAAGTTCCACAGCCCAGCCCCTCTCACAGAAAGTCATGTGAAATATAAAGGCAGTTCTTTACATCTCTTCCTGTGTCTTACATGTACCAATGGTTGCTTAAACTTGGATTTGGACAGCCCAGGGGGTCAATTAGTTGTTTCTGATTTGTCACTTGCTAGCACACGTGTGTCATCTTACTCCCCCACACTCAATCCTTAAGTGGGGGTGTCTACATTCTTGGTTGCTAAAATTCTAATGACTAAACAGGGTGGAGTAAATCTAAAATTCACACTGCCAAAAAAAATCTGAAAATCTAAGTGAAATAGATGAATATCTACAAAAATATAAATTATCCAAGTTAACAAAAGAATAAATAGAACACTTAAACAACCCCATTACATAAAAAAGAAATGGAGCAATCAAAAAAACTAACTAAGAAAAGGCCCAGAGGGCCAAATAGATTTACAAATGAATTCTACAGAACAACCAAAGAACAACTAACTATATAAGTACATAAACGATTTGGGGGAGGTGGGGAAGGAAAGCAGGCATCCTTACAAATTCTTTTTATGGCTCAAATATAGTACTGATACCTAAACCAGGTAGGGCTAGAAACAAAGAAAGAAAACTACAGCTCTATCTCCCTATTGTAAATTGATGTAAAAATTTTAAATAAAATACTAACAAAGAGATTACCACACTATATCACAAGAATCATATACCAAAATCAAGTAGATTTTATACTAGGAAAACAAGGTTGCCCTGATATTGGAAAAACCATCAGAATAGATGAAAACTATGTGATTATTTCAATATATGCAGTAAAAAGAATTTTACAAAATACAATATGCATTCCTTATAAAATAATTAGAAACCATTGGAATAAATAGAACATTCCTCAGAATGATAAATGGTGTCAACTTAAAACCATCAGCAAGTATTATCTGTAATGGAAATAAAATGAAACCCTTCTCAGTAAGATTGGGGTTAAAGCAAGGATGCCCATTATCATCTCTAGTAATTAATATTATACTAGAAATGCAAGATATAGCAATAAAGGAAGAAAAATAAAGGTGAAATATATAAAAGAGCCAACAAAGTTATCACTCTTTGGAGATGATATGATGATATACATAGAAAACCCTAGAGAATCAACCAAAAAACTAATAGAAATAATTAACACCTTTAGCAAACATTCAGGATAAAAATTAAATACACATAAATCATCAGCATTTCTATTTACTACCTATGAATCCCAATAACAAGATATAGAAAAGGAAATTACATTAAAATAACTCTAGACAATAAAAAATCTTTAGGGGCATACCTACAAAACAATTCTGCAAGTAAATGAACACAATTATAAAATACCCTTCATACAAATAAAGTCAGACCTAAAATATTGGGAAAATACTAATTACTAGGGGGCAGCTAGTTAGCTCAGTGGATTGAGAACCAAACCTACAAATTGGAGGTGCTAGGTTCACATGTGGTCTCAAATACTTCCTACATGTGTAACTCTGGACAAATTATTTAACCTATTTATTAACCAATTATTGCCTGGTCCTTAGCACTCTTATGCCTTGGAACCAATACATAGTATTAATTCTAAGACATAAGGTAAGGGTTAAAAAATATACTAATTGCTCATTGAAAGGTCAAACCAATATAATAAATATGATAATCCTACCTAAAATAATATACCTATCCAATGCTATACAAATAAAACTACCCCCAAAAGTTTGTAGAACTAGAAAAAAATAAAATTCATCTGGAAGAATGAAAGGCAAAAATATCAAGGGAATTGGTGAAAAAAATAAATAATGGAAGGAGGTCTACCTATACCAAATCTCAAACAATGCTATAAAGCACTAATCATCAAAACAATCTGGTCCTGGCTAAAAATTAAAGTAATGGATAATAGAATAGATTAGGTAATCAACATACTACTGTTAATGTCCATACCACTTAGTGTTCAATAAACACAAAGATGCAAACTTTGGGTGAAAGAATTCACTACTTGACAAAAATTGCTGGAAAACTGGAAAACAGTATGACAGAAACTAAGCATGGACAAAAATCTCACACCATACATTACAATAAAGTCAAACTGCTAAACATGAGCTTCAGTTTCTTAACATATTTCTGGGTAATTTGAGGGAAAATACTTCTCTGGAATCACTGGTGACAGAGCCCATGGGCCTTGTCACATTCCTTTCCAGGAAGGAAAATGTACACTGGATGGACTCAATAATATGAGACTTCTCCTAAACATTTCAAATAGGGAAAAAGAAATGTAAACTTTTCTTCCCATTTTGAACCATTATCAATGGGATTTAGGATATGTGAGACAGTGTCCCAAAAGACCTTGAAAGTCATCCTGGTCCCAGAAAGCTTAAAGGGGATCCTAATTTAAGAGGAATTATCTTCTTAGTAGATATTGAGGGATAACAGGTCCAATTAGTCTCATCTTAGGAGCTCATATTATTCACCTGTTACTTACCTCAGAGAAATCATCTGGCCAAGCAATGTCTTCTTCATTAATAATTAATCCCTTATTAAAAGGACTGATTTCTCCAACTTTCACCAGTGTCTCCTTAGGACCAGGAAAAAATTGCAAATTTAGGACATTATATGTCTCTGCCATGATCCTGGATTCATCCCCACATACTTCATCATTGGCACCAGGGACAGAATTGACACACTTCAGATAGTAGTGGAGCTGAAGGCAAGGACAGTAATTTGTTACTCCTTGGGGAAAGAAGGATTCATTAATGTCCCAATACTTGATTATCAACATAAAATGCGCTATGCATTTGGAGCTTGAAAAAGTTATCATTCTCTCTTAAAATTCTTCATACTGAGCTCTTCTTAGCATTCTGCACTCAATTTCTCTTTTTCCCTAGCAAATCATAGACAACAGAAGAACAGAAAGGCCAGGAAACAAACATGTATTCTAGATAATGAACTTACCTCAAAAGTAATTTCATCTTTCCTCCACTAAATCATAATTTTTTTTCAAATATCTTTGATACCTGGCATTATAATTTCTTTTGTAAAATCCATACTCACAGGGAACTTAGTGTCTTAGACAAGGACACCCCCAGTACTTCTTCCCCATTAGATTCCTAGATCATCGAAAACAAACTCTTTTCTGTATTTCCTTGCATTTCCCAAAACTTTTAACAATTCCTGGTACATAGTATCCCCTGCAACCTTCTTTTCTTACTAAACTTATCTCTTCCTCATAACAGTGGGTATTTTAAAAATGTGTGTTAGCACAATGATTTTAATAGCAATCTGCTAACTTTTAAAAAGTCTCTTTTAAAAAGTCCATATGAAGTCTGTGGAGTGGTAGATCACGTTTTCTTAGGAATGAAGGACAATATGATATTCATGGTGATAAAGTTCAAGGTATAGAAGGAAAAGGAAATACAAATGATTAAGTGGTTAAACAATTCCCAAAAAAAATCAGTGAAGAAAAATAAAGAGGGGGCAGAATCAAGATGACAGCATAGAGGCACGAAAGTTCAGACCTCTGACAACCTTTCCTCACCGATTAAAACCTAAATGCTCCTAGGGGCCTGAAAACCAAACTTAACAACAGGACAGAGCTAAGGAACCCTCCTGATGGACTAAACTTAAAAGCTAAGCCCCCCAAAATCCTTAATTTGAGAACACTGAGGTCTAAGGGAAAGGAGGAAGGAAGGTCCCAGGACTCCTACAGTACTGAGCCCCCAGCAGTGACTGGAATCTCTGGGCTGCCAATGGCACTAATCTAGAGGGAGTACCTTGTGGACAAAGCTGTGCCAGGCTCAGGGCTTTGAACAAAGTGGCAAGGAGAAGCATAGAGCAACCAGCCTAGTCACAACAGAGACACTCCATATTGCCCCTCTTCCTAAGGTTTTGGCCTAGGGGCAACTCCAGATATGAAAGATCAACTCCTCTGGGATTAGTCTTATCAAGCCTTCAGAGGGCAGGGAAGGTCAAGCCCCAACACCCCTCCCCCACAGACTACTCTGAGAGCTCTGCTGACTATGCTTTAATGGTGAAGTTTGACAGAAAAGTCCAAACACACAGATCCAGCACATGATGAGAAGAGCAAAGTGCAGGCAACTACAGGGGAAAAAGAAGGGGCAAATATGATCTAAGAACAGTAAAAAGAAAAAAGAAATTAAAACTGACATCTGCTATCCAGGCAATGAACAAAGTACAAATGTAGCAGAGGAAGATGAAGGAACACCAAGTAAAAATACAGAAACTCCAACAAATTGGACACAGGCTTTGGAAGAAGTCAAAATACAATTCAAAACACAATTAAGAGAGGCTGAAGACAACTGGGAAAAGAACTTAAAAATCAAGATAAGTCATCTGAAAACAGAGGCACTTGAGCTAAAATGAAAAAATAATGTCTTGAAAGTCAAAATTAATCTGTTTGAAAATGAGGCAAAAGAGATGAAAGATGAGGCAAAGAAGATTAAAAATGACCTTCAAAGAAAATCAGACCAGAAAAAGAAGGATGACCAAAAAGCCAGGAATGATATTCAGTCTTTAAAAACTAGAATACAACAATTAAAAGCAAGAGACTTCACAAAGCAGCAGGAAACTATAAAGCAAAATCAAAAGAATGAAAAAAATTGAGGAAAATATGAAATATTATATTCACAAAACAGAAGATTTAAAAAATAGTTCCAGGAGAGACAACTTAAGAATCATTGCTCTACCAGAAGACGATGACAAAATAAAAAGCCTGGACATCATCCTACAGTTAATCATCCAAGAAAAATGCCCCAACATTGTAAAACAAGAGGGAAAAGTGCAGATCGAAAGAATCCACAAATCACCTCCTGTACTTAATCCCCAACTGACAACATGCAGGAATGGTATAGCCAAATCCAAGAACTACCAGACCAAGTAAAAAATAGTACAAGCTGCTAAGAAGAAGTCATTCAGATACCATGGAACTACGGTGACGATAACTCAATATCTGGCTGCATCTACACTGAAGGACCAAAGACATGGAATATGATATTCTGGAAATCAAGGGAACTAGGTCTACTACCAAGAATCAACTCCCAGCAAAACTGACTATATTCTTGCAGGGGGGAGTATGGTCATGCAGCAACATAGAAGAATTCCAAGCATTCCTAAAGATAAGACCAGACCTGAATAGGAAATTTGGTGCCCAAATACAGAAGTCAAGAGAATCATCAAAATGTAATTAAGAAAGAGGGAAAACAAAGCAAAACAAAACAAAAAAAAATCTTTTTTAAAGGACCCAATAAGTTAAAATGTTAATTTTAATTTAATTTAATAAAAAGTTAAAATAAGTTAAAAAAAGAAGAGAGGATATTAGTAACTCTTAAAATTCTTAGAATCACCTGGGTAGCTGGAAGAATTATACTTTGAGGGAACATTGACAAACTGCATAGGATGAAGTGCCAAGACATAAATATGTATATAGACATATGTATGCATAAATGTATATATATACATATATATGCATACATATAAAACTAGATTTTTTTAAAGAGGTTAATACTAAGAGAAATGGGGAAAGAAACAAAGTGGGGTAAATTTATATGTCACAAAAAATATATAGCAAGGGGTGGGGGGAGAACATCAATACACTGGAAGGGTAAGGAGTTTGAAGATAGGAAATACTCAATTCTTACATGCATTGAAATTGACTTGGAGAGGGAAGAACAATCAAATACACTGGGGTAGAGAATTAATTTGTGCCCTATAGGGAAGTAGACAGGTAACAAATGGACTGGTGGGGAGGGAAGCAATACAAGGGAGGGAGAGGGTCGGAGTAGTCTAAAAAGACTGTAAAAAAAATAAGAGGAGGATAAGAAAGGAAGGTGTGAAAAGGAGAAGTAAAATAAGGGTGGGAATTAGGAGGACTGATTAAAAACAAAACACTGGTATAGAAGTAAATAGTGAAAGAAGGAAGAGTAGGACTAGGATTGGAACTCAAAATGTTGGGGAATACACAGCTGGTAATCATAACTCTGAATGTGAATGAAATGAACTCATCCATAAAGCACAAGAAAATAGCAGAGTGGATTAGAAACCAAAACCCTACCATATTCTGTCTACAAGAAACACGCATGAGAAAGTTAGACACTCATAGGGTAAAAGTAAGAGGATGGAACCAAATATATTGGGCATCAACTGAGAAAAAGAAAGCAGGAGTCACAATCATGATATCTGACAATGGTAAAGTAATAATAGATTAGTGAAAAGAGATACAGAGGGTGATTACATTCTGATAACATGGAGTATAGACAATGAGGAAATATCAGTATGTAACATGTATGCACCAAATGGCATAGGATCCAAATTTCTAAAGGAGAAACTAGTGGAGTTCAAGAATACAATAGATAAAAATCTATACTAGTGGGAGAACAGAATCTTCCTCTATCAGAACTAGATGAATCAAACCAAAAAATAAATAAGAAAGAGGTAAGAGAAGTGAACGAAATCTTAGAAAAATTAGAGTTAGTAGATATGTAGAGAAAAACAAATAGGGACAAAAAGGAATACACCTTTTCAACAGCATATGGTACATTAACAAAGATTGACCATGTGCTAGGGCATAAAAACATTGCAAATAAGTACAAAAGAGCAGAAATAATAAATGCAACCTTCTCAGATCATAATGCAATGAAAATAATATTTAAGTAATGGTACATGTAGAGGCAACTCAAAAGTTCATTGGAAAATAGACAATATGATTCTCCAAAATCAGTTAAAGAACAAATCATAGAAACAATAATTTCATTGAAGAAAATGACAATGATGAGACATCCTTTCAAAACCTATGGGATGCAACCAAAGCAGCATTCAGGGGGAAATTTATATCTTTGAGTAAATAAATTAACAAATTAGGGAGGGCATAGGTCAATGAATTGGGCATGAGAATTAAAAAACAAGAAAGAGAACAAATTAAAATTTCTCAGATGAAAACTAAATTAGAGATCCTAAAAATCAAAGGACAAATTAATAAAATTGAAAGTCAAAGAACTATTTATTTAATAAATAAGACTAGAAGCTGGTACTTTGAAAAAACAAATAAAATAGACAAAGTACTGGTCAATCTAATTTTTAAAAGGAGAGAAGAAAAACAAATTGACAGTATCCAAGATGAAAAGGGAGGCCTCACCTCTAATGAAGAGGAAATTAAGGCAATCATTAAAAACTATGATGCACAATTATATGGCTATAAATAGGGAAATCTAGGTGATATGGATGAATATTTACAAAAATATAAATTGCCTAGATTAAGAGGAAGAAATAGAATCCTTAAATAACCCCATATCAGAAAAAGAAATCAAATAAGTCATCAAAGAACTTCCTAAGAAAAAATCCCCAGAGCCAGAAGGATTCACAAATGAATTCCATCAAATATTCAAAGAAGAACTAATTATAAAATGTATTTGACAAAATAAGCAAAGACAGAGTTATACAAAATTCCTTTTATGACACAAATATGGTACTGATTCCAAAGCCAGGCAGGTCAAAAACATGAATGTATATAATGAATATAGATGTAAAAATCTTAAATAGGATACTAGCAAAAAGACTCCAGCAAGTGATCATGAGGGTTATTCATTATGACCAGGTAGGATTAATACCATGAATGCAAGGATGGTTCAATATTAGGAAAACCATCCACATAATTGACCGTATTAACAAGCAAACTAAGAAAAATTGCATGATTATATCAATAGATACAGAAAAAGCCTTTGACAAAATACAACACTCATTCCTATTGAAAACACTAGAAAGCATAGAAATAGAAGGGCCTGTCCTAAAAATAATAAACAGTATATATCAGGAAACTTATCTACAATGGGGATAAAGTAGAAGCCTTCCCAATAAGATCAGGAGTGAAACAAGGATGCCCATTATCACCTTTATTGTTTAATATTGTACTAGAAACACTAGCAGTAGCAATTAGAGAAGAAAAAGAAATTGAAGGTATTAAAATTGGCAATGAGGAGACCAAACTATCACTCTTTCAAGATGTCATAATAGTCTACTTAAAGAATCCTAGAGAATCAACTAAAAAGTTAGTTGAAACAATCAACAACTTTAGCAGATTTGCAGGATACAAAATGAACCCACATGTCAAAATCATTTCTACATATTTCCAACACATCTCAGCAGCAAGAATTAGAAAAAGAAATTCCATTTAAAATACTTAAGAATCTATCTGCCAAGACAAACACAGGAACTATATGAACACAACTACAAAACAATCTCCATACAATTAAAACTAGATCTAAACAATTGGAAACACATCGACAAACTAACATAATAAAAATGACAATCCTGCTGAATTTAATTACTTATTTAGTGCCATATTCATTGAACTACCAAAATCCTTTTTTATTGAAATAGAAAAAACCATAACAAAGTTCATTTGGAAGAAAAAAAGTTCAAGGATATCCAGGTAAATAATGAAAAAAATGAGAAGGAAGGTGGCTTTGCAGTACCAGATCTCAAACTATACTATAAAGCAGTAGTCACCAAAACAATATGGTACTGGCTAAGAGATAGAAGGGAGGATCAGTGGAATAGACTTGGGGGAAGTGACCTCAGTCAGACTGTCTATGATAAGCCCAGAGATGCCAGCTGTTGGGACAAAAACCCACTTTTTGATAAAAACTGCTGTTGAAATTGGAAGACAGTATGGGAGACATTAGGGTGGGATCAACATCTCACATGCTACACCAAGATAAACTCAGAATGGCTGAATGATTTGAATATAAAGAAGGAAACTATAAGTAAATTTGGTGAACACAGAATAGTATACATGTCAGATCTTTGGAAAAGGAAAGATTTTAAGACCAAGCAAGAGTTAGAAAAAATCACAAAATGTAAAATTAACAATTTTGATTACATTAAATTAAAAAGATTTTGTACAAACAAAACCAATACAACAAAAATTAGAAGGGAAGTAACAAATTAGGAAGCAATCTTCATAACAAAAACCTCTGACAAAAGTCTAATTATGCAATTCTATAAAGTGTTAAATCAATTGGACAAAAATCGAGCCATTCTCCAATTGATCAATGGGCAAGAAATATGAATAGGCATTTTTCAGATAAAGAAATCAAAAGTATTAATAATCACATGAAAAGTGTTCTAAATCTCTTATGATCAGAGAGATGCAAATCAAAACAATTCTGAGGTATCACCTCATACCTAGCAGATTGGCTAATATGACAGGAAAGGAAAGTTATAAATGCTGGAGGGGATGTGGAAAAGTTGGGACATTAATTCATTGCTGGTGGACTTTTGAATTGATCCAACCATTCTGAAGGGCTATTTGGAACTATGCCCAAAGGGCGATAAAAGACTGTCTGCCCTTTGATCCAGCCATAGGACTGCTGGGTTTATATTCCAAAGAGATAATAAGGAAAAAGATCTGTACAAGAATATTCATAGCTGCACTCTTTGTGGTGGCCAAAAACTGGAAAATGAGGGGATGCCCTTCAATTTGGAAATGGCTGAACAAATTGTGGTATATGTTGGAGATGGAATACTTTTGTGCTCAAAGGAATAATAAACTGGAGGAATTCCATGTGAACTGGAATTATCTCTAGGAATTGAGACTGAGTGAGATGAGCAGAACCAGGAGAACATTATACACAGAGACTGATACACTGTGGTACAATCCAATTTAATGAACTTCCCCATTAATGGCAATGCAGTGATCCTGAACAGTTTGGAAGGATCTATGAAAAAGAACACCATCCACATACAGGGGAAAAATTGTGAGAGCAGAATCACTCAAGAAAAAGAACTACTTGATTACACAGGTCAAGGGGGATATGACTGGGGATGTAGACTCTAAATGATCATCCTAGTGCAAACATCAACAACATGGAAATGGGTTCTGATCAAGGACACATGTAAAAGCCATTGTAATTGCATGTCAGCTACAGGATGGTGGGGGAGGGGAAGGAGGGAAATAATGTGATTCTTGTAACCAAAGAATGTTCTAAATTGACTAAATAAAAATAAAATAAAAAAATTTTTAAATGAGATGAGGACAAAAAAAAAGAAAAAAAGAAAAAGAAATAGGAAGGATAATTTCAATTCAAGAAAATGTAATTGTGAATGAGATGGACTCACCCATAAAAGAGAAAGAGAAAGCAGAATAGAATAGAAATCAGAATCTAACAATATGTTTCATTAGGAAAAAAAATCCTTGAAGCCAGAAGACACAGAAAGAACTCAGATAAGGAACTTTAATAGAATCAGTAGCATTTTAATGAGGTAAGAAAGTCATGGGAAACAATCATGATCTCAGACAAAGCAAAATTAAAAAATATTCTTAATTAAAAAATATAATAAGGGAAATTATGTTATGACAAAAGATAGAAAAGTAATATTTTAAAATATTTTAATGCAAAATCATGTGGTAAAGTCTATATTCCTCAATATATTCATAGTTATAGCATACTTAATATAAAACTGATTCAAATTTATTAAAATAAGGGCCATTAACCAATTGATAAATGATCAAAAGATATAAACAGGCTATTTTCATAAGAAGAAATCAAGGCTATTTTCATAAGAAGAAATCAAGGCTAAAACTATCTTATTATAGATTAGAAAAATTGTAATTAAAATAATTTTGAGGTACCATCTTACACTTATCAACATGAGAAATGTTGGAGAGGATAAGTTAAAAATAACTGTGTTAATGAACTATTGGTATAATAGTGTATTGGTACAACCATTAGAAAGAATAATATGAAACTCTGCCCAATGAGATATATAAAACTATGCATACCCTTATAACCACTAATGCCAATACTAGAACCATATCCAAAAGAGATCAAAGGAAAAGGAAAAGGACCAATGTGTGCAAAAATATTTGTAATAGCTCTTTTCCATTTGACAATTAATTGTAAATTGAAAGGATGTTTTTCAATTGGTGATTGGCTGAACAACTTGTAGCATATGATTGTTAGAGTACTACCGTGCTAAGGGAAATAAGGATGGGGTTGGATTCAAAGAAACATGGTGAGATCTATATGAACTTTTGCAAAGTGAAGTAAAAAGGATGAGGAGAGCATTGTGCACAGCTAACATTAATGTAGAAGCAATGATCATTTGTAGAAGACTGGACTTCTCTAATCAATACAATGATCCAAAATAATACAAAGGATTCACATACACACACAAAAAAAATTATCTACCTCCAAAAGGAGAACTGATGAACTCTGAGTATAATTGAAGTATAATTTGCTCACTTTCTTCATATGTCTTGCTTCTTAAAGAAATTTTATCAAAACAGAATTATATTTCACATGATTTCAAATTTAAAGTTACTACCATATTGTTTCACTTTAATATGTGGGGTAAGTGGTATAAGGTAGAGACATAATTAAGAACTCAATATTTAAAAAGAAAAGAATGTTGAAATTAAATAAAGTATTCAAGTATGATATAAAAATGTCAGAAAAATATATGGGGTGCTTACAAGTGGTATGAGAGAAACCAGTTCTCCCCAAAAATCTATTCTCCAGAAATACTTCTACATTCAATCTGCATTATTAGATTTTCTCCCTCACTCTCTTAAGTCTCAACAACAACAACAAAAATCAATAAGAGAAGAATTGAAATAAAACAACAAAAAGGTACTTCTTCTGGAAGGATTAAAAAAAAAAGTACTACCCTAAAGTTAATAAGGGTAATAGTAGTGGTGGTGATAGTAGAATTGTTAGTAGTAATAGTAGTGGTAGTGTAAAGATTAAAATTTAGGGGAGACGGGGAGACTGAGGCAGGTAGAAATTAGTTTCTCTCTGCAAGGAGTACTATATTTTTTAGAGGTTTATTGAAGATTAAGGATTAAAGAAAATACAGGATAAGAAACACGTGTCCAGGCCATAGAGTGGCCTAGACACAACCTCACCTACATTATGAAAAAAAGCCAGGCCTGCCCCAAAATGGAAGTCCAAGAGCCAAGAAAGAGCCCTCAAAAACCTTTGAATCAGCTTAAATACCTTCTCGATCTAGGCCCAGGTGAGATTATAAGGCATTCTGGGGAAGTGGAGCAAAGGCTCATGGGGATTGTAGTCCTGTATTCGAGTCTATTTTTTACATTCCACCGTTTGATCATTTGAAAAAAATTAATTTTTTTTCCAAAGGATCATGAAAACATAATCAATTTAAAGATTACAATAATTTGAGGATAAGAGAAACAAAAGAATAAAACCAATAATTGCCGAACGCATTGACAAAAAGCCAGTTAGGGGGCAGTCCCCTTTGGCATGAAAGTACAGATACAAATAAATGTTCAATCAACCACACCCAAAGTTCATTTTGATCTTGTGCAGCTTGTAGTCTGGAGGCTTCTTCATGGTGGCTTCTCCAACAGTTCAGTTCTGGATTCAGAGAGGTAGCATCTTCTTTGCCTAAAATCCTTCTCAAAAGGAATTTAAACTTTGCAATTTACAATAATATTTTTTTACATTTCCCCGTGTTGTGGGTGATTGAAAGATTCAGAATCAGTTAGGGATGCATGGCTGAGGTATGAGGTATATGAATCAATTGGCAAGGGATATTAAAAAGACATCAGAAAAATCAAAAAGAAAAGAAAAATTTCTGGATGAAATATAGACTATCAAAGTCTTATGTGTAAAAATTCCAAGTATAAGAAAAATAAATCTATAACAGGTCCTTCAATCAGGGCCCAATCAAAATGATCTAAGCAATGAGGCATTTACCCAGTCAGTAGCCAGGACTACAGAAAGGTACCATGCTATGAGAGGCAGAAAAGGAGACCAGAGTATATAAGCCAAGGTTCCAGGAGCCAAGTTTGAGGTACTTGGTAGAATGTGGAACAAGGAAGACCTGCTTTTAACACATGTTAAACAGCCGCAACCTCGAACCCCAAACACATTCAAGTCTTCTTTGTCTAGGCTCAAAGTGACATCAATTTCACCAGGATTGGTTGGTCTCTTTGACCTTATGCTCTATTAGCACTATGCAGTGGCTCTTTTGTGTATATTTTGTCCTAGAATCAGACAGAATCATTAAGCAAAGTCCCATAATTTATTTAAATAATTAGAGGCATCATTTTTTATAGTCACAAGCTTTTTAGGGCATGCATTGACAAATCTATTTTAAACTTGTAGCACTGAAAAGTCAAAAAGTTAAAGAAAATCTTAATGCTGGTGACATGTGCTTCAAATATAAAAAGGAGAGAAAAATAATAAAAAAAACTGAAAAAGTATATTGCACAACATGCAAGAAAAATATAATAATAAAAGAGCTTTTAAGAAAATTCAAAAATATAGCTTATAATCATTGACACTCTGTGTCAGCTAAGAAAATAAAGATTACAAGACTTTCTCACCAAAAATGAGATCCATTTCCTCTTAATGTCTGGCCATGATCACTGTGAGTAGAAGGCAAATGAATTGAACAAGGTTAACATTTTTTTCATCTTTAAAAATACAGTAGTGCAAATATGTAGTTACCAAAATCCCCAAAATTCTCAATAGCCCAATTAATTACAATAGCAAACAAACACACTTTCATATTTCACATAAGTTGCTGTATGACATTTTTTAAACCTATGAATTGATGGACATTTGTCACAAGTTTTACAAACATAGCAATCTTTCAACCTTGGTAATAAACATATATATATATATATATATATATATATATATATTTTTAAACAAGGTAAAACTCATCTTGGGTTAAGAACATAATCAAGAAATCTAGATATCATTCTGGTGCAAGTAAAGTAGTGAGCTGAAGAGCATAAATAAAGTGGTGCTCCTTTTGGAGGCTTATAGGGATACAAATGCCCTGAAATGAACTGCCCAACTTCCATTCACATGTGGGAAGGTTGGGGTTTATAAAATGTATTTCACTTCAGCTACTAGAATGGGCCTTACCTTGTGGTGGGGGCAGGCAAAAATAACCAGAGATTGTTAAAAAAATTCCAAAAATCATATTTAAAAAACCCTTAAAATCATTTGAGATATTTAGCACATTAAAATTTCCAAAGTTGTTAATATAATTATAACCAGTTCTGAAGTCCATCTATCCTCAGCAAAATAGAAAAAGGCTGTTTTTTCATATATAGGCTTATTCACAATAATATTTGGTCAATAGTTATAGGGGGAAAACAACAGAATTTCAAAACTCAGTACATTCAAAATAAATTCAATCAACCTTCAGTTCACAGAATAATATTCAATCCAGTAATATATGAACTTAAAATCACAAAGTTAAACCATAACAAAAAATGCAATAGAATACAGAGATTTTTATAAACCATTGGAGTCTGAAATGTCTTAGAATATAGCCTCTAGTCTTTAAAGTTCCTTAAGTGTGTTTATCCATTTAAATGTCTATTGTCCGAAGGTAGTGTAGTAAGAGCTAGGCAATGGGTTTCAAGGGACCCGTCCAGGGCCCCACAGCTGGGAAGTATCTGAGGCCAGATTTTAACCCAGGACCAAATGTCTATATGTCTGGCTATCAGGTCGCTGAGCCACCCATTTGCCTCCCCAAAGTTAAAGTTGAATCTTTGGGCTGAGTCTGCTCCCTGACAGGCAGGTAAAATCAATGAAATTACCAGAACAGTCAAAAATCCTTTTAAACAGCCCATTGCTTTTTAAGTTTCTGTTTGAAAAAATCTGTTTCTTCTCTCTTTCCCCTCTCCCCTGATATGATCCCTCCTCCTGCCCCAGTCCACGTGGAGCCCACGTGGAGACTTAGCCTAAGGGGAAATTACCCGTTCTCCATTCCCTCTCCTCTCTCCTCTCCTCCCACGTGGCCAATACTGTTACCAACTGGTCGAAATGAGTCCTGAGCGATCTGCTCCAAGGATCTGGGTGATGAGCCAACTGGGGTTGTGCTCGTGGGTCTGGGGAGCAGAAATAGGCAGGCAGCGGGCCGGTAAGAGGCCAGGAGCAGGAGCTGGAGCAGCTGCCGGGGTGGGAAAGGCCAGGACCAGGTACCAGGTGAGGACGATCAGGGCTGCAGGCTGCAGGCAGGAAGCGACGGGGCCGAGCCAGGTGGGGTGGGCAGCAAACACAACAGGTCTGGAGCCTGTAGCAGCTTTGCAAGGGTAGAAAACCTTGGCCAGATAGATATGGCTCAAAAAAATTTTTTTCTAGGCACTAGATATTAAAAGTTGAACTAAAGATCATAAAAGAAATCAGAAGATTGAGAGTTTTTTTTTCCCCATTAGGTTGAAAACTGTAAAGATTAAAATTTAGGGGAGACAGGGAGACTGAGGCAGGTAGAAATTAGTTTCTCTCTGCAAGGAGTATTATATTTTTTAGAGGTTTATTTAAGATTAAGGATTAAAGAAAATACAGGAGAAGAAACACGTGTCCAGGTCATAGAGTGGCCTAGACACAACCTCACCTACATTATGAAAAAAAGCCACGCTTGCCCCAAAACGGAAGTCCAAGAACCAAGAGAGAGCCCTCAAAAGCCTTTGAATCAGCTTAAATACCTTCTTGATCTCGGCCCAAGTGAGATTACAAGGCATTCTGGGGAAGTAGAGCAAAGGCTCATGGGGATTGTAGTCCTGTATTCAAGTCTATTTTTTACAGTAGTCTCTCAGTGACCGAGAATGACAATTGTCTTTGTGCAGTTTCATCTACGGTGTACCCTCATGTGGCTTTGAAGTCCAAAGCCTGAGGCACAGAGTTTGTGGCACATGGGGCATGGGATGCCCGTTGTTACGGGAGGTGCGGTTGTGGTCTGGTGTCGGCGTTCACGCGCAGCGGCAAGACGTCGATGTTGTTCATCTTCAACGGTGGTGGTGGCATGGTTAATGTGGGTTCGCCAGCTGCTTCTGTCAGAGGCAGCGAGTTCTAGTTGCTTTGGTGTCATGCCAGCCCACTTCAAGTTGGACTTTAGCTGATCCTTGAATCTTCTCTTTGGTCGGCCTTATTTCCTGAGTCCAGCTGACAGTTCACCATAGAATACCTGTGTTGGTATTCGCTGTGGGTCCATGCAGATGACGTGTCCAGACCATCGTAGCTGGGTTTTGAGGACCAGGACTTCGATGCTGGTGGAGTTGGCTCTGTCGAGGACTTCCTGGTTGGTGATTCAGTCCTGCCATCGGATCCTCATGATTGACCGGAGAGAGCTTTGGTGGAATTGCTCCAACTGCTTCATGTGCTTCCGGTACAGTGTCCATGTCTCACAACTGTACAGGAGCGAGCTGAGGACCACTGTGTTATACACTTTGAGCTTCGTCGCAGTGCTTACACCTCTGTGTTGGAGGACTTTGGAGCACAGCCTCCCGAGTGCCTGGCTGGCCTTTTGGATCCTGGCATTGATCTTGTGGTCTAGGGACCCGTCGTTGGCCATGGTTCTGCCCAGATACTTGAAAGTGTTGACGTTAGAAAGCTATGTGCCGTCAATTGTAATGCACAGCTGGTTCGTTGGCCTCCCTGGTGCAGGTTGGAACAGCACCTCTGTTTTGCTGAGGCTGATAGTCAGGCCAAACAGTTTTGTTGATGTGGAGAACCTGTCCACAATGGTTTGAAGATGATTTTCTTGGTGGGCCATGAGAGCACAGTCATCTGTGAAGAGAGCTTCCAGGATGAGTCTCTCTGTTGTCTTTGTTTTTGCAGTCAGGGGGCGAAGGTCGAATAGTGAGCCATCGAGTCTGTATTTGATATAGATGCCCAGGTCTAGATCCATCACAGCATGTCTTAATACTTGGGTGAAAAATAGGTTGAATAGTAGCGGAGCGAGGACACAGCCTTGTTTCACGCCATTGGAGATGTTGAAGCGATCTGAAGTCTCTCCACCAGATAGGACTTCCCCTGTCATGTCAACATGAAAGAGCTGGATCAGTTTGACGAATTTTGCTGGACAACAGAGCTTGCTGAGGATCACCCACGATGTGGCCCTGTTCACTGTGTCGAACATGTTTGTCAGGTCTATGAAGACAATGTAGAGACTCAGGTTCTGCTCAAGGCATTTTTCCTGCATTTGCCTCACCATGAAGACCATGTCAATGGTGCTGCAATCTGGTCAGAAACTACATTGTGATTCAGGCAGGTTCTGCTCTGAAATAGATGACAGGAGTCTGTTGAGTATGACACAGGCGAGGATCTTTCCAGCAGTGGAGAGTAGTGAGATGCCTCTGTAGTTGTCACAGGCTGCTCGTGAGCCTTTGTTCTTGTACAGGGCTACGATGGAAGCATCTCTGAGTTCTGGGGGCATGTCTTCCTCATCCCATATGCTGGTCAGCATTATGTGGAATGCCTAGAGTGCCTTTCCATTTAAGGCCTTGTACACCTTGGTTGGGATCCCATTCTTATTGGGTGCCTTGCCTGCACTCATTGGTTTAATGGCTTTTTGGACTTCATCTTTTGAAGGAGGGATGTCAAGTTGTTCAATGGTGCGGTTTTGGGGGATCTGGTAAAGGGCACTTTGGTGGAATGAAGAGGGTCAGTTGAGAAGCTGACTGAAGTGTTCTTTCCATCTATTGCTGATGCCTTTTTTATCTTTTATGAGAGTGTCACCGTTAGAGGATAGCAAGGGAGTGGTGGTGGGCTTTAATGGCCCATAGACAGTCTTGAGGGCACTGAAAAATTGTTTGTAGTTTCTCGTATCAGCAAAGCATTGGATTTCTTCTGCCTTTTCTCCCCACCGTCGGTCTTGCATCTTCCTGATCTCACACTGTGCCGTGGCTTGGAGAGACTTGAATCTGTCCTTTTTAGGAGCAAGCAGGGTTTGGGTTATTTTGCCACTCCATGAATGCTTTGTTCTTTTTGCTTAATAGGTCTTCAATAGCAGTGTTGTTCTCGTCGAACCAGTTCTGGTGGTTGCATTGTTTGGGGCCTAGGACTGCCTTTGATGTTTCCTTCACTGCGTCTCTGAACTGGTTCCATTTCTCAGTTGAGCTTCCAGAGAGTGGTCCCTTGGCAGACAGCTTGTCGTCCAGGCAGAACTGGAATGTTTGCAAATAAGACGGATCTCTAAGATGACTCACATAAATGCGCAAACTGCCTGGGTGAGTTTTGGATGGCAAGGCGCAATGCGCATTTGAAGAATCACTCTAACCAATTGCTGGTCTGTCCAGCATTCATCTCCTCTCATGGCTCTGATGATCTGTACATCCTGGATGTCAAGCCGGTGTACTATGATGTAGTCAATGACATGCCACTGTTTTGACCTTGGGTGCATCTATGTTGTTTTATATTTGTTCACCATTCTGAACACAGTGTTCGTGATGGTGAGTTTGAACTCTGAGCATTTGCTAAGTAGCAGTAGGCCGTTGTTGTTCATTTTGCCCACGCCGTGTTTGCCGAGCACTCCTTTCCATCTTTCATGGTCCTGGCCAATGCGGGCGTTGAAATCTCCCAGTAGTATCAGGTTGTCATTTGTGGGCACTGTGTGCAGGACAGCACTCAGGTCAGAATAGAACTGCTCGATGATCTCATCTGTGCTGGTCAGTGTTGGGGCATATGCGCTGATGAATGTGGCATACCGGTCTTTGCTTTGCTGAGAGGTAAACAGATCTTCATGAGCCTCTCGCTGATGCCCACAGGCAAGTCTGGCAGCTGTTTGAGCAAACTGATCTTGATAGCTGGGCCAACACCGTGGATTCTGTCTTCATTTGAGGCTCTACCTTTCCAGAAGAAGGTGTATCCAGTGGTGGGTTCGCTGAGTGATCCCTCTTCTGGTAAGCATGTTTCACTTAGGGCTGTGATGTCAATGTTATATTATGCCAGTTCTTTACCGATTAGAGCTGTTCTTCTCTCAGGTTTTGGGGTATTCTCTCTGTCAAGTAATGTCCTGGTGTTCCATGCTCCTAGTAGGAGTTTCTTTGTATTTTGTTTCTTTTGATTTCCAACCCCTTAAAGGGGATGACCCACCAGCCTCGGTTTGCTGACTGGGTGTTTGTAGGGCAGGCAATGTTTGGGACACCTTTTCTAGTCCCCTCCCTTGATTAGGGTGAGCAGTGCTGTCCTAGAGAGGGCTGCTCAGTCACCCAGGATGCTGCCAAACGTCTCTGCTGCCCTACAGAGCCAAGCGACCACTGGTTCATGGGCTGCCTAAGTGCAGGATCGTGACTACAACTGCCAGTGGTCACCTCCACCTGTTGCGCCGTCACTCCCCCATCACCGCAGGTCTTGAAGAGAGTGGATGGGGTTAGGATAGATAGGTGTACACAAAGATACTTGTGTGTGAAGGAGATTTAAGTGGAAAAGTCGATGCACAGAGACAGTCCCACTCTCTCGGCGTTGGAAGCCTGGGTCCAGTGACACGAAAAAATTGTTACATCTGGAGACTTCCTCAGCTGCATTGGATGGCCGTGTTGTCCTTTGTGCTCCAATATGCCCTGAGCACTCCACAGTGCTTTGCTGCATCGCCATCTCAGCCGTTGAATCTTCTTATTGGTTTCTTCCGCCTGTTCCGCCGAAGCAGTCTTCACATGCTGGGTGAGCAAAGCCCTGGTTCACCAGGGGTCAACGACCCGATGGCTACCCTTACAAGGGTTAGCCGGCCTGTCGAAGCCATTGCCCGGGGTGTGGCCGCTGCAGCAAGCTAGCAGCTACTGGGAAACACAAGTGAGAGCTGGGTGTCAGGTGAGGGTCAGAGGCTGGAGAGCTGCCCTAAGAGGGAATGTCAAGCCCTCCATACCATAGATACTACCCCTACCTGAATACCCCATACACCCCAGTAGTAGTAATAGCAGTGGAAGTAGTAGTAGAAGTAGTATTAGTGTTGTTTTTATTGTTATATAATTATATATTATATTTTACATAATGATGTTATATTTTATAATTATATATCATACATTTTAGGAACTATATATAAATATTAATAATCTTATTATTATTTTCATTAAAAGTAGTTTATATATATGTATGTGTATATATACATATATTACCTAATCAATGCCAGACATTTTGTTAGGAAATTTTTAACTATTTTTTTATCAAAACAACTCAGATTCTCCAAAGAGATAATAAGGAAAAAGACTCGTACAAAAATATTCATAGCTGGGCTCTTTGTGGTAGCAAAAAATTGGGAAATGAGGGGATCCCCTCCAATTGGGGAATGCCTGAACAAACGGTGGTATCTGTTGGTGATGGAATACTATTGTGGTCAAAGGAATAATGAACTGGAGGAATTCCATGGAGACTGGAACAACCTCCATGAACTGATGCAGTGAAAGGAGCAGAACCAGGAGAACATTGTACACAGAGACTGATACATTGTAGCACAATCGATTGTAACAGACTTTCTACTAGCAGCAATGCAATGACCCAGGAGAATCCAGAGGAACTTAGGAGAAAGAAATGTGGAAATGGAAATGCAGAAGAAAAATATGTGAAAGATCACAAAGTGTGATAGAGTTTTGATGTTAAGGGATTGCTATACTGCAGATGTGAATAACACAGAACTAGGTTTTGAACAATGTATAACACAGTGGAACAGCCTGTAGGAGCTGGGAAGGGCAGGGGGCATTATGAATCATGTAACCATGGAAAAATATTCTAAATAAAAAAGGGGAAAAAATCCCTGGGGAAAAAAAAAACTTCCCAAAGAGGCTGATGTTATTCTTATCCCCATGTTATAGTTGAGGAAAATCAGAAAAATAGAGATTAAATGAGATCATATAGCTATTAAGTGTCTGAGGTTAGATTTTTTAAATGAAATCTTTCTAAATCTAAATACAATACTCAGTAAATTATCATAGCTATCTCATCACTTTAGGAGGGTGGGGGGATGGGGAAAGTCAGTACAAGATGGGCAGGTGGTTCTCCCAATCATTTATGAGCACAGACCCACAGTCTCAAATGCCCTCAGAAACACTAATCAGTTGATCCAAAGCTTAGCTCCTGGGTAACCTTCATCCTTGCCCTGGTCAGAATATCCTTTATCTATACATTTACTAATCCACATTTTGTCAACTCAAATATTAGTTGCAGGGATTTCATAATCTAATTTCAAATTTGAACTGAAGTAGCCCCAAAAAGACCAAAGATGGAAAAATTACCCCTGCCTGCATTTTGGGGGGATAGACCTGGTCTCCCTTCCTTCCAGGAGAGACAAGCTATTTAAT
This sequence comes from Monodelphis domestica, assembly GCF_027887165.1. Classification (NCBI taxonomy): domain Eukaryota; kingdom Metazoa; phylum Chordata; class Mammalia; order Didelphimorphia; family Didelphidae; genus Monodelphis; species Monodelphis domestica. The sequence continues at coordinate 13,360,129 of NC_077232.1, read as the reverse complement.
CAGATAACAAACTGGTTTCTGCTTAGCTTGGGGGGAGGGGCAGTAGACAAAAGAGGAATTTCAGGAATATCAAAGGGTCAGAGAACTAACATTTGACTAAGTAAAGATAAACGCTCCTAAGATCACAACCCCAGGATGGGCTTCTGGTCTCCAACCTCAAATTCCTGCATTAAGGTCTGTGTACTGTCAGATAAGAACCTAAATGTGAAGAGAAATAACTTGTATCTTGGAAACCTATATAAACTGTTCCTTAATGTCAAACCAGTGAAGTTTTCCATTAGGGAATTCTGCCCCAATTAGTAAACTCTTTTTTCTCTCTCTTTTATTAAAGAATTATGGTTCCAATGAATGAAATTCTAGGTGTTTGAACTCATTTGTGAAGTGTACCACTTCAGAACAAAGAATTATCTCTCTTTACTATTTTGTTTTTCTATAATCAATTACAAAACTCATTCATTGTGGAAGACTAACCATGGGAAAAAATAACAGATCAATGATTTCTTTATTGTCATTACTCACTTTCCCTTCCACCCAGAGTTCCTCTGTCTTTTAAAAAATGAATGCTCCTTAAGCTATTTTCTTCTTGCATGGCTTTTATTCCTCTTTCCTATTGTTCTTTTGCAATTCTTATTTGATTTTTAGATTTCTTTTTTTAACTCCTCCAGAGCCTGATTCAAATTTCCATTTTTCTCTGAAGTTTTACATAGTTTTTTAACTCGCTGTCTGTGAATCTTAAAAATTCTCAGACTGTACATTAGAACATTTTTGGTTAAGGCTATTCCCCATTTAAACAATGGAGGTACTTGATCAGGAATGTATTGGAAACTCTAACATTACTCCACCCATACTTAGCCATACTTTAGGGGAAGATAAAGTTGTACAACTCCTTACTGAACAATGGAAAGGTACTTAACTCATATTTATAGTTGTAAACCTTAAAATTTCTTAGACTTATAAATGTTGGAAATTTCACCATTGGGAAATTTCATACTTGGAAAATTTCTTACTGATAATGTATTGGAATGTGAACCCCATTGGCATGGGAGGTTCCTTCTCCTCCTTTCTTAAGATTACTTTAGGACAGAAACCTTTTGCTGAACAATGGAAAGGGCTTTGACCTATGCTTAAGCACAGAACAGGAATTTCTTTGAGTCATGATTGATTTTAGAATTGATACAATAGAGATACTTGGAATGACAGAATCAGGTCTTGGAAAATACAATTTCCACCCCACTCAGTCCTAACAGGATTTAGGAAGGGCTGCAGCATAGATCAAAATTTAATTATTCCAATCTCTACCCTACTCAGTCCTAACAGGATTTAGGAAGGGCTGCAGCATAGATCAAAATTTAATTATTTGAGAATATGACCTCCAACAGACATGTGCAAAGCCCAGACCTCTGGGTGGTCCTGGGTTAAGCTAGAGCCTCCATTGGCACAGGGAAAATGATGGACAGTGATTGGTAGATGTGAGAACAGAAGGGAGGGAACTTGGATGGTTTCCTTAAAGAGAGAGGGATCTGAGGACTGGGGGGTGGGAGAGTTTTGGCTCTGGGTGTTTGGAGAGGTGCTCTGAGAAGCTTGCTCTGAAGGAAGCTGAAGGTGGGGGTCTCTGAGACTGTTTCTCCATTTTGGTCACGTGAGTAATAGGGACTGATCTCTTTTCTTTGCCCCAGCTCTCTAAGGGCTTGGGCCTTTTGGCCCAGCCTAAACAGAAGGGGTATTTAAGCCCTATTCCCTTCTCTCCCCTTTTCTCTCACCCTCTCTCTCTCTATCTCTAATTCCTTTCTTCCTCCTGTCTGTAATTAAACTCTATAAAAGGTTGATGGCTGACTTGAGTTTTCATTTAGGAATTACATAGCTGAATTCCTTGGTGACCTTAAATTAATATATATCAGTCTTTTAAAGTGATTTCCTTGTCACATAGTGAGACCAAAATCTCAAGTTAGGTCTATTTTAGATCTAATACAAAAGGGTGGTAAATACCTATGAAGGTCAAATTAATCACTAAAAAGTCAAGCAATTTACAAAGGGCAATCTTAGCAAAGAGATGTGAAGTTTTAGTCTCCCCAGAGAAGGTGATAACAAGATGTGAATTAAGAATGGTCAGCCCTTTGGAAAACATCTACTGTGATTGGTAGATCTGAAAATTTAGAGGAGGTGACATAGGAGAAAATTCTCTTTAAAAGGAGGTCAGGAGCTGAAAGCTGGGCTTGGTGACTGAACTTAGTTGAGCTGAGGAGCTGATCTGGAGGGTCTCTCTGAACACTAGGGTTTTGATTGGGACAAATCTTGTGGTGAGTGATAAAAGACTGACTAGTCTCTCTTAAGGCTTAGGCCTAGGCTGGCCCCAGCTGGTATAGGCCTTCTCCTACTATTTCCTCTTACTCTGTCTTTCTCTCTTTCCTTAAATTCCTTCATTTGTATTAATTAAAATTTTCATAAAACCCAGCTGACTTGGATATTTCATATTTGGTAATTTTTCTCATGGCGACCACTTATTTTTTATTTAAATCCACATTTTTACGGTCATATGTCCCCTTCTGAATCTATGCCTTGTTTTTTTTTACTCCATTATAATTTTTTATTTTTAGAATTTTTTTTATTTCCTCATTTTCCCAGCCTTTGAACCTTCTTTTCCCATTTGGCCTATTCTGCTTTTTAAGTTTTGAATGGGGATAAAAAAAGGAATATACTTTCTTTTCAGTCATAAAAGACATCTGAACAAAAATTGCCTATATACAAAAGTATCAAAACTCCACAATTAAATGCAAGAAAGCAGAAATAACAGATGCATCCTCTTCAGATTATAATTGTAAGAGAAGAGAAGAGAGATTCTAAATTGAGGAAATATGAGTCTCTTGAAGAGACCAGCTGAAGAGAGAGTGGAGGAGGGGCAAAGGAAAAGCTGAGAATTCTCAGGAACATTTAGAAGCTTGAAAATCCAGCTGGCAACTCCTTTCCAGCTGGGGAAGGTAGAGGAGAAAAGTAGGTTCCCTGAAGTTGAGAAGAAGCCTATTTCTTTGGAGATCTACTATGCCTTCTGAAACCCTGAACACCTCCAATAAGATTTTCAGTTATAGTAGTCTAAAATCCTCAAGTGGGATTGTGGATTAGGACTTTGAACAAAGCCATCCACAGACCCTTTTCCTAAGATTTATCTCCCTTTCTCTCTCTCCCTTATATGTCCTTGGACTCATACTTTCAGGGTGCTAGTTGAGAGTAGGGGCAAGAAAGCAATTGGCAAAAGGGAGAGGTCAGGGCTGAGAAACATGTGACCTTCAGACTCTGAGGGAGGGGGGCAACTTGCTAGAGGGGACAATCCATAGGGCTTCCCTTTTTACTCACTTTCCTGCCTGACATCCCTGACATCTCATTTCTGCTTGAACCTCAATAAAATATTTGACATCTAGGAGTTTGTTTTGGGCCTGTTTTTAAACAAAATAGTTAAGGGGATTGAAGATTTGGGGTGGGGGGCGGGGTCACACCTCTACCCAAGAGAGGGTTGAGATTCAAGATTGTCTGACCAAAGGAACTGACATCTTTCCTAGACAGTTGACCACTTCTAAGACCCTGAAAAGGGCTGACAATTAATGTCTGTGGAGGAAGCAGAGGCATAAGAGGTCATCTTGACTCTTAAGGACAGATTTGACCTCAGGAGCCCTGGGCTCCTCTGAGGGATGCATCCTCTCATCTCACTGAGGCAATCCCACACTAGCCTCCTGTCCTCCATCTCCCAGAAAATATCTCTGTGGAGACATACTCCTTTTTTCAAGGGGCTATAACCTGTCTTCTCTCCCCCCAGAAGTAAGGGAGGAGAAGAACAAATAGAACAAACCATTCACTCTCTCACCCCTATTCCCTCTTCCTCTCCATCATCTCTTCTCCTTCTTAACATAATACAATAAAAGTGATCACCAATAGAAGTCTGTGGAAAGCTAAAATAAAAATTATTTAGAAACTAAATAATCTAATTGTAAAAAAGGGGTAAATCAAAGAACAAACTATAGAAACAATATATATTTTCACTAAAGAGAATGACATTAAAAAGATTATAATGACAATTTATGGGATATAGTCAAAACAGTTTTTATGGGGAAAATTTATATCTCTGAGTGCTTATATCAATAAAATCGAGGAAAAGCAATCAATGAATTGGGTATTCTAGAAAAACTAGAAAATACATGAATTAAGAATCCCTGCTTAATGTTAAAATTGAAATACAAAAAATCAAAGGAGAAATTATAAAATTAAGAGAACTATTGACTTAATAAATAAAAGTAGGAGTTGGTGTTATAAAAATCAAATAAAATATATGTGGTTAATTTGATTTTTAAAAGAACAGAAGAAAATAAAATATCAAGTATCAAAAAGAAAAGAATATGTTCAACACCAAAGGAGAAGAAATTAAAATAATCACTAAGAACAATTTTGCCCAATTATCTGACTATAAATCTGACAATCTGGATGAAATGGATGAATATTTATGAAAACATAAATTGCCCAGATTGTCAAAAGAAGAAATGTAATACTTAAACAATCTCATCTCAGAAAAAGAAATTGAAAAATATTATCAAAGAACTCCACAAGAAAAAATCCTCAAGGCCAGATGGATTCTCAAATTAATTCTATCAAACATTTACAGAACATTTAATCCCAATACTACATAAATGATTTGTCAAAATAGGCAAATGACAAGATATCTTAAGAATTATTTTTATGACACAAACATGGTGCTGATACCTAAGCTAGGAAGACAAAACCCAGAGAAAGAAATTTTCTAAATGATTTCCTTAATTAACATCAAAGAAAAAATCTTAAATAAAATACTGGTGAAGAGACTATAATAACATATCACAAGAATTTTTCAATTTGACCAGGTAGGATTTATACCAGAAATACAGGGCTGATTTCATATGAGGAAAACTATCAGTATCAGGTCATATCAATAACAAAAATAACAGAAATCACAAGACTATCTCAATAATGCAGAAAATATTTGACAATAGTCATTCCTTTTAAAAATACAGAAAGCCAAGGAATTTCTAAAAATGATAAGTAGTATCTATCTAAAACCAACAGAAAGTATCATCTGCAATGAGAATGAATTAGAAGCCTTACAATTAACATCAGGATTGAAGGAAAGATGCTCATTATCACCTCTACTGCCACTATTATTTAATATTAAGCTAGAAATGCTACCTTTAGAAAAGAAGTAAAAGAAATTGAAGCAATTAAAGTAGGCAGTGAGGAAACTAAACTATCACTTTGCTGATAATATTTATGGTAAAATTAAAGAATACTAGAGAATCACCTAAAAAAACTAGTTGAAATAATTAGTAACTTTAGCAAAGTTGCAGGATACAAGATAAACCCACATAAATGAATGGCTAGAAAAGTATCAAGCAAATGGATAGCTAAGTCAAGCATCAAGATAAAAGGAATTCTACTAAAATAACTCTAGACCATATAAAATACTTTGGAATTGACTTGCCAAGACAAACACAGAAATTATATGAACACGATTACAAAATACTTTTCACACAAATAGTCAGATCTAAAGAACTATAAAAATATTGTTTGCAAGTAGACCAATAGTATAAAAATAATAATTCTACCTAAATTAATTTACTAATTCAGTGCCATGCCAATCAAACTCCCAAAAATATTTTATTGGAAAAATATTCTAAAACATTTTAGAGAAATGAAAAATCAGTAACAAAATTCAACTGGAAGAATTAAAAATCAAGGATATCATGGCAACTATTGGGGAAAAATGTGAAGGAAGGGGTCCTAGCAGCATAAAATCTCTAACTCTACTATAAAATAGTAATCCCCAAAACAATGAGCTAGCTAAGAACTAGAATGATGGATCAATGCAATACATATGATACAAAAATATAGAGGTAAATGACCCCACCAAACTACCATTTGGGGATAAGAGCTCACTATCTGACAAAAACTGCTTGAAAAGCTGGAAAACAGTATGGTAGAAATGAGGTATAACCTAGTATCTCACAGCCTATAACTCAAATGGGTTGATGATTTAGACATAAAGGATGATACCATAAAAAATGGGGAACATAGAATAGTTTAGCCATCAAATCTATAAATCTATGGAGAAGGCTAGAATGTATGACCAAATAAAAGATAGAGAGCATTATAATATATACAATGAATAATTTTAACAATATTAAATTTTAAAAGGGCTTTTTTGACAAACAAAAACAATGTAACCAACATTAGAAGGGAAAAAACAAACCGGGTTAAAATTTTATAACAAATTTCTCTGATAAAGATCTCATTTCTGAAATATATAGGGAACCAAGTCAAATTAATAAGAATAAGTAATTCTCCAATTGAAAATGGTCAAAAAATATGAACAAGTAGTTTTCAGAAGAAAAAATAAAAATTATCAAAAATCATACGAAAAAATTCCTAAGTCACTTTTAATTAGAGAACTGCAAACTTTTAAAACTCTGAGATATCACCTCACACCTATCAAATTGGCTAATATGCAAATGAAAATGCAAATGTAAAATGTTGGAAGGGATATGGCAAAATTGAGACGCTAATGCACTGTTGGTGGAGGTATGGGCCAATTCAAACTTTCTAGAGGGCAGTTTAGAACTATACTCAAAGGGTTATAAAACTGTGCATATGCTTTCTAACAATTATACTACTAGCAGTTCTAGATACCAAAGAGATCTAAAAGGAAGCTGAAAAGACCTAATTATATAAATTGTTTATACCAAATTTTTTTTGTGGTAGCAAAAATTGAAAATTGAGGGGATTTCCATCAACTTGGGAATGATTAAACAAATGATGGTATATGATGGTGATGGAATACCATGATGCTAATATGATGCATTTACTTAGTGGTTTTGGTTTTTTATGCATATTCATTTGCAACAATGAAAAATATGGAAATATATTTTGCATGACAATACATAAACCCAGCAAAAACAAGTAATTGTAGTATTGCAGCAAACGTGTCCAAATACAAATATCAAATATTTTGTTTATCATATAGCTGTTGTTAAAAGTTAAAATAATATTGATCAATGAGAAATCCCATGGAATCATTATGGCATTTGCAAGATTAAAATCAAGGCCAGCATCAATACCCTAATTTGAATTAGATTCATTGAAACTCTCTTGCCACAGAGACTCATATCCTGAGGGATGTGTATGAGGAAGAATACCAACAATATTGCAATTATTATTATATAAGAATTGTAGAAAATGCCTATTGAGAAAATCCCATTGTTTTACCCAGAATATAACACATGTGAAAAGAGGTCAGAAAAATATTAAGGAATAAGAAGTATTCATGAAATATCAGGTTATTGTTACATCATTCATACAACAAATCTAGCCACTGAAGGATGTGAGTAATCTGTTCTAAGTTCAAAGGTAGAAGAGAAATGTTACCTTCCAAGAAAGAAGTGGATGGACTCCAAGTTCCAGTGTCTCTTTTATCTCCATCTGAAGCATTTGGTGGATAGCATGAGCCAATAAATACACTTCATTGTAAATATTAGAACTCAATGTCATTATATCTGTGTTCAACTCATGAGTAGATACATCTGCCAAGGACAAACCTTCTGGGCACAAAGAATATACCATTTTTACAGGACTTTCTTCAGAAATTCTACAATGAAAGACTACCTCCCAGAAAGTCTTTAGGAAAATGTCCTCAGAGTTTACAGTGGAATTTATGCTTCTTAGGAAATCTTTGAAACCAGGAATCTCTCTGTTGGCTTGAGAAAATATTATTGTGCCATGTAAATGGCTCATAATTTTACTATTACGCTGTGCAGAAATATCCCAGGAAATGGTAGTGACCAAAATCTTCCCATATAGTATATATTGAGTCATGAATATAGAAAATTTTAAAAGGCTATATGTATTTCCATAGATAAAAATCACTTTTGATGATGATGCAATGACTTTAGGAAAGATTTTATGATCTTCCCTATATTCTTGGTTAAAGTTTTCAGGAACCTTTTCCTTAAAAGCTAGACACATACTATGCATAACCATTGCCTCTTCCAGATCACGGAAGAACTGTTGCCCTCTTGGGTTATCTGAAAAAAGAAGTCCTACCCAAGTCCAGCCAAAATACAACATCAATTGGACCACTGCCAGGTGTAGAGTAGATTCCTTGCTGCTCATCTGATAGACATATGGATACTGGACTTTATCAACCAGGACAGGATCAAATGGGCCATAAGTAATCTAAAAAAAAATAAAATAAGAATAACAGAATTCCTAATTTTAGAAATCCCACAATCTTTTTATTTGTATCTCAAATGTATGTCATTTGTATCTTTTGTTTTCATCAGTGCTTTATAAACACCAGATATTAATAAATGCTGATTTTTTGGAATGTGACATTTTGAAGGGAAATCTAAATCTGTACCTGACCAAGAATCCTTTTCCCAATGTCTCCTTAAGCAATTATTTAGTATACATTTGAAAATTTCCAGTTAGGGAAAAATGGACCCCTCAGTTAAATATTGGAGCACAGTTATCTATCCTTTCTAACTTATCTCATGTCTTCTTTGGCTCAATCATCAACCATTCCTTTATTCAGCTTTTTTAGAGTGAACATTCTACTCCTGTCATGATTTCAGGGAGGAACACATGGTCCCATAATCTTGCATAGGAGGAAAACTTCTCTAGCCCAAACTCAATCATGGATATAAGAGGGAGACTTCCTTAGCCTGAAATCAATTTTCAAGGTTGGCATTACATATTATCCCTACTTTTTTGATAAGAACACCTAAGAGAAAACCCAATTAAGAAACCTTAATCAGATTATATTCATTGTTTACATATATTATCTATATGTATATTTATTGTTTATTGTTAAATTATATATTTATTGCTTTCTTAGAACTGTACACTCTGCATGTAATACTATTAGATACCCAGTATTATAAGAATAGATTATAATAGTAATAGAAAGAAAACTTTTCAATCATTGATTTAATAATCATATATGAGAATCTGAAATTAATAATCATTGTGTGAATAAAATAAAAAGGAAATATCCTCTGGAAGGGCTTGACAAAAAATCCTTGCCAATGGGAATTTTCTGTGCCTTCAACATCATGGATCGTGTCCACATGATCTAAGAGATTCATGACCTCTGATTTGGCTTTGAAACTACAGTGATGTTGGCTGTTACCATATATGGAATGCAGATTATGTAATTGCCTAGAGTATTAGAACACTTTACTTTCTTGAAAAAAATCTTCTAGCAGATGAAATTCTGGTTTGCCCATTGAGAAGAAACAATGAACTGATCCTTGTGATTGTGTAATATGACTCTTGTGCTGACTATATATATATGTACTTTACACTTCATCAATTCTGGGTATTAGATCATAATGCTGGGTGTGTCTATTCCTTGGTGTTATGATCACTTATCTATCAATAAATGTCAGTTAGACTGAGATAACCACTTTCCAGTATTTATTTTTCTTTTATAAAGGGCCACCTCAGATGGACTGCAAATTGGACTGAGATTCCTCGTACCTGAGCTCCTTCAGGAGAATCTCCTGGGGAAGTCCGAGGAAAACCCCAACTCGAGATACTAACTAGTAAAGGAAGTCAATTCACCTAAGATCCCTACTTCTGAGACTGGTGAATAACTTTAGCTGTTTTAAGAAGTAATTTGGCCTTGGACAATTTTTATAGATACTTGCTGTTTTTTTCTCTTTATACATTTTAGTTGTTATATGTTATGCTTCAGAATTTTGTTGGGCTTGACGGTTATCTTATAACCAGCTTGGATTTTTTTTTGTGGGTTTGAGATTTTGTTTGGGGGTGAGGGCTGACATTCATTCAATCACCACTATTTTTACAAGTTGATAAGATTAATTCCTTCACCAATTTTAAAGTTCTTAGCAGAATCACAAATTATCTTGATTTCCTAGAGCTTACAACAAGAGTTCCAACATTTAGTGTGTGTGTGTCTGTGTGTGTGTGTGTGTGTGTGTGTGTGTGTGTTTAATTTCAAAGGGGCTGATTGTGCAAGAATAAGATAAATTTCTACCTCAAATTCTGAGTGGTCTAGGAGTGTGTGTTTAAACTTAGAATTGTTAAAAGTTTCTCTGACTTTATGTATGTGAGTGTCCATCTACTGAGTAATTTGATTTTAAAAGAAGTTTCAGAAAATGTACAAGTTTTAAATAAGCAATCTAATCAGTTAAAGAATTGGACAAAACCAAACAATAAAATGTAAAATCTGTAGGTACCACAATTAAGAATTATAATAGAGATACTCTAGACTTTATAGCCAGCAATATTCCAGTCTGCTCTCATATTTCTGCATGTTCTTCACTTCTGCCAGAGCATAATCAGACAACTAGATTTTTTCTTTTTAAAATAAAATAGTCCAAAATGAGGCGAGGCTTGAGAATATCTCTATATCATCACCCTTCGGATTATTACTATTTTAAATGAAATATATACTCATTCCATATCTCAAACAACCTAGTGAATTGGTAGTTGAACTTGTTATCTGCCAGTTAATGTTTACAAAATCAAATATCACATTGAGTCTCTGAAACACCTCATTCTTTAAGGTTATAACTAATTTTTGTGTAAAATCTTCTCCATAATTAATTAAATGTATCTGCAGATCCAAACCCAAGTTCTTGTTCAAATGGAATTCTCATTCTCTTTAAGTAAACTCATGTGCACCGTCATTGAAATTAGGGAGTGGAGAAATTATATCTGCCAAAGTTCTTATGATTTTTATATTTGGCATTAAATTCCTTATAACATCTGGACTTCCTAATGAAAGTGAAATTTATTGGAGTGCAAAGTCTTGAAAAAGTAATGGATTAAATTATTCTGTACTTCAAATGTAATGGATTCTAATGGAACATTAAAAAAAACAAATTTTCTGAATTTTAAGGGCACTGTGAGTTTCTGACAGTTCATCATAGTTAAGAAGATTAAGACTACAAGATTATGGATGATTTTAACACCTTAACTAGGAATTGGAGAAATAATCTTTGAAAAGATATACTAATTTGTATCAAGATCTGCTTGGTAAATGACTTTAGCAGGAACATTTAATGAATCTCTATAAGCAACTTAGAACCAATGAAGCAAATCTACTAAAAAGGAGACATATCCCAGAATGTCTGAGAGAAGCTGGTTTTGGAAAACTACTTCAGATATCTGAGATCTGAGATGAATTTTGTCACCATTGGAGATGGGTTACTGAAAAACAAAGAGACTCGTTAGTTAATATTGATATACCTTTACTTTTTGTTTCACTATATAAGGATACTAAGCTCTTCTGTTTACAAGTTGAGGGGATAAACAAAGGATTTAAGACCATGATAGGCACACTTTAAGTCAGAAACTCACCTCACAAGGCCTGATATTTTGCCTTTAGTTCTCTTCAAGTTGGAGTAGAGATAAGGGGGTGGATATTATGTTTCATCTCATAAAATATTTTGGTCACCCTATTTTCTATGCTGAATCTTTTGTCTAATGTACACATTACTACTAGAAAGAGACTTTTCTATTTCCTCTTATATTATATTAGATCGCTGCAGAGGTGGCTAAAGAAGCTAAAGCAATCAGACATTAATACACAACTTGGAACTCTTGATTTTTTCTCTATATGGATTTTCAACCTTAGGACCAAGTCTAAATAAAAATTTACACTGCTTCCTGACTGTGTGATCCTGGGCAAGTCCTTTAACCTCCATTGCCTAGCCCTTATCACTCTTCTGGCTTAGAACCAACACATGGTATTCATTCTAAGAAAGAAGGCAAGGGTATATTAATTTTTTTTACATTGTGCTGGATGTATACAACCATCTTGGGAAGTATCACTATATAGGTTAAAGAAAAAGATTCTTGGATCCTTTTATCTCATGCTGAAACAGTATACAGGATCAACTAGTTTTTACCTTCCTCACTGATGTTCAAAGAGGGACTTATGCCACCATTAATGAGTGCTGTTGCTAATACATAAATATCCCTGATGACATTGTTACACATGTCCAACAAAGGATCAGATGAAAAGTTCACCAAGTTGTAAATGAGAATCCTGTTTCTTCCTCTCAGCCATGGTGAGACCCATTTTTCTGGCTTTCCTCAACCTTTTCCTGGCTTTTGGGTATTAGAATTATGTCTACTATTTTGAGATAAGTGCTCATTGTTCTAGCCATTATTATCCTTGGTCCAATGTTACTTAAATGATGCTTTAGTTGCTATGCTAGACTGTGTTCATAACTGTCAATCTTCTTCTTTACCTTTATTTCCAAGAAACTTGGAAAGTCAACACATACTTTGTCAGACCTTATAATGATGATTTACCTCACAATCATCCCCAGACAACCTTGCTCCTGGTACAGCATCTATATAATTTAAGTGACCATAATTTTCGTTGTCTCTAGATTTATAACACCATAATATGTTGCTTTGATATAGGTACTGTTTGGCAAATCTATTTCCCAATTTCCTTTATCATCTTTTTGTCTCAGAAGGAGAATTTCCCTCTGCGATTGCTCCTCATAAAAATACACCTCTAAGCAATTTGATTCTACCAGAACATCTCTTAAATTGGATCCATAGTTGGAGTGAAGAGGGAAATGTAAAAGAAAAGTCTAGTAAAGCAAATTTTATCAGTTAATATTCATTTTGTTATTTTAGAACTATAACCTCTGCATGAAATCCTATTAGATATCCAGTGTTATAATGATAAATTATTACCTTACATTTAATAGAAAGTAAAAAATCACAATTATTGATTGAATAATTGAGAGAATAAGTAATTAATAAAAAATATTGTGAGTAAAATAACTACAATAAATCCTCTGAAATGCCTTGACAATACATCCTTGCCAATGGGAGTTGTGTGCATGACTTAATCTTATTGCAAAATGTCCAGATGCACCTAAGGCAAGAGATTTATGATATCTCAATTAGTTTTGAAGCTATAGAGTGATCTTGACTATCACCATATATGGAACAGAGATTTAATTGCCCACAAGATTTAGAAGAAAAAAAAAACAGCCTTTACTTTCTTGAAACAGGAAATCATCTAGAGGAGGAAAGTCTGTTTGCCCCACCTCAAAAGAAACATTCATTTGGCACCCTTCTCTCGTCATGTTGGAGAGAGGAGTTGGAGAGTTGAGTATGTCTAATCTGGATTTTTTGCATTGACAATCTATACTTGATATTTATGTAACTCTGGGTCACAGATCTTATACCAGGACTGGATATGTCTAGAACTTGGCCTTCTGATTTGTTTTTCTAACAATAAATGTCAGTTTTGTTCAGAAATATGTTTTTGGTATTTAATTTTCTTTAATAAACTATGAGATGAGCACTGGTTCACCACTCTGTATGCATTAATTATACCAATTCATGATCTCCTACCCCAAAATCTCCTCCAAATCACCAGGGTTGTCCTAGAGCAAGGTAATGTTTACTATGCATACTGTCTTCATCCTTAATCCTCAAATTTCTGAGAATGAGATAAAGGAACTAATGGTGAACTGTGATTTCAGTCATGCTCTAATAACCCAATCAGCATGAATATCTTGATTCCTACTCCCAAACTGATTTCCTTGTCAGCCAAATCTACTATTGGAATATGGTCAGTGAGAAAATAAGAAACTAGGATAAATAGTACTTCCCCACCCCCATGACATATGCTAACATCTAGTTATTCTTAGGCTTGTATCTATGATAAAAATGTATAAAATGTGGTCCATGGACATGGTAATTTAGTCATCAGAAGGGTAAGAAAAAAAAAAACGTCATTGAAGAGAAAAGCTCATTTAGGATAAGAAGCTCCTGTTCCTTGAGTTGAGTATACTTTGAGCACATCTGCTACAAGGATGAGGGCTAAAATTTGAAAAAAGTCACCAATTACACCATTTATCCATTCAGATATCATCTTTTCTGGTCCTAAAAAAGTGACTTATATGAGTAAAGGATTCATATTACCAAAATCTTTCTCATAGTATTGGAACTTGACTGCTTCTCCCCCTCATTATCCTCCCAAAGCTCATAGAAACTGCCTCAGAATTGCTGGGAGCCATCAGGCCATGATGTCTTGACAAGATCACTCATGAAAGATAGGAGATCACAAAGTGGCTCCTTGACAGGAGAGAATCACCCACACACCCCCCTCTGTATGTCCTCTCTCACCAACATCCTTTACTAATAGAATTGACATGACTATTGTCCTCTCCTTAGTCTCTGAAGAAGTCATATAAGCGCAAAATGCTTGCACACTATTTCCACAAAATATCACCAAAAGATCAGACTCACAAAAACAAACCCAAAGGACCATCATGGGTTAACTTTTGCTTAGGTATATGATTCCTAGCAAAATCTGTGCCCACTAGCTCTGCCCAGAAATCTCCTACTCCCATGCACTGAAATTTATTCTCTTAAGCCAGTATATATAAATTATTCATAAGGAGAGGCCTATACAATATGCTTTGGTATACCATGTCTCAACATGCCTCAGTGACTTGATTTACCAGCTGAAACCCTTCTTGAAAAACTCCTGAACAAACTCTGAAAAATGATCAGCCTAATACTAAATCTGAATTGTGTTTTCAGTACCCCTTTGATCTCTCATCCTCACTGCTATGATGGTTAATTGTCTTTAGGATTTCTGATTGATTATCTATTCTTATTAAAGGTAATAAGTGATTTTCCTTGATTGTCTGTAATCTCAAGCTCCTCGTAGGTTAATGAGAAAATTAAGCCACATGTAAAAAAATAATTTATGTTGTGCAAAACCTTTGCGTATCCTGTCAGAATCAATAGTTACAATATAAGTATAGAATGATCTCAGAATGTTTATCAAATGATTTGTTAAAAGTCACTGTATCAACTTCTGGGTAAGCATGGCAGCAGATTAGACATGGCTCACTTCCCCTCCTCAGACCCAACAATACAGGAGACCTCGAAAGACCCCCAAAAAACCATCCGCATAAGAATGGAGGAACTCCACTGTAGGGTGCAGCACTGAAGGTATGTGGAATTCGGGCATTTCCACACTATAAGGGAAAGAAAAAGCTCCCACCCAAACCTGAGCTAACCTACCCTCCCCTACCACACCTACAGAGCCAGAGTTAAAGTCAGTGAGCCCCAGAATGAACAAGTGAGAGAGGGGCACCCCAGGACTGAGCAGTGGGCAGCTCCAGGTCTGGGGAGCTAAGAACACCAAGGAATTGCCCCTGTGAGCAGTAACACCCCAAACCCCAGCAGGCGGGCAAAGGGAGCTCAGATCTCAGGTGCCCAGAACTAGCACACTATAATCAATGAGTGTGCAAAGGGCACCCCTGAAGTGAACACGGAACACCAATAGGTCTTGGGAGATAACTAAGACCACCAAGGACTTACTCCTGAGAGCAGTGACACCCAAAATCCCGGCAGGTGGGCAAGGGGAGCTCAGATCTTGGGCGCTCAGAACTAGCCTGCTATAATCAATGAGTGCATGAAGGGCACACCTGAAGTGAACAAGGGGCACCTATAGGTCTTGGGAGTTAACTAAGACCACCAAGGACTTACCCCTGAGAGCAGTAACACCCAAAACACTGGCAGGCAGGGGAGGGCAGACCTTGGGCTCCCCCAGGAAAACAGCTCAGCTGAGGAGAATCGAGAATTTGCCTGAGGCAAAAGCCTTGATCATTAGACCCATAGACAGAGAGCTAGCCCTCCTCACTCAGATTTCTGACTGGAAAGGGGAGAAAAAAATAGAGATGGCAAACAGTGCCCAGAAACAACAACACCCCAACACCAAGAAAGCAAGAAGGGGTTGACATTGGATACTTTTTATGGAGGAGAAATACAGAATACAGAGGAAATAGCAGAAAAGGAAACCCAAATAAATGTTCCAAACCTTTCCAAAAGAAATGGAAATTGTCTACAAGCTCTTGAAGAATTTAAATTGGAGGTTATCAAAAATATGGAAGCCTTCTGGCAGGAAAAATAGGAATAATGCAAAGGGAAATTAAAAATATGAAGCACAAGAACTCTCAATTGGAGAAACAGCTAAAAGCCTCAAAAAGCAGGACAGACCAAACTGAAAAGGAAAACCGGTCTTTAAAGGTCAGAATCAGGCAACTGGAAGACAATGATCTTGTAAAAGATCAAGAATTAATAAAGCAAAGTCAAAAGACTAAGAAATTAGAAGATAACACAAAATATCTCACTGACAAGGTGACAGACCTGGAAAACAGAGAAAGGAGAGAGAATCTGAGATTCATTGGTCTACCTGAAAAGCCAGAAATGAGCAGAAATCTTGATATCATAATACAAGATATCATCCAAGAAAACTTCCCTGGGGTTCTAGAAAAAGGGGGCAAAATAGGCAATGAAAGAATTCATAGAACACCCTCTACACTAAATCCCCAAGAGACAACTCCCCGGAATATAATTGCCAAATTCCAAAGCTTTTAAGCAAAAGAAAAAATCCTACAAGAAGTCCAAAAGAGACAATTTAGATACAAAGGAATGCCAATCAGGATCACACAAGACCTGTCAAATTCCACACTGAATAACTGCAAGGCCTGGAACATGACATTCAGAAACTGGGTCTTCAACCAAGAATCACCTATCCACCAAAACTGACTATATACTTCAAGGGGAAAGTATGGGCATTCAACAAAATAAAAGATTTCCAAGTAAAGAAAAGTCCAGTACTCTAGGGAAAGTTTGACATCCAAACACAAAGAGCAAGTGAAACATGAAAAGGTAAATATGAAGGAAAGGGAAAAGGAGGAAAATGTTTTATTTTTCTTTTATTTAAACTCTCTCCTATAAGGACTACATTTATATCAAATTATGTATATATATATATATATATATATATATATATATACACATATATATATTAATATGTGGGGAAAATGTAATGTGTAACTCAAAAATTGTTTACATTATTAGAGTAATTAGAAGAATCACTCATAGGGAAATAGTGGGGTGTTAAGACGATATGGAGAAAGGGGGAAAGAAAAGCAAAAAGAAAGAAAAAAGGAAGGGGAATCATTGATGATACTAAGATATACTTGAATAAATAGAAAAAAATTAAATAAAATAATCTTTCTCACACAAAGATATACATGGAAAAGGGGGGGGGAGAATTCTCCTATAAGAAGGAGAGGAAGAGACTGATAATTGATATTACATAAACCTTACTCTCAGTGAAATCAACTCTGAGAGGGAAGAGCATATAGATTCATTGTAATCTTGAATTCTACCTTATCCAACAGGGTAAGCAAGAAGGGAAAATTAAGGAGGGGAGGGGAGAGGGAGTATAAAAAGGGAGGGAAGGACAGGGTGCGGGAAGTTAACAGGCCCTAAAAACAAACAAACAAACAAGAAAGGAACAAAAAGGGAGGGGATAGAAAAGGAAGCATATCAAGGGAGGGGACTAGGAGGATTGATTTAAAGTAAATCAGAGGTCAAAAAGGTTATAGCAAAAGAAGAAAGGTCAGGATTAGGGGAGGATATAAAAATGCCAGGGAATTCACAAGTGACAATGATAACTTTGAACGTGAATGGGATGAACTCACCCATAAAAGGTAGACGAATAGCAGAGTGGATTAGAATCCAAACCCCTACCATATGTTGTCTTCAAGAAACACATATGAGGTGGGTTGATACTCACGAGGTTAGAATTAAAGGTTGGAGTAAGACCTATTGGGCCTCAACTGACTGAAAGAAGGCAGGAGTTGCAATCACAATATCTGACAAAGCCAAAGCAAAAATAGACCTGATTAAAATGGATAGGGAAGGTAAATACATCCTGTTAAAGGGAGAATAGACAATGAGGAAATATCACTAATCAACATGTATGCACCAAATGGTATAGTTCTCAAATTTCTAATGGAGAAACTAGGAGAATTGAAGGAGGAAATAGACAGTAAAACTATATTAGTGGGAAACCTAAACCAACCACTATCAAATTTAGATAAAACAAGTCAAAAATAAATAAGAAAGAGGTAAAAATGTGAATGAAATCTTAGAAAAATTAGAGTTAATAGATATATGGAAAAAAAATAAATAGGGGCAAAAAAGTAATACACCTTCTTCTCATCAGCACATGGCACATTCACAAAGATTGACCATACACTAGGTCATAGAAACATGGCATACAAATGCAGAAAAGTAGAAATAAAAAATGCAACCTTTTCAGATCAATAGGCAATAAAAATAATAATCAGTAAGGGTTCATGGAGAGCCAAATCAAAAATTAATTGGAAATTAAATAATATAATACTCCAAAATAAGTTAGAGAACAAATCATAGAAACAATTAATAATTTCATTGAAGAAAAATGACAACAGTGAAACATCCTTTCAAACCTTATGGGATGCAGCCAAAGCAATACTCAGAATAAAATTCATATCCTTGTGTGCATATATTTACAAATTAGGGAGGGCAGAGATCAATGAATTGGACATGCAAGTAAAAAAACTTGAAAGTGAACAAATTAAAACCCCCCAGAAGAAAAAAAATTAGAGATCCTAAAAATTAAGGGAGAAATTAATAAAATCAAAAGTGATAGAACTATCAAACTAATAAATAAGACTAGAAGCTGGTATTTTGAAAAATCAAAAAAATAGACAAAGTACTGGTCAATCTAATTTAAAAAAAGAAAGAAGAAAAGCAAATTACCAGCATCATAGATGAAAAGGGGGACCTCACCTCCAATGAAGAGGAAATTAAGGTGATCATTACAAACTTCTTTGCCCAATTATATGGCAATAAATGTGCCAATCTAGGTGATATGGATGAATATTTACAAAAATATAAATTGCCTAGACTAACAGAAGAAGAAATAGAATTCTCAAAGAATCCCACATCAGAAAAAGAAATCCAACAGGCCATCAAAGAACTTCCTAAGAAAAAATCCCCAGGGCCTGATGGATTCACAAGTGAATTCTATCAAATATTCAAAGAACAGCAAATCCCAATACTATACAAACTATTTGAAATAATAAGCAAAGAGGGAGTTCTACAAAATTCCTTTTATGACACAAATATGATACTGATTTCAGGTCAAAAACAGAGAAAGAAAAGTACAGACCAATCTCCCTAATGAACATAGATACAAAAATGTTAAACAGGATACTAGCAAAAAGACTCTAGCAAGTGATCAGGAGGGTCATTCACTATTACTAAGTAGGATTTATACCAGGAAAGCAAGGATGGTTCAATATTAGGAAAACCATCCACATAATTGACCATATCAAAATGCAAACCAAGAAAAACCACATGATTATCTCAATAGACACAGAAAAAGCCTTTGATTAAATACAACACCGATTCCTATTAAAAACACTAGAAAGCATAGGAATACAAGGGTCTTTCCTAAAAATAATAAAGAGTATATATCTAAAACCATCAGCAAACATCATCTGCAATAGGGATAGATGCATTCCCAATAAAATCAAGAGTGAAACAAGAATGCCCATTATCACCGCGATTATTTAACATTGTACTAGAAACACTAGCAGTAGCAATTAGAGAAGAAAAAGCAACTGAAGGTATTAAAATTGGCAATGAGGAGACCAAGCTATCACTCTTTGTGGATGATATGATGGTCTACTTAAAAAATCCTAGAGAATCCTAGAGAAAACTAAAAAGCTAGTGGAAATAATCAACAACTTTAGCAAAGTAGCAAGATACAAAATAAACACACATAAGTCATCAGCATTTCTATATATCTCCAACACATCACAGCAGCAGGAAATAGAAAGAGAAATCCCATTCAAAATCACTTTAGACAATAAAAAATACTTAGGAATTTATCTGCCAAGACAAACACAGGAATTATATGAACACAACTACAAAACACTTCCCACACAAATAAAACTAGATCTGAACAATTGGAAAAACATTAACTTCTCATGGGTGGGATGAACTAACATAATAAAAATAGTCATCCTACCCAAACTTATCTATTTATTTAGTGCCATACCCATTGAAATTCCAAAAAAAAAAAAACTTCTTTACAGAATTAGAAAAAAAAACATAACAAAGCTCATTTGGAAGAACAAAAAATCAAGGATATCCAGGGAAATAATGAAAAAAAAATGTGAAGGAAGGGGGCCTTGCAATCCCAGATCTCAGACTATATTATAAAGCAGCAGTCATCAAAACAATTTGGTACTGGCTAAGAGACATAAATCAGGATCAGTGGAATAGACTTGGAGTAAGGTACCTCAGCAGAACAGTCTATGACCCCAGCTTTTGGGGAAAAAATCCACTATTGGATAAAATTTGCTGGGAAAATTGGAAGATAGTGTGGGAGAGATTAGGATTGAACAAACACCTCACACCCTACACTAAGATAAACTCAGAATGGGTGAATTACCTGAACATAAAGAAGGAAACTATAAGTAAATTAGGTGAACACAGAAGAGAATTTTTGTCAGACCTTTGAGAAGGGAATAATTTTAAAACCAAGCAAGACTTAGAAAGAGTCACAAAATGTAAAATAAATAATTTTTACTACATCAAATTAAAAAGTTTCTGTACAAGCAAAACCAATGTAACCAAAATCAGAAGGGAAATAACAAACTGGGAAATGATTGTCATAACAAAAATCTCCAACAAAGGTCTAATTACTAAAATTTATAAAGAGTTAAACCAATTGTACAAAAAATCAAGCCATTGTCCAGTTGATAAATGGGCAAGGCACGTGAATGGGCAATTTTCAGTTAAAGAAATCAAAACTATTAATAAGCACATGAAAAAGTGTTCTGGGTCTCTTTTAATCAGAGAGATGCAAATCAAAACAACTCTGAAGTATCACCTCACACTTAGCAGATTGGCTAACATGACAGCAAATGAAAGTAATGAATGCTGGAGGGGATGTGGCAAAGTTGGGACACTAATGCATTGCTGGTGGAGTTGTGAGTTGATCCAATCATTTTAGAGGGCAATCTGGAACTATGCCCAAAGGGCAATAAAAGACTGTCTGCCCTTTGATCCAGCCATTGCACTGCTGGGTTTGTACCCCAGAGAGATTATATGGAAAAAGACATGTACCAGAATATTCATAGCTGCGCTCTTTGTGGTGGCAAAAAATTGGAAAAGGAGGGGATGCCCTTCAATTGGGGAATGGCTGAACAAATTGTGGTATATGTTGGTGATGGAATACTATTGTGCTAAAAGGAATAATAAAGTAGAGGAATTCCATGGAGACTGGAACAACCTCCAGGAAATGATGCAGAGTGAGAGGAGCAGAACCAGGAGAACATTGTACACAGAGACTGACACATTGTGGTACAATTGAAGGTAATGGACTCCTCCACTGGTGGTAATGCAATGACCCTGAACAACCTAGAGGGGTACAGGAGAAAAAAAAAACACTATCCACATACAGACGAAAAACTGTGGGAGTAAAAACACTAAGGAAAAACTACAGCTTAATGAATGGGTCGAAGAAGATATGAATGGGGAAATAGACTCCAAATGAACAAAGCAAGTACCAACAACATGGGAAGAGCTTCTGATCAAGAACACAGGCAATACCCAGTCAAACTGCGCATCGGCTATGGGAGGGATGGGGTAGGGGAAGGAGAGAAATAAAATTATTTTTGTAACCAAGGAACAATGTATGAAATTAAAATTTTAAATTAAAATAAAAGTCACTATCACATCCAATTATTTTTATTCGAACACATATGTTGAATAATGTAGCTGTGTGCCAAGAAAATGGGTATAAAAATAAAAGCTAAACCTGAGCATGGTGAAACAGCCACTTCATGCAGAGCCTTGCCCCAGGCAAATACATACACACAGCTGCCTTCCATCATTCATTTCCATGTTGCCACTCTACCTGCCGAGGACCCCTGGAGCTGTGAGCTGGACTGGACCCAGATTTGTGGCACAGAATCAACAATTTTTTAATACCCTCAATCTTCCCTTCTGAGAGAGAATCTCACTTCATTGTCTTCCCTTCCCAAGATAGGAAGAACTATCAATACCAAGGTCATTATGAAGAACCAAGATCTTGCAATGAATTATTATATTTCTTCCAAAGGTTGAGAGTATTATAGTCTCTTACAACATCATTAGCAATGGGGCTTGTACTTATGAAATGTGCCACTGCACAGAAGGGAAAAAACTTATTAAACAAGGTACCAGGAAGTCAGAATATCATTCATAGCAAAAACAAAAAAGAACAGAATCAACAAAAATGAATGAATGAATATCAGCAACCCATGCAACAGAAATAACACAATATATTATACTTGATATATTATATCAGCAAATCATAGTGCCAGTAAAATGTACCATATGCCACAAGCAAATTTCTCTATGACACATGAAAATAGATTAAATAAAAGTGTTTGAGGAAAGAAATAATAACAATGGATGACCTAATGGTAGTAGTCTCTCGGTAACCGAGGATGACGATTGTCTTTGTGCGTTTTTGTGCACAAAGACACTTGTGCATGAAGATTTAAGTGGAAAAGTCGATGTACAGAGACAGTCCCACTCTCTCGGCGTTGGAATCCTGGGTCCAGGGGCACGAAAAATCGTTACACCTGGAGACTCCTCAGCTGCATTGGGTGGCCGTGTTGTCTTTTGTGCTCCAACATGCCCTGAGCACTCCACAGTGCCTTGCTGCGTCGCCATCTCAGTTGTTGAACCTTCTTATTGGTTTCTTCCACCTGTTCCGCCGAAGCAGTCTTCACATGCTTGGTGAGCAAAGCCCTGGTTCACCAGGGGTCGATGACCCAATGGCTACCCTCACAAGGTTTAGCCGGCCTGTCGAAGCCGTTGCCCGGGGTGTGGCCGCTGCTGCATGCTAGCAGCTACTGGGAGCCACAAGTGAGAGCTGGGTGTCTGGTGAGGGTCAGAGGATGGAGAGCTGCCCTAGGAGGGCACGAGAAGCCCTCCATACCAAAGATATTACTCCTCCCTGAGCACCCCATACACCCCCCCAAATTGTTTATAACCTAGTTATACTCCCATCTGGATATTTTTTTTTTACCTCCACCATCAATTGTCCAGCATCTGGTGGGGGTTGGAAGAGGAGGCTTAGAGCTAGGATCTAGGTAGCTTGGTGGTACACTGGACAGACGACACTGGTCTTCACTTTCTTCATCTATAAAAAAGGAATAATAATGGCACCTGGTTCCCAAGGCTACTGTGGGGCTCAAATATATCAACATTTATAAAATCCTTTGCAAAGCTTAAAATACTATCCAAACCTATTATTGTTGTCGAAGCTGCTCCTGCTGTTGTTGTTATTGTATTACATGTTATGATAGAATAATATAGGCAATGATATAGGATATAGGCAATAATATAGGATGACCTAATAAACAACATATTAAACCAAATAGCAAAGGAAGCAAAAGTACTACCAAACAGGTCTAGCTCCAATACAAAAAAAAAAAAAAAAACTCAGTATGAAAAACATATAAACTATTACATGAATGCATGATTTTATGAATATCTAAAATTATATTCAAGACAAACAATACAAGATGAAACATGGACATTATTATTAGGTTATATGTGTGATCCTTTTCCCCGTTTCATCTTGGATATCATCAGTGAGATAGAATAATCATCACCTAAATCTGTTCTGATCAAGGGCTTAGTCCATTAGTTTTCTTAATTATAAACTAAGGACATCACCCATTCAGAAGGAATTTCTATGTGTGAAGGATTATGCTGAAATGGTACTTTCACTGGATTGGTTCAACTCTGCTTGTTTTGCTTTGGTTGGGTTTGGATTTTTGCATTTAATTTAATTGAATTGTAATTAATTTTATGTAAACAAAAGTTTTTAACATTTGTAATAATTCCTGGTTCCAACTTCCCTCCCCCTTTTTAGATTTTATATATATATTACGTGACTATATATATAGTCATATAGTCACATGAAATTTTTCCACTCAAGCCATGTTGCAAAAGAAAACCCAGACCAAAAAACCAAGAATATCAAAAATTTTAAGTATGTTTTTAATTATGTCTGAGTATGTTTATATCCTATCTCTTCCATTTCTGTAGAAAGATAATATTTGTAAAAATTAGATGCTGAGGAGTTGGAACTTCCGGTCAAGATGGCGGCATAGAAGCAGCGAAAGTTCAGACCTCGGGAACCCTTCCTTACCGATCACAAACCGAGTGCTCCTAAGACACCGAAATTCAAGCTGAACAACAGGATAGAACTGGGGAAACCTCCTCCTGGACCTGAATCAAAAGGTACCGCACCCCAAAAGCCAGAACCCTAGATTACTCGGATCTAAGGGGTAGGCAGAAGGAAGGTCCCAGGACCCATCTCCCCCCAACCCAGAGTGCTGAGCCCACGGCAGCAGCCGGAACCTCAGGGCTCTGAGGACTCACCTTGAAAGCAACCTGAGCAAGTCTCCGGGGCACCCAACACAGATGGCAGGGAAACATAGAGAAAAGGGGGAAGCCTGTAGCACCCTGGCTGGGTCCTTCCATCTGAGTCTCAAGGGAGGTCCCAGCTTTAGGGCACCAGCTGAACCCAATTCCATCAGGAGCACTTAGAGCTACTGAAAGGACAGAAAACTCAGAGCCAGCAAAGGGGTTGCTCCAAAGAGTGTATCTTGAAAATAACCTGGGCCAGTCTCCGGGCATTCAACACAGACTGTGGAAGAGGAGGTTGGTTTTTTTTTCTTTTTTTTCCTCTTTTCTTTGGCTCAGGGATCATTTGACCCACACCACCTGAACCTAATCCCATCAGGAGCCCTCAGAG
Organism: Monodelphis domestica; assembly: GCF_027887165.1. Classification (NCBI taxonomy): domain Eukaryota; kingdom Metazoa; phylum Chordata; class Mammalia; order Didelphimorphia; family Didelphidae; genus Monodelphis; species Monodelphis domestica. Next base: position 13,335,372 of record NC_077232.1, on the reverse strand, counting down.
CTTCTGAAAGAACAAAAACCTCAGTGCCCCAGAAGGGCTTAACTTGATAACAACCTAGGCCAGTCTCCAGGCATTCAACACAGATTATGGAGGAGGAGGTTTTATTGCTTCAGGGCTCATTTGGCCCAAACCAGGTGAACCTAATCCCATCAGGATCCCTCAAAGCCCAGGGAGGCCATGCACCTCCCCCTTAGAGAGCAGGGTCTTCTGAAAAAACAGAAACCTAGAGGCCAAGTCAAGATGGCAGCCTAGAAGGAGCATAGACCTGGCAGCCTGGCCAGAGCTTTGGAGATCCTCCATATTTGCTCCAGCCATTCAGGAAGTTTAAAACTCAGAGTAAACCCAGCAAACTAAGCTGAACTCAATCCCATCAAAAGTCTCCAGAACGCAGGCAAGCCCAGGCTCCCCACCCATCCTCATTGACTGCTGGACTTTAAGCCAATCAAAAGCCTCCATAGGGCAGGAAAGCTCAAACCCCCAACAACCCTCCCCCAGAGATTACACCAAGAGATATTCTGTTAAAGCACCAAGAGGGGAGACCAATAGAAGTGCCCATCCAAAAAAAATGAGAGGAACAAAAGCACAGACAAATACGGGGAGGAAAGAAGGGGTGAATTTGAACAAACAACAGAAACAGAAGAAAGAAACTACAATAGACAGCTACTACTCAGCAAATGGAACAGAGGGGGAGAGATCAGCAAACAATAAATCAGAAATCCCAGCAAATTGGATACAGGCTGTGGAAGAACTCAAAACACAACTAAGAGAGACTGAAGACAATTGGGAAAAGAACTTAAAAATTAAGATAAGTCATCTGGAAACAGAGGCACTTGAACTAAAACAAGAAAATAGTGTCCTGAAAGCCAAAATCATCCAGCTGGAAAATGAGGCAAAGGAGATGAAAGATGAGTCAAAGGAGATGAAAGACGAGGTAAAGAGGATGAAAGACAATCTTCAAAGAAAATCAGACCAGAAGGAAAAAGATGACCAAAAAGCCAGAGATGAAATCCAATCTTTAAGAACCAGAGTAAAACAACTAGAATCAAGTGACCTCACAAGGCAGCAGGACACTATAAAACAAAACAAAAAGAATGAAAAAATTGAGGATAATGTGAAGCATCTCATTCACAAAACAGATGATTTAGAAAATCGTTCAAGAAGAGACAATTTAAGAATAATTGGACTACCAGAAGACCACGACAAAAGAAAAAGCCTGGACATGATACTAGAGGAAATTATCCAGGAAAACTGTCCCGAGATCCTAGAACAAGAGGGGAAAGTAGAGATTGAAAGAATCCAAAGGGCAGACAGTCTTTTATTGTCCTTTGGGCATAGTTCCAAATTGCCCTCCAGAATGGCTGGATCAGTTCACAACTCCATCAGCAATGAATTAATGTCCCTACTTTGCCACATCCCCTCCAGCATTCACTACTTTCCATAGCTGTCATGTTAGCCAATCTGCTAGGTGTGAGGTGATACCTCAGAGTTGTTTTGATTTGCATCTCTCTGATTATAAGAGATTTAGAACACTTCTTCATGTGCTTACTAATAGTTTTGATTTCTTTATTGAAAACTGCCTATCCATGTCCCTTGCCCATTTATCAATTGGGCAATGGCTTGATTTTTTGTACAATTGATTTAGTTCTTTATAAATTTGAGTAATTAAACCTTTGTCAGAGGTTTTTATGAAGATTTTTTCCCAATTTGTTGTTTTCCTTCTGATTTTAGTTACATTGGTTTTGTTTGTACAAAAGCCTTTTAATTTGATGTAGTTGAAATTATTTATTTTTCATTTTGTGATTCTTTCTATATCTTGCTTGGTTTTAAAGTCTTTCCCCTCCCAAAGGTCTGACATGTATACTATTCTGTGTTTACCCAATTTACTTATGGTTTCCTTCTTTATGTTTAAGTCTTTCACCCATTTTGAATTTATCTTGGTGTAGGGTGTCAGGTGTTGATCAATTCCTAATCTCTCCCACACTGTCTTCCAATTTTCCCAGCAGTTTTTATGGAATAGTGAATTTTTGTCCCAAAACCTGGGATCTTTGGGTTTATTGTATACTGTCTGGCTGAGGTCACTTGCCCCCAGTCTATTCCACTGATCCTCCTTTCTGTCTCTTAGCCAGTACCAAATTGTTTTGATGACTGCTGCTTTATAATATAGTTTGAGGTCTGGGACTGCAAGGCCCCCCTCATTTGTGTTTTTTTTTCATTATTTCCCTGGATATCCTTGATCTTTTGTTATTCCAAATGAACTTTGTCATGGTTTTTTCCAAATCAGTAAAGAAATTTTTTGGGAGTTCCATGGGTATGGCACTAAATAGATAAATAAGTTTGGGTAGGATGGTCATTTTTATTATATTGGCTTGTCCTACCCATGAGCAGTTAATGTTTTTTCCAATTGCTCAAGTCTAGTTTTAGTTGTGAGTGTTTTGTGGTTATGTTCATATAGTTCCTGTGTTTGTCTCGGGAGGTAGATTCCTAGGTATTTTATTTTGTCTAAGGTGATTTTGAATGGGCTTTCTCTTTCTAGTTCTTGCTGCTGAGCTGTGTTGGAGATATATAGATAAGCTGATGACTTATGTGGGTTTATTTTGTATCCTGCAACTTTGCTAAAGTTGTTGATTATTTCAATTAGCTTTTTGGTTGAATTTCTAGGATTCTTTAAGTAGATCATCATGTCATCTGCAAAGAATGATAGCTTGGTAAGGGGGACTGATTTAAAGTAAATCACTGGAGTAAAAGGTAGAGCTGAAGAAGAAAGGTTAGAATTAGGGAAGGATATCAAAATGCCAGGGAGTCCACAAGTGACAGTCAAAACTTTGAACATGAATGGGATGAACTCACCCATAAAACATAGACGAATAGCAGAATGGATTAGAATCCAAAACCCTACCATATGTTGTCTTCAAGAAACACCGAGGAAAAGTAACTGCCTGACGACAGTGGTTGAGGGGACATGACAGAGGAGAGACTGTAAACGAACACTCTAATGCAAATATTAACAACATGGCAATGGGTTCGAATCAAGAACACATGTGATACCCAGTGGAATCATGCGTAGGCTACGGTGGGGGGGGAAGAAAATGGTCTTTATCTTTAATGAATAATGCATGGAAATGATCAAATAAAATATTATAAAATTAAAAAAATTAGATGCTGAAAGACCCTTCTGAGTAAAGATCTGGCTTTATTGTGACAAAGAAATCACATGGCCAGAAGTCTGCAGGTTTCCTCCCAGTTCAAAATCTGGAGCACCACTTTGCAAATTGCACGTGCTTTTATAGTTTCCTGTCTGTACCTAACCCCATCCTTACCCCTAAACTCCACATTTCCCTGGCCCCTTCAGGAGGCCTCCAAGAGGTGTAGAAGGTGATTTCCTGAGCTCTGAGGAGCTTCAAAGAGCTATCAGGGTTTCTGGAGCTCCTTCTGGAGCTGGGGTTTCTAGAGCTCCAGAGCCTTCAGGTGATCCCCTGGTTCCTGTGTGAGCTACCTTGCTCAGAGTACCTTGTGAATGGATTAACATAATAACTCACTTATGATTAATATAATACACTTAAAATTATTCTAACAATATAAATAACTTAATAACTTTAATTACCCACTTAGTATCCTATAACTACTTGCCTAATCTGGTTATATACACAGATATTTGCATGAGACTAAATTCTTACTCTCAAATCACAGTGTTACAAGGTATCAAACTAAAGAGATTCTTAAACTAATAGAAATGAGGAAATTTTCTTCTTATAGATTACCATGAAGCATTGTATTTCTGAGAGTAGTTGTCATACACACTTTACCATCAATGTTGCTAATATTTCTATAAACTACTATAAAAATATTCTCCAGTTTCTGCTCGCTTCATTCTGCATCATTCCCACTAATCATCCTGGGATTTTCTAAAAGCATCCTACTCATCATTTCTTATACCCCTATAGGATTCCATCAAAATCATATAGCCCAATTTATTCAGCCATTTCCCATTTGATAGGCAATCCTTTCATTTCCAATTTTTTGCAATCACAAAAAAGAGTTTCTTTAATATTTTGGTATGTAAAGGTCCTTTATTCTCTTCCTTTGATCTCATTAGGTAATAGACAGAATCATGATATTGCTGGGTAAAACAATAGGTATAGTTTTACAACTCCTTGGATACAGCTTCAAATTCTTCTCTAGAGGGGTTAGAACAATTCAAAATAACAATAAGAGTGTTAGTGTCCCAATTTTTCCAAATATGCTCCAACATTTGTCATATTTCTTTTCTGTCATATTAGTATCTGGAAGGTGTGAAGGGGTAGCTCACATTTGCTCTAATTTGCATTTCTTTAATAATAGTAATTTAAGAGTAGTATTCAGATATTTATCTACAGCTTTAATTCCTACATCTGAAAATTACATGTTCATATCCTTTGATCATTTATGAATTGGGGAATGATTGGTATTCTTAGAAATGACTTAGTGCTCTAAATATTTCAGGAAAAAAGTTCTTTATCAGAGAAATCTGCTGTAAATTTCCCCCACCCACTTTGCTGCTTTCCTCTTCATCCTAGTTATATTCACCCCATTTCTTTGAAATCATTTTATTTTGATATAATCAATATTATCAATTTTACATATCATAATGCTCTATATCTTGTTTGGCCATAGATTCTTCACTTATACATAGATCTGATAGGTAAAGTTTTCCATGCTACCTGATTTAGCTTGTGTTATCATGTTTATCTAAATCAGTTTTACCATATCTTTCAATATGGTGTTAGCTGTTGATTATACCTCATTTCTGCTAAACTACTTTCCAGTTTTCCCAGCAATTTTGTCAAATATGGATTTTTTTCCCACAAACAATTTCACTTACATTTCACTTTGAATATGAGCATATAATTGGGCAAAAGGAAACCACAAATACCAAAAAAGGGGGTGGGGGGAAGAGGAAGAAGATAATTTAATAGACTTTAAATAATAAAAGGGGAATAAAAAGGGAGGGGCAGAAAGGAAGGGTGGGGAGGGAAGTAATTCAAGGGCGGGGAGTGTGTGGGGTAGCTTAAAAAGACCCCAAAAGAAAATTAGAGAGGAATATGAAGGGAGAGGAGAGAAAGGAAAGTAAAATAAGGATAGGGATTAGGGGGACTGATTAAAAACAGAATATTGATAAAGAAGGAAATAATGAAAGAGGAAAGAGCTGAGCAAGGAGAGAAAAAGAAAATGTTGGGAAATACACAAGTAGTAATCATAACTTTGAATATGAATAAAATAAACTCACCTATGAAGCAGAAGTAAATAGCAGTGTGGATCAGAAACCAAAATCCTACCATATGTTGTCTACAAGAAATACACATGAGGAAGGTAGTTATGCATAGGGTAAAGGTATGCAGATGGCGCAAAATGTATTGGGTATCAGATGAAAACAAGGCAGGAGTTACAATCATGATATCTGACAAAGACAAAGTAAAAATAGATCTAGTTAAAAGAGATAGGGAAGTTAATTACATCCTGATAAAGGCAGTATAGATAATGAGGAAATATCAGTGCTCAACATGTATGCACCAAATTGCATAGCATCCAATTTTTTAAAGGAGAAATTAGTGAAGCTCAAGAATGAAAAAGATAGAAAAACTATACTAGTGGGAGATCTGAACCTTCCTCTAGAACTAGATAAATCAATCCAAAAAATAAATAAGAAAGAGGTAGGGGAAATAAATGAAATCTTAGAAAAATTAGAGTTAGTTGATATGAGGAGGAAAATAAATATGGACAAAAAGGAATACACCTTCTTTTCAGTAGTATATGGTACATTCACAAAGACTGACCATATACCAGGGCATAAAAACATTGCAAAAAATGCAAAAGAGCAGAAATAATAAATGCAACCTTTTCAGACCACAATGCAATAAAAATAATAATTAGTAAAGATATAGGGAGAGGCAAATCAAAAATTAATTAGAAATTAATATGATTCTCCAAAATCAGGTAAAGAGCAAATCATAGAAACAATAATTTCATTGAAGAAAATGACAATGAAGAGAAATTCTTTCAAAATCTATGGGATGCAGCTAAAGCAGTACTTAGGTTGAAATTTATATCCTTGAGTTCACATATTAATAAATTAGAGAGGGTAGAGGTCAATGAATTGGGCATGTAAATTAAAGAAATTAGAAAGTAAAAATATTAAAAATCCTCAGATGAAAACTAAATTAGAGATCCTAATAATTAAAGGAGAAATTAATAAAATTGAAAGTAAAAAAAATTATTGAATGAATAAACAAAACTAGAAGCTGGTACTTAAAAAGAAAACAAATAAAATAGACAAAGTATTGGTAAGTTTAATTTTAAAAAAAGAAAAGAAGAAAACCAAATTCATAGAATCCAAAATGAAAGGGAGACCTGACCTTTGAATGAAGAAGAAATTAAGGCAATCATTAAAAATTATTTTGCACAATTACATGGCAATAAATATCGCAATCTAGATGATATGGATGAATATTACAAAAATATAAATTGCCTAGATTAGCAGCAGAAGAAATAGAATCCTTAAATAACCCTATCTCAGAAAAATAAATTGAACAAGCCATCAAAGAACTGCCTAAGAAAAAATCTCCATGGCCTGATGGATTCACAAGTGAATTCTATAAAAAATTCAAAGAACAGCTAATCCAAATACTATAAAAACTATTTGACATCATAAGCAAAGAAGGAGTTTTACTAAATTCATTTCATGACACAAATATGGTACTGATTCCAAAGCCAGGTAGATCAAAAACAAAGAAATAAAACTATAGAGCAATCTCCTTAATGAACATGGATACAAAAATCTTAAATAGAATACTATCAAAAAGACTCCAGCAAGTGATCGATCACAAAGGTTATTCATTATGTTCAGGTAGGATTTATACCAGTAATGCAAAGATGGTTCAATATTAGGAAAACCATTCACATAACTGACCATATCAACAAGCAAACCAACAAAAATAACATGATTATCTCAATTGAAGCAGAAAAAGCCTTCAACAAAATACAACACCCATTCCTATTGAAAACATTAGAAAGCTTAGGAATAGATGGGCCTTTTCTAAAAATAATAAACAATATATATTTAAAACCAGAGGCAAACATCATCTGCAAATAGGGATAAATTAGAAGCATTCCCAATAAGATCAGGAGACAAGGATGCCCATTATTACCTTTATTATTTAACATTGTACTAGAAACACTAGCAGTAGCAATTAGAGAAGAAAAAGACATTGACGGTATTAAAATAGGCAATGAGGAGACCAAGTTATCACTCTTTGCAGATGATATGATGGTCTACTTAAGGAATCCTAGAGGATCAACTAAAAAGCTAGTGGAAATAGTTAATAACTTTAGCAAAGTTGCAGGATACAAAATAAACCCACATAAATCATCAGCATTTCTATATACTTCCAACTCATCTCAGCAACAAGAGTTAGAAAAAGAAATTCCCATTAAAATCACCACAGACAGTAAAAAATACTTAGGAATCTATCTGCCAAGATATATATAGGAACTATATGAAAATGACTACAAAACACTCTCCACACAATTAAAACTAGCACTAAGTAATTGGAAAAACATTAATTGCTCATGGGTAGGATGAGATAACATAATAAAACTGACAATCCTACTCAAACTAATTTACTTATTTGGGGCCACACACATCAAACTACCAAAAAACTTTTTTTTATAAAATTAGAAAAAACAATAACAAAGTTTATTTGGAAGAACAAAAGATCAAGAATATCAAGGGAAATAATGAAAAACAAAACTGCGAAGGAAGGTAGCCTAGCAGTACCAGATCTTAAACTGTACTATAAAGCAGTGATCATCAAAACCATATGGTACTGACTAAGAGACAGAAAGGAGGATCAGTGGAATAGAATTGGGGGAAGTGACCTCAGCAAGGCATTCTATGGCAAGCCCAAAGATCCCAGATTTGGGGACAAAAATCCACTATTTGATAAAAACTGCTGAGAAAATTAGGAGACAGTATGGGAGATATTAGGTTTAGATCAACACATCATACCCTATACCAAGATAAACTCAGAATGGGTGAATAACTTGAACATAAAGAAGGAAACAATAAGTAAATTAAGCAAACACAGAATAGTATACTTGTCAGATCTTTGGGAAAGGAAAGATTTTAAGAACTATCAAGACTTAGGAAAAATCACAAAATGCAAAATAGCTCATTTTGATTACATTAAATTAAAAAGGTTTTGTATAAACAAAACCAATGTAGTCAAAATTAGAAGGGATGCAACAAATTGGGAAACAATCTTTATAACAAAAACCTCTGACAAAGGTCTAATCACTCAAATTTATGATGAACTAAATCAATTGTACAAAAAAAAAAATCAATCCATTTCCCAGTTGATAAATAGGCAAGGGACATGAATAGGCAATTTTCAGATGAAGAAAACAAAACTATTAATAGTCACATGAAAAAGTGTTCTAAATCTTTTATAATCAGATAAATACAAAACAAAACAACTCTGAAGTATCACCTCACAACTAGCAGATTGGCCAACATGACAGCAAAGGAATGTAATGAATGTTGAAGGGGATGTGGCAAAATGGGGACATTAATGCATTGCTGGTGGAGTTGTGAATTGATCCAACCATTCTGGAAGGCAATTTGGAACTATGCCCAAAAGGCACCAGAAGACTGTCTGCCCTTTGATCCAGCCATAGCACTGCTGGGTTTGTACCCCAAAAAGATAATAAGGAAAAAGACATGTACAAGAATATTCATAGCTGCTCTCTTTGTGGTGGCCAAAAATTGGAAAATGAGGGGATGCCCATCCATTGGGGAATGGCCGAACAAATTGTGGTATATGTTGGTGATGGAATACTATTGTGCTAAAAGGAATAATAAAGTGGAGGCATTCCATGTGAACTGGAAAAGACCTCCAGGAATTGATGCAGACTTAAAGGAGCAGAACCAGGAGAACATTGTACACAGAGACTGATGCACTGTGGTAAATTCAAATGTAATGGACTTCTCTACCAGTAGCAGTGCAAGGAAACAGAACTATTTGGAATAACATATGAGAAAGAACACTATCCACATCCAGAGGAAGAACTGTGGGAAAAGAAACACAGAAGAAAACCAAACCCTTGATCACATGGGTCAGGGGGACTATGACTGGGAAAGTGGACTCTGAAAGATCACCCTAGTGCAAATATTAATAATAAGGTGTTGTGTTGATAATAAACTGGAGGAACTCCATGACAACTGGAATGACCTCCAGTAATCGATGCAGAGCCAAAGGAGCAGAACCAGAACGTTGTACACAGAGTCTGATACACTGTGGTACAATCGAATGTAATGGACTTCTACATTAGTTTCAATGCAGCAATCCTGAACAACTTGGAGCCATCTACGAGAAAGACCACTATCCACATTCAGAGTCAAAACTGTGGAAGCAGAAACCCGAGGCAAATTGTGCATCATATATGGGAGGGGAATGATAGGAGAGGAGGGAAGGAATATGAGCTTTGTAATCATGGAAAATTATTCTAAATCATCTAATGAAATAAATTTTTTTTTTCAAAAAAGAATGTGAGGAAGTCCTCTATTTCAGGCTCTAAGATTTTGGCACATAAAATAATTTCTTGCTCCTCATAAGATTAGAAACTTCTTTCTCTCTACAAAGAAGGAATCAGAAACTATATTGATCTGCATGCTAGCAACAGTGTACTTTTCAGAGCAAATTTAAGTTTATATCCCTCAAATATGACATCTAGGTGACAAAACAGATGGAATGCTGGACCTAGAATCGGAAAAGGGCATCTTTCTGAGTTAAATTGTGGCCTCAGATACTTATTAGCTGTGTAAAAATGAGTTGGAAAATTAAATTACATACCACTTTAGGATCCTTGCCTAGGAAACTCTAAATAGAGTCAGAAAGAGTGGGACACGTCTGAAATGATTAAACAACATTAACAAAAATCCTTAGAATACAAATATTCAATATTCAGCTGAAGTAGATTCCTTGATATTAAATAAACATAAAAACTTACTCTGTGCCTCAGTGTTTTGAACAATTTTTCTTTCCAGATCTCCTACCTCTTGTAGTCACTAAGGCCATGAACGTCCCAATTCAACTGGGAATCTATACTCGCTGATACAGCAATGTTCAATGATTTCCTTCAGCATTTGTTTGTATTGAGAAGACATTGAAGAGAAAAAATAGATGGATATTGTGTGGATAGAGGATAAAGTCTTGGTGTGACCCCACCTCTCTCTCTCTCTTTCCTTGAATGCAGCTGCTGAAGCTGGCTTTGAGCCAGGCAGGAGAATTTACACACATCATCTTACTTTAGTTAGGTAGTTAGGTTTTGTATTTTTTTATTTCTTCTACTTCAAGTGATTATTAATAAATATTATAAATTAATACTTGGAGTTATTGATATTAATGTTTATCTTACAAGAGATACATACAAACGTAGATGACTGTGTATATATGTATATCAGAATAATTTGTGAATGAGCAGCCCTGAAAAAGGTATGAAGTCCTCAGACCAGAGGTGCTAGTCCTCCATGAAAACCCAGTACACCAACACTCCTTTGTGGCTCCAATAAGCTATAATATGCAGTGGCCACACACCAGTAAAACCTTCTTTGTAAACAATCTAAACCAAGTTAAGGGTAACTGACTGGCTTCAAATCTCATCAGTTGGGATGTCTACCTCAAGCACATGAAGATAATATCCACCAGAATCGGCAGATGAAAATTCATTCCAAAATGGCCATGAGGCAGCTAAAGCATGTGTTATGGAGCAAAGGAAGAACAACAACATTTTGGAAATGTAATTTAATTAGGGTGCTGTTTGTGACCCAACAGGACAACAACAACTACATGAAGGAATAGGAAGTTTTTATATAATTAATTGAAATTTCATTCAGCATGATCCCTACATTCTAGCACAATGCATGTCACATGAAACAGGCTAATAAAAATGTTTTGTACAGAATTGTACTCGATCTCATTTGGTTTACAATTCAGGGATTTCACTAATCCTGACTTGTTTCCTGAAATAAAAATTAATTTTTGCTTTTTAAAAGCTGATGATAAATCATTATGATGTTTGAAGGATAAAAACTGTGAAAATACAAAAAGATCACGTAAGGACACAAGGACACTATAAATAAGCTATGGTATAGGAACATCAGTGAATTTATGGACATACATAATTCCTTACTTTTCTACTGCGTGTGCCTATCTCCTCTGCCTATCTCTATAGGATTGAAATCAATCCCTCTGGTTTGGTTTGGGCACAGAAAAGAAAATGACATCTTGAATTTACACTTACTCATCTATTAATTCTGTTATGCTGCCTTTATGCCTCTCCAAACAGATTGCACAGAGGCCATAGGTGATATATCATCATATTCTGGTACTATTCGGTTATCATGCCCCAGAAATGAGTTGAATTAAATGAATAAGCAATTTCTGTTCTGAAGGGATAGATCACATCTTTAACAAATCAAACCCAAATTCTAGAAGGAAGAAAATACTTACTAGAATTGGAAGATAGCTATAACACAGAATTGGATGGAATTTATAAGTATAAATGCTGCAAGGAAGTTCTAGTATTTCATACTTTTCATGAAAAGGCACAGATCAATTTGAAAATGGAAAGGAGAGAGAAAAAGAAATCTCTTACATCTTAAATCTACAGAGTCGTATTCAAATATAAAAAGGTGAACTGAGAGGGCAGGTCTACTCGTTGGGAAGGTTTTTACTTGGTTCAGAACCATCAGAGGCAAAACAAATGAATCGAGAGAGCATTGCCTCATCTAGAGGACACGGTGAATTCCATCAAGGAAGACAATTTTGCCCACTATTTGGAGCTTCTGTTTTCAAAACAGAGCCTAGAATTTCTTGATCTTTGCTAATTGAATCACTAATGCTGCAGCAGGACACATTATAAAGGATTTGTCTATTTGAACCCCAAAGAGCAGATTGGTTGAAAATATGCAACAGTTCCTTACCTGTGGGACCTTATAGAGCCCCAGAATGGTGGCCATGGACATGGACAGTGCAGATGACATCCCTCCAATGACCGCTACTGACTTGTGCTGCCTGCCACAGCTATAATTAGGGATGGTCAGAGACCTCCCTGATAAATACGTCAAGGAGTTCTCCACAGCTACTTTGTTAGAGTTTAAGTTATTGAGTAACTGGTATCCCAGGGTTATGTTGGGCAGCAAATGGGGGTCCTTGTTGATCTGATCCACAGCAAATTGCAAAGTGAGAAAATGTTGGTAATTTTTGAGCATGAACCTAAAATGACAGAAAGTGAAGAAATGGGCAAAACTTGACATGCACAGAAACAAGGTGTCATAGTGGAGAGACTGTGGGTCATTAGGGGAATCCTTTCAAAGCCATGAAAAGAGGTGACCAGTGCTTAAAGGGCAGCCATTAAGTGAGTGGAAAGAGGGGACAATGTAGGAGTTTAGAGGTTGGTAGAGATTAGGAGTAACCAACTGATTGGTTTCATCCTTAATCAAGCACTGGATTATACAAAGGTTTATATGAACTCTACATTGGATAGAGGGAAGACAGAAAGAGAAGATCAAAATAATGGTTTCTGTATTCTCAGTATATAGCAAGATCCTGCTATCAGCTGAGAATAAGGATACTGAAGTGTTCTATGAAGTTTGTGAATGTAAATAAACACACTGATGAGCTGTTGGGAAGTAATACCCAAGTGGCCTTGTATCAGGGAGAGCTCAACTGGGATGACATAATACAATTTTGTAGTAGATCCAGTCTGCAGCATTTTCCCGACTGCTTAGTTCATTCATTTATTCATTAAGTATGTCTGCTAACTTCCCTATGTGTGCCAATCACTGTTCTAGGAGCTAGAGATCAACATAGAGGAATTAAATCATCCTCGATATTTCTTGCTTATATTTTACTGATAAGAAACAAATTGCATGCATACAAACACACCCAACAAAAATGGAAAATAGATACACAAAATGGATAAAAATTGGAGGCTTTTTGATAGAGTAACTTGAAGACTCAGTCAATTTCTTGTAGAAAGTGGTACTCAAGGTGTGCTTTAAAGGAACCAAAGGATTAGAGTGAATGAGACACATAAGAATATCTTGCAGACATGGGGAACAGTCTGTGCTAAGATGTCATGGAAAGAAATGTGACTGCATATATGAGATAGAGCAAGTAAATCAGTTTGGATTCAATATAGATTACTTCAAGGAGAATATTGTTCCCTTCTAAGGCAGATAAGCCTGGGTCAGAGCCTGAAAGGCTAGCAGACCTCAAAAGATGAATTCTTATTTGGTTTTTCAGGCAATAATTATCCAGGGATGTTCATTAGTGCCAATATGGACACAAACTCATGTTATCAAATACTCTTCTGGCCATTCTGAGAAGACACAAATCATTCCACTCAAAGGTTCATCTCTACAAAAAATATGATAAGGGTTCCTTTGACATTTTATTTCAGCTCCTTCTCCATGGAAGAGGACCCCACAGTCTCCAAGAGAAGGCAGGCCATATTTAAATAACATTAACCATTAGAAAGTGTTTGTCCATTATCAAATTTGAACCATCTCTCCTATTAATGATCTTTGGTATAAGGCAAAAAAAAAATCAATGAGTCTTCCAAATTAAATGTCTTAAATGTCTTTCACATTATATATATATATATATATATATATATATATATATATATATATATATATATATATATAAATTATCATGTTCCCCCACCCAGGTTTTTAAAACCACTAGGATTCTTTAAAATTGAATACCCTATGAAATGTCTTAAGACTCTTTCTTCAGCATACTTCTTGCCCATTTACACAAATTTTCTTAGCATCATCTACATCCTGGGACCAGAAAATAATGCAGCACTCCAGAAGTGACCTGATTAGAATTTTTGAATTTCTTAGTTGGATAAAATTCTACACTGATGGTAAGATTCTCAATGATTTCTCTTTTCTAGTGTCTTAGGTAAGTACTCTTAGATCCTTTGGCCAGTTTCCTGTGTAAAGATAGAAAGACTCTCCCAACCCAAATCTTATCTGAGGCTGACATAAATAAATGATTCCAAGAACTTCATCAATATGGTTCTGATAAAGAATACTTTCTTCCAAATATGGAAGCAATAACTTCTCAACAAAGGATATTCTTGAGGAATATCATTTTGCCACTTGAATCCCAACTTTACCCTACAAGAGTTGTTTCAGTCTGTAAGAATTCATGATTCTTTCAATTGAGATCTCCTGTGTATGTAGATTTTCTACTTTCCTGCTTGTTAAACTGCACAATGATTTTAAAGCCTTTGATTTTATCTGTTTCCCGAGTACCAATATGATAGACATTTCCAAACCCAAGTCCTTGATTTAACCAAATCTGTGAGGCCATATAAAATATTACTCTACTGACAGAGTCAATCAGTCAAAAATATGGATTAATATATTTCACCATGCAAGAAAAAAAAACAGAAATAGCAACTTACTGCTTGGCTGCACCAATCCATGTAGGAGAAGATGAGAAGGTTGACTGGTAAATATTATACTCAGTGATCGAAAACATGGAGAAGAAGCCTGCTATGACTAGGTCTCCTTCCTTTGTATATGTAGGATTGTATGGTCTCTTTAATTGGCAAGCATGCTCCCCTATCTGGTACTCAGAAAAAGAAATCTGAAAAAGCAGAAGGATCACAAATAATATAAAGAAAGGGAATCTGAGCTTACTCAAACCCATGGGGACTATCCAAAATCAATAAAGTACCAAGGAATCAGAGAGTCTAAGATTACTGAAGTTCTTTTTTCATTCAGCTATCAGCACATTCTCTGAGACTAAAGACTTTTCTAATAGATGCTCAAGTTTTGCACGGTCCCTAATACTTGGGAAATCAGTGTCTGACAGGAGACCGGCCCCTGTTTAAGACAAAGGGTTTCAGGGGATATTTATAGGACACTTTTGCCTCCTGGATATTATTCTTCTTGGTCCCTCTGGAGAGATAAGGAAAGTTGCCACATCTTCAGTCTTCTGGAGTACAATTCAAACAACTATGTTGACCAGTGTTTGAAAGTGAGAGCATCTGGGAACCAATCTGCCCTGCAACTCTACACCTGTAGCCTCCTTTTTGAGTTAAAAACTCAAGGGACAAAGTAGCTGCTTTTCTGCTTTCCGTCCCTGAAGTATCCGTAGCTTCCCGGAGTTTTGAGATGATCCAAAAGTCTCTCTGATCCCTCTTGAGCTGGGTTTCAGGGTATTCTGAAGTAATACTTCCATTTTCACCAGGCCAAATCACTGCAATGACTCAGTATCACCAGACGTTAAATCAGTCAGAGGAGAGTCTGACATGAGAAGGGCACAAAAGGAAACGTGAATGATACTGACAAGATCTAATAAAAATAGAACCTTGATGATGTTTTAGATTAAAGTTTCCTTCATCAAAAATCTGCCCATACCTCTCTCTAGTACAGGAGTCCCCAAACTATAGCCCGCAGGCCACATGAGGCCCCCTGAGGCCATGTATCTGGCCCCCACCACACTTCCGGAAGGGGCCCTTCTTTCATTGGTGGTCAGTGAGAGGAGCAATGTGTGTGGCAGAGTCACTCACGTACAGTACTACTTCCAGTGACATAATCTTTGCATGGTGCCTTGTTGTGAGAGTAACTGAAGGAGAACGAGGCACCGTACAAAGGATTATGTGGCTGCACAATGGAAGACATCAGTATGGTGAGCAGCAATCTGGGGAAGAGGATTCCACACTGTGTGTACTGCTGCCTTATGGGCCTGTGCAAGGTGGGACAGACCCATCCCAGCCAGTGCTGCAGCCTCCACTATCCCAGTGTCACAGGCCCAGAACTGCCTCCAGTACTGTATACACACATTGGATAGGGGTGATCTGGCCTGTGACATCAGCGGGGGGCCTCTACTGTGAGAAGCCCACCACAGCCACTGGGTGTGTTATAAGACACCCTCTGGTTTGGGGGCATCCAATTAATATAAGACAGTGTCTTATTTGGGGGGGAAACATGGTAGTACAATGGCCCTCACACTCCCCCAGATGCACTACATATCATAGAGGCCATTATGTTGTGCATCTGGGGGAGTATGAGGTTGCCATTTTACTATATGGGGGGACTGAGGCATTTGTTTTTCATATTTCGATCTATAATTTCAGATCCATGAATACAGACCTCAAGAGGACACACACTACTGTCATGCCGTCTTTTTCCTGCTGTAGAATCTGGTTGCATGGGACTTACCCACAGATCTCAGTGCAGTTCTCACAGGGTAGCATGAACTGGAAAGTTGGTGGAGGAACTGGCTCTGTAATTGTGCTAGTGCCTGCACCGCACCAGTGTGAGCCTGAGGTAAAAGTGGAGTTCCACCAATATGGCCCCTGGTAAGGCTGAAATGATGTGGACTGGGAAGGCTGCATTGATGGACACAGATCAGACTGCATTGATGGGCAATGCAGTTGGTATGCCTCTGTGTGGACAAAATTATTGTTGGCATATTGTTTTTGTAGGGCTGAATATATATATATATATATATATATATATATATATATGTATGTATTTTACTAATAGCAATTTGGAATCTCTTGGAAACAAAGTCATAAAGAAAGAGAAAAATTGACTCAGAGTGTAGGATATTCAAAGAACAGTGGACTTAACATTACTTTTTCATGCAGTACAAGGAAAGAGTTGTGTGTTTGATATGCCAGAATATAGCATCTGTCTTCAAAGAATACAATTTGTGTTGACATTATCAAGCTCACCATGAAGATGAATATGATTGTTTGGTTGGAGATGTGAGAAAAGATAAAATATTAAAACTGAAAAATACATCAACAACTCAGCAAAATACTTTAGTGAAGCAGAAGCAGCTAAATATTTCATCATTGTGAGCAAGTTTTCAAGTTGCTCAGCTAATAACATGCACTGGCAAACCATTTGTGGAGGAAGAATTTGTTAGAGTGACTTTTTTCTGTTTCCAAAGAGATGTGTCCAGAAAAGGCAGACATACTTAGTACAGTTAGTCTTTCAGGATCTACAATTACATGAAGGATTGAAGAAATGGGAGACAATTTACAGAGGTCTGTCCAGCTGCCTCTCTGAGGACCCAGGGTCTCTCTGCCCAGGTATGGCATCATGGACAGAATAAGGAGATGAGACACACTGTGCATTCAACCCACGTATGTAGGCATCACACACAGTGCTCTGCCATAGTATCATGGTACGTTTATTATATAGATTTTTTGGTACACACAAACATAATCAATTCGCTACATATGTGACATTTTACAGTTTGATTGGATATTATCAAGTCACCTAAATAACACTCTTGTGATGTTACTACAACAAAAGAAATCTGTGATCTTTTACCAGGTTTCTATAACACTGTAATAGATATGATTAAAGTGAATAAATCCATTTGTAAGTTAGTGCCCCTTGACCTGCTGAGAGGATCTTTGTGCTTTTGGTCAGCTTTCACTATCCATCATAATTGAACTCCATAATAATTTGAACCCCAAAGAGCAGATTGGTTGAAAATATGCAACAGTTCCTTACCTGTGGGACTTTATAGAACACTAGAATGATCACCATGGACATGGACAGTGTAGATGACATCCCTCCAATGACCTCCACTGACTTGTGCTGCCTGCCACAGCTATAATTAGGGATGGTCAGACCCCTCCCTGATAAATACGTCAAGGAGTTCTCCACAGCTACTTTGTTAGAGTTTAAGTTATTGAGTAACTGGTATCCCAGGGTTATGTTGGGCAGCAAATGGGGGTCCTTGTTGATCTCATCCACAGCAAATTGCAAAGTGGGAAAGTGTTGGTAATGTTTGAGCATGAACTTAAAATGACAGAAAATGAAGAAATGGGCAAAAGTTGACATGCACAGAAACAAGGTGTCATAAGTGAGTGGAAAGAGGGGACAATTTAGGAGTTTAGAGGTTGGTAGAGATTAGGAGTGAGCAACTGATTGGTTTCATTCTTAATCAAGCACTGGATTATACAAAGGCAAAAGGATCTCTTATATGAACTCTGCACTGGATAGAGGGAAGACAAAAGGAGATCAAAATAATGGTTTCTGTTTTCTCAGTGTATTGGAAGATCCTGCCATCATCTGGGAATAAGGACAATGAGGTGTTCTATGAAGTTTGTGAATGGAATTGAACACACTGATGAGCTGTTGGGAAGTAATACCCAAGTGGCCTTGTATCAGGGAGAGCCCAATTCGGGCTACTACAATTTTGTAGTAGATCCAGTCTTCAGCATTTTCCAACTGCTTAGTTCATTCATTTATTCATTAAGTATGTCTGCTAACTTTCCTTTGTATGACAATCACTGTTCTAGGAGCTAGAGATCAACATAGAGGAATTAAATCATCCTCGATATTTCTTGCTTATATTTTACTGATAAGAAACAACTTGCACGCATACAAACACACCCAACAAAAATGGAAAATAGATACACAAAATGGATAAAAATTGGAGGCTTTTTGATAGAGTAACGTGAAGACTCAATCAATTTCTTGTAGAAAGTGGTACTCAAGATGTGCTTTAAAGGAACCAAAGGATTGGAGTGACTGAGACACATGAGAACATCTTGCAGACATGGTGAACAGCCTGTGCTAAGATGTCATGGAAAGAAATTTGACTGCATATATGAGATAGAGCAAGTACATCTGTTTGGATTCAATGTAGATTACTTCAAGGGGAATATTGTTCCCTTCTAAGGCAGATAAGCCTGGGTCAGAGCCTGAAAGGCTAGCAGACCTCAAAAGATGAATTCTTATTTGGTTTTACAAGCAATAATTATCCAGCGATGTTCATTAGTGCCAATATGGACACAAACTCTCATGTTATCAAATACTCTTCTGGCCATTCTGAGAAGACACAAATCATTCCACTCAAAGGTTCATCTCTACAAAAATATGATAAGGGTTCCTTTGCCAATTTATTTCAGCTCCTTCTCCATGGAAGAGGACCCCACAGTCTCCAAGAGAAGGCATGCCATATTTAAATTACATTAACCACTAGGAAGTGTTTGTCCATCATCAAATTTGAACCATCTCTCCTATTAATGATCATTGGCATAAGGCAAAAAAAAAATCAAGTGAGTCTTCCAAATTAAATGTATTTTATATGTGATATCAATTATCACATCCCCCCCCCAGTGGTTTTTTAAAACCTTTGGGCTTCTTTCAAACCTATTGCCCTGGGAAATTGCTTAAAGCCCTTCATCAGACTTCCTGCCCATTTGCTCCTTTTCACCAACTTTCTGTAGCATCTTCTACAATGTTGGGACCAGAAAGTAATGCGATACACCAAAAGGAGCCTGACTAGAGTTTTGTCCTGAGAGACAATCACATTCTTTGTGCTGGAAGAGAATTCTCCTGTTTCAGTCCTTTCATAGTTCTCTAAAATTGTCCAATGTTTTTTTTTCCTGATTGTAAGCACACATGAGTCCTAATATTCTTATCTTGCTGCTTTTGCAGGCAGAATATAAAGGAAATTAGACTCTACTAAGTTTCTCCTTATTTGATTCATTT
Organism: Monodelphis domestica; assembly: GCF_027887165.1. NCBI lineage: Eukaryota > Metazoa > Chordata > Mammalia > Didelphimorphia > Didelphidae > Monodelphis > Monodelphis domestica. The sequence continues at coordinate 13,315,790 of NC_077232.1, read as the reverse complement.
GCTAACATCAAACCTTCCAAGAGTGTCCCTTGTCCTCAGTTTCCCATTCATTGGTTTATGAAACCTTACTAGTCCTGTGCCATGTGGCAATAGAATACATTGCTCCCTTGTCCTTCACCAAGTCCTAGGAAAGACTGCTCTTGAGTCATTGAATTTAAAGGACACCATGATTGAAACAAATGGGTTTTTCTCACTACATACATACAGAAAAGTGAGAGTTAATCATTTTAATAATTTACATTAATAGTTAATAATTTATAGGGCTTACTGTGATAGTGAAGTTTCCTTCTTTATTCCCAGAGTTGTCATATGATCAGAATAAAGGTGAGATGAAGAAATTCTAGCAGAGAAAAACATAATCAAGGATCATTAACTAGGAGGATTGAAAAGGAACAGAAGGGGCAGCTGGGTCGCTCAGTGGATGGAGAGCCAGGCCTAGAGATGGGAGGTCCTAGGTTCAAAGCTGACCTCAGACACTTCCCAGCTGTGTGACCCTGGACAAGTCACTTAACCCCCATTGCCTAGCTCTTACCACTCTTCTGCCTTAGAGCCAATACCCAGTATTGACTCCAAGACAGAAGGAAAGGGTTTAAAAAAAAAAAGAAAAGGAACAGAAACTTGAAGGAAGAACATGAGGAGCCATAATATCCTACCATGTAAAATGAAGGAGAATTAAATATGAGTGAGAAAAAGTTAAGGTTCACACTTTAGCAAAACTTCTCCAGCAGGTTAGATAGGACTCACCAGAGGAATAAGAGATGCTGTGCATTCACCCATCTCTACCTTGAGCATAATGCCATGATCTTTGAAGACACTGTGATAACCTCCTGGAGGCAATTCCAATATCCCAGCCCAGCCCTATGACCCCTCTTAACATTTCAAAATCATCAGAAAGTGAAGAAACAGCAGGAAAAGGGAAGAAGGGAAATCAGAGTTTAAAGTTTTGTTAATCAAAGAAATTAGATTTTATTCTACATCTCTAAAGGTTCAAAAAGAGCATCTCATTAGACAGAAGAGGAATCCTTTGGACAAATGATCATCTCCCATATAGGAAGCTTTGCTGTGATAGTAAATGACACTATTTTGAGGACAGAATCTTTTTTTCTTCAATTTTTTTAACCCCTACTTCATGACGTCCCGTGGGGGACAAATAAGGAGAAGAAGCCCCCATGTCTAAGTCCCCTTCCTTTCTAAATGTGGGACTGTAATCTCTTTTTAAGTGACAAAGATGCTCCCCCATATGGTAGTCGGAAAAAGAAATCTGTAAAGCGGGAGGATCACAAATAGTCTAAAGAAAGAGAGCCCCACTTTAGCCAAGCCCATGGCCAAAATCCAAACTTGAGATAGAGTCAAGGAGTAGGGGAGTCAGAGAGGACTGGGGGGGGGGGCTTGCTTCATTCAGCTATAGGCACATTCTCTGTTTGCAATATTTTTGTTTTCTAATCAATCCTCAAGTTTTGCTGTCCCACATATTTGAGAAATTCTAGTGGGAGTCATGAGACAGGCCCCCGTTTAGGATAAATGGAGAAGTTAGCCAGAACAGGGCATATTCATGGGACATTTTTGTCTCCTGAATATTATTCTCTTTGTCCCCCTGGATAGATAAGGAAAGCTGCCCATCTTCATGCCTCTAGGGTGCAAGTTAAACAAGTATGTTGACCATGTCTGAGATCGAAGGCATCTGGGGATCAATCTGCCTTGCAACTCTCCACCTGCGCCTCCTTCTTGAGTTAAACTCGAGGGACAAAATAAGTTTAGAACCTGCTTTTCTTCTTTCAGTTCCTAAAATATTAGCAGCTTCCCTGGGGTTTGGGATTGTCCAAAAGGCTCTCTAAGCTCTCTCAAGTTAGGCTTCAGGGCCTTCTGGAGTAATACTTCCATTTTCATCTAGCCAAATGTCTTTGATGACTCAATATTACCAGATTACGAAGCACGCAGAGGCCAGTTGGACATGAGAAGGGTGGAAAGGGTGAATGAAAGGATGGAGGTCCACAAGATCCCAGACTGAGATGAAATTGACATTTTTTATAGCCTTAATAACATTAATTACAGTGCTTTGGGCAGTGGAAGTACACATTAAGCCATTGCTTAATGAATAAATCATACTGATAAAAATGGAGCTTTACCAATGCTTTTAGGTTGATAAATGTCATTCTCCACAAGTCTGTCTATTACCTCACTAGTGGATCTCATGGGTTCAGAAGGGTAATCATGCCCCATGCAACTGAGAAGGAATGTCAAAGGGGACACACAATTGAGCTCAGTTAGGTAATTGGGAAACACTAAAGGAGAGAAATGAGAGTGAAGGGCCCAAGTGGACCACAATTAGAGTATGGTAGATGTGCAGGAACGCAAGTTTCTCTCCTAGATTCTGAATGACAAGATTTAATCATTTATCTGAAATAAACACATCAGGTGCTCATACTGTGCCACGTACCTGGTCAAACCTAAAGACAAGATTCATGACACTCCAAGAAATCGATGGTGTCCTCGCTGTTTGTTTCTCCTCCATCGATTGTGGTAACACCCTAGTGAAATCTTCCCATTCTGGGAGACCCTCATTGAAACAAAGGGGGATTGCACTATGTCCAAATGAACAAGTTCCAAGAAACTGCAAGGCCATAGTTGATAAAGGTCCTGGAAGAACTGCAAGGCCACATTTGAGACAGATATCCCAGGAAAACTGTAAGACTCTCTACCCAAGGCCAAAGCTGTTGAATCCTCCCTTTAAGCTACTCTCTATAAATATGCACTCTTGGGTTTGCCCTAGGACGGTTCTTTTGGGGAACTGTCCTAGCGCTAGTAAATAAACCTCTCCCTGCTGCCTGTTGCATTGTCTCTGGGTGTTCCTTTGTGGGGTACTTCCACTCAGACCCTAACATATGGGGGCTTGCCAGGATGGTAGTAGGGTCCTGCTAGGAAACACTAGGACAAAAGGAAGGCTCTCCCAGCTCTTCTGCTGAAACACTGACACGTGAGTTGATTGATTGATGAGTGACTGTGAGAGTGAATGTGAGAGTGATTGTGTAAGGGGGGGCATGGGCAAGGTATTGGCATGTGACTTAGTGTACGAATATTTACCGTGTCCCCTGGCTTGTAGGGGGCCGTCCTATGTTAAGCCACTGGGTCACTCTGCCTGACCAGGTAGAGGTGACAGCCCACCTCCTCACCCGTTTCTGAGGGAGGACCGGTCGGTATGGCATTTTCTGCCTCCCAAGAGGTAGCAGGTCGGTGACTCGGCTAGAGGGAGGGAAAGGGTTTCATAAAGAACTGAGAAGCCAAGAAGTGGAACTTGGGGAGGTTGGAGCCCTCCCTGCCTCCAGAGAGGCCAGGGTTCAAGTCCCCGGTGGGGTAGTCTAGTCCCCAGGTAGCGGTCTCAGGGTGGACGCACCCAAGACCCCACAAGCACACGGACACTGGGCCTTTTAGGTAAGGCACCAGGACAGGTGGGGAGGAGCCTTGACCAAGCTCCCTCCCCTCTTCAAACATTGATCAGATCAACTAAAAGGATTTTTTGTCTGTCTTTTGGTCTGTCTGTTATTTGTGTGATTGTCTTTGGGTTATCCGCCATTCTCACAAGCAAGGGTATGAAGATGGGTCAGAATCAAACTACCCCCCTAGACCTTGTCCTGAGCCACTACCCCGACTTTAAAATTTGGGCACAGAATCTGGGAGTCTCAGTTAAAAAAGGAAAGTACAAACCTTTGCAATTCAGAATGGCCAACCTTCGGGAGTGGGTGGCCCCAGGGAGGGACATGGGAGAAGGACCCCAATCCAATGCTTATTGAGCACAAAAACTCATGGTTAGAGGTTTCTTTTGTTAAACCTTGCAATGCATAATGGTTTCAGTGAATTTGAGAATTGTCTAAATGTGATTGATTGCCAGTCTGACATGGAGAGGAATGTTTATATGGACAGAAATTGTAGTGGCTACTTTATAGATGCAAAAGTAATTCAGGAAAAGTTATGTTGTTGTTGAGAAGAACTTATTCTAGAATTGGAAATTGGGAAGCCTTCAAATCAGATTGTTTAATGTATATGCTGTCAGAATTAGCAGCAAGAACTCATATGACATGAGAAGTTTGGGGGTTTTTTTGTGTTGTTTTGTTTTGCACTGGTCAATCTGTGGAGGGGGATTAATAATTGTAAACCTTAAAATTTCTTAGATTTATGAATGTTGGAAATTTCCCCATTTCCAACATTAGGTAGGGAGGGTCCTTCTCCTCCCTACCTAAGACTACTATAGGACAGAAACCTTGTGCTAAACAATGGAAAGGGTTTTGATCTATGCTTAAGCATAGAACAGGAAGTTCTTTGAGTCATGATTGATTTTAGAATTGATACAATAGAGATACTTGGAATGACAGAACCAGGTCTTGGAACTTACAATCTCCACCCTACTCAGGGTAACAGAATTTAGGAAGGGCTGCAGCAAAGGATCAAGATTTAATTATTTGAGAATATGACCTTCAACAGACATGTGCAAAGCCACAGACCTCTGGGCGGTCCTGGGTTAAGCTAGAGCCACCATTGGCACAGGGAAGACATGGACAGTGATTGGTAGATGTGAGAACTGAGGGGAGGGAACTTGGATGGTTTCCTTAAAGATAGCAGGGTCTGAGGACTAGGGAGGTTGGAGAGGTTTTGCTCTGAGAGGTTGTGCTCTAAGAAGCTTGCTCTGAAGGAAACTGGAGGTGGAGGCCCCTGAGACTGTTTCTCCATTTTGGTCACATGAGTGATAGGGACTGATCTCTATTCTTTGCCTCAGCTATCTAAGGGCTGGGGCCTTTTGGCCCAGCCTAAACAGAAGGGGTATTTAAGCCCTATTCCCTTCTCTCTCTCTCTCTGTCTCTCTGTCTCTCTGTCTCTCTGTCTCTCTCTGTCTCTCTCTCTATCTCTCTCATACCTTTCTTCCTCCTGTTTGTAATTAAACTCCATAAAAGGTTGACTGCTGATCTGAGTTTTCATTAAGGAATTACATAGCTGAATTCCTTGGCGACCTTAAATTAATATATATCAGTCTTTTAAAGTGATTTCCTTGTCACATAATGTAAGTGTTAAGAATTTTGGTATTTTGCAAAAGAGAATTTCTAAAACGGTGCTGTCTTTGACTAAGGTTATGTGTATTGATTTGGGGGGGGGGGGGGGAAGAAGGAAATTTGCACAATGTATAGAAAGGAATTTGTGATCCAGAGGTGGACATGTATTCAGATACAAATTCCTGGAAAGTAATGAAGTAAATACAAATTATGTGTGCATTCATACTATAGAGAATTCAGTTTCACTGAATTTAGGTTTTTACACCTAAATAGGTTAGGGGTATATGATATGCAAACTGTATGTCCTTAACGAGACTACCTTGACAAGACCTTCTTGATATTAGGGCTTGTCATGGGGATTACATACACTTCAGTATAGTACTTTCCCTCTACTTACAGTAATGGCAAAGAGGAGGAGCCAGAAGTAATAAGAACACTGAATAGAGTTACTAGTTGATACTATGAATTCTAGTGTGGAAGAGATGCAACAAAGTATAAATTAGAATAATGTTGATGGACTTTAATTAGGAATGTAGCAATGTTTTGAGCTTTGGATGGGTTTGAGAGAAGTGCAGGTAAATGCTTTGCACCTCAGTTTGGTTGCACTGAAACATTGCTTAAAGGACTTGATCGGAGTTATTGGAAGTGTGGAGTTCAAGGTGAAATCTACTGAGAGTAAATTATTTTGAAGGGAGTTTGATACATTCAAACTTTTAAAGTCATAGTAAGCTCACTGATTAAAGACGGATGGGATAAGGTTCCTAAGTAATAAACTCTAAACCAAGGGGAGCAGCCTTGGGAAACATTGCTTGGCAGTTGTTAACCCCTGCCTTACACACAGGGAGGAGAAAGGAGTGCTTGTAATGATTTCACACTGATACTTAGGGACTAAAATAGGGATCTAAAAAGGTAAAATGGGCTTTAGCAGTGTAGCCTAAAGCAGGGGTATTCCATCTTTATCTATCTTTCTGTCATAAGAGGTTCCAAGGGAAAATGAAAATGGGTTTAAGTGTTTAAACTTACCTAAATGGGTTTTTGTTTAAAATTATCAAATGGCTTTCATTGCAATGGTTTTCCTCCCAGTGTATTAATGCTGGACTAACTTTATTATTACCTTTAACTTCTTGGTCTCAACAATAGATAATCAGCCTGCTTGTCAAACAGCTTGCTTTAAGGTTTATGGTCCTTACAAGGTTTCATATCTCCAAAATTTGGAATAGATCCTGTAACACTAAATGTTTTATGAGATTGTTCTAAAAATGTTCTGTGAGTTGCTTTTGAACTATGCATTTTAAGTATTGTTTGGATGTAAACAAAAGCTCATTGTTAACCTAATTCTACCATAGGTTTTGTTCAATACTCCGTGGTTACCTCACTTTATCAATTTATTCTATGAACTGTAATTTATAATGGATGTGCCCTATCTTAAAGATGGTTCCATGATGTAATCCCTTAAATCAGAATTCTTTTGGGTTACTGATCAACAACTGAAGTGATACCAGGGGGATGGTTCTTTGCCTTATGATGGTAAAAGAACATCAGAGAAAGTGGGGAGGTATGTTGGGTTTGAATTCAGAAGAAAGAGGGACTTTGCTCTAAAGTCCATGAAAGCCTGAGTATGCCAGTTTGTGAAGGAAGAATGGAAATTGTGTTCTGTTTTTTAAGCAGAAGGTTTTGAAGGAGTAGAGAGGGAGAAGGTGAAAGAAAACAGATAGATGTGAGGGAGATCTAAATTGAAAATTGCCTTGAGAAATTCAGCCAGGAAAAATGCCAAGGCCCCTCTACAAACAGATAAGCTTGGCCCTTGAGCTGGGACCTGTCCAAGGTCCCTGATAAACTTCAGCACTGAGACCCCAGGTGCAAAAAGCAAATTTCCAACAAAGGTTATTCATGAAAAGTATTTAAACCCTAGCCTGTCAGAAGCAACTAGGAACTCTGATGGCAGAGGTTCCCACTGATGCACAGATAGTTTTTCAATAAAGGGCCTTTTCCATGTCTGATTGCATTGTCCATGGTCTTCCATGGTGGTGGGTGAATTCCTAGACCTTAACATATGTTCTACTCTTATAATTGGATCTTTTACTTAGGGATAATTTCTAGAATTGATGTATGTAGTTTTGTAAAATCACAAATAATTCTGGAAATTCTCTGAAAGTTCCTTGGTGAGATTCCTAACTAATCTTGTCTTAGTTCCTTCAGATGGCCTAAAGCCAGGAGTTCCTGTTCAGGTTTTGTGGCTAAAGTGTGATATATTAATTATTGCCAAAATACATAAGAATAATTGAGTGATCAGCCTTGTAGGGATATCAAAGGCTTGTTTTGGGGGTATGGAGATGTTTTTCTGGTCTGCTGATAAGCAGTATTTCTCTCAGCTGAAATGGGTGAGACTTGTCTTTTACTGCAAACAAAGGCTTCTGGGATGTAATGGTGACAAAGTACACTGAGGACAGTGAATGTCCTGGAATGGTCACAGAGGCATTTCCTGGGCTCACCTAGGAATAGGACCTTTTCTGACCATGTAGGCTATTGATTACCTGCATGTGAAGCCACTCACTGAGTCCTTTGGGACCTGAGGATATATTTCCCTTTGTAACAATATCCCATGATCAGCACATAATGCAAATTGTGATATTAAAATTTCCATTTCCTCAAACAACCCTAATAATTGAACATTCTCAAAATGTTAGGAACATACTTTGAGAAGTAGGTGAAGTTTATTCATAGATGGCTTGTATTTTCAGCCTTGATTTACTGCAGTTGAAGTTTAGTTCTTGAGCTTGGTAATATAGCTCAAAGCTTTCTTGAATTTCCCCAGCCTCTGGGATGTGGAAATTCATCTGTAAAATATTGTGACTCCAGTGTTTATAGATGTTATAGTTAATGTGTACTTTGCAAAAAAATATTCTTTAACAGAAATATCACATACCAGCTCTGTAAACAACTCAGGAATCTGATTTCCTAAAGGGATCTATTTGTTCCTGTCAGAAGATGATTTCTGAAGATGAAGTCTGTTGGCTAAGATACCCAAATGCAAATGTGTAATGCCAATTACTGTTGTACTAATGTTCTGTTTCTATCTGGTGTTCTAGTACTCCTGTCTTAGGGGCCAGCTCTCCCCCTTGTGACCTGTCTGCCGATCTGGGGAAGCAGTGGCTGGACACCCTTTAAATCTCCAAGCAGGTTTTCACCACCCTGGGACCCTGGAATTCACTGAGGACAAGCCCCTAAAGACCCTGTGTCTGCAGCCTTTCCCTCCCTGTTCAAGTTTTGGCTACTCCCCTGTGGAATATGTCTTCATATACATTTATAACCTTGACAACCATTCCAGCCTGAAAGCCCTGGACATTGCCTATAGCCAATCCCTCTCTCCTGACCATAGGCAGGGACAGCTCTACACCCATTCTCAGCTCTGAAGAAGCTACAGAATACTTGGACCTTTGCCCTTTTACCCTTAGATACTTGGAGAGGGGAGGGGATGGAACAGCAGGGGGGGCACTGAACCAGGTGGGGCCTGAGATTCTGGCCCTCCTGGAGGCTGTGTGGTTCCCCTATGGATGGCTGGGCCTGCCAGATAGCAGGATTCACTTACCAGAAGCAGTGGGGAGACAGCTAGCAAAAAGAATACATGACACCACACATAGGAGAGGCACAAAACTGAGCGATATACTGGACAGAGACTTTTTCTTTCATACTATGCACAGAATATGCAAAGATATCACTTAGAGATGTGAAACGTGTGTGCAGATTAATCAAAAGGGGTAAACGAAGGAACCAGGGGGCACCAGGTGAAGAAGGCTGGAGCCAGGAGAACAGGGAGGTAGACTTTACAGAAATCAAGCCAGAGACATCTGGGTACAGGTGCCTTTTAGTCCTGGTAGACCCCTTTTCAGGTTGGGTAGAAGCCTATCCAACAAAACATGAATCTGCCTCAGGGGTAGTTAAACCTCCCCTAACCTCACTGCCAGACTACCATATTTCAACATTTCCCCATCAGGTGCTTACTGGGCCTGCACCTCCTCAGGACTGACCCCTTGCATCTCCTCCACAACCTTGTCCCAGGACCCTGAGCTTTGTATCCTAGTCACCATCCTGCCCCGAGTACTATACCATCCGGGGACGGAGCTGCTGGACTATTGGGAACATCAAAGAATCGGCTGCCAGTAATGGGAACCTGTCCATGCACTGACCCTAGCCAAGCTCTTTGGCTTGGCAGGGATTGGCACAGGTATAGCTTCCCTCTTTCAAACAGCAGACCTAAGGCACCTACACACTGCTATAGAAGTGGACCTCAGGCATACAGAAAAATCACTAGACACCCTCAAGAAATCGCTATCCTCCCCTTCAGAAGTCGTCCTCCAGAACTGAAGGGGCCTTGATCCTTTGTTCCTCAAGGAGGGGGGCTTCGGTGTCGCCATCAAGGAAGAGTGCTGCGTATATACGGACAACGTGGGGGTAGTCAGGGAGGCTTAGCCCGAGAACGTGAACACACTCACGCCCCACCTTGGTACCAGGAAGCATTTGCGAAATCCCCCTGATTCACCACCCTCATCTCCACTATAGCTGGACAGGTGTTAATTCTCTTCATTTTTTGACCTTGTATAGTCCACCTACTGGTCAGCTTTGTGAAGGACCAGGTCCACATCTTCCAGCTCATGGTCCTCAGGCAGCAGTATCAGGCCCTGACACCTCCCCCCCACCCATGGCTACGCTAATGCCCTGCCCCTGGAGGTCTCCCCTTGCCCCTGAATAAGCATCATAAAATAAAAAGAACTGAGGAATGAAGGGAAGGGGGGTTGCACTATGTCCAAATGAACAAGGTCCAAGAAACTGCAAGGCCATAGTGGATAGACATCCTGGAAGAACTGCAAGGCCACAGTGGAGACAGATATCCTAGGATAACTGTAAGACTCTCTACCCAAGGCCACAGCTATTGAATCCTCCCTTTAAGCTACTCTCTATAAATATGCTCTCTCGGGTTTGCCCCAGGACGGTTCTTTTGGGGAAGTCCTAGCACTAGTAAATAAACATCTCCCTGCTGCCTGTTGCATTGTCGCTGCCTGTTGCATTGTCTCTGTGTGTTCCTTTGTGGGGTACTTCTACTCGGACCCTAACATCATCACTGTCTTCCCATCAAGTCCCATTGAGGGACTTCTACTTGTCTTGGAAGGTTTTTTTGTTTTTGTTTTTTATTTTTTTTAATTTGGAAAATTTTATTTAATTAACTACTTTAGAATATTTTCCCATGGTTACAAGATCCATATTCTTTCCCTCCCCTCCTTCCCCCCCCCCATAGCTGACATGCAATTCCACTGAGTTTTACATGTGTCATTGATCATGTCTTGGAAGTTTCTAATTTCCCCCAAAATCACAAATTCACAAAATCACAAAAATCACAAATGTAAGAGTAGAGCACACTAAGACTTTCTCACCTACTGCTACATTTATGGTGTGATTCAGCCTCCCTATATTTTACCCATACACTTCAGGAATGATGATCTCCACCCTGATTTCCCCTTCTAAGGCCTTCATTATAACAAACTCCCACCTGGTAACACCTATTAAAAAAGTTTCTTTGTAAAATTTCACCCTTTTAATTACGGGGTTTGCTTTGTAATGTTATATCAACTCATTGTTGTCACCCTGCATGAACTAACTACTTGGGATCCATTTCATGCTAAGTCCGGGATTAGGTACAGGCAAATTGGAGTGCAGCCTGTCATTATATCCACAGTGCCTAGCACAGTGCCTTGCACATAATAGGTGATTAATAAGTGCTGGCTGTCTCCTCATTCTCAAGGGCAAGATTTGGAGAGGATAAAATAATTCACTCTAAAGTACAGGCTGCCAAAATATTAGCACATGGCTTCAAATTTGGAGTGATAGACCAAAATCTGATCTTTTGTCCTACTTTTTTATGGCATTTGAAGCAATTATTCTTCATGCATTGTAATAAAAAATCATATTCTTTTAAAATGTAAAAGCCACTCTGACCTCATCGTCTGCATAAAAGCCAGGTGTCCAGAGGAGTTCATTTTACATCCTCGCTCACCAAACTCTGTACTCAAACAATACAACAGTTCTACAAATTACAGGGTTCACCTGAACATAGGGAAAATGCTTTTGAATAAGGAGAGGAGACAGCTAAATGGGAAAATGGCAGCAACAATTTCAGCCCAGAGACAACAATTATTCCCTTAAAAGTTTGGAAAATAGAGCAAACCTTGTCCTAATCATGAAACCATGAGTAAACAGAGTCAGGCCATTTTCCAGCCCAGGGCAGCTAAGGAGATAAAAAAAAAAGGGTCTCTATCAACAAGGTAAACAGAATGGCCTATGGATCTTGACACTGGGGCATCACCACTGGCCATTCTACAGGAAGCATTGGTGTGGGAACTGATAAAGGAATGAAGCTGGAAACAAGGGCAAGGAGGGGCATTAATCCTTAGCAGGAAAATCAGTGCAGGAAATGGAGTCTCTCTTTTTGCTTTTATCTCTCTGGCTGATCCGACTCTAACCATCCTGGGGCCTTTTATCTTATCTCTTATCTCTGGCAAGTGGCAACATGGAAGGAAGTGCAGAGGCTACAATCCAGGATCAGATTTCAACCTTAAGTTAGAAAGGCTGGATACCTTGTTTCTCTCTTTCTTTCTCTTTACTAACAAATGCTTTTAAATATAAGCCTCCACGATTGGTTTTTTTAATAACAGTCCTCAGTAGTGCTCAAGCTCTAAAACAAGAAGTAACTATAGAGCTCTGAGCTCAGAGAAAGAGCAGGTTCTCATTTCCAGACCCCAAACTAATCTGAGGACTAGAAAGTGGAAACTAGATTGTGTGAAGTCAAAGGTTTCCTTGAACTTCTAGTATTCTAAATCTATTGAGTGTTAGCTGGTATGCACCATCTGTATCCAGCAGCAGTCTCCTGGCAAACCCACAAGTTTGTTGTTCAGAACCAAACCCAATTGAGGAACTTGCATAGATCTGGCCAGGAGAGCAATGAACAGATTTGGGCCCAGTTCAGACCACTGGGGGAATATTAGAAACCTGTAGGACTCCACCCTGCATTGTTCTGAGATTCTAAAATAAACTATACCAAAGACCCTAAAAAGGAAGAAGAAAGATTCAAAAGGACTCAAAATCAACCCAGAAATTCCTTCCCTAAGAGAGGAATGAGTAGTGAAAGTGAGAATACCATTAGAAAAAGCAATTATCATGAAAGGAATAATAAGACATTAGAATGAGATTTAAAAACAACTTCAAGGAAACTTCAAAGAAAAACAGGGCTTGAGCAGAAATTCAACTAAAATTTCACATAGAGAAAAAGCAAGAAAAATTTTAAGGAGTTAAAATGATTTTAAAATTGAATGAAATTTATAGTGAGAGAACTGCAGAAATAAATATGAACAAAGGAAAAAAAAGAATTGGAAAGAGAATTTTCAGATGAGAACAAGTATAAAACTTTAATCAAGGAAAAAAACTCCATAAAAATTTGAATGCCCCCCAAAATGTGATGACTCCATGAGAAAAGTAGATATATAAAAATAAAATAAAAAGTCTAAAATTAGAAAAAAATAGAAGATATTTCAAAACAACTAAACTATAAAACACTAATGAGAGAAGACTTCAGCATCTAAAAATATGATTAAGACAGATTCTAGATATTATATTTCCAGAAATCAAAAAAGTGGCCTTTTTTCCAGTCAGAATGAGAGAAAAAAGAATCATTATAGCCAAGCTCTCCCAATGCCCCCCCACTGTTAAAAAAAAACTTTAAAATAATACTTCAAATTAAATTTTTGATTGGCATAAACAAAACAAAAAAAAAGTCAGTCTAAGAAATTTTCCAGCCCAAAACAAGTTTGGAGGTGGGAAGAAGTCTGAGATCCTGGGTCATGGGATGGCCCAGATGGTGGCAACTGTGGGTCTGAAAGGTAGCTAAGACAATAGCAGCATTGATTTGAGGAGATTATAGCTCAGAGATAGTAAAAGGATTAAGAATCTACTCAGAAAGAGATTATAGAAGAGCACTATACTAATGCCAGAGAAGAGACTATGGACTGTTTGGGAATTTCATTGCAAATACCCAGTTCCAGGATGATGGAGAGTGTTTGCAGTTGAAAGGGAACAAGAGAATTAGACACAGGTCCAGGACAGAGAGGAGAGCTGATACATCTTCCTGAAAGTGAACAAGGTGAAGAAAACAACTCCTTTAGAAGTAGAATTGGCCAGATAGAAAAGGAGATACAAAAGCTTAGTTTAAAAGAATCCTTAAAAGTTAGAATTGAACAAGGGGGAAGCTAATGGCTCCATAAGGCACCAAGAGACAATAATACAAAACCAAAAGATTAATAAATAGAAGAAAATGTGAGATATTAGAAGTAAATTAGGAGAACATAGAATAGTTTACCTGTCAGAGCTATGGAGAAGGGAAAAATGTATGACCAAACAAGGGATAGAGAACATCACAAGATGTAAAATGAATAATTTTGATTATATTAAATTTAAAAGGTTTTGAACAAACAAAACCAATATAACCAAGATTAGAAGGGAAGGAACAAACTTGGGGGAAAGAAATTTTATGACAAGATTCTCTGATAAAGGTCTCATTTCTCAATTATATAAAGAACTGAGTGAATTTTATGAGAATCTAAGTCATTCCCCAATTGATAAATGGTCAAAGGATATCAGTAGGCAGTTTTCAGATGATAAAATCAAAGCTATCAATAATCATATGAAACAAATGTTCTAAATCCCTCCTGATTAGAGAAATACAAATCAAAACAGCTCTGAAATACCACCTTACACCTAGCAGATTGGCCAATATGACAGGAAAGGAAAATGATAAATGTTGGAGGAAATGTGACAAAACCGGGATGTTACTGTATTGCTGGTGGGGTTGTGAATTGATCCAACCATTCTGGATGGCAATTTGGAATTGTGTCCAAAGGGCTATTAAAGAATACATAGCTTTTGATCCAGCAATAGTACTACTAGGTCTGTATCCCAAAGAGATTTTTTTTTTTTATGGGAAAGGATTTGTTTGTACAAAAATGTTTATACCTGTACTTTTTGTGGTGACAAAGAATTTGAAACTAAAGGGATGTCCCTCATTTGGGGAATGACTGAACAAATTGTGGTATATGATGGTGATACTATGAATAATGAACAAGATGATTTCAGAAAGAGCTGAAAAGACCTACATGAACTGATACAAAGTAAAATAAGGAAACCAGAAGAACATTATACACAGTACCTGTAATATTGTGGGATGCTCAAATGTGATAGTGATGTGATAGACTTTGCTACTAATAGCAATACAATGATACAGAACAAGTCTGAGGGAATTGTGAAAGATAATGAAATTCACATTTGGAGAAAGAACTGTTGGAGTCGAAATGCACACAAAAACATATGCTTTATCATTTTTGGGGTATATGATTTAGGGTTTTGGTTTTATAAGATTATTCACCTACAAAAATGAATAATGGAAATGTTTTGTGCAATAATGCATGTACTACTTAAATTGAATTGCTTGTCATCTCTGGGAGGTGTGATAATTAAAATGTTTTGGGAGCAAGGGAAATATATAACAATTATGACTGCTGAAATATGTTTTCTACTGTGTCTTGGTTTTATATAAATATAAGATGGTCGCCAGGGAATATATTCCCAATTTATGAATATGCCCAAGCCAACTGGGTTTTATAGAGAAATTTAATTTATAGTACACTGATTCATCAATAGAAAAAGAGAGAAAGTAAGAAAGGAATAAGAATGAATAAATCAGTCAGTTGGTTTTATCACTCACCAAGATCTCTCTAGGTAAGGCTTCTCATGCCAACCTCAGGCTCCACCTTCAAGAGAGCCTCCTTTCAAGAAATGTTTCCAGAGAATTCTCCTCCTTCAGAGCCAGCCTTCTCTCCTGGTCCTCCCACAGAGCAACCTCCTCAGTCCTCCTTCAGAGCCACCTCGCTCAGAGCAAAACCTCCTCCCCCTTCCCCTCAGACCCCGCTATCTTTAAGGAACCATCTAAGTTCCCTCCCCTCAGTTCTCACATCTACTAATCACTGTCGATGTCTCCCCTGTGCCAATGGTGGTTCCAGTTCAACCCAGGACCGCCCAGAGGTCTGTGGCTTTGCACATGTCTGTTGAAGGTCATATTCTCAAATAATTAAATCTTGATTCTTTGCTGCAGCCCTTCCTAAATCCTTTTACTCTGAGTAGGGTGGAGATTGTATTTTCCAAGACCTGGTTCTGTCATTCCAAGTATCTCTATTGTATCAATTCTAAAATCAATCATGACTCAAAGAACTTCCTGTTCTATGCTTAAACATAGGTCAAAGCCCTTTCCATTGTTTAGCAAAAGGTTTCTGTCCTAAAGTAGTCTTAGGTAGGGAGGAGAAGGATCCTCCCATGCCAAGGGGTTTCACATTCCAATAGAGTTTCTTACTATCAGTAGGAAATTTTTTCAAGTATGAAATTTCCCAATGGGGAAATTTCCAACATTCATAAGTCTAAGAAATTTTAAGGTTTACAGAGGGGGAAGGTAAAAGAGGGAGACAATATGAATCATATAATGTTGTAAAAACTATGTGTAAATTAGTTACTAAAATAAAATAAAGATAAAACTTTTTAAAAGACACCTACAAAAAAGAAGAAAATATAAAATATCTCACTGGAAAAATACTTGGAAAATAGATCAAAGAGAGCTAAAGATTAGATTTTTAAAAAGTCATATTTCAAAAAATTATTAATAAAAACTGCCCTGATATCCTAGAACCAGAATATCAAATAGAAATGAAAATGATCCCTCAATGGCTTTGTGAAAGAGGTCACAAAATAAAACTTTCCAGAATTATTAAAGTCAAATTGCAGAACTCCCAAGTCAAGGAGAAAATACTTCAAACAACCAGAAACAAACATCAAATATGAAGCCACAATCAGAATAATAGTATTTGGCAATTTCTCCATTGAAAGAATTTAAGACTTAGAATATGATATTCTGGAAGTCAAAGGAGCTAGAATTACAATCATAGAATTCTAAAATTATTGCCCAAAAGGGTACAGAACACAAAATAAATTTTCCATCTAACACATCAGGGAAACTGAAAAGTAGGGTCTTGGTCTTAAAAAGAATCATAGAAGCAGCTAGGAATTGTATGTGGGAGTCTTCTTCCTGTCTAACTGTCTATCCTGTCTGTCTTTCTGTCCTTCTTTCTTTCCATCACCAGAACCCTAGGAGATAGGTGCTATTATTATACCCATTACAGATGAGGAAACAGAGGCAAACAGAGGTAAAGTGACTTACCCAGGGTCACATAATAAGTATATGAGGCTAGATTTAAACTCAAGTCAACTCAACTCTGGACCCAGTAGACTACCTCTGGGGCCACCTAGTTGACCCTCCTGTCATTTTTATCCATGAAGGGAATTTATACTCCCAACTAATGCAGATCAATAATTCATTTGGAATTCAGACTCTTGGAGAGTTTTCTGGGTCGTTAAGGGACTTGCCAAGCTCCCCAAACAGGGTTTAGATTCAATGTCAATGGTCTTCCCCTGGTACAATGAGAAGTCATGTGTGCCATCCTTAGTTGGGAGAAGAGAGAACGGGTGCTTCCCAGGCATGTGGGATTGAAACCAAATTGTCCCTAGAAAGGGGAAGGGGAAGTTGGGCAGGTGCTTCCTGGCTGAAAGAAGATGAGGAAGAACACTAGAGTTAAGCTGGTCCCTGGGCTGGGGGGAGGAAGGGCCTGTGGGTGTGGGTGCATGCTGAGTTGGGAGTGGGCAGAGAGATTAAACTTTCACTATAGAGAAACCATGGCCAAAAATTCAAATGTAAATTGGGCCATTTTCAGGGTGGAATACCTTGATATTATGGATTCCTATGATGCTGTGCCCAAAAATCAGGTAAAGCTCACAGTGTGCTTGCACTACTGGGAACAAATCAATATGGCGTTGAACTAGTTCTCTGATAGCCAGTTTTTGCAAGATGAAAGCAAGAAATAGGATTTAACCTCATGGGTGGAAGCCGGCCCCTTCCCCAGAGAGAAGAAGAAGAAACACTGAGATAGAAACTGGAGTTACAGAAGGCTCTGCAACTCCAGAAAACCAATGGTACTCTGACAACTGCTGGGTCCCTCTTTTTCTCTCTCTTCCTGACCCATATATTCAATAACAGGAGAGGAAGAAAAGCCGAGGGACAAGGTACTGAACTTCGGAATCATGGAGTCCTTGGTTCAAATCCCATGGATGACTCTGACCAATTGGGTGCTCTTGAGTAAATCATTTAACTCTCGCTGAGCCTCAGTTTCCTCGTGTATAAAATGGGAGGGTTAGCCTAGAAGAGCTGAAGGTCACTTCTAATTCTAATCTCTGATCTTTTGAAATATGAGTTCTAGATTACTGCATCTGTAGCAGCCTCCAATTCTCTTTGTCTTCCTATAAGACAGCACTAACTGTAACTGCTCTGAATAATGCAGAGCCAATCTAAATTTCTGATCTATGTTGACCTTTCTTAGGACATGTGCTAAAGGGGAACCAGGACCAGATTGAATATGACCCATCAGACTAGTTTAGGATTCCAACGAGAGTTAGAGCTGGTCTCTCTATTCCTAGAAATTCTAGATTGGACAAGCAGCAAAATAAAATAAAAAGGAAAATATGAATTGCATGATAATATATATATATACGTATATATATGACCCATATTCTATTTTTAAACCCTTACTTTCTGCCTTAGAATCAATATTTTGTATTGGTTCCAAGGCAGAATAATGATAAGGGTTATGCAAGGGGGATTAAGTGACTTGCCTAAGGTCACACAGCTGGGAAGTGTCTGTGGTCATATTTGAACCCAGGACCTTCCCTTTCTATATCTGGCTCTCCATATTGCTGCCCCCAACCCATATCATACTGCCTGCCTCTTGGGGGAGGTAGGAGAAGTAGGATGGAGGGAGAGAGCCTGGACTGCAAAATATCAGAAAACAAAAATTAAAAATTGTGTTGCCACATAATCTGGGGCCAAAATGAAAAACATTTTAAAGAAATTCTGTGATATAAAATTACTCAGATGGAGAGAGAAATGCTAAAGATGTACAAAACAAACACTGATCATGGAGATTGAATGTGAAAGAATGGTATGAGCCCAGATCCTCCAAAGAAGCCTTCTAGCAAAAGACAAAAAACAAATCACAATGAAAAGTACCCAGAGGACGTGGATTCAGATCTTGCTTCTTATTCTCAATAAGCATGTGACCTTAGAAAAGTCACTTGAGGTAGCTATTTTGGCACAATGCATCCTAGATTCCAGAAGACCTGAGTTCAAATCCCACTTTAAAGATTTATTTCATTCTATAAGCCAGGGCAAGTGATTTAACCTCCTTTAACCTCAGTTTCCTCACTTGTAGAATGAGGATAAATAGGAGCACCTCATAGAAATAGCCCAGCAACTAAGTGGTTCAGTGGGATAGAGTGCTGGGCTTGGAGTCAGGTAAGATTCATGTCCCTTAGTTTGACTCCAGCCTCAGACACTAGCTGTAAGAACCTGGGCAAGTCACTTCGCCCTGTTTTCTTTTTCTCTGGGAAGTTCGAAACCATATAAGTGGCAGCATTCCCCGCTGCCTGCTTCAAAATTTCCCAGCATCATACTCTTTCCCTTCCTTCTGATTGAAGGAAAAACATCTTTACTCCTCAATAAGACTCAGCCATTGACTGGAATTAGACCCCATCCCTTCTGTCCCTCCAGGACCTTGTTCCTGCAGTCATTACTTCTTGGGCATTTTTAGGATCTAAAGACTAGCTGACAGCAGCAGCAGCACCAAGACCGTCTCCATCATGCTTCAAGGCTTGCATTTTCTGATCCTTACAAAAACTATGTTATACTTCATATTTGCTGTCCTTTGGTCATCTCCGTCCCCTTCTGCCCCTTCGGGACCCCATTTGGGGTGTTCTTGGAAGAGATACTGGAACAATTTGATATTCCCTTCCACAGCTTATTTTACAGATGAGAAAACTACAGATGGGCCCAAGAGGGTTGAGTGACTTGCCCAAAGTCACCAAGCTGGTAAGAGCTGAGGCCAGATTTCTTCCCCTTTCTCCCTCCCTCACTCTTACGTGCTCTACAGCCCAGGGCCACTGGCTTCTTGTTGTTGCTCTCACAAGCTCCGATTGTCCCAATGCTGGGCACTTTCAGTGCCTCTTCAGCCTCCCTGAAACACCTTCCCTCCTCATCTCTACCTCCCGGCTCCCTTCAGGTCTCAGCGAAAGGAGGCAATAAGGCATCTCCGGTTCTCTGCCACGTTCATGCCTTCCTTCTGTTGACCATCTCCAGCGTGCCATCCCCCCATTGGACCAGGAGCTCCTTGTGAGCTGACCCTGCCTCTTCTCTTTCTTCATCTCCCCAGCCCTGAGCACAGCACCCCGGGCACAGGAGCCCCTTAATAGGAAGGACTTGTTGACCCACTGTGTGTTTCCTGAAAACAATAACTGTGACTCAAACTAACTAAGCTTGCTCTCCCTATCCTCTCTCCTCTCCTCTCCCAGTGCCTCTCTCCATTTCTACCTCACTCTCTCTCTCTTTCTCTCTGTCTCGGTCTCTCTCTGTCTGTCTGTCTCTCTGTCTATCTGTATGTCTGTCACTCTCTGTCTCTCTGTCTCTCTCTGTCTCTCTCTCTCTCTGTCTCTCTCTCTCTCTCTCTGTCTCTCTGTCTCTGTCTCTCTCTCTCTCTCTCTGTCTCTTTCTTTAAATCATCTTGCTTTATTTGGCCCTTTACACTCTGCTCTAACCACTGGTAGAATGTGAGTTCCTTGAGGACCAGGACAAGTCTTTCATTTCAGCTTCTTTTTTCTTCATCATGCAGAAACCTGGAGCCAAGGCAGTTTGCCCTTTCTCTTTCTCACTTCTGACTTCCTGCTTCCGTTTTATACATTCCCCCTTCATCTTCCTTTACTTTCACCTCTTCCTCTTCCCTTTCATCCCTTTCTCCTCAGCTGTTTTATTGCCCCTGAGAAATCCAAGGAAAGCTTTGGGCATGCCAAGGGAACTGGGTTTAGGAATGGGAAGCAGAAGTCCCTCTTAGGGTAGAATTTTTCAGAGGAAACAAGATCTACTCTAACTCTTGACATTGCTTTGCCAGCTTTGAAACGTTCCCAGTGCAGAGGGATGGGATGAGATGAGCCAGGCAAGATCAGAAAGAGGCCATAAATATCAGCCTTAAGGGAAACGGGCCCTTTTGGAACGTCTGGGACCCTTCGTCCAACATCCATGCGCACGGAGAGTGGACTCAGATTATGGACTGCCAGCAGAAAAAGGGTAGGCCAAAAGGGAAGAGGGCTAAGGACCTCTTTATGAACTCTTAGCTTGAGGAAGGGCACAAATGTTAAAAGTAGATCCCTGAACTTCCTGATTTTGAAGTTAGGGAGGATGTGCCTGTTTCTCTTCCACAGATACGCCATGGCCCTGGGTTTTCCTAAACCTGGTTTCATATCTGTCTCTACAGCTTCCTCTTCCTTTAAAAACACAATGGAAAAGCCATGCAGAAAACAAGCCTTGTAGTAAAAATAAAAAAAAAGAATTTATTAATAAGCAAATTGTGCCGCCATTCCCTGGTTTAACCTGAAGTCTCGTGTCCTTTGCATATTGACAGGCAAAGTGAACGTGGGAAACGTCCCAGCCCTGGCCTCAACTTTCTAGCCTAAGCCCATATACTGAAAAAGACAATCATATTACTCTGTTTTATCAGAAGTAGCCACAGCATTCTCTCTATCTTGCTGTCCATAGTTCACATGATAAGGGGGGAAGGGAGGGCAATTTGCATCTTGGGGAAGTGCTCTACTGAGATATTCTTTCTTGGAGACCTTCCATGAGGCTGAAGCCAAGGAAGAATACAGGAGGCTGATGACCCACATGAAAGAGAGAAATTTACTTTAAAAGGAACAAACATTTTCTGCCACTCCATCAGCATGTGACGTTTACAAGAACGCTAATTCATTTCTCTTGGGCATTGGCCTTCTCCTGTAGTGGTGGCCTCCAAAACCCACAGAAGGATTTGAGGTGCCATCTTCTAATTGGAAGCCCCCAGTTCTTCATAGCCACGTTCAGTCAGAACTGTCTTTAAGCTGGAATTGGTATGGCGACCATGCGGTAGAAAGAGAACTCTCTGAAAACAACCAAAAGGAGCCCCATCAGACTTGTTCCTGCCCCAGCCCTCCAGGAACTATCTGCTTCATCAAGGACTCTCCCACTTCTCTGGTCAGCAGGTGCCCCGTTCTATGGCTCTCTTTCCACCACTTCCCATCCAGCCCTGGAAACAGAAATCATGAGCCCTCTCCTAGAGATTTTGTGCCTGGCTATGGTGGGTAAGGCACTCACCCCATCATATTCCAGTGACATTCTCTTCCAGCCAAAGAAAGCCTCAAACACAGAAACACTTAACTCCAGCCCAGTGAGAATCAGCATCACCGCCAGAGTGCCCTGCAAACATGGAAAAGGATTGATTGGTTCAATTGGGGGGGGGGACCAGAGTCTGTCTTGAAACAAGCTGGCTTTTCACACCCTGGCCCAGAAGTCATTGGGATTTCCAAGAGAAAGAGCAGCATCTTCTTCCACACATGGGTCATGGTCTTCCACAGGGCAAAGCAGGGACACTAGTGACTGCAAGCAAGCCCTCAAGGCAGCAGGGCATCTTCCACTAGGTTCCTTTCAGCCTGACATACAGCCAAGACTTTGGGTTATTCCCAGTTGCATTCACTGCCCAAATGGCCTCTTTCCTGTTTTGTCCTATCTCCTGCTTTCTCAGGGTGTGTGCATGGACACTGAGGGCCACCATTACCATCACACAATCTTACCCCCTTCTGAAACTTCCTGGAAGGATGCCAAAGTCTCCCCCAACTTGAAAAGGAAAAAAATAAAGAGTCCTCACAGAGCTGGCCTGGGCTTGCTAGCTTGGAATCTGAGAGCCTCCGAGTTGGAAGGGACTTGTAGGCCATGTAGTCCAACCTGTGTCCCCAAAAGGATCCAATCTGGCATTTATGAGCAGCCCATGGAATAAAGGGAACCTTGAAAGCCAGGGCTCTGAATTTTCACCAGTCCCAGACTCAGAGGGCAGCGGAGGAAGCCAGTGGACCACCTCTCAGTCGTGTTTTTAAAGCACAAAAGGGAAAGGACTACAAAGGAAGCCAAGCGTTTTGAAATAGCAATGAGTATTAAAAAAGCTTCACTGACCCCAGTTTAAGAACTCCTGCTCTAAGGGGTGCCCATCCCACTTTGGGATGCTCAAATTGCCAGGAAGCTTTTCTGGACATCAAACCTACATTTTCTACTTTGAACTCCTCCTTCTTGATCCTGCTTCTGTCCTGAGGACCAACCAAAAGAAAGCAAATCCTTCTAAAAGACAATCCATCAAATATTTCCTATCAAACAACTTCAATACCCAAATCAGGCAGATTACAGAGCCTGAGGAGGACAGACTATGTCCTTTTCTCCCCTCGTCACTAATGTAGTTTCTTCTTGTGACTCTTTCGAAATCACTTTTTATGAGTTGAATTATTTTGTTTTGCTGTCCCAGGAAAGGAGGAATTACGGATGATGACCAGAATGGTTTCTCTGTCCTCCATAGGTCTGCATTGCTTTCAAACAAATGACTTAAATAAAACTACCCCAGAAAGGTCAGAGGAAAATCTTCCTTCCAGGATAAACATAAATAAAAGTAGAAAGGAAACAGAGAAGAGACAAGAGGATTTTCAGAGGCAACCCTCCTTGCCTCAGTTAGGGGATATATTTATTCCTATTGCAGAATCTACTTCATTCATCACTAGTGGCCTGTCACCTCCCAAAGGGACAGATTTGGAATTGTGGGTCCTCTTAGAGATAGGAACAAAATGCTGAGTATTTCCCATGGAATCAATTGACTTTGGAGCCCAAATGGCTTCTTCAACATGTCCATACTGGGAAAAGCAACACAACAGTCAAAGGAGAGGGAATATGACTCCCTGCCCACCTCTGTGGCTGTATTTACCCACAGAAAGCCTAGAATACAACCCCAGGTGTTCATCAAGTAGTAAACTAGCCATACAAGATGCTTCTGAGGCCAGATCCCCTTCGCTTTTAACCCTTACCTCCCATCTTAGTATTAATACTGTATTGGCCAAGGCTTGGCAATGGGGGTTAAGTGACACCAGGTCGCCCCTTGGGATTGCTTCAGAGTCAGAATAAAAGAAAGCCAAATGCTTCCTTGGGAGCTGGGGAAGTCCTTCAAGGGGGTTATGGGTGAAGCCATGATCAAACTTGGGAGAGAGATTAACACCCAGAAGGTTTGATTGGCCCTATCTGCTTCCCTTGGCCTGGTATCCCAAAACAATTTGACTGGCTCTCCCTCTTCTTTTGTTTTCTGCTCATCTAGTCACTGTATTCAAGGTCCCCTTTATCACACAATTTAGCTGATTATCAGCAATGCAACATAATGGATCTTGGACTTGGAATTGGCCAGGTCTAGGTTTAAATCCTGCCTCTGATCCTTAAAACTCATTGCTTTTGTGCAAATCAATTAACTTGTCTGGGCTTTCATTTCCTTATCAATTAGATCAAATTAATGATTTCTGACTCACATATTAGGAGATTCAAATAATAGCAAGAATGAAAATCATTGGGGAAACTGAGGTCATTGGGTATTTGTTTTAAGACGGATTTCTTGGGCTCTGGTTTCATTGTTATAAAAAAATAAATAAATAAACCCAGCTTTGGCATGCCAGACCAGCAACCCCATAGACTTTGAGAGTTGCTGGAGATGCTGGGGATTTGAAGAGCCCATCCTGTCTCTTCTCATAGAATGTTTCCTCAGCCCTAGCACATAGACGGTGCTAAGAGGTTGGGGTCTCTCCCATTTACCAGACTGTCTCTCCTATAGAATGGCTATTTTTATTAGCAGATTCCCCACCTCCAGGGCTCCCTTATGTCCTTCTTTGCAGAACCCTGAACTCTCTCCAGAACCCAACAAGATCAGGGACCTGCCAAGCACTACTAAATTCTGCTGGCCCCCCAAGAATTCCAGAAATGGAAAAAGAATCACTGAGAAACTCTGACACTGGTCTGAAAAATGCTTACAGAGAGAGCACTGCCCGCCATGTGGCATGCCCAGTCACTGGAAGAAGAGAAATGGTGCCTATAAATGTCATCCTGGTTCTTGTTGTCTTCTTGATTATGAATGTGCTCAATACACTCAGTTGTCCCCATCTGCATCTCAGGCAGGATGATGGCGAGCAAGATGGCTCCAGCCGTAGCCTCGATGCCGCTGATCACGTTTGCAGCCAGGCTGCTGTGGCTCTGAAAGAGAAAGCCTTCATTGACCCACCTGGGAGCCCAAGAGCACTTAGCTCCCTCTCCCAATTATGCTTTAATCTGGGGCCAGTTGGGGGGCCACAGGATCCCTGAGTGGCAGACCTCTGCTTTGGGTGACCTAAACTCTATCAGAGAAGGAGAAGCTACATAGATCAGGCCCCAGGAATTTCCCTGAAGCGGAAAGACAACACTAGTAAGGGTCCAGAAAGGTTCTAGGCCTTTCTGGAGAGGTCCTGGAAGGGTTCTAGACCAGGTTTCTCCAGGGTGTTCCAAGTAAGGACCCCTCTCTGTGCTGAGGAGTCATTGAGTCTGTGCCTCTCATTTTGGAGATGAAGACTGCAGCATCCTGAGGGAGCAGGGACTTGGCCATGGTCCCACAATCCAGAACCCAGCTGGGTTCCAGGGCTCCCCTCCTCTCACCATGAGGCTGATGGGATTGGGTGGCCAGCTCTCAGGCCAGTTCCCCAGCTTGACATTTTCCCAGCTATCCAAGCTACTCACCAAGGATTTCGTCTTTTTCTTTTCCGACACTATAGAGAGTGATCCAGAAATGATAAACTGTAAAGGAGGATGCAGAAGGCTCAGTCGGATGGCCAGGGAGAGACACAGAGACACAGCCCCAGCCTTGCAGGGGCCACTTGGTTAACAGCTGTCCACCCACTCCCCAAGGGATGACCCCCAGAGCCCTGGGGCCCACAGGGGAACATGATTGTGGCTAGTCTTGGATGGAGTCAGCCTTGCCCTCTAACCGCACAAAAAGGAAGTGCCTGCCCCATCCCCGGCTTGCCCCCAGGAGGGGTCTGAGGGAAAGGGTTGGATTATGTTCAGGGACTGGAAAATGAGCATCTCCTGGAAGAGATAAAAAAGTCAAAACCTGGGAAGGAGTTAGTAGCAAAAAGCCAGGAGAACATGCTGAGCCCTGGAGAGAGCAGCTCCTCTGCTTCAGGAAATGCCTGACCAGGCCCAGGTTGACCTAGGAAGAAGCTCTGGGCCAGAACTTGGGCCCTCATCAACCCCTACTCAGTCTCAAGCCTCCCATCTTTGGTCTCGAGCCTCAGCAAAACTCCCTTCATACAAGAGCCAAAAATTCTACCTCAGGCACCAGACTATGTTTACTCTTTAGCCCTAACACTTTTAATGGCTCCCAATTACTCTTCCAACAGGCCTTCTTGGGTACAATTTGGGGGGACACAAGTCCCTTGGCCAGTGTTTGCTGAAATTGATAAAGTCTTGCTGAAAATCCTGGCTTTAAAAATACTTGAAAGGATTACAAAGGAACCTAAGGAACAAAATGCAGTTATCAAAAGAGCTAGAAAACGAGTTCCTAGACCCTCAGTTTAAGAATCCTCATACACTCCCCAGCCTGGCATTTAAGGGGCTCTGCAATCTGGTGCCATCTTACCTCTTCTGCCTCAGTTCTCCCTACTCTGGGACAATATGGCCAACAGAAAGAACATTGAATTTAGATTCAGAGGACTGATTCAAATACTGTTTATTTTGAGTAAACCTTAATCTCTTTGAAACTCAGTTTTCCCACCTGTAAAATGGGTGTGAGGGAGGTCAGCAGACCATGAATTGGGAAAGCAGCTGGAGGGATAGAAAGGTATCTTCACTCTGCACCCTCCCCCTGTGCCAGGCGCCCACATGGAACCACTTACCGACACCCCACCTACGAATGGGTAGCTGGACTTCACGATTTTGGAATAGGAAGATTCAAAGAAGGACGAGGAGGGTATGCTAGCCAAAATAATCCCTAAGCTCAAAATCATCACACCATTCAAGATTTGGATGGTCTGGGGAAAAAAATAAAGAAAAAGAAATGGGACGTTTTCAGGATAGATTCATTTCTCATTTCCAGAGACAAGGAGCCCCTCAGTCCCCCATGACACAGAACCATTTAGATCTGAGGTTCTTAACCCAGAGCCCACAAATTTTTTTAAATCACTTTTTGATATTATATTTCAATATATTTTACTTCCTTTGTAATTCTATGCATTTTATGTCCTGAATCCAAAAATATGATTCTGAGGAGTCCTTAGGCTTTACCAGATGACCCAAAGGGTTCAAGACCCCCCCAAAAAAAGGCCAAGAAACCCCATCCTAGGTAGAGTTAAGAGTAAAACATGAGATCCAAGATACGTCATGGTTTCTCAGTGACCCACTGGAAGCCACAATTCAATTCTGCCCCATTCTCATTCATCACAGACAACTATGTCTCTGCGAGGTCCCCACTGCATCTGCTGCCAAAAAAGCAGTTTCCTCCTGCAGTGAGGTGCTCCAGTTTGCCCCAATACCTCTCCTGAGTGAACGGGACAAAATAAGCAAGTCCCATGGACTCTCAAGGTAGGGAGGGACCTCAGGGACCATCTAGTTCAATCCATGCCTTAAGGAAAACATGAAATTCCTTCTGACACATAGCTGAAGAGTGATCATCCAGTCTGTATATACAGATCTCCTCTGGCAGGTCATTCTGCTTTGGAACATGTCTAATGGCCCCCAAACAAATGGCTACTCCCCATTGTTCCTATTATGCCCACAGAGGCCAAGCTGAACAAGTCCAGTCTCTTTTTCACATCTTTTCAGATACTTGAAGATAGCTATTACAGCTTCACTAGGTTTTCTATTCTCCAAGAATGCTGATGTTACCGTTTCCTTCAACTGTTTCCTATTCTCTAGCCTATCAAAGTTCTTCCACAAATGTACTGACCACTGAACTCTAGATTTGGTCTGGCCAAGGCAGAAGACAAGGCTAACATCCAAAGGTGTACTAATAAACGTTTAACAACCAACTCTCCAAGAAAAAAAAAAAAAGTATGGCCCAGACACTTTTAAGTTTCATCTATCTTATTAACATTTTCTATTGCCTTCCTAAATCTAGGTCCATCTCCATTTGTAGTTTGTCAATATCTCAGGTATAAGTGCTCACATCACATTGAAAATATAACAATCCATTCCCACGAGCCTTCAGAGCTGGTTCTAGCACACCCCGACAAGCAGTTCCTTATTTCTAAATGTGATGTGATGTGATGTGATGTGGTGTGGTGTGGTGTGGTGTGGTGTGGTGTGGTGTGGTGTGGTGTGGTGTGGTGTGGTGTGGTGTGGTGTGGTGTGGTGTGGTGTGGTGTGGTGTGGTGTGGTGTGGTGTGGTGTGATGTGATGTGATGTGATGTGATGTGATGTGATGTGATGTGATGTGATGTGATGTGATGTGGTGTTGTGTTACATTATGTTACGTTATGTTACGTTATGTTACGTTATGTTACGTTATGTTGTTATGCTATGTTATGTTACATTATATTATATTACATTATACTATATTATGTTACATTGTTATATTATATTATATTTATTATATTATATTACATTATGTTATGTTATATTATATTTATTATATTATATATTATGTTATGTTATGTTACGTTATGTTATATTATGTTGCATTATGTCATATTTTATTATGTTACATTGTTATATTTATTATATTATATTTATTTGTTGATATATTGATTATTAATATCAAAATTATTGTGTTATATTAACTATTAAAATTAAAATTACATTAGATTATATTTGTTAAGAAAGCCTTAGCTTTGGAGACTCCTCCACCCTGATTAGACCATGTGTGGGGTCTTGTGCCCAGCTCTAGAGGCCCCATGTATCCAAGGCCACAGCTCTTGGGGGCTAAGGAGGCTTGCCCTCTCCCTTGATCAGGTACTATCCCAGATGAAGGAGACACCCGATAGGGTAGGCAGAAAGCAATTGTGTATTCGTGTTCTTGGGGTGAGAAAAATCAAGTCTGATAGGTGCGGTGTACCCTTTTGTTGCTTTCTAGCCTGGGGTGGTCTCCAGGCCTGTTTCCTGATGATAGGAACAGGAAGGTGAAGAACAAGCACTCTTAACTAACCAGAGGGAGAAGGAAGGAAGGAAGGAAGGATGGATTGTGTAACTTTTCCTCAATCTGTTTCTCAGCAGAGGGCCTGGATGAGGAAGTTTGGGCCTTTCCCCGCAATCCCACCTTAACCCCTGTAAAGCTGTCCTACTTTTAAGTCCCCAAAAGCCAGAGAAGAGCAAGAGGCTTCCCAGGGAAGATGTCTCCTCCTCCTCCTCCTCCCACCCCCAATTCTCCCAGTTGTTATTGGCATCTAGCTAAAGGCTCCCCAAGCCCAGCTAGAGCTGAAGTCTTGAGATCTTCTTGGCTTCTCTCAATCTCCTCTTTAACAGAAGAAGGACTCACCCCCAGAGCTTTGGATTCTTCCTTGAGACCCTTCTTCAGGTTACTGTTTGACTCAGAGGAGGAAGGCCCAGGCTGTCCCGTCTGGGGGATACTGATTCCGTTGGGG
Source organism: Monodelphis domestica (assembly GCF_027887165.1). Taxonomy (NCBI): domain Eukaryota; kingdom Metazoa; phylum Chordata; class Mammalia; order Didelphimorphia; family Didelphidae; genus Monodelphis; species Monodelphis domestica. Next base: position 13,287,078 of record NC_077232.1, on the reverse strand, counting down.
GTTACAATCATGAACATGCCAGAGGGTACAGGTTGGGATGTCATAATGCTGTAGCTGGTGCTGGAAGAGAAAAGAAGGTGAGCAGAGGCTGCTGTGGGAGCCTCAGCATCGCTGATATCCAACCTGACATTCTCCCTGTGGAATCTGGGGAAGCTTGTATTTTGGAAAGTGGGAGAAGAGTGGAATTTCCTCCAGCCTGCTTTATGGAATTAGCCCAGTCCTGCCAAACATAGAGCTGGAAGCCAACAGCCATGAACTCCCATGGTCCAGGAGTCTAGAGGCAACTCATCCCAAATACCTCCAATATTTCGACGAAATGCCATGTTTATCCCTTCTAAATCAATTTGCTTACTGATCAATCCACACTGTTACTGAGTTCTATATGGTATAACCCTTTGCTAGGCAATGGAAGCATTCTTGGACTGTGACCATAGACAAGATGCTTAATTTCTCTTAGCCTCAGTTTCCCCATCTGTAAAATGGGGGAAATAATGCCTGCATGCCCTACATACAGGGCTGATGTAAGAAAATAAATTTTAGAAAACTTGAAGCAATGTAGAAATAGAAATGTTTTTGTCAAGTCCAAAGACAAGAGAAAAAGAGAAATAGGGACTGGGATCCATTATCAACAATGATAGCTAGCATTTATAGAAAGCTTTCAAGTTTACAAAGCATGTCTCTTTCGATTCCCTCAATGACACTAGGAGGAGGTGCCATTATTATCTGCATTTTACAAATGAAGAAACTGAGGTAGATAGAAGTGATTTGCCCAAGTTCACCCAGCTAGAAAGTGTCTGAGGTTACATTGGAACTCAGTTCTTCCTAACTCAGGGTCCACTGTGCCACCCCACTGCCTAATAATCATTTTTGAGAATGCAATAAATAACTCTAATGGATGAGAATAATATAGAAATATATAATAATTATAAATGTAATTAATAAATAGAATTATTCCATGAACAAAAAAAATACTGTATATTCTTGCATTTCTTTCATATCACAGACTTCTTGTAATTTTGTCAGTGGGAATAGCCTCTCTAATGCAAACCTCATATTGTCTCTCCTCCTCTGAGTCTTTGCTAGTCCTCAATAGTCTTACAATCACTTGATAAGATCACAGAATCAAAAGATTTTGACGGAGAAGGGACCATGGATGTGACTGAGTCCAACCATCTGATTTTACATAGGAGGAAAATAAAGCCCAGGGAAGAGAAGAGACTTTGATATAGTCACACAGAGAGTCAGTGGCAGAATTGGGATTTGAACCCAGGATCTCTGACTCCAGATGCAATGTTATTTGCACTGAACATACTTTGTACTCCTTTGTTGGATCCCCAAGACAGGATGAGAGCTCCTGGGTCATACCAGCTATTTGATTTTCATGTTGGTGCCCTCAGAGCCCCGCATAGTGCCTTACACTTGGTGACCACGTGATCGATCGCTCTTTATTGAATCGAATAGTCTTAAACCCCTTTGAAAACATTTATAGAAAGAATCCCGAAGCTGGAGGGGACTTCAGATTCCACATGGTCCAAGTCTTTCTCAAAGAGAACACCTCTACCTAACGGTCCTCACAACTAGCCATCTTTAGCCTTGTCTTGAAGACTCGGAGTCAGGAGGAAGTCCCCACCTCCCCAAAGAGCCCCTTCCACTTCGGTATCTCTCTACATGTGAGGAACATTTTTATTCTTCATGTCAAGTCAAAATCTAAACTTCAGAAATGGCCAATTACTCTTCCTGATGACATCCTCTGAAGGCTTCAGGAAGTCAAGCCAAACAGCTGAGGACCCGACCTCTGCTTCCCTGAGAAAATGGAAGCTTTCAAGGTAATCTCCCCATTGGGCCCCACTCTTCATCTCCTGGACATCATCTCACCATCTCTGGCAAAGACTGGCCCTTCTGCTTTTCAAGGACCTCCCCTCCTCATGTGTCCTTGGCCCCATTCCTTCCTTTCTTCTCTAGTAAATTGTATATTTAATCCTTCCCCTCTTCTCTCTCGAATCCCCAACATCTCCCTCTATACTAATGGTGGAAGTGTCTGAAGACTCACAAAGCACCTTAGATATATATCTATGTTATTTGCCACCCTGGAAGGTAGAGGCTCTTATTACTTCCATTTTACAAATGAGGAAAGTGAGGCAGATCACAGTAGTGACTTGGTTAGGCAGGATTCTAACTCATGTCTTCTTGTCTCCAAGTCCCCCAGGCTCTATCTCTATGCCACCTAGATGCCTCTACTCATTCATTTCCTACTGACTTCCAACAAAGCTACATCTCCACCATCTTAAAAAAAAAATAGACAGATCCTCTATTTCTCAGAGATATTCCTTGAAAACCTTCTCTTTACTCACTATCACTCTTAGTACTCCAGTACTTCAAAATATGGCTTCTGATGGCATCACTCAAAAGAAACTGCTCTCTCTGGTTACCTTCCCTTAGATAAGAAAATATTTATAAAGTATTCCCCATGCCTAGCACTTAGTGGAATAGATGAGGAGGAGGATGATAGTTCTCTCTGAAATTGCCAAAATATAAGAACCTTTTTCAATCCTCCTCCTTCTCAATCTCTCTGCTTCATTTTTATGAATTCTTCTCACTTTATAAAAGGGTAAACTGAGGCTTAGGGAACCTCCAAAGCCATCTAAATGAATATTCTAGTTTTCTAGATGGGTAAACTGAGGCCTGGAAAAGAAGTGAAGTCATTTGTTGAAGGCCAGTGAAAGAAGTGAACCTCCAAAGAAGGGAACCTCCAAAGTCATCTAACTGAATATTCTTGTTTTATAGACAGGTAAACTGAGGCCTGGGAAAGAAGTCAAGTCACTTGCTGAAGGCCACAAAGTGGTCAGCATCACAGATGGAATTCACACCTAAATCCCCCAGCCTTTCTATTTCATTGTGCAACAACTGGCTTGGAGATCTGTCAGGGAAAGCTTTGAGATCAAATAATAGATCATTGTACACTGGCCAAAGAGCTTGGCTATTCTCTAAGATCTAAGGATTATGTACCTGGAACTGGGAGTTCGGAGGATCCAGCCGAACTCTCTCCATTTTACAGATGAAGAAACTATGGCCCAGAGAAGCTAAGTGACTTGTCTGAATCACTGGGGAAGTAAATGACTGAGCTAGGATCTAAAATCATATCCTTTGATGCAGAGCTCAAAGCTCTTTCCATGGAACTACATGGTCTTCTCACTACATCCCTTCTGATTTTATGGTCCATTTTCCAAGTCCCCTCCGAGCTCTGACATTCTCTGTCCTAAGCACCCTCCTCGCTGGGACTCCTTGTGTTCAATGATCCCACATCCATGATCCACTGCGTCGTGGGCATTGTTCTCTGTGCTAAGAAGTCGAAGGAGGATTGATTGATTCTCAGGTGAGAAAGCCTACTAGACCCCGTGTTTTCCTACAGCACATTAACCCAACTTTATCTCAAGATGCATATGACAAGGACAAGGGGGCTCCCTAATTGTACCTCCTTATCTATTCCTCTTGGGGCTGGGTGGCTCAATACACACCACAACTCTGTGTAAGCACCCAGAGGTGGTATTTTGAGGCTTCAACAAATACATTATGAAGCTGTTGGATGCCTCATAGTGATATTCTGAAACATTTCGCTACATGCTGTCAAAAATCTCTTTCTGGACCTTTGTTTTCCTGATCTCATAAGCCTGTCATCAATGTTCTCCTGCCCTTAGAGATCACAAGTCTTCCTTTCTTCTCTCAGTCTTCTCTGTAAAAGGTGGGAGGTCTCATAAAGCCTCATTCATAGAGTTGCTGTGAGAATAGAATGTGATGTGTCTAAGGTGCTTTGAAAATCTGAGACACCTTGGGGCAGCTGGGTGGCTCAGTGGATTGAAAGCCAGACCTGGAGATGGAAAGTCCTGGGTTCAAATCCAGCCTCAGACACTTCCTAGCTGTGTGATGCAGGGCAAGTCCCTTAACCCCCATTGCCTAGCCCTTACTGCTCTTCTGCCTTGGAACCAAGACACAGTATTGATTCTAAGATGGAAGGTAAGGGTTTAAAAAAATCTGAGATATTCAATAAATGTCAGCCATTGCTATTATAGCATTATATGATCACCCGTACACAACCCAGATGCACTTCCATTTTCCCACACTACTAGGACCAAAGCTGGGATCAGACAGTGTGGTGCAGGGGGCAGAAGTCTGGATTCAGAGTCCAAGAACTTTAATTCCAGTCCCAAATCACACAAGATCCCTTGTGGAACTTTGGACAAGCTGGCTATAACCTCTCTGAACCTCAGTTTCCCCAAGAAGGCCGCTGAAGTCTAGTGTGGCTTGAAATCTTCAGCCAAGAATCCCTAGAAGAGATCCAAGTCAAGAAAAGCGGATCCACAAGTACCTACCTGGCCCTCTGATGATTCTTGTTGAGTTTCTGCTAAGGTGTCTGTCAGTATCGTAGGAGAGATTCCGTGCTCTGAGGAGCTCCGTGGTCCTGAGATGGGATCTCCTTCCTGGTGTTGAGTCCTTGTTTGTGAACCACCCTCTGAGGTTTCTCCCTTCCTCTATCTGGCAATTACGGTCACACAGGATGTGTGTTTGCAGCAGAAATAGCTGATTTATGGAAAGAGTCTATGCTTCCTTCTTCTGAAGAACTTAATTGGATGTGATAAACTCCTCCAAGGACAAGCAGTAACTTCCAGTTCTTGGAATGGATCATCATCAGGTCCCCCCTCCCTTTTCTTAAAGCCAAGGCCTTGGGCACATTGAAGGCAATTGGACCTCTTTGCTGAATGATCAAAAGCTCGTTCCCCTCTTGCGCCCCATTCCATGACTCAGATGTTTTACTTTTTGTGCTTGTATCCCCAGAAACTAGCATGCTTCCCAGCACATCAGAGGTGCTTAATAAATGCCTGATTCATTGCCTGACTGATTGAAGTGGGTACTTTTTCTCCTCCTTTTGGAAAGATGTGCAGAACATTCCAGAAAATGCTTTTTTTCAATGGGCCTTGTTGAGTGTATTCTGTCCCAGGTAAGGAGACCATCATTCCTCTTCTTTCTAGCCACGGTCCAGAAATCCGAATGTCATTTTCCAAAACCATCCTCTTCACTCCCAAATTTGTCATACTTTTGAGAGCCTTGTTTTCCGTAACCCCCAGACTGAGCAAGAAACCCTCTGACTGGCCCTGTGACCCAGACTGAGCAATAAACTCTAAAGCATCTTTGCAGTCACCCACACCAGAATTCAGCCAAAGATAATCAAACCACTGGCACCTTCCAATAAGTCAAGCCTAATGGCATTGCTAATTTCTTAACCCTTTGGCATGGGTTCACCCAAGCTGACAGGCTCAGGAGGATGAGTCTGTGTCCTTCCCCCTTTCCAAAAAACTAGATAAGCATCTTAGATGTTTCAGTTCGGTGGAAATTCCCAGTCGTCATATTACCGTGTGTTCTTCTCGAGTTAGTGGTGTTGGCAGTAATCATTGTCTCCTGGATCCATATTAATGATCTGTTTTCAATACTGTGCTGGTAGTCATGAGTTATTTTTCAGGTTGACTCTTTCCAAAAGCCATTGCCTTCCCCAGGATGCAATAATGAGAAATCTCTGTTGTCCTTAAAGTCTTCAGTTATTTCTGCCAATGTTTCTTAATCTTTAACACTGGGTATCTTCTGTCCCCATCTCAAATTACCAGAAGGTCAGTGTCCCCCAGTTTCGTGAATCTCAGAAGGTTCTCCACTGTGCCCTGGATATATGTTTTAGGAAGATAGCATCCCTCTAATTTAGCAGTAGCACATGTTACAATAGAATTTATGGCTAAATGGCTAGGTTGAAGCGGACTTCTCCAAGAAAAGTTACATTTTATTAATGGGCACACCAATAAAGCATCTCTTCTAGCCCCTCAAATAGTCACAGGACCCCAAATTGGGGATGAAATATATTTTTCTAAGTGCAAAGGAAAGAAGAGAACAAAAATCAGATCATTGATCAGGAGAACGGCAACATCACGAAGATAGACTTAAGCACAGAAGAGATGAGACTCACTGACCCTCTTGGTCTCTAAGGAATGATGTCTTTGTGAATTGATGGTGTCCAGCTGCACACTGAGGCCACAGTCACAGGACAGATTGGAGGCACCCTAGCATGAGATGAGACCACATTAAATTTACAAGGATGGGACCAAAGTCAATTTGGTCCAGTTGTCAAGATGGTGCACAGCTCTCCTTCAGCTTCTCAGAGGCTGAAAACTCCCTTGGCAAGCCTGATTTACGGGTGTTGTTTAGGTGACATCAGTCTCTCCTTAATTAGTAGTGTTCATGGGACAGCTATCGATTGCATGTTGAGCCCCAAAGAGGAAGACTTAATTTTTTAACTTATGAGAGGCTAGCTTAGAGACAAAGAGAAGAATCGGGCCTGTGGCTACAGAGTAAAATCATTTACAGAATGGAATAAAATATAAAACATAGACCAGAATAACCGAAGTCATTACATAATGCCAAATCAATATCTTCTTCTAGCAATACCATACAGGCCGGCTGAATTTCTGAGCCATATTCAGAGACAAAAGGGTCATATGGAGCTTAAGCAGTTACAAGAGAAAATCGATTACTTGTAAATAGGATTGGTAAGAAAATGATGCAATGCCAATTTTAATCTTCTCACAGATCAACAAATATCGGCCTTGGAGACAGCTCTACAGAGAACCAGTACTCACATTTGCTCATCTCCCATTCCTCTGGTCATCTCCTAATAGTACCTATGAATCTGTACCATTGCTTCTTGGGGACAAAGCTGCTCTAGCCATTTCTAGTCCAGTTCCTCATTTACAGAAATAAAAGCCTGGGAAGCATTTAACAACTAGCTCTCTAGCAGGATGTGGGAAGGATCATGCAGAAGATACATTTTTAAGTTTAATATGTATTATCAGCATTTTCTTCATCACTTTCTTAAGTTTAGACAATTGGCAAATCGATAAACAAATCAAATCGTAACTTGTAGTGTTTGCCAATGCTAAAACTATAAATGCTTACAGAAAATTTAGCTGACATATGCTGGCTCTAGCACAGCACAGCTTATTATATCTTTAGAGTACATACAGAAGAATGTGACCAGGATGTCAAGGGAACTGAATTCAGATAACAAAGACTATGGATGAGAAGTAACCAATGAAATCCTGGAGAAAAATAGATGTGATATCTGCAGGAGGGTCTTTCCTTTCCAGATACCCGGTGGCTGAGTTTGTGGTTTATAAGGATGCGTGATAAAATTCCTTTGAGACCCTGGCCATGTTTGTGTACCATAAGGGGTAAATTTAGGGGTTATTGACTGAATATATTATACTAGTGGTCGCCAGTGATTAATTCAATCCCAATAAAAATACTCAAGTCAATCTTGGAATTTTATGGTGCTTTAATTACAATAGAGGGAAGGAATTAAGAAGAGAGAGAGAAAAGGGTATAAGATTTCTCCAGCCTAGCCGAAGCCAAGGGAAGTCCAGAGAACTCAGCCACAAGGCCTCCTCAAAAGATTAAAACTAGCTTGGCTTCCAGCCATGAGATCTACTCCGAGATGAGGGGCCAACTAAGAGGACAGTGCTTTTAGGAGGTAAAGGAAAAAGGAATCAGCCTAAATCACTCACCCAAGTCTCTCAGGGAAGATGCCTCACCTAACCCAGGCTACCAAAGTTCTTCAGTCCCTTACCAGCAAGCTGCAAACACCAACCACCAAGAAGCCAAATGCTACCCAGCACTCCCCACGCTGCCAACAGAGACCAACATCTCTGCAAGTAAGAGTGAGAGCGAGAGCCACATCTCTGTCAGAGTGGCCAGAAAGATGAAGGGACGCAAAATATATAGACTTTTTTACTTCACTTCCTGTGTCTCACATGTACCAATGGTAGCTTAAGCTTGACTTAGGACAGCCCAGGGGGTCTGTCAGTTGTTTCTTATTTATCACTTGCTAGCACATGTCTTTCATAGGCCATCATCCTCAACATTTAATCCTTAAGTAGGGGTGTAGACATTCCTGGTTGCTAGACTAAGCAGGGTGGAGTAAATCTAAAATTCACAGTACCAAAATATCCAGAATGCAGAGGATCACTTGTACCCTAGATGTTCATTGTCTCAGGGGCAGCTGAAAGAAATGAGAATTTAAAAACAAGGGAAAGGATCCAGGCAGAGGAGAAAGGTTGGAACCTGAAGCCAGGATACTTATTCCTTAAGTGATACCAGTCTGAGAGCCAAGACTTGGACTGAAGAAGTTTCTTCTGGTCTTTGGGTAAGTTCTTGCTCTTCTTGAAAGGATATAGCTAAGGATTTCACCTGAACCCAAAGCCAAAGATGATAGAGTGTGGCTCAGCTTCTAAGACCCTTCCCAGCAGAGAAGGCCCAGTCAGCCCAAAAGTGGTCCAGTTGACTAAGTTTTCTTATCCAGTGAGGAACAACACAGACATTGCCCAAGAGAATATCAGCAGGCCTGGAGCCCTTGCCAACCCATACAAGCATGAAACTATCAAAGTAGTTATAATAACTGACTCTAATCGAGTTAGGAAGACTGATCTGGGAAGACCCTGAGAAGACCCTTAGCCCAGAGCCTTCCAATGAACTAAAGAATGCAATGGGCTTGGATTTGGGGAGAGGGAGAAGGGCATGAATCCTGCCACCATGTTTGGGAACGACGCCCTTACCAAAGTCCATCAGGCTGGGAGAGGCTAAGATACAGCAGCCTAGATACAAAAGGAGAAACTAAGGCAAAAAGGATACATTTTAACGGCTGATTATTACAACTGCTCATTCTATCTAAGATGATCAAGGGTGCTTGAGGATTTCTTGTTCAGTCACTGAGTGGATAGGGTTCTTGGAGATGGATTCTCAGGGAAAAGGGTCATTTGGGGGTTTCAGAAAGTCCCTTCAGCAGGCCTTTCCACTCATGATCTCCAAGAGTAGTCATTCTTCCTCTAGCTGTGTGTGTATTTTAGGGAAGAAGCTCATCCCAGTTGTGGAGGGGAGATGGTTTGACTTTGTTCCTTCTCACTCTTATCAGTTCAGTAAATTACTTTGCTTTCAGCCAATTAGTGATCCAGCTGATTCTAGGAAGTGGGAAGCAAATTTCAGTTTTGGGGGCTCTAACCACTCCACTCACTCTTACAACTCTGGAGAAAGAATAAAAATGTGTTTTACCACAAGTTACATGAGAGAAAAATTTGTCAGTGCAACTTTAAAAAGAAGTAAGTCAACTAGAAATGCTCTGCTTTGTCCAAGAATGAATAGCTTTCTCTGACACTGGGTTAGTAGTGAAGGTAAGATAAGCCTTCTAGAATAACCTGAGAGCATCCCATCGAGGTATCAAGAGAAATACAGAGAAGGAAGAGGTTAGAAAGTCTTGTGAAAGGGGGCGGGGGGGGCGGCACTATGGTGTAAATCTTTGGACTTGGGAAAGGCAGTCCTAGTGAGCTCTAAGGTGGGCTGGCCCAGTCAATTTTAGCCTCTTGATTTGGCTACCCTCTTTGAAAACCAGTTTCAAGAGTCTTCAGGCTAAGAAAGGCAAGACCAATTCAGAGGGAGATGAGACCTGTGGCAGAAAGGAAGAAATGGAAAAGGAAAGGAAAAAGAAGGAAAATGGGAGATCTCCACCCAGAGAGGGGAGTTTCAATGGAGAGCACACACATTAGGGAAGAAGTTAATGTCTGCTGGTGGGAATCTGATGATCATGATCAGTTCAATCTGGAAGGAGAATAGGGAGACCTTGTCCTCTGAGAGGATCAGATGGCAAATGAAGATAAGATGATTTAAGTTTGAAATTAAATATTAAATTTAAATTAAATATTAAATTTAAGTCAATATTTGAATTAAATTTAAATTAAATATTAAATTTAAGTTAATATTTAAATTATTAAATTAAATTTAAATATTAAATTATTTAATTTAATATTTAAAACATTAAATTTAATTTAATATTTAAATTATTAAATTTATTTTGATATTTAATTTATTAAATTTAATTTAAAATTTAAGTTATTTAATTTAAATTATTTAATTTAAATTTTTATTTAATTTAAATTATTTAATTTAAAATTTTAATTTAATTTAAAATTAAATGTAAATGTTTTAAGTTAATTTAAAATTTAAATTGTGAAATTTAAATTTTTAAGTTAATTTAAAATTTAAATTATAAAATTTAAATTTTTAAGTTAATTTAAAATTTAAATTATGAAATTTAAAATTTTAAGTTAATTTAAAATTTAAATTATGAAATTTAAATTTTTAAGTTAATTTAAAATTTAAATCATGAAATTTAAATTTTTAAGTTAATTTAAAATTTAAATTATAAAATTTAAGTTTTTAATTTAAAATTTAAATTATAAAATTAAAATTTTTAATTTAATTTAAAATTAAATGTGAATCATCTGATCTTCATTTGCCATCTGACCCTCTCAGAGGCTCCCTCAAGATTCAATTTGATTTCAATTTAATTTAAAATTTAAAATAAATTTAAAATTAAAATTAAATTTAAAAAGATTATTTTAAAAAGTGAGGCACCAGAGAGAGAGAGAGAGAGAGAGAGAGAGAGAGAGAGAGAGAGAGAGAGAGAGAGAGAGAGAGAGAGAGAGAGGAGAAAGGAGAAAGGGAGAGAGAGAGAGAGAGAGAGAGAGAGAAGTTCCCCATCACAATTATAAGGTTATATGACAAGGAGGAGGTAATGGCTGGCATCTATAGAGGGAGCTTCCTTATTCCAGAGTCCACTTAATAATGGAATCACTTTGGGAAAGCAGCATGGTGTAATGAAGAGAAGCTAGCTAGGAAGTGATGGAGAAGGCAACATGGCACAGTAAAGAGTTGGTCCGGGAGCCAAGAAGACACAGATTTGAATCCAACATTGCATCCCTTCTCAGTGCTCTGAGAACTAGATCAAACTACCAGGGAGGGAAGGCACTCGTGGAAGGAATCTCTTCTGCCAGATAAATCCCAGGTCTGCTCCCTGTGCCCAGCCCTAGGATATTTGCTTGCCAATGTCCAAAGAGCTGTCTAGTCTTCCTAAAAGGAGATCCAGCCTCTCATCTGCAGTTCCCAAGGATAGAACCAAGACCAATACATGAATTGGGCCAGGAAGGAAGCCTTTGCTTCTCTGCGAGGGGAAATTCCTAAAAATCAGAGCTTTCCAGGAAAGGAAATCAATAACAGCCTTGACAATGACAAGGAGGATTGAAATAGAGCTTGAAGGGTTGCCAAGGAGCCCCCCACCCAAGGAATATTCCATGGCAGCCTCATTGCCCAATTGCCTGAGACTTCTTCTCAGAGTGAGAATTGGGTGACTGCTCAAGCTTCTTCCTGATTGATATGAGAACATTCTTTGTAATCAGGAAAGAAAGATTTGAGGAAGGATGAGTGTGGTTTGTGAGTGAGCAAACCCTCATGAAGAAATCCCAGGACTCCTTTGCACATGCAAACACACACACACACACACAATGCAAGGAGAAAATCTGCCTAACGAGAGAGACTGACGAGCCTGGCTATCCTGGAAGCACAATTGTTATTATTCAGTCATTTCAGTCAAGTCTGACTCTTGGTGACACTTGGGGGATTTTCTTGGCAGACATACTAGAGTGGTTGGCTATTTCCTTCTCCAGCTCATTTGACAGATGAGAAACCTGAGGCCAACAAGATTAGGTGATTTGTCCAAATCCACTCAGCTAGGAAGTATCAGACGCTGGATTTGAACTCACAGGAAGATGTCCCCCTGATGCCAGGCCTTGCGCCCTATCCACCGCACCACCTACCTGGCCTACAAACATTGTTAGGAGAAAATTGGAAAGCCTGGAAAGGCTCCGGCTCCATGACCCTTGGTGAGGAGAGAGGGGAGCTCTTTTCCCAGGAAATGTCTCCAATGTGCCTTTGGGGAAAGGGAGGAACTTGGGAGGGTTCGTTTTTCTTGCTACCTGGATCAGTACATCCTAAGGTATGCTGGAGCCAGATCGCAGGGGCTCACCAAAGGCCGTGGTTAAATTTTCAATGTAATCACTTCAGATATCAGCAAATGTTACAAATCCAGACATGATTCATTAATTCATTGATTGTAGAGAAGTATGAAAGGGATGAGCTAAATGGTAATCATGTGAATTCAATTAAAAAGGGTATCCTGCTTCTCCTCACACCGCCCCTGAGAGCCTGTTGTTAAACATTATTCATTACAGCCCCAGGTACATTCTTTCTGGGTCCTGTGTAGCCACGGAAGCAGAGAATTGGGAAGAATTAACTCCTGAAACCTAGAAATGATCTCTCAGTTTCTCATTGCAACTACACTGCCGATATCCCTCTCTCATACCCTCCTCCCTTCTGAAAAGCAGAGTAGCCCTGCCTCTGCCTGGTCTCGGAAGACAGAGGTCCCTCCCTGCCTTTAACTGGAGCTAACTAGATTCCACGCTTTCATTTCATTTTCTCCACCTCAGACAGGATCTTTCTATGTTCATCCCCATCCCCAATTCTCTGCAACATCGTCTTCTCTCAAGGCCCTTCCTGAATGCCTTCACATGAGCTTAGTTCAGCCCATTTCAATTTCCTTCACCTTCCAGCCTCCTTAGGATCTCATCCCTTTTCTTCCCCCTCCTTCCCAGATAAACTTCAAAGATTTCTGCTTCGTCTCCTCTTCCTTACCGCTCACTCCACAGTTCAGCTCAGAGCATCACCTTCTTTGCCTGTCCCCCTCGTTTCCAATGTACCTTCTTTGACCCTCAAAAAGTACTCTTGAATGTCTGTATTAAGTGTGAGTATTCTTATTTTTATAGATACTATCTTCTCAAATAGTTTCTCTCCCTCTCCTTTCCTCCATCTCCTCTCTTTCTCTCTTCCTCCTCTCTCTCTCCCTCCCTCTTCTTCTCCCCACCTCTCTGTCTCTGTCTCTCCCTGTTTCTGTCTCTCTCTTTCCCTGTCTGTCTCCATCCCCATCTCCCTCTCGCTCTCTGACTCTCTGTGTCTCTCTGTCTTTCTCCCTTTCTCGCGCTCTCTTTTTCTCTCTCCCTCTCCCTCTGTCTCTCTCTCCTTGTCTCTGCCTCTCTCTCTGTCTCCATTCCTATCTGTCTCCATCTCACTCTCACTCCCTTTCCTCTCTCTCTCTCTCTCTCTCTCTCTCTCTCTCTCTCTCTCTCTCTCTCTCTCTCTCTCTCTCTCTGTGTGTGTGTGTGTGTGTGTGTCTGTCTGTCTGTCTCTGTCTCTCTATCTCTCTGTCTCTCTCTGTCTCCCCCACTCCCTTTCTTTCTTTTTCACTCTCTGTGTATATGTGTCTCCCCCCCTCTCACCCTCTCTCTCTACCTCCCTCTCCTTTTCCCCCTCACTCTCTGTCTCTCTCTCTCTGTCTCTCTGTCTCTGACTCTGTCTCTCTCTGTCTCTCTGTCTCCCCCCCTCACCCTCCCTACCTCCATGGGCTGGGTTATCCCCCTCTTAGCTGTAGCTTTTTATTTTCCTTTACTTCAAGTTATTATTAATAAATCTTATTAAATATAATAATTGGAGTTGTTGGATATTGATGTTTAAGCTTACATAATGGAAGGTAGAAAAGGTAAACCTCCAAAAGGCGAGGGAGCAGCAGTAGCTTCCTGATATGATCTGATGATGGCTTCAGCTTGTAATGAATGACGGAACTCCAATAGGGAATTGCTTGGGCTAAGCAGCCTTAAAGGCCACAGAAACAGAGATGCTAAAGAGCAGATGGTCCTTTTCCTTCTGAAGTTTGGGTCAAGCAGATAAGCTTTACAGTTCTTAATAGATAAACTCTGGACCCATGTTGACAAACCTACCTACCCCTATTTATTCTCAATATTATATATATATATATATATATATATATCTTTCCTCTGTCTGCTTCTAAGGGTAGATTTCTGAGAAGTTTTATTTCTAAGTTATCAGAGGGACAGTCTCTGCCTTGACTTCAGTCCTTAGCAGACCAGAGATGTAGGAATCTGAATCTGCAGGAAATTTGTAGCATCATGAACTGCTCAGGGCTTAAAAATGTGGTTTCTGGGGGCAGCTGGGTAGCTCAGTGGATTGAGAGCCAGGCCTAGAGATGGGCGGTCCTAGGTTCAAATTTGGCCTCAGACACTTCCCAGCTGTGTAACCCTGGGCAAGTCACTTGACCCCCATTGCCTAGCCCTTATCACTCTTCTGCCTTGGAGCCAATACACAGTATTGACTTCAAGACAGAAGGTCAGGGTTTAAAAGAAAAAAAATGTGGTTTCTTCACACTGATTTTCCAAATTGTGGTTTGAATGCTTTTTTAACTGCTAAAATAGCTAAGTGAGTTTCAAGAGAAGATACTGTAGAAATCTGTGACATGGAAGAGGAGGGGACAATGGGCTTTGAGAACAACCTCCAGGAGCCTTTTTTCCAGGTGTTTCCCTTCCCTCCTCCCTCCCCAACTAATTGAAGAAGACTAAGGGCAACTCCTGGGTCTTAGGAGATTAACATATCCTAATTACCAACTGAAGTCTAGTGGAAAGAACTTTAACTCAGAGAAGCAGCTGGGAGGTAAGTGAAGCTTAATTCTGGGAGATTCTCCCCCCCACCCCAGCTTTTAAGTAACTGCATTTTCCCCCTAAGAAATTGAATTAAGAATGGATTATGAATATTAGAAATTATAAATCTAGGTTTAATCAGGTCCCCAAATGAAAGTTTGTCGATTTCACTCTTCACTTGTTCCATCCAATCCCAAATCAGGGGCATTTGTCTATTTCCAGAAAGACCTCCTGATCTCTTTGGTAATGGGTTGCAGATGATGGGCTAAAAGACAAGCCATTCTGTCTGAAGGAAAAGACAAGGAAAAAGAAAAACCTAAGCCTAGGCTCCAGGCTCCATGTTTCTAACTGTTGAAAAGGTCAGACAATCAAAAAAAGGAGAGAGGTGGGTAATAAAGGTAGCCCACAAGATGAAATGCATCAAAAATATTTTTTAAAAGATGAAATGCATTATGGGAAATTTTCGGCATAGATTATTGCTATTGAGATGAATTTTTACGTTGCCACTCAGTGCTTGACTCTGGGACTGTTGGTTTGGAAACCTGCAGTGGGCTTTTGTCCTTGCAGGGAGCTTTGACCAAGATTTCTCAGCGTTGTGCAATCCATTTGAATAGCCGTGGTTAGTGTTTGGAAATGGGTACACTGCTCTTTGTGGAACCCTGAAGGGGGAAATGTTGAGGCTTGGAGAGCCTTTGACTTGGAGGTGGCAGGTGTTAGCTGGGGGTTTTGGAGAAGGGAGAGGAATGCTAAATCTGAAGGGAGAAAGCTCTTGTTTAGATGGATTCTCTAGGGCCATAGGTGGTGCCAGTGGGATTCCCCGGTGAAGAATAAATAGGGAAGACTCCAAGTGAAATCGAATTTGGAAAATACTTTCTGTTTCCTCTGTGACTGATACAGTAATAGAACTTAACTGCTATTTGGAAAGAACAGGCTTTTGTAACCTCTTATCCACCTGCAAGAAGAAACCACTGCAAGCTTCCTGCCTTGGTTAAGAACTGGGCTTTGTAACCAAAATGTAGTCTTTCTCCTGTGAATTTTGTGTTCTGTGTTCGAAGTTTCTAGAACTAAAAATATCTGAATGGATTTTTGGAAATTTGCTGCTAGAATTAACTTGAGAATCTTCCATGCCCTGTTGAATAACGGAATATAACCAATAAGCCACAATTCAATAGCTTAATGACAAAGGCATCTGAGATTTGGGTGTCAAGTTTTCCATTCCATTCCAGAAAACATCAGGAATGTTTTAGAGCCTTCTACTTCATTGAATATTCATCCCCCCCCCTTTTAAGTGGTAAGCAATTCTTGCTTTACCTCTTTTGCCCTCTGGAATATCATATTCCAGTTCCTCAGATCCTTTAATGTAGAAACTGCTATATCTTGTCTTATCCTGTCAGTGGCTCTGCAAGTTTTGGATTGTTTCCTTTTGGCTGCTTGCAATATTTTCTCCTTGATCTGAGAATTTGGAATTTGGCTATAATATTCCTAGGAGTTAAACTTTTGGGATCTCTTTCAGGAGATGATCAATGGATTCTTTCTATTTCTATTTTGCCCTCTAGCTCTAGAGCTCTAGGGCAGTTTTCCTTGATAATTTCTTGAATGATAATTTCTAAGATCTTTTTGCTTATCATGGCTTTCAAGGTAGTCTAATAATTCTTAGATTATCTTTCTGGATTTATTTTTTAGGTCCATTATTTATTCAATGAGTAATTTCACATTTTCTTCTATTTTTTTTAATTCTTTTGACATTGTTTCTTGATGTCTCTTTGAGTCATTAGCTTCACTTGCCCAATTCTAATTTTTATGGCATAGTTTTCTTAGGTGACCTTTTATACCTTCTTTTCCATTTGACCAATTCTACTTTGTAAAGATCTCTTTCCTTCAGTGAATTGTGTACCTCTTTTTCCATATGGGAAATTTTGCCTTTTAAAAAGTTCTTTTTGATGCCTTTTTAAATATCTTTTTCTGTTTGGCCAATTCTGCTTTTTAAGAATTTTTCTCTTTATTGGATTTTTTTACCTCTTTTACCAAGCTGTTGATTTTTTAAAAATGATTTTCCTGTATCACTCTCATTTCTTTTCCCAATTTTTCTCCTACTTCTCTTATTTGCTTTTTAAAATCTTTTTCAAGCTCTCCCACTAATTTTGGGGGGGGCTTTAGAGTAGTTCCTATTTCTCTTGGTGGTTTTGGATAGCTTCTTTTTTGTCTTCTCCTGAGTATGTGTTTTGGTCTTCTCTATCACAAAACAATTTTCTATGTTGTTTCTTTTTTGATATTTGCTCATTTTCCGGCCTTGTTTAATAATTTGAAAAATTATTAAAATTGGGGTCTTTAATTTTTGTGAAGGGAGCACTGTTCCAAATTAAGCTGCCTTCAGAGCTGGCTCTGAGGATCTGCTTTCAGTTCTTCTAAGGTAATATGATGTAAGGAGAGCCTGTGTACTTCCAGCCAGTAGTCTGGTCTGTGGATAACTCCAAGTACTCTTTTTTCCCCTTGGAACTATGACCAAGGTCCCCTATTCCCCTGTGGATGCAAGCACTGGTATATGCTAGGGCTCCTCATCACCCTGAAATCTCACTCCAGGACTGCTGCCTGGATTTGCTTGTGAAGGATCCAGGAATCTTACACCCAGAACCAGCAAAGGAACCCTGGAAATCTCCTTCTGAGGAGTCATCTGACCCTCCTCCCTTCACTCTCCGTGACTAAGATCTCTGAAAGCTTTAGGTACTGCATCAGCTTTGCCCAAGGCCTGTTTTCCATGATGGGCTAATTCTGATGCACTTCTTTAAGCTCTACCTCTATCCTCATGCACTAGATATTTTGTGCCAGCCTTTTAAGTTATTGTGGGTTGAAAAATTACTTCCCTGTCTTTTTGTGGGTTATGCTGCTTCAGAATTCATGAATTACCAAATGTTATATCCATTTTCTGTAGAGTAATTTAGTAGAGATCAGATAGGTCCATGTACATTCTTCACCATCTTGGCTCCTCCCTCTTACTGATTTCTTTTTATTTTAAACTCTTGCCTTCTGTCTTGGAATCAATAACTAACAGTTCAAAGGCAGAAGAGCAGTAAGGGCTAGAAAGTTGGGGTTAAGTGACTTGCCCAGGGTCACACAGCCATGAAGTAGGTTAAGCCAAATTTGAAACCAGGATCTTCTTTCTCCAGTCTTGGCTCTCTACCTACTGACCACCTAACTACCCTACTACCTAGTCCCTTCTGTTTATTATTGATTTTGATTAAATTTCTAGGTTTACAGCTGCAATAGATCAGGCTGGGCTTGGGTCAAAAAGGCAAAGGTATTTGGGAGTGACAACAGTCCCTAAGACCTACTCATTCCCAAGTCTCATAGAAGGGTAGGGGGGTCTGAAAAGGTCAGGATATAGCAATTTTCTACAGTCCTGAAACTAAGTCATAATGCTAAGGGTGATCCCCTCTTTGGGGTAATCATGGTAGGTAAGAAATTAATTACAAATTGCAATAGCTATTTGGCATCAAGAAACTGATTGAGTGACCTCTTCTTATTGGTTTAATTATCTGTAAAATAGATATAGTGCCTAGCACTGAAGGGAAGGGGGGTTGCACTATGTCCAAATGAACAAGGTCCAAGAAACTGCAAGGCCATAGTGGATAGACATCCTGGAAGAACTGCAAGGCCACATTTGAGACAGATATCCCAGGAAAACTGTAAGACTCTCTACCCAAGGCCACAGCTGTTGAATCCTCCTTTTAAGCTACTCTCTATAAATATTTTTGTTTGTTTGTTTGTCTGTTTGCAGTGGTTAATCTGTGCAGGGGGATTAATAATGTAAGTGTTAAGAATTTTGGTACTTTGCAAAAGAGAATTTCTAAAATGGTGCTGTCTTTGACTAAGGTTATGTGTATTGTTTTTTTGGAGGGGAAAAAGAAGGAAATTTGCACAATGTATAGAAAGGAATTTGTGATCCAGAAGTGGACATGTATTCAGATACAAATTCCTGGAAAGTAATGAAGTAAATACAAATTATGTGTGCATTCATACTATAGAGAGAATTAAGTTTATGAGGCAACCTTGACAAGCCCTTCTTGATTTTAGGGCTTGTCGTGGGGATTACATGCAATTCAGTACAGTACCTTTCCTCTACTTACAGTAACAGCAAAGAGGAGGAGCCAGAAGTAATAAGAACACTGAATAGAGTTACTAGTTGATACTATGAATTCTAGTGTGGAAGAGATGCAACAAAGTATAAATTGGAATAATGTTGATGGACTTTAATTAGGAATGTAGCAATGTTTTGAGCTTTAGACAGGTTTGAGAGAAGTGCAGGTAAATGCTTTGCACCTCAGTTTGGTTGCACTGAAACATTTCTAAAGGACTTGATCGGAGTTATTGGAAATGTAGAGTTCAAGCTGAAATCTACTGAGAGTAAATTATTTTGAAGGGAGTAGCCTTGGGATACATTGCTTGGCAGGAGTGCTTGTAATTATTTCACACTGATACTTAGGGACTGAATTAGGGATCTAAAAAGGTAAAATGGGCTTTAGCAGTATAGCCTAAAGAGGGGGTTTTCCATCCTTATCTATCTTTCTGTCATAAGAGGTTTCAAGGGAAAATGAAAATGGGTTTAAGTGTTTAAACTTACCTAAAATGGGTTTTTGTTTAAAATTATCAAATGGATTTCATCTCAATGGTTTTCCTCCCAGTGTATTAATGCTGGACTAAATTTATTATTACCTTTAACTTCTTGGTCTCAACAATAGATTCCTAGAGAATCAACCAAAAAGTTACTCGAAATAATCAACAATTTTAGCAAAGTTGCAGGATACAAAATAAACCCGCATAAGTCATCAGCATTTCTATATATCTCTAACCCATTTCAGCAGCAAGAATTAGAAAGAGAAATGCCATTTAGAATCATCCTAGACAATATAAAATACTTAGGAATCTATCTGCCAAGACAAACACAGGAACTATATGAACACACCTACAAAACACTTTCCACACAGTTAAAACTATATCTAAACAATTGGAAAAACATTGATTGCTCATGCGTGGGACGAGCTAACATAATAAAAATGACCATCCTACCCAAATTAATTTACTTATTTAGTGCCATATCCATTGAACTACCAAAAAACTTCTTTACTGAATTAGAAAAAAACATAACTAAGTTCATTTGGAAGAACAAAGGATCAAGGATATCCAGGGAAATAATGAAAAAAAAATGCAAATGAAGGAGGACTTGCAGTCCCAGACCTCAAACTATACTCTAAAGCAGTGGTTATCAAAACAATTTGGTACTGGCTAAGAGACAGAAAGGAGGATCAGTGGAATAGATTTGACATAAATGATCTCAGCAAGACATGACAAACCCAAAGATCCCAGCTTTTGGGACAAAAATCCATTATTTGATAAAAACTGCTGGGAAAATTGGAAGACAGTGTGGGAGAGATTAGGTTTGGATCAACATCTCACACCCTACACCAAGATAAATTCAGAATGGGTGAATGACTTGAACATAAAGAAGGAAACTATAAGAAAATTAGGCAAACTCAGAATAGTATACATGTCAGACCTTTGGGAAGGGAAAGATTTTAAAACCAAGCAAGACTTAGAATGAGTCATAAAATGTAAAATCAATAATTGATTACATCAAATTTAAAAGTTTTTGTACAAACAAAACCAATGTAACTAAAATCAGAAGGGAAGCAACAAATTGGGAAAAAATCTTCATAAAAACCTCTGACAAAGGTTTAATTACTCAAATTTACAAAGAGCTAAATCAATTGTACAAAAAATCAAGCCATTCTCCAATTGATCAATGGGCAAGGGACATGAACAGGCAGTTCTCAGCCAAAGAAATCAAAACTATTAATAAGCACATGAAAAAGTGCTCTACATCTCTTATAATCAGAGAGATGCAAATCAAAACAGCTCTGAGGACTAATTCATTGCTGGTGGAGTTGGGAATTGATCCAACCATTCTGGAGGGCAATTTGAAACTATGCCCAAAGGGTGCTAAAAGACTGTCTCCCCTTTGATACAGCCATAGCACTGCTGGGTTTGTACCCCAAAGAGATAATAAGGAAAAAGACTTGTACAAGAATATTCATAGCTGCGCTCTTTGTGGTGGCTAAAAATTGGAAAATGAGGGGATGCCGTTCAATTGGGGAATGGCTGAGCAAATTGTGGTATATGTTGGTGATGGAATACTATTGAGCTAAAAGGAATAATAAAGTGGAGGAATTCCATGGAGACTGGAATGACCTCCAGGAACTGATGCAGAGTGAAAGGAGCAGAACCAGGAAAACATTGTTCACAGAGACTGATACACTGTGGTACAATCGAAGGTAATGGACTCCTCCACTATTGACAATGCAATGTCCCTGAACAATCTGCAGGGATCTAAAAAACACAATTCACAAGCAGAGGATAAACTGTGGGAGTAAAAACACGGATGAAAAGCAAGTGCTTGACTACAGGGGTGGAGGGGGTATGACTGAGGAGAGACTCTAAATGAACACTCTAATGCAAATACCAACAACACGGAAATGGGTTCGAATCAAGAACACATGTGATACCCAGTGGAATCGCGCGTCGGCTATGGGAGAGGTGGTGGGAGGGTGGGGAGGGAAGAAAAGAAAATGACCTTTGTTTCCAATGAGTAATGTTTAGAAATGACCAAATAAAATAATGTTAAAAAAAATTTTTTTTAATCTGATTGGAGGTGATAAGTTTCACCAAAAAAAAAATGGCAAAGGGACTCATGATGGAAAAAATGGTTAATAACTCATGATCCAGTGCAAGTAACTTTGTATAATGGAAGCAATCACCAAGAAAGCTAGATTCTAATCTTGGCCATGCCCTAACAGGAAGGGTATAAATAGTCAGGTTCCTTCATTTGACTAATTTATCAAGTGAAGAGGCTGGAGATGATTCATATAGTCTCTTAATTGGACAATGATTTTGCTGGTATAGGAGTTCCCAATGAGGAAATTCCTTCTACCCCCTTCTTTGTGATACTTAGCACAGTGGCTGGCACATAGTAGAAGTTTCTTAATGTTCACTGATTATCACTTAATATTGATTGTGTCTGAAGATTGAGGGTGGCCTGGGGCACATTCCCCAAGAATCACACTGCCAGAGTGGGTGGTAGAGAGGATTGAGCAGTTTCTCCTGACACCAAGACAAAAACTATATCCACTGTGCCAACTGGTTGCCACGTGTGCGTATGTATCTTTATCTTTCTTACCTATCCATAATCTCCAAATCATTTAGATAATGACCCTCTTTAATGGAATATAAACAACTAGTCCAAATTGCACATTCTTTGGGATTCTTCTGCATGTCCTTCTCATACATCTTCTTGAAGGGCAAGGATGAGGGAGAATCGACTTAATCTACCAGAGACTTTTTCAAACTAATTTTCTTTGGAAATGCAAGTATAACATTTGTTCTGCTCTGGTCAAGGGTGACATGATTCTCTCCCCATTCCTTTTTCAATCATCCTCTCTCCTAAGTGACATCTTTTGCCCTTTGAAATGTCTACACATCCTCTTGCAAGGTACAAGTCATTGTTGACAATAAGACTACTTATACTATATGCCCTAATGACCCTTCTCCCTTACACACACCTCAAGATAGCTCTCCCCTGTCCTCTGTATCAATGGAAGCTTTCATACATCAAAGACTGGAGTTCCATATATGTATGTATAAAATCCAGCCTCAAAAGAACCTGGATTTTAAACCACAATGTCTTTATGCAGGCTAGACATAGAGGGAAATCACAGCCAAACACTGAATTACTAGGACTTCTGGAACTCACTGGCGATAACTGGGATGGTAGGGAAGAAGGTATAATGCACTTATTCCTTAGCAGTAGAGAGGCTTTGGCAGAGATATTGCCCAGGAAGCTGGAAAGGGGCCTGTCCAAGAGTTGAGTCAAGGAAGTACAATCTGAACCCCAAACCCCTCCTGTGAAACTAAAAGAGAAAAGTCAAAACAGAAAGAGCAACTGTGGACAGAGAAACCAAGGTTTCCAAAGTCCCTACTCATTCTGATCTCCATGAAGCTATAAGTCATTCTGTGCTTCTGGAAGGAGAACTGGGATTCCCCAGGGACCCAGGCATTCCAAAGTATCCATGGGTAGAGTTTTGTCCTCTCTTCTACTCAAAAGGTTACTGTGGATGGACAGGAGAAAACTAAAGACAACTCTTCCACGTTCACAGAGGGGCAGAGATTGGACTCTCCTAAGGAATAGAGGGACAATGGGTAGAATTTCTAGGAAAAGAAGAGTCAACCAGACCCCTTTGTTTGCTCACCAGTACCCAGCCTTTGTTCACAGGTCACTTAGATCATACTTGGTGTGATGATCTTGTGTCTTGGAATAATGTTTTGCCCATTGCCATGTGCTAGGAACAATGTCATACTCACTTGGTATCCATTCTGGGGAGCCCTGCTTATGAGTATAATTGGTGTTGGCTCCTCTCTTCCCCAGCCCTCTGGCCTCTTCCCCACCAACACCACCATTCTGGAGACCTCAGCTGGCTTCACCCTTCTATATTCACCAAGCCTGGAAGAATCTACAGAGATGGACCAGGCTGGATGAGGCTGGACCAGGCTAAAGTTCTCAGGAGCACATAAACAGAGGATGCCTCTCCCTGTTTCTGCCCCAGAAAAATGATCTGATCTGCAGGCTACAGCGACTGTAGCTGATGATGTGCCCAAAGTGAGTGGAACAGTCCTCAAGTGTAGCCTGACCTTTGCAGGAAGTCTTTAGTGGGTAGAGTGGTCCTGGGCCCTCAACTTTAGATGCATACATGCTAGTATGGTCCCATAATTAAAGGTGAGAAAGAGGCAGCTGGATTCATTCTTTCTCACCCACTCAAACACACACACACATGACACCACACACCCTTCACAAAGACAGTATGGATGTAGATTGATCAGTCAGCTTGGCCTCTGTGGTCCAAGAACTGTAGTTAGTGGAACTGGTTCAATTCTAAGTTCTGTCCTTCCAGAGCTACAGGTTGGTGGCTGAATCACTTCACCTCTGAGACTCATTTTTCTCATTTACAAAATGGAAATTATATGCATTAGTTTCCTGTAGGGTCGTTTGGGAAGGAAGGAAAGCATTTAGAAAATTTTAAAATGTTATTGGTACAGTGGATAGAGCACAAGGCCTGGAATCAGGAATATTCATATTCCTGAGTTTAAATCCCATCCCAGACATTTATTAGTTGTGTGACCATGGATGAGTCATTTAATTGTTTGCCTCAGTTTCTTCATCTGTAAAAATGAGCGAGAGAAGAAAATGGCAAACCACTTTAGGATCTTTGCCAAGAAAACTTCAAATATGGGATAAACTAGAAGACTTCCCAGTAAGATCAGGATGCCCATTATCACCTATATTATCTAATATAGTATTAGAAATGTTAGCAATAACAATAAGAGAAGAAAAAGAAATAGAAGGAATAAGAATGGGCAAAGAGGTAATAAAAATATTTGTTCACAGATAATGTGATGGAATATATGGAAAATCCTAGAAATTCAATTAAAAAGTTAGATGAAACTATCAAGAATTTTAGTAAAGTAGTGGGCTATAAAATAAATAAATAAATAAATAATCAGTATTTATATATATTACTAACAAAGTCCTACAAGAAGAAATACTCCATTCAAAATGACCACAAACAGAATAAAATATCTGGGAATATTATATCTGCCAAAACAGACCTAGGAACTTCATGAACATAATTATAAAACACTTTTTACATGAAGTCAAATCTAAATAATCAGAGAAATATTAATTGTTCATAGATGGGCAGAGCCAATATAATTAGAATGACATTACCTAAACTAATTTTTTTATTCAGTGCCCTCCCAATCAAAAATTATTTTTAAAAAATCTTATTGAGTTAGAAGAAATAATAACAAAATTTGTTTGGAAGAACAAAAGATTGAAAATATAAAGAGAATATTAGAAAAAAATGTAAAGGAAGGTCTAACAATACCAGATTTTAAATTGCATTATTAAGCAGTAATTTTCAAAACTATCTGGTACTGGCTAAGAAAGAAAAACAGATCAGTGGAGCCAAACAGACACACAGCAAACAGTAGTAAGAGATTATAGTAATCTTGTATTTCACAAAAATATAGGTTCAGGCAATTTGGGATAAGAAATCACAATTTGGTAAAAATTGCTAGGACAACTAGAAAGTAGTTTTAGAGAAACTAGGTATAGACTGACATCTTATACCATTCACTAA
Organism: Monodelphis domestica; assembly: GCF_027887165.1. Taxonomy (NCBI): domain Eukaryota; kingdom Metazoa; phylum Chordata; class Mammalia; order Didelphimorphia; family Didelphidae; genus Monodelphis; species Monodelphis domestica. Next base: position 13,262,372 of record NC_077232.1, on the reverse strand, counting down.
GATAAGATAAAAAATGGATACTGTTACTGATAAAAGAGTGGTTGCCATAAACTGTGACCGCAAAAATGTGGATTTCAAGACTTTGAATTGCCAAAAACTGTAAAGATAATTTTTAGTGTCTTAATTTAAATAAAAAATAAGTGGTCGCCATGGGAAAATTCCCAAATATGAAATACTCAAGTCAGCTGGGTTTTATGGAGATTTTAATTAATACAAATTAAGGAATTAAGGAAAGGGAGAGAGATGAAGAGGAAATCCTTAAGAGAGAAGACTAAGTCAGTCTTTAATCACTCACCACAAAACCCTTCCAAGCAAAACTCTAGTATTCAGAGAGACCCTCCAGTTCACCTTCTCAGCTCAACTAACTTCAGCCACCGAGCGACCCCACCGAGAGAGAGCCCTTCCAATTCAGCTTTCAAAAGCTGAACTACTCCCAGAGCCCTCCAGTTCCTTCCTTTTAAAGAGATTTTTCTCTTATGTCACCTCCCCTAAATTTTTACATCTACCAATCACAGTAGATGCTTTTCCTAGGACAGCCCATTCTTAATTCACATCTTATTATCACCTTCTCTGAGTAGATTAAAACCTCAGGCCTCTTGCTAAGCTTGCTTGAATTTTTAGTGATTAATTTGACCTTCATAGGTACTTAGCACCTTTTTGTATTAGATCTAAAAATGGACCCAGCTTAAGGGTTTTAGCTTTATTTTAAGTATGGGCTGGGTACCTTTCCATTGTTCAGTAAGGAGTTTTACAACTTTATCGTCCCCTAAAGTATGCCTAAGTATGGGTGGAGTAATGTTAGAAGTCCCCACATTCCTGATCAAGTACCTTCATTGTTTAAAATGGGTTTAGCTTAATCAAATCTTCTGAAGTAGTCTGAGAATTTTTAAGATTCACAAGTCTGAGAAATTTTAAGATTCATTATACATGATCTAGACCTAAAAGAAAATATTATAAACAAGTTAAAAGACCAAGGAATATATATTTCCTATCAGATTTATGGATAGGAGATGGATTTATAAGTAAACAAGATAAAGCATTATAAGTTATAAAATAAATAATACTGAGTACATTAAACTGAAATGTTTTTGTAAAAATAAAACAAGTGTTGTTGAGATTAGAAGGAAAACAGAAAATTAAAGAAAAAAATTTTAGACAGTCTAAAGTCTTATATCAAAAATATAGACAGAACTTTATTAAATCTATGGGAATAAGCCATCTAACTGAAAGGAGAAAAAGAGATTAATGGTTCTCAGATGAAGAAATCAAAACCATATGAAAGGTATATAAAAATGTTCTATATCACAGCTGATTAGGGAAATGCAAACCAACATTCTTTTAAGGTTTCATTTCAATCCACCTGATTGGTTAAAATGAGAAAAGCACAAAAGGACAAATGTTGGATAGGGTATGAAAAAGTGGGAATATTGTTGGTGAAATGGAACTGATCCAACTTTTTTAGAGAGCAATTCCCAGTTGCTGCATATACCAATACCATTGCTAGATCTATTTCTCAAGGAGATCAGGGAAATAGAAAAAGAGCTTATATGTTCTAAAATATAGCAGCTCTCTTTGTGATGGCAAAAAACTGAAAATCAAGGGGGGATGCCCATTGATTGGGGAATAGCTAAGCAAATTGCAGTATATACTTATGACTGAATACAACTGTGCCAGAAAAAAACAAGCAGATTAATTTTTTTATCACAGAAATGAGTTAATGAAGAATGAAACAAGTAGAACCAAGAGAATGTTATATACAGCTACAGACTTAATATTTTAACTTGTGATGTTCACCTCAAGATAATGAACTAAGAAGTAGAAACATGACAGACATCAGCTTTTTATTTTGCCAGATGATGCCAGATGATGTGGGGAGGGGAGAGGACAGTTAAATAAAACAATAAAAACAAAAATAATAAATAAAGGAAATTTAAATTAGGGTGATGAGAGTTGACTACAATTCAACAAGAACAACAGCATCATAGGAATGTGATTTGAAAATGGCCATGGCAGGTGGCCAGCATAAGACCCAGTCAATCAGACCTGACTAGAGGGGCTCTAGGACAAAAGCAAGACCCACCCACCCCTCCAGAGCATACACAGAGACACAGCACAGGAAAATTCCCCAATATACACCCAACATAGACATGAGAGCTAAACACAACAAACTGTAACGTGCACTAGACCACGCAAACAATGCCTATATGTACAACACATAATATATATACAAAAATAACATGTAACCCTGAATATATGCACACACCCAACACATGACACTTTCACCTTGTGACAAAGATTCACAGAGAATGGCTTCTAAGTAAGAAAAATAAATGTATTGGTCAGCCTAGCAATAACCAATAAATTGATCCATAATCTTGGGGATTGAAAACAAGTTCATTCAGCACCTTGAGCTACTACATACAATTTTGGAATCTCATCATTCAGCCCCCTCCAAGATTGGAGGATCCCTGAGGGAGGAGATGGGCTAATATTCTCCAGTCCCTCCCTTACCTCCCTCATGAAGAAGGGAAAATCACATTCCTCATCACAGGAATCCAATATCCTTTTAGATTTAGATGAATTCGGGTGAAGCCTGGTCAAGGTTTGGTGTCGGGGAGTCTCCAGGAAGTTTCCATGCTGCCCACAGATATACTTGACCTATATTAGTTTTAGTTTTTGTTTCTATTCTCAATCTTAATTACCCTAATTTTAAAAGCTGTCTTGGAGCCAGGAATGTGAAAGCATACCTAGAGTTGTCAAAAGTGATGTTACTGGTGAAACATGGAAGCATGGGAAAATATTTTTTAAAAATAGATTAATAAAAGTTAAAAAAAAAGAAAAATGTGTTACTGAGCCCTATAAGAAATCAACTAATATAGCATTATTTAGGAATAAAAATGATTGCATTAGTAATCATTTCAACACCGCACACAATATGTAATACGCACACACCACAGAATGCATGCAATACATAAATAATATAGAGCTGATACCCATAATATACATACATAATACGACATGCCAATGTCCCAAAATGACACATACAACAGACATAAATATCATGTGTGGGTAGTATGCAACAATGTACAAAGAATAGATGACTGTTCATACACATCTATCCCTGTAGCTCTTCAAAGTTGTTGTTTTCTCAATCTGCATTTTGGGCCCCAAGAGTCAGTTCCCTGCCAAAAGTCTCTAAAAATTCAGTCTGGTGGCACTTTAAATGGGGACAGTTGCAAAGCTCCCTCTCTAATGTCCACTGGCACAGGCTGCCTTTACCTTTCCTTGGATCCCTGGAAAATGGCATCAAAAGAAGTTGAAAGGGGGAAAAGGGAAGATTTACCAGCACTGAGAATAATCCATGGCTAATGTGGAAATGTGTTTTTCATGACTTCCTATATATAATTGGTTTTGTAGTTCTTCTCAATGTGGAGTAGAGAGACAGGAGAGGATCTGGGACTGAAAGTATCTTTTAAAAACTTACAAAGAGGAGGCAGAGTCAAGATGGCAGCTTAGAGACAGCAACAGTCCAGACCTCCTTAAACCCTTCCTCACTGATCAAAAACACAATGCTTCCAGGGGGATAAAAATCAAATCTCACAACAGGACAGAGCTAGGGAACTCTCCTCCTGGATCCAACTTAAAAAATACACCCCCCCAAAAAAGTATGAATTCTAGAACACGTGGGTTTAAGGGGAAGGAAGAAGGAAGGTCCCAGGACCCCTCCCCCACCTACAGTGCTAAGCCTCCATTGGTGGCTAGAATCTGAGCAGGCAAGGGGTTTGTCTGGAGGGTGTACCTTTCTGACAAAGTTGTGTCAGGCTCAGGGCTTAAAACACAGGCAGGGTAGCGGCAGCTGGAGGAGAAGCACAGATCAGGCAGCCCAGTCACAACCAAAACACTTCATCTTGCTCCCCATTCTGGAGGTTTTGACCTCATGGCATAGCCAACTTTGGAGATCAACTTGCCCTGGATCAATCTCATCAATAAGGGCAGATAAGAATCCTTCAGAGGCAGAGAAGCTCAAGCTCCAACACCCCTCCCCCACAGTCTGATCTGAGAGCCTTGCTGAATAAGCTCCAAGGACAAAGGCTACATACAGCAAACTACAGGCAAGAACCTTGACAACAGGGCAGGAAGTCCAGCTCATTTTCAGCTTCTTTTGTCAGCCAGGGAAGATCTGACTAACCTGATCAATCAGCAGGACAGAGAAGAAGCCCCTTCAGGACAGAACAGCCCAACCCATAGAACCAGCACATAATGAGAGGAGCAAGACTACAGAGGAGAAAGAAGGGGAAAATATGGGTAAACAACAGAAAAAGAAATTAAAATCAACAGCTTCTAAACAGGCAATGAACAAAGAGCAAATAGAACAGAGGAGAATCAAGGAACATCAAGCAAAAACACAGAAATTCGAGCAAATTGGACACAGGCTTTGGAAGAACTCAAAATACAATTCAAAAAACAATTAAGAGATGCTGAAGACAACTGGGAAAAGAACTTAAAGAGCAAAATAAGTCATCTCAAAACAGAAAATAGTGTCTTGAAAGCCAAAATTAATCAGCTTGAAAATGAGGCAGAGGAGATGAAAGATGAGGCAAAGAAGATAAAAGATGACCTCCAAAGAAAAACAGATCAGAAGGAGAAAGATGACCAAAAAGCCAGAGATGAAATTCAGTCTTTAAAAACTAGAATACAACAACTAGAAGCAAACAACATCACAAGGCAGCAGGAAACTATAAAAAAATCAAAAGAATGAAAAAAATTGAGGAAAATATGAAACACCTCATCCACAAAAAAGGAAGATTTAGAAAATTGTTCCAGGAGAAACACTTTAAGAATCTTTGAACTACTGGAAGATCATGATGAAAGAAAAAGCCTGGACATCATTCTACAGTAAATTATCCAAGAAAACTGTCCCAACATTCTCAAGCAAGAGAGAAAAGTGGAAATTGAAAGAATTCACAGATCACCTCCTGTACTTAATTTAATCCCCAATTGACAACACTCAGGAATGTTATAGCCAAATTCAAAAACTACCAGATCAAGGAAAAAGTATTATAAGCTGCTAAGAAGAAGTCATTTAGATACCATGGAACCACAGTTAGGATAACACAGAATCTGGCTGTATCTACACTGAAGGATCGAAAGGCACGGAATACGATATTCTTGAAAGCAAGGGAACTAGGTCTACAACCAAGAATCAGCTCCCAGCAAAACTGACTATATTCTTGCAGGGGAAAGTATGGTCATTTAATAAAACAGAAGACTTCCAAGCATTCATAAAGAAAACATCGAACTTGAACAGAAAATTTGGTGCCCAAACACAGAACTCAAGAGAATCACCAAAAAGGTAATTAAGAAAGGGGAAAAAAATTTTCAGGGACTCAGTAAAACACCAAAACACACAATATTAACCTCTTTTTAAACCTCTCACTATATATGAGAGGTTTAAAAAGAGGTTAATATTAAGAGAAATGGGAAAAGAAACAAAATGAGGTAAATTTATATGTCATAAAGAAGCACATGGTGGTAGTGGGGGAGAACACCAGTACACTGGAAGGGCAAAGAGGTTAGAGACAAGAAATACTTAATTCTTTTGTGTATTGAAATTGACTCAAAGAGGGAAGAACAATCAGATCCATTGGAGCAGAGAATTGATTCGTACCCTATAGAGAAGTGGAAGGGTAACAAACAGACTGGTGGGAAGGGAATTAATAAAAGGGAGAGGGTGGGGAGGTAGTTTAAAAAATACCATAAAGAAAATAAGAGGGGAATAAGAAGGGAAGCAGGTAGAAAAGGAAGTAAAATAAGGGTGGGAATAAGGGGGACTGATTAAAAACAAAACACTGCTATAGAAGGAAATAGTGAAAGAAGAAAGGGCAGGACTAGGAGTAGAAATCAAAATGATGGGAAATACACAACTGGTAATCAGAATTCTGAATGTGAATGGAATGAATTCACTCATAAAACAGAAACAAATAGCAGAGTGGATTAGAAACCAAAATCCTACCATATGTTGTCTACAAGAAGCACACATGAGGAAGGTAGACACACATAGGGTAAAGGTAAGAGAATGGAGTCAAATGTATTGGGCATCAACTGAGAAAAAGAAGGCAGGAGTCATAATCATGATATCTGACAAAGCCAAAGTAAAAACAAAACTAGTCAAAATGGATAAGGAAGGTAATTACATCCTAATGAAATACAGTATAGACAATGAGGAAATATCAGTACTCAACATATATGCACCAAATGACATAGCATCCAGATTTCTAAAAGATAAACTAGTAGAGAACAAGGATGAAAGGGATACAAAAACTATACTAGTGGGAAACCTAAACCTTCTTCTATCAGAACTAGAGACATTGAACCAAAAAATAAATAAGAAAGAGGTAAGAGAAGTGAATGAAATCTTAGAAAAATTAGAGTTAGTAGATATTTGGAGAAAAATAAATAGGGACAAAAAGGAATACACCTTCTTTTCAGCAGCACATGGTACATTCACAAAGATCAACCATGTACTAGGGCTTAAGTACATTGCAAACAAATGCAAAAGAGCAGAAATAATAAATGCAACCTTTTCAAATCACAATGCAATGAAAATAATAATTAGTAAGGGTACATGGAGAGGCAAATAAAAATTAATTGGAAATTAAGAATATGATTCTCCAAAATCAGTTCAAGAACAAATCATAGGAACAATTAATGATTTCATTGAAGAAAATGGCAATGATGAGACATCCTTTCAAAATCTATGGGTTGCAGCCAAAGCAGTACTTAGGAGAAAATTTACACCCTTGAATTCATATATTAACAAATTAGGGAGGGCAGAGGTCAATGAATTGAGCATGAAAATTAAAAAAAAACTAGAAAGTGAACAAATTTAAAATCCTCAGATGAAAACCAAATTAAAGATCCTAAAAATCAATGGAGAAATTAATAAAACTGGAAATCAAAGAACTATTGATTTAACAAATAAGACTAGAAGCTGGTACTTTGAAAAAAAACAAATAAAATAGACAAAGTATTAGTCAATCTAATTTAAAAAAGGAAAGAAGAAAACCAAATTAACAGTATCAAAGATGAAAAGGGAGACCTCACCTCTAATGAAGAGGAAATTAAGTCAATCATTAAAAACTATTATGCCCAAATAGATGTCAATAAATATGGCAATCTAGGTGATATGGATGAATATTTACAAATATACAAAAATATAAATTGCCTAGATTAACAGAAGAAGAAATAGAATACTTAATAACCCCATATCAGAAAAAAAATTGAACAAGCCATCAAAGAACTCCATAAGAAAAAATCCCCATGGCCAGATCGATTCACGCATGAATTCTATCAAACATTCAAAGAACAACTAATCCCAATATTATACAATCTATTTGACAGAATAAGCAAAGAAGGAGTTCTACCAAATTCCTTTTATGACACAAATATGGTACTGATTCCAGGTCAAAAACAGAGAAAGAAAAGTACAGACCAATCTCCTTAATGAACATAGATGCAAAAATCTTAAATAGAATACGAGCAAAAAGACTCCAGCAAGTGATCACAAGGGTTATTCATTATGATTAGGTGGGACGTATACCAGGAATGCGAGGATGGTTCAATATTAGGAAAACCATTCACATAACTGACCATATCAACAAGCAAACCAACAAAAATAACATGATTATGTCAGTAGGTAAGGAAAAAGCCTTTGACAAAATACAACACTCATTCCTATTGAAAACACTAGAAAGTATAGGAATAGAAGGGCCTTTCCTAAAAATAATAAACAGTATATATCTAAAACCATCAGCAAACATCATCTGCAATGGGGATAAACTAGAAGCCTTCTCAATAAGATCAGGAGTGAAACAAGGATGCCCATTATCACTTCTATTATTTAACCTTGTACTAGAGTTGCTAGTATTAGCATTTAGAGAAGAAAAAGAAATTGAAGGTATTAAAATAAGCAATGAGGAGACCAAGCTATCACTCTTTGCAAATGACATGATATTCTACTTAAAGAATCCCAGAGAATCAACTAAAAAGCTAGTAGAAATATTCAACAACTTTAACAAAGTTGCAGGATACAAAATAAACCTACATAAGTCATCAGCATTTCTATATATTTTCAACACATCTCAGCAGCAAGAATTAGAAAGAGAAATTCAATTTAAAATCACCCTAGACAATATCAAATACTTAGGAATCTATCTGCCAAGACAAACACAGGAATTATATAAGCAAAACTACAAAACACTTTCCTCACAATTAAAACTAGATCTAAATAATTGGAAAAACATTAATTGCCCATGGGTGGGACAAGATAATATAATAAAAATGACAATCCTATCCAAACTAATTTATTTATTTAGTGCCGTATCCATTGAACTGCCAAAAAACTATTTTTACTGAATTAGAATAAAACATAACAAAGTTCATTTGGAAGAACAAAAGATCAAGGATATCCAGGTAAATAATGAAAAAAAGGTGTGAAGGAATGTGGCCAGATCTTAAACTGTACTATAAAGCAGTGGTCATCTAAACAATATGGTATTGGTTAAGAGACAGAAAGGAGGATCAGTGGAATAGACTTCGGATAAGTGATCTCAGCAAGACAGTCTATGATAAAACCAAAGTTCTCAGCTTTTGGGACAAAAATCCATTATTTGATAAAAACTGCTGGGAAAATTGGAAGACAGTATGGGAGAGATTAAGTTAGGATCAAAATCTTACACCCTACACCAAGATAAACTCAGAATGGCTGAATAACTTGAATATAAAGACATAAACTATAAGTAAATTATGTGAATGCAGAATATAATACTTATGAGATCTTTGGGAAAGGAAAAATTTTAAGACCAAGCAAGAGTTAGAAAAAAATTACAAAATGTAAAATAATTAATTTTTATTACATTAAATTAAAAGGCTTTTTACAAACAAAACCAATGCAACCAAAATTAGAAGGGAAGCAACAAATTGGGGGGGGGGAATCTTCATAACAAAAATCTCTGACAAAGGTCTAATTACTCAAATTTTTAAAGAGCTAAATCAATTAATCAAAAAATCAAGCCATTCCCCAATTGATAAATGGGCAAGGGACATGAACAGACAGTTCTCAGCCAAAGAAATCAAAACTATTAATAAGCACATGAAAAAGTGCTCTACATCTCTTATAATCAGAGAGATGCAAATCAAAACAGCTCTGAGGTATCACTTCACACTTAGCAGATTGGCTAACATGACAGCTATGGAAAGGAATGAATGCTGGAGGGGATGTGGCAAAGTAGGGACACTAATTCATTGCTGGTGGAGTTGTGAATTGATCCAACCATTCTGGAGGGCAATTTGGAACTATGCCCAAAGGGCGCTAAAAGACTGTCTGCCCTTTGACCCAGCTATAGCCCTGCTGGGTTTGTACCCCAAAGAGATAATAAGGAAAAAGACTTGTACAAGAATATTCATAGCTGTGCTCTTTGTGGTGGCAAAAAAATTGAAAAATGAGGGGATGCTCTCCAATTGGGGAATGGCTGAACAAATTGTGGTATATGTTGGTGATGGAATACTATTATGCTCAAAGGAATAATGAATTGGAGGAATTCCATGGAGACTGGAACAACCTCCAGGAACTGATGCAGAGTGAGAGGAGCAGAACCAGAACATTGTACACAGGGACTGATACACTGTGGTACAGACGAATGTAATGGACTTCTCCATTAGTGGCAATGCAGTGATCCTGAACAACTCTGAGGGACTTGAGGAGAAAGAATGTATCCACATTCAGAGGAAAAACTGTGGGAGTAAAAACACAGAAGAAAAATAACTGCTTGATTGCATGGGTCAGTGGGGATATGATTGGGATGTAGACTCTAAATGATCACCCTTGTGCAAACATCGACAACATGGAGATCAATTTTGATCAAGGACACATGTAAAACCCAGTGGAATTGTGCTTCGACTACAGGAAGGGAGGCGGAGAGAATATGATTCTTTTAACTAAGAATAAATGTTCTAAATTGACTAATTAAATAAAAATTTAAAAAATTAAAAATACTAAAACATAAAAAAGATACAGCAAGATCTGGAAAACTAAGTGGATATGATTGTTAAGGGAGAGTTAGAAGTTGAGAAAAACATTGAAAAAACGAGGCAAGATGAAACTGAGAGGAAACTTCCGGGGCACTGGGAGACCAGAAAGGGCTATTTTAGACAGAAATGGGGAAATTGAAAGAGGAATACATCAGAGAAAAGAAAACTCTGTTTTGTCTTGCAGATGCTAGCATCTTGTGGTACAAAGCTCAGTTTACCTTGTGCTCCGTTCTTTAGGGAGAATTACCCAGGAGGAGTGTGAAAGAGAAAGTCAAAGAAAGATACTAAAGAAACTGGAGCTGAGAATCCAGAACATTTTCAAAACTTGCTAGTTTTTCAGGTCCAAAGCAGTGTGGCCTTGAGCATCCTCTCAGCCATGAGTGTTCTGCCGGGAATCTTCTTCATCTCTATAAGATTTGAAGTTAACAAAAATCTATATTTCTTCCACAAAAATGTGTGTACAATGACTTCAATCATTAGTGTCAGTTGTCTCAGTCTGAGTATTGCTCAAAAGCTTGTGGTGATGTCTGAATTCAGAATCCTCTGTAGGAAGATACTGAAATGGAATGGATATTGTCTTCTATCAGCACCAGTTTGGACCTAGAAGGCTGGGATATGAAGGAAATTATCTCAGTAGCAGAATCCCACCAAGTCATATCAAACCAGGGAAACTTCTCTTTGAAGGATGAGCGAGTGTTTTCATTCAGATCTACCTCCTTTTTCTATGGAAAGCCACATAATGTGACTTTTCTAGAATTTCCACCCAGTGGTAGAATGTGTCTCTAAAAGGTTATCTTAGGCCAAATTGTGATGTTAGTCTTAGTCTGGTTTTCATCTCCATACTCTATCATTCCTTCTCTTGTTTTTCCTCTACCATTATTACCTGGCACCTGATGTGCCCTTCTTGGTTACTTTACCCCAATCCCTAGCACCCCAGTACTTATTTCTTTCATGCAGTCTAGGCCCCTTACCTGTCATTTATCTCACCTCCCCTTGGTCTCGTTATACCAAAGAATCTAAGGAGAAAGAGAAAATGTCCAGTCAACTCTGATGATATATGCTCATCAGAAAGGGCTTAAGGAGAAGGCTATACCATTCCCCAGTATTTAGCCTCTTCTCCTAATACATATATTTTAGCATGGAATTTCTGAAAATAATACCCCTACATCTATAATATGTTCCAAATTCTATGGAGAGAAATTTCAGGTTAGGTAGAGAGAAGGCTTATGCCCTAGGGGAGTAGCAAAAGACCCGAGGGATAGAAATAACCTTTTAGGAAACTATGAGATCACACTGTATAAAATTGTCTCTTTTTTCTTTAAAGCCCTTTATAAACTGACTCGGTCATTCTTTTCTAGTCTTCTTGTACCTCTCTGCCTACCACATACTGTTCATTCCACAAGGCACCTCCTGGCTTAGTTCATTTTCACTAGCTGTTCCCCATGCCTGGAATTCTAGCCTTCCTATCTCTGCCTTCTGGATTCCCTTCAAGGATCACCTAAAATTCCAGCCTCCTCAAAAAGTGTTTCCCAATTTCCCTTTTCCTCTGAGATTTTCTGCAGTTGTTCCTTCTGTGGTCCCTTGTTTCTGAAAAGGCACTACTTTGGCTTTTCCTTGTGTCTCTAGCACATAGAAAAAGTGCCCATAAGTGCATAATCAATGCTTGTTCTTTTAACTTGAGCATATAGAAAGATACCCACTCTGTGTAGAAGGCTGGCATTTTTTAGTGAATTCATTATAGGTTCAGTCACTGATCTCAGTCATGTCCTGGCTCTTTGTGACTCTTGGGACAGGTGGGGGGGGGGTTGCAAAGATACTGCACTCATTTGCCATTTTCTTTTCCAGCTGAAGATTCATAGGAGTAGGGATGGTATTGCTAAGTGACATGAACCTTATTTCAAGCATCACATACTTGGGATTGGGGGTAGGGGTAGTACTAATCCAACAGCACAAGCTAAAATAAATCCTTCCTTTGACCTGCGCCTTCAGAAGAGTTCCCTCTACACCACTCCTGCAAAGCATTTCTCTAACTTCTAGTTGGAGAGCTCCATGAGCTTTGTACAGTTATTTTAATGATTTTCTTTATATTGAACTGACATTTCCACACTTCCACTCACTACTCCATTCTGCAATCAAGGGAGCAAGTTGAAATCATCTTCCAAGTGACAATCCTTCGAGTACTCTCATATTCCCTTTCCCAAGTCTTCACTTGGCAAGGCTGAACATTCTCAGTCCTTTCTATCATTTCTTATATGGAATGTGACACGTTCCTCAGGTGGTACAACTTCTATTCTCCTCACTGGTCGGATGTTCTGCATTACTTTGTCAGTGGCCTTCCTAAAACATACATCCTAGGTCCAATCCAGTGCCACTCATCCTGGAGGCAGCACCTCATCGACTGGTCTAACACTGGCCACAAATTCAGAACCAAATGAGAGCAGAAAGGTGACACCAAGAGATATATAGAAAGGGCAGCAAGAGGTTGGAAGGAGGTTATAAAGTTAAGATGATAAATTAGGAGGATATTCCAATATTCCAGAAGTATGGTAATGAGTAGAATCAATTGGTCTTGGTGACTGACAAGATATGAGAGGTGAGGGAGATGCTGGCTATGTGGATGGTGTGAGGGTATCTGAAAAATCTTTTGGTCCATGGATACAGGCTCGCTTTTTGAATTCCTAAACATTTGGCCTGCTTTAGCTCAATTATTTTCATTTCTCCCTGATAATAGGGCATTTTATCCATGATTCTTATCTTCACCATAATGAATTCTATATTGTGTCGGTAGCACATTCTGGATACAAAGCCATCAATAATGAGTCTCGGGTAAGTTAGTTATCATAGTATGTCTATGTACTTTGGAAGGACTTCAGAAGATAATCATAGAAGCTCAATCTATTAGGAACTTCAGATGTATTCTACTTCCATTGTTACCCAACTAAATATCGCCAATATGTGATCATCTAGTGTATAGCAGAAGACTGGTAAACCTTTAAGTAATTCACTCTTCCCTGAGGCAGATCACTCCATTTTTCACACGGCTCTCCTTATTAAGAATTGTCCTTATATTGAGGCAAAACTTACCTCTTATAATCTCTATTCATTGTTCTTAGTTCTACCCCTGGGAACCAGGCGTAACAAGCCCAGATTCCTTTGCATGTGACATCTCTTCAAATACTTGAAGAATGCCATCATGTCTCCCCATTCCTCTTATCTTCTCACCAGCAAGATTAATTTCAGTTCCATCACTCCATCATCATATTAAATGGCAACTAGTCAAATTCAATTCACTAATATGGGTAAGCCCCCATCATTCTAGGAATATGGGGGGAAAACTGGTCCCTGACCCCAAGGGTCTTTCATTCAGCCTGCCTCTGGGCAACCCCTTTGCCAGCACACTTGCTCAGATATGGTACTCTAAAGTAGAACACAATAATATGACATGATCTAGCCAGGGTGCACAGTAGAGAGAAAATATCACCCACTTTATGGAAGCCATAGCATCCACCTATGGCCTGCCTAAGATGGCATTCTGAATGTAGGTACAAACTTGTCAAGTTGAAATGAATAGTTTGATACATTAGATGCTTCCCAACAAATATACCACCAACCACCACACAAAGCATGTCTCCCACAAATAATTGAGCAAAAGAGCTTATGACAGAGCACATAAATGAATCATTACAAAAGAAGGGCACATCTAAATCATGGGAGCAATATTTAGTGTTCAAATTAGTTAAAATAATTGGCATGAGCTTAATAGTGGCAGGTAAAGAGACAGAATAGGCATGAAGATAATTTGGCATCATCAGATCTCAAACCCTTACAAAGGTGCAGGTCTCTCCCTTCTTTGAGCCACAGAATCCTCATCTGCTAAATGAAAGGGAAGAACCAGATGATTTCCATGATTCCTTCCAGTTCTAATTATAAGATTCCTTTTAAGAAGAGGGAAGAAATGGTAGACCATAGGAAGTAACTCCACCTTGATGAAATCAATTTTTTCTTGTTGGGGTTCCAGGTTCCAATGAGATGAGGATCTGCATCTGGGATGCTGATGCTCAGATACGTCTAGACAATGTGAAAATAGCTATGGTGGCCATGAGTAGGACCGAAGTGTGCCCTTTGGACAGCCATAATAATAAAGTCAAATATAGGGGAGAAGGAAGGCATTCCCTCTAAGGAGTGGCTGTATAACCACTAACCCTGATAAGGAGCCACATGGAAGGATGATAGAAAGGAGATTCACTGCTGTTACTCTGTTTGGTTTATAGGTGATGATGGTTGTGCCTTCAATTCCCCAAACATAAGAAATGGTTGCATTTCAAAATATCATATATGACAACCTTGTTGACAAATCTAACACATACCAGAAGTTAAATGTATAGAAAGAAGAATCTTCTATCAAGAACATCTAAGAAGACAAAAAGAAAATTCCCATAGTGGTGGGATTTTTGTATACTTTAACCTGATGAGTGTATCAGAGGGTTCTCTTGTAGCCCATAGAGTGAGTCACTCTGACCTTCAGCAATTATTTTTGGAAATACAATTTTTGTCTCTAACTATGCCTCCTTTCTGCCCTGTTTTTCATTTTCTGGAATAGAACATCAGCCCTATGTGGTATTACGGATTTTTCACAGATGTGAGCCAGGGCAGAGAAACATACAGGGTTATGTTGACAGCTACCAAGAAGACATATGACTGCCCAACATACTGGTTTGTGATTAGACAGGTGTCCAAAGGGAAATGAAACATGGGTCCCTATGGGACCCTAGCTTGGGGTCCCTTTTTTAGGGAATGAAGGAGAAGAAAGGAGTTGAGATCAAGGCAAAGTTTCAGTGACATAAACAGGAGTCTTTTTTACCCTACTCCAATCCCTATAATGTCCAACAACTCATCTAGAACAACATAAAATAATGAGAAAACAATGACATAAAATCTCCCTGTATTATATTTTAAGTATTCCTTTATATCAGTTCATACTTCTAAAATCTAAGTTAACTCAACATAAGGTTAATAGTATCTAATTTCTATACCTTCCCATTCAGAATAATTTTATTTGGTGAGAGAAACATATGAAAACTCATTATTAACTGAGGTTGGACAAAAGAAGAATTATGTTAAGAGAAGCATGGTAAAGGATTGTATTGGAAGAAGGCAAGAAAGGAAAAAGATAAAGGACCACTTGGTATAGAGAGAGATTAACGCTTGAAAAATGGCCATTCCATGTGCTCCAAGGCAAACTACATGTACTTCAGGAAAGAAATCAAGCCTCTGAGGGACTGTCATAGGGGTAGCAAAATGAAAACCTTACCTGAGACATGTATATGGCTTGTTCCAGCTCTTAACTCCACTAGAAGTTGGTTGAAAAAAATGTCTCCCATTCATAAAGCACCTTATATCCTCTAAGGGAAAAGCACTTCAAAAGATAACCTTTTAGAGAAGAGGAAAATCAGGAACAACAAGGGCTCAGAAGCACAATCTTTAGTTCATGTCACCAAAATTTAGAGGGCTCCAATAGCTCTCATCCTCCTTGGACAGTTTAAAAAGGACTGAGGTTAGCACTTAGCAGCTTTAGTTCATAGGAAGTATTAACTTCATTTTTCAGATGGGGATCCTGGGGCTCGGGAAGTTGCCTGTGGATATAGGCAGTAGGGGTCAGGCAAATGGTGCTTGAATCTGACTGCCTTACATCAGGCTATTAGATGGCTTCCTGGTTTCCTCTTCCAGTGGCTCACCCCAGGTGAACTCTTACCTAGCCAAGTGCCAGTCTTTTCAGCAGTAGCCTCGTGTGATCCTAGCTTCTCCACTCTTGTCTTATCCCTACAACTGTTGGTTCAGCTGAATCTGTCTCAGAGTTTATCCGAGATCACACTTCTTCCTATTTTCCCTGAATGTCAAAGAAATTGAGATTCAGAGAGACTCTCACTTGGTGAGTATTAACCAACTAATAAGTAAGAAACTAATAAATGAAAGTAATGGCCTGAACCCAGATTTGCTGACTATAGGTCAGGTGTTCCTTTAATTATACTATTCAGGTCTTTAAGTGCCATAGTCTATCATGATATTTTCATAACACAGAAAACCTTCCTCATTAGCGAAGGTGAGAGAAATATTTCTCTTATTTCTCTGCTTTTCCATCTTTTTGTCTCTCACTTCCCAAAGAATTGAGGAATCTACATCACCACCAATGCTGCTCCGGAATTCCAGAACTCTGAGAAAACAAGATCATGTTCAATTAAAAGATATTTAAGATAATTAATCCTGGAGCAAAAAGATGCTCCAACCACAAAGATTGATTGAGAAAAGTTTAGTCAAAGATGGGCTAACAGAAAACTAATAACAGGTCACCAGGGCAGTATTATTAGAAAGAACCTGCCAAGACAGTTTCCTCTATAACAGTAACCATCTTTTTTGAAGGACTCTAGACATCATGTGGTTCAACCCTGCTCACTTTACACACAACTGAAGTCTGGAATGGTTAAGTAATTTGTTGTAGTAGTCCAGCCCATATGTATAATTAAGATGCAAGGATGTGTGTGGGCACATGGCTATTTCTGCGCATGGCAATGAACTCTGTTCCCAGCATGGCTAGGGTTAAGGTGCGAAATCTTACTTCCCTTTGTCTTACCCACCTGGGATGAAACCCCACCTTCACCTTGTTGTAATTTGCAATTAACCAATGGCAATACACTATGTAACTCATCAATATGTATGGGGTACATTTGTGTATCAAAGAGATTAAGAGGAGAGCTTGCAGCCATCTCCATCTCTCGGAGATCTCACAGGATTGCTTAACACTATCTCTTCTCTTCTCTCTCCTCTCTATCTCTCACCTGAAACCTGGCCTTCGGCCAGGCCCTCTCTCTTTTCCAATGCTAATACCTAGCACTCTCTAATTCATCCTATTATACTCTGTTTATTCTCTCATCTAAGCTATATCATCCTCTGACCAGTGTGGTGTTAAATTTGGATCAATGGACGGAATTAGCCTTTTGAAAGAGGTCCAGTGGTTAGAGTATGGCTGCAGCTCCATAAGAATCAATACGGTCTGGTTTCTGACTCATTTCTGACATCTTGAACTTGGCTCCATCAAGCCCTTCGCGGAATTCTAAACTTCTATCCTTTCTCTATCTTTCTTATCTTGTGGCTTCTTGCTGGTGAGAGGCTACATTTGTCCAAGATTAAACAGATAAGAAACATCCCCAAATGAGTTGAAAAATGGCCTCAGTGGTCTTTTAGTTTACCCTATGACTGAAAAGGAATCACTATTACAGCATACCTGATAAGTAGCCATAGAACTTTTGCTACTGAAGATTTCAAAAAGGTGAGTACTATTAACTCCTACGGAATAGGTAGAGACAATCAAACCCAGAGCATTTGCTTCCAAGTCACTTTTTCCTCTATAACACATGAATTAGAACCATATTGGGGTACTATAAGTTAAGTGGGTTATCCTTTTTTAACATCCAGAAAAAACAAAGAAGATTAAGAGAAGAGACATAAGGTAATGGACACTGGGGGCAAAGCCAAGATAGGATAGTGGCAAGAAATAATACAGCAAGTTCCTTCCCCCACTACTCCTGGCCAAAATAATAAAAAAAACACCTCCAAATATTCCTAGAAAACACATTAAATCTATCCTAGCTGTGCGACACTGGGCAAGTCACTTAACCCCAGTTGCCTAGCTCTTACATCTTGTCTGCCCAGGAATGTTATAGCCGAGTTCAAGAACTTCCAGGCCAAAGAAAAAAAAAATACTGCAAGCAGCCAGAAAGAAACAATTCTGATATCATGGAACCCCAGTCAAGATTACATAGGATCTAGCAGGCTCCACACTAAAGGACTGTAAGGCTTGGAATATGATATTCTGGAAGGCAAGAGAACTGGGTCTACAACTGCAATGATTAAAATAGTAGTAGTTATATAAACTGTTGGCATATAAAAGAGTGGATGAGTAAATTGTGACCGCAGAAAATATGTTTTCAAGATAGTGTCTTGTTTTTAAATCAAATATAAGGTGGTCACCAGGGGAAAATTCCCAATTATTAAATATGCCCAAGTCAGCTGGGTTTTATAGAGATTTTAATTCATACAAATAAGGAATTTAAAGAAAAGGAGAGAGAGAGAGAAAAAGGAAATAATGAGAAGAAGATAGGCCGGCTCAGGCCAGCCCTGGCCAGCCCAGGCCCAAGCCCTAAGAGAGAGATCAGTCAGCCTTTATCCACTCACCTCAAGATTTGTCCAAGCAAGGATTCTAGTGTTCAGAGAGACACCAGCTGCCTTCTCCATAGAGAGTTCCTCTAAGCCTCCTAAGACTGTCGTCAGAGGGAGTTCCAGTGAGAGTCCCCAGCTCTCAGTTTCTCCTCTCCTTTTAAAGGGAATTTTCTCCTATGTCACCTCCCCTAAGTTCTCACATCTACCAATCACAGTAGACATTTTCCAAAGGACAGACCATTCTTAATTCTCACCTAAGAAGGCTTGAACTTTTGATTAAGTTCACACCTGAAAAACCTCTGAGTAAGTTTCTCACCTCTTTTCTCCTTGTAAATTCACAAGTTGCCTGACCTTTATAGGTACTTAGCACCCTTTTGTATTAGATCTAAAAATAGGCACAGCTTAAGAACCTTTGCCTTACTATAAGTATGGGTTTAAGTATTTTTTATTGTTCAGCAAGGAGTTTCTTCCCCTAAAGCAGACTTAAGTAGGGGTGGAGTAGAGGTCTCATATTCCTGATCTAAGTAGACATCTCACATTCCTGATCTAAGTTCCTTCATTGTTTAAAATGGGGAATGGTTGGGGGCAGCTGGGTAGCTCAGTGGATTGAGAACCAGGCCTAGAGACGGGAGATCCTAGGTTCAAATCTGGCTGCAGCCACTTCCTAGCTGTGTGACCCTGGGCAAGTCACTTGACCCCCATTGCCTAGCCCTTACCACTCTTCTGCCTTGGAGCCAATACACAGTATTGACTCCAAGACGGAAGGTAAGGGTTTAAAAAAATGGAGAATGGTCTTAACCAAACCTTATGAAGTAGGGTCTGAGAATTTTTAGGGTTCACACAACCAAGAATCATCTACCCATCAAAACTAACTATAAACTTTCAGGGGAAAGTATGGGCATTCAATAAAAGACTTCTAAGCATTCCTAAAGAAAAGAACAGAATTAAACAAAAAAAATTTGATGTTCAAATACAAAATTCAAGAGAACCATAAAAAAGACAAATAAGAAAGAGAAAAAAAATTAAGGGCTTCAATAAGGTCAAATTAATTATACTCCTATGTGGAAAAATGATATCTGAAACTCTTAAAAATTATTTTCACTATCATAGATGAATATTTACAAAAAATATAAATTGCCTAGATTAACAGAAGAAATAGAATACCTAAATAACCCCATATCAGAAGAAATTGAACCAAACTATCAAGGAACTTTCTAAGAAAAAATCCCCAGCCCAGATAGATTCAAAAGTGAATTCTATCAAACACTTAAAGGACAACTAATCCCAAAACCCTACAAACTATATGATGAAATAAGCAACAAAAGAGTTTTACCAAATTCCTTTTATGACACAAATATGGTCCTGATTCCAAAGCCAGGAGGACCAAAAACAGAGAAAGAAAACCACAGACCAATCTCCTTAATGAATGTAGATGCAAAAATCATAAATAGAATACTAGTAAAAAGACTACAGCAAGTTATCACAATGATTATTCACTATAACCAGGTGGGATTTATGCCAGGAATGCAAGGATGGTTTAATATTAGGAAAACCATCCACATAATTGACCATATCAATAATTAAACCAATAGAAATCACACGATTATCTCAATAGTTGCAGAAAAAGTCTTTGACAAAATACAATACCCATTCCTATTGAAAACACTAGAAAGTATAGGAATAGAAGGATCCTTCCTCAATAAGATCAAGAGTGAGGCCAGGATGCCCATTATTACCTCTTTTATTTAATACTGTATTAAAAAACACTAGCAGTAGCAATTAGAGAAGAAAAAATTGAATGGATTAAAGTAGGCAATAGGGTAACTAAACTATCATTCTTTGTGGATGATATGATGACATAATTAAAAAATCCTAGAAAATCAACTAAAAGGCTGGTGGAAATAATTAACAGCTTTAGCAAAGTTGTAGGATACAAAATAAACCCACATAAATAATCAGTGTTTCTTTATATTTCCAACAAAACTCAGCAGCAAGTGTTTGAAAAAGAAATTCCATTTTAAATCACCCTAGACAAATAATGAACTGGAGGAATTCTATATGAACTGGAATGACCTCCAGAACTGATGCAGAGTAAAAGGAGCAGAACCAGTAGAACATTGTACACAGAGACTGATACAATGTGGTACAATCGAATATAATGGACTTCTCAACTAGTAGCAATGCAATGATCCAAAAGAATTCTGAGGGACTTATGAGAAAGAACTATGGAAACAGAAACTCAGAAGAAAAACAATTTCTTGATCATATGGGTTGATGGGGATATGATTGGGGATATAGACTAAATGATCACCCTAGTGCAAACATAACAATATGAAAATAGGTTTTGATCAAGGACACATGTAAAACCCAGTGGAATTCCTCATTGGCTATAGGAGGGGTTTGGAGGAGGGGAGGTAAAAAACATGACTTGTAACCAAGGAAAAATATTCTAAATTGACTAAATAAATTTTTCAAAAAGAAGTAAAAAAAATCACCCTATACAATATAAAATATTTAGGAATCTATCTACCAAGACAAACACAGGAATTATATAAACATTACAAAACACTTTTCACACAATTAAAAATAGATCTAAACAATTGGAAAAACATCAATTGCTCCTGGGTAGGATGAACCAATATAATAAAAATGATAATCCTACCTAAATTAATTTACTTATCAGTGCCATACCTATCAAACTACAAAAAAAAAAAACTTTTTTAATAGAATTAGAAAAAATTGTAACGAAGTTCATTTGGAAGAACAAAAGAATATCAAGAGAACTAATGGGGGGGGGACATGAAAGATGGTGGTCTAGCAGTACCAGATCCTAAACTGTACCATAAAGTAGTGATCATCAAAACAATATGGTACTGGCTAAGAGACAGAAGGGTGGATCAATGGAATAGACTAGGAGTAAATTACCTTAGCAAGCTAGTGTTGGATAAACCCAAAGATCCCAGATTGAGGAATAAGAACTCACTATTTGACAATAACTGATGAGAAAATTGGAAAACAGTATGGGAGAAATTGAGTTTAGATCAACATATCACACCCTATATACCAAGATAAATCCAAAATGGGTAAATGACTTAAAAACATAAAGAGGGAAATTATAAATAAATGGAGTGAACATAGACTAGTATACCTATCAGATATATGGGAAAGGAATTAATTTAAGACCAAGGAGGAAATAAAGAACATTATAAGATGTAAAATGAATAATTTTGATTATTTAAGACCAAGCAAGAGCTAGAGAATATTACAAAATATAAAATGAATAATTTCTATTATATTAAATTTTTTTTAAATTCTACAAGCAAAACCAATGCAACCAAAATAAGAAGGTAAACAACAAACTGGGGAAAATTTTTATAACAAAAACCAATGACAAAGGTCTAATTTCTCAAATTTATAAGTAACTAAGTCATATGTTCAAAAAATCAAGCTATTCCACAACTGACAAGTGATCAAGGGATATAAATAGACAGTTTTCAAATGGAGAAATCAAAACTATCAATAAGCACATAAAAAAGTGTTATAGATCTCTCCTGATTAGAGGAATGCAAATCAAAACAACTCTGAGGTACCACTACCACCTCACACCTAGCAGACTGGGCAACATGACAGTAAAGGAAAGTAATGAATGCTGGAGGGGATGTGGCAAAATCAGGGTGCTAATACACTGCTGGTAGAGTTGTGAATTGATCCAACCATTATGGAAGGTAATTTGGAATTATGCCCAAAGGGCTTTAAAAGACTGCCTGCCCTTTGATCTGCCACACCACTGCTGGGTCTGTACCCCAAAGAAATAAGGACAAATATTTGTACCAAAATATCCATAGTCCCATTCTTTGTGGTGGCAAAAACTGGAAAATGAGGGGGTGTCCCTTGATTGGGGGAGGACTGAACAAATTGTGGTATCTGATGGTGATGGAATACTATTGTGCTCAAAGGAATGATGGACTGGAGGGATTCCATGTGAACTGGAACGACATCTGCAAACTGGTGTAGAGTGAGATGAGTAGAACCAGAAGAACTTTGTACACAGAAACTGAAACATTGTAATGTTTTATCACTTGTTTATATGGGTATGTGATTTTGGGTTTGAATTTTAAAAGATTACTCTATTACAAATATGAATAATATAGAAATAGGTATCACTTATCAAGTGATAACACATGGGTAACAGTGCTTGTCAGCACCGGGAATGGGGAGGGAAGAGGGGAAGGAGACAACATGAATCATGGAACCATGGAAAACAATTTAAATTTTTTTTTAATTAAAATAAAAATAAGTGGTGAGGAGCAGTTGCCAGCTCTAGCCTCTGTACCAAGGAAGGAATAAGTTCATCAGCTGGCAGTAGTAGTGTGACCTAGAGACCAGGAGCAGAGCAGGGTCTTATTTCCAGTTTAGAGCCCAATCTGAAGATTGCAGGGGAATAATCAGAACACCATTCTAACTAACAGAATAGCTCTTTCACAGGGACTGAATCCAGCAGCATCTATTAGGATTCAGACTCAGTCACGAGGGCATGACTTGCAGAGTTTAGACCAGAAGGCCAGTGATGAGACTTTGCTGTAGATTAGGCTTCTGTGGGAGCACTGAAAGCTTGCAGGTCCTCAGCTTGAGCAGTCCCCAAAAGCCTGTAACAGCAATACTCTACACTCCAAAGAGAGCAGCAATAGGATTAAACTAGATCCTCTCTCCAAAAGTATATGGATTTACCTCAAATATAAAGTCTGAAGTCCAAAAGAAAACAGAATGAGCAAACAAACAAAAAAAGAATCTGACCCTAAAAGGTTATCATGGTTATTGAGATGCTCAAATGACAAATATAGAAGATAATGACTCCAAAACATCTCCAAGCATAGCCGTAAAACAATGCACAATCTGGGCACAAACAGCTAGAATTCTTGGAAGAGATAAAGAGTTTGAAACTGTTTAAATTTTTTTTTAATGAAATAAGAGGAGCAGCTAGGTGGCTCAGTGCAGGGAAAGTTAAATGTCTCAGTGGATTGAGAGCCAGGCCTAGAAATGGGAGGTCCTGGGTCTAAATCTGGCTTCAAACACTTCCTAACTATGTGATCCTGTACAAGTTGCTTACCTCAACTGCCTAGCCCTTACCACTCTTCTGCTTTGGTACTGATACTTGGTATTCATTCTAAGATAAAAGGTAAGGGCATTTTATTTTTAGTTTAAAAATGAATGAAATGAGAGCACTAGAAAAATGAATTAGAAAAGAAATGAGAAGAAAGAATTAGAAAGAAAATCAACAGTTTGGTATAAGACACAAAACCTTACCCAAGCAAAAATCTCCTTGAAAAGTAGAATGAATCAAACAGAAGTAAAAAGCTCCATGACACAAAAAGAAATATTAAAGTCAAGAGACTTTTAAAAATGGAAGCAAATGTAAGATACCTCATAGCAAAAATAACTGACCTGGAAAACATATTGAGGAGAAAATATTTAAGAATCCTTGGACTACTTAAACACCATGACCTAAAAAAGAATGTAGACATAGTTCAAGAAAATATCGAAAACTGCCTAGATCTTTCAGAACCAGAGGGAAAAGTAGAAATTAGTCACTAGACTCAAACATATATACACCCACTTATACATTGCAGAGACAGAGTTCTTTTTGAGGTGGCAAAGAATGGGAATCTGAGGGGTGCCCATCAATTGGGAAAAGGCTAAACAAATTATGATATATAGATGGAACAGAATATTGTTGTGATGTAGGGCATTATGAAAAGGAATGGCTTCATAGAAACCTAATAAAATTCTATAAACTGATGCAGAGTGAAATGAACAGAACCAGAAGAATGATTTGTATAATAGCAACAATAGTGTAAAGATAAGCCAGTTTGAAAGGCTAAGGAACTGTAAAAGGCGTGTTTGCCAAACACAAGGTCACCAGGTTAATGGTGAAATCTGTTATCTGATGGACTCAAGTGCAGAATGACAACGTATATAATGTATATATATATATCTATATGTATACACATTTACAATCAATGTTGCTTTAAGGAGATTTACATATTCCTAAAAAATCACTGGGCTATGCAAAAATCACACAATAAAAATCACAGGACTTATGGAAAGAATTAAATTAGGCACATCACATAACTGTCAATAACACATTCAAAACAAGGCAGGAACTCTTGTGGGTGAGGTTGTGGGAAGTTTTATGATGACATGGTATAGTTCTCATTATTTCTCATGAAGGATAAGCCTGAATATTAGCAAAACAGAAGTTCTAGTTCTGCCATAATAGCTCTCTACTAAATCAATCGCGTTGGAACAGATTCATATTTTCAAAATAAACTATACAGCAGAACTGATGATATGTGGTGTACATGGGTGTGTGTGTGTGTACATGAAGTACAAACAGACATCATCTATTTCTTTCAGACACAGTCCATGTGGACATTTGTTTTGCTCAAATCTCCATGTTTGTCATTGGGGATTTTGCTTTTCTTTCATTTCCATGGGCTGAATTTTTTTCTGTCTGAACAAAAGGAAAAGAGCCAAGATGACTGAAAAGATGGAAAACGAGCCTCCTCATGAAACTTTAAGAGAAATGAAGTTTCTTTGCCTAGATGAGAAAGTTAAGGAGGCGACATAGATGGTAGATAAAAAGTCTTACAGGTGTGATATTAAGCCCACATTCTCCATGTCCACAAAAAAAAAAAAGAAAAAAACAGAGAAAAGAGATCGACTCGAAGTGGAAAAAAAGAGATCTATACGTCACATGCTTCTTAACCGTGAGACCACGGACTCTTAGGGGAGCCTAGAAGTCCTTTACCCCAGGGGAAAGGCTCCTAGAAGGTCGAGTCCTTGGTCTGCTTGGATGTGGGGAGCCAGAGGGCAGAAGCTCTCGAGGCTCCTTCCAGCAACGTGTTTCTATGACACTAGAGTTCTATAACTATGACTCCACGGCCTTGTGACTCTATGATTCTAATACCGAGTCCAGGAGCAGTCAAGCTACCCAGGGGACCTTGGCTGTGATGCTGGCCAGTCTGTTCGCTTAGCACATTCCTGTCGAATAATCCATTTCTTTACCATGCCGCCAAAGACTAGGGTAGTGGAGAGCCAGGAACTTCCCAGGGATGCTCGCCCGGGAGAACAGATAGTCATTACTGCATTTCCCTATAAGCCTCCTAAGACCTTACTGAACTTCCTGAAGGGGGAGCCGAAGATGATGGGGGTAAGTCAGATGGCCTCCAGAATGGGCCGTTCTTCTCCGCCCAGGCCACGTCCTTCGTCCATTTATTAACAGACATTGACTGAGCGCCTGCTGTGTACCAAGCCCTGTATGGGGCGCTAGGGACACAAACACAAGATGACACTTGTATTTCTTTCCACACTGGTCAGTAAGAGGCAGGAGGCCACATGTGAAAAGCCTCCCAGTTAACTGCCCCATTACAGGGAGATGGTTCCAAGGCTGACCTTCTTCCTAGATCCACACTTTAAACAGGATAAAGTGGGAAGGCTTTATAGACAAAAACCAGTCTTGTGACGTGGAAATGCTTCTTGGGGTCGCCCTTATTCTTGAGACTATCAAAGGGCTCTGAAGAAAAAAGAAAACAAAAATAATTTCGTTTTAGAAATTTCAAGCCATGGTAAGCCAACCTATGTGCCTGTCCCTGTGCTTAGTGCTAGCAGTACCCGTACAAGGACTATTTATAAAGAAAGACAGAACCTCAATATATGTTCTAATGGGGGAAAATAACACACAAGAGGAAGCTGAAAAGGGGTGGGTGCACGGGGCTTCGTAAACAAAGTCCAGAGCCAGGAGTGCCATCTGGAAAGGAATAAAGAAAGGGCTGGCCTACGCATCCCCCTTAAAATAGAGGTTTGCAAGGGATCAGCCAATCAGAGGGTGAGGCCATAGGAATGGAGGGAGGTTCCATGAATAAGGCCAAGAAATGAGGTCTAGAGTCAGCAGTGAAGCCTTCAGAAGAAAAATGAGAACTAAAATCATTAAGAGCCTGGTCCTGGGTTCAAATATGACCTCAGATACTTCCTAGCTGGATGACCCTGGGCAAGTCACTTAACCCCCATTGCCCAGCCTTTACCCCTCTTCCACTTTGGAACCAATACACAGTATTGATTCTAAGATAGAAGGCAAGAGTTAAAAAAAATAAAAAAAAGAAAGTAAGTGGGGGAAGTGAGCTGGCCACAGGAGAGAGACAATGACTACCCAGGGGCAGAGGGATGATTCTCAAGGTAGGGCTCTGTCTGCTTCACTTCCCTTTCTGAGGAGGCTTATTCTTCTGAGGTCTTCCTCACCTCCAGTCGAGGACAGGCCCATCAATTGATAAACCTTTCTTAAACACCTACTATGTGCCAAGCACTGGGCTTCGTGCTGAGGACACAGAAAGAAGCAAATTCAGTCCTTTCCTTCAAGAAGCTCCCAATCAAATGGGTCTGGGGCAAAAAAAAAGAAAAGACTCCTGACGGGTCACCGAGTAGACTGCATCTCCTGACCCTGGGCCAATGTGTTTCTTTCTGTGCTCCCAAAGAAAGTGGAGGCTGAAATTCTTCAAAAAGCAACCCACTTTTAAGCCAGTTTCCCTCTCTTTGCCCATTTCTCTTTACGCAGGTTTTCCAGATTTTATTGGGTCTTATTATCACTGCCATGGGCTACATTTTATGGCAGAGCATCATCAGACTACAGCTTCAAAAGAATCATCCTATCATCTTTATCACAGGGTATCCATTCTGGGCAGGAGCAAGCGTGAGTATAGCCAACAACCCAGGGACAAAATGCTGGAGGGGGCATCCTGACAGTTTCCATGAGGCTGGTTATAGAGCATGGAACAGAGGCTGGGCTCATAGAAGACCTAGGGACGAGGAGGCAAGTTCCCGTAGCATCCACAGGCCAGGGTGCTCCAGAACCAGGCTCCAGCCATTCCGATGCCATGCCTGGGGTGAATGGGGATCCCTTGCCCCCCTCGGGGCACTCACCAGGCAGCACAGCAGTAGCCTCTCTGAAACCACTAATGGGGACAGAGAGGGTGGACCCAGCTCCTTTTCTTCCATGATGGGGGGACACCAAGCTATGTACTTCTGTGGAAAAGGCTATCAATTTCCCTGAGAGGTGCTGTATCTTTTAATTTCATTGTATAAATTTTCATTGTATAAATTTTCATTGTATAAATTATATATATATACACACACACACACACACACACACACACACACACACACACACACACACAAATTACACAAAATGAAAGACCAGATTCCTGTTGATCTGAGGAACAAAGCCTTTGAAGGCTTAACTGTTGTAGGCAGTGAGAGAGGAAGAGAAAAGTGCTCTGACAGCTCCCAGTCTCATAGCTAACTCTAGGGTTAGGGTTGAGGTTGGACACTTCCACAATAAGTCTTCTGCATCCGAAGCTGTGGTCCCCAACACTCTGCCATCAGTTAGAGAATCCCCTTGGAATTGGGTTTCTCCTCTCTAAAAGGAGGGAGCTGGAGGTCCCTGCAGGTCTAGAGTAGGGATCCCATCAAAAGCTCTCATGAATTGAACCAGAGCCCCCTCATTCCACCTCCTCGGGACCCTCGATTCTGTCCTGAAGCGATGGTGACTGGTTGGGAAGGGGAGGCCAGTCAATACAGTCTTTCTTAAGCACATGAAGATATGCATGGGCCACCTTTAGGGTCTACGTAGGGTCTACTAACAAATGTATTCTCTCAACAGTATGTTATTACAGGATACTTCACAATTCTAAATGAAGTAAAATATCCTCGCTGGGTAAGCACATCCTCTTGACATTTCAAAATCTCCACGTGTTTATAGCACCTGATTAAAAGCTTTCAGAAATCACTGGGCCCACAGCAGTTTCCTGTGGCCTCTCCAAATGGGAATCACAAGCTGTTTATATTTTTTAAGGCCAGCAATTCCCTACATATAATGTAGGGAATGTATAGCTTCTACATGTTTGGGTTAAAAAAAAAACTATCTAAAACACCCAAATAACTGCTATGGTGAATGTTTAAAACTAGAATGCAAGCTAAAAATTCTCAGGAGAGATTATACATCGTCCCAGTATCAGGGACTTCCAGCATTGGAAGAGATCCCAATCCCACATAACCATAATAATTAAGAAGAAGAAGAGCTAGTGTGTATTTAAGGTTTGTAAAGTGATTTACAATATAATCTCATTTGAGTCTCTTGACAACCTGGGGAGGTAGGTGCTATGTAACATTTTACAATTGAGGAAACTAAGGAAAACTTGGTTCAGTGCCTTGCCCAGGGTCATATTTAGTGGTCAAGGCTGGATTTGAACTTGGGCCCAGGTCCAGTGCTCTACCCACTGTGTCAGCTGGCTGTGATACCATCTAGTCCAAAAAGAGCTGAAAAGGAATTCCCTCTGAGGGAAGAACAAGTGGCTCAACGAATGGTCATTCAGTCTCTGCTTGCAGATCTCCAATGAGAATGAACCTACTCCCATGGCAGCTCATTCTCCTTTGGGATCTTTCTAATTATCAGGATTTTTTTCTCAACATCAAAACTAAGTCTACTTCTGGTCCTTTGATCTCACTCCTTGTTTTCCACCAGTCCTACCTCTGTCCTCTGGAACTGAGTTCCCACCCACACAAGCCAAGGGCTGATAACAGACTTCAAGGCCCCTTTGGTGAGCCTCTCTGGACTCTACATTCATAGTTTCATCAAATGATTCTCATGTGGCATGAAAGGAGGACCTTTACCATCATGGCTGTGCACCCAAAGGCCATTCTAAATGGTCTTATCTCACTGAACAGACCAGCAGATGGGGTCAGAACAGGCCACTGCTGCCTGCCAATGGAGCTAGTCTTACTCTTGTTTCCATGTCACAGTATTGATTTTGGGGGGGATCCCATGCCACTAAAACCCTAACAACTTTTTCAGGTGACTTCTTTTTTTTTCTTTTTTAAACCCTTACCTTCCATCTTGGAGTCAATACTACATATTGGCTCCAAGGCAGAAGAGTGGTAAGGCCTAGGCAATGGGGGTCAAAAGTGTCTTGCCCAGGGTCACAAAGTTAGGAAGTGTCTAAGCTCAGATTTGAACCCAGGACCATCCATCTCTGGATTTGACTCTGAATCCAGAGTCATCTACCTGTCCCCATCTCCATCTTTTCAATAAGGACAGTATGAAAGACTTTCTTAAATGGTCTGCTAAAGACTAGTTGAAGCGTATCTACAACATTTCCTTGTTCTATCAATGCAATGGCCATGTTAAAAAACAAAAAAAGGTAGAGAAGATGAGGGTGGAGAAGAGAATAAGATTATTCTGACATCACCTTACAGATTTTATACTGACTTTTAGTGATCACAATTACTTTTCTAGAACTTTGCTATCACTTCAATATTATTTTCTAGAGTTCTATCAAGAAGCCCATGTTAGGTGTACTCTGTCTTCAGCCAGGAATCTGCTTTCTCTATTTTAAGGGAGATTCCAGACACCTGAATCTGATTCGTGGATTGTTATGCACCAGATATTTACCTCCCCTATCTTTCCTTTCTCTTCTGAATCCTTACTTTTGATGGGTAACCATTATTACAACAAAATCTCTCCCCCCAAAGGTCCTATTTTTTGCCCAAGACTTCCTAATCTTTGACAGTCATTTCTTCTGGCATCTTTTGTGCCCAAATAAATCAAAAGCAGGCAGGAATTATCTCTTTTAAGAATTCTCATGCTTTGGACATATGATTAAGAAAGATAACAGAACTTTATTGACATTAACTAATTAATTAGGCAGATGCCACCTCCAATATTCTCCAAACAGGAGTCACAGGTGCTATTGTTAATCTCTTTTTCTTCTGATCCTTCTGGGATTGTCTTTCACCTAATAGTATCTAGGGATCTATTTTCTCATGTCTGAAAGAGCTAATTACTTCTACTGCTGCTGCTTCAGAGCACACTGTTCTCCCATTTGGGGAAGAAGTTCATAGGTACTGGTTTGGTTTAACCTCTAGGTATTCTTTCTTGTGCCTAGGACATTTCTCTGCCCATTTTTATAGGTCAGGATTGAACTGGAATTCATCTAAGTCTTTTTTTTTTTTGCTTTTTTTTTTCACCCAAAAGCCCTTCTTTATTTTGGGGGTTTATTTTGTCTTGTTTAGTTCTGTAGTTTGTTTTTTAATTGATAGGAATATATCTTCTCTGACAACCTAGATAATGGAGAGGTGTTCCCCTAGACCTGTGTTGGTGAACCTATGGTACCTGTGCTGGGGAAGCTGCTCCCTTCCTCCTTTCCACCATGCCTGAAGTATGGGAGGGCTTCCTCTCTCCCCTGTCTGGGGTAAGGGAGCAGCTCACATGTGGCATGAAGGTGCAGTTTGGGCACTTGGTCTCTAAAAGGTCATCACTGTTCTAGACCCTTCACCTCTCTAAGATGGGAGATCTATCTAAACTTGGAGTGCATATGGGAGTGGAGGGGGGAGGGGAGAGGGGAGGAAGACACCAAGAATCATGTAACCATGGAAAAAAAGTTTAAGCTAAATTAAATTTTAAAAATAAAATAAACTTGCAGTGCAGAAGGCAATCACTCAGTCATAGATGATTTAAAAATATGGTGCGTGGCAGGGGTGGCCATTGTAAAACTTCCATAGCTATTCACATTTACTAAAAGTTGAAACTTTAATCTATTAATTGTTCCCCTTAAGAACTGCCTATTGAACTGCTAGAAGGTGAATATAACTCTTCTTCTCTTTAGCATTTCTTAACACCTTTAAGTTATTGTTGTCTTTGAGGTATTTTTCAGTCCCGTCTGACTCTTTATGGTTCCCCTTTGGGTTTCCTTAGCAAAAATACTGGAATTATCTATATCAATTTATATGTAAAGTTATTAAACATATAGTATCTATATATAGACTTACTATTTATTTCTTAGTTCATTTTAGATTAGGAAACTAAGGCAAATGGGGTAAAGTAACTTGCCTGGGATCCTGAACCTAATAAGTTTCTGGGGTTGGATTTGAACTCATGAAGATGAGTCTTCCTGTCTCAGTGCTCTATGCACTATGGTACCATTTAGCTGCCTTGAACACCTTTGAGAAGCACATGTAAATGATTCTTCTCATTAACCTCTCATGTTTTCTTAGGGATTTTTTTTCTTCAGCCATGCACTTCTAATGGGTCAGAACAACGGTTGTCCTTGAGTTTCTTCCTGTTGCTCTGCCATCTCTTTCTCTTCAAGGTCATTTCTTTGGAGTCTTTGGTCTGATTTCCATTATGAAAAAAAGCCAAAGGAGAGCTTAGAGATCATCTAGTCCAACTCCTTCATCTTACAGATGGGGAAAATGAGACCATGACAGTGTAAAGCATTTAGCAAAGGTCACACATATGGCAAGTAGCTGAGCTTGTATTCAAAGCTAGATCTTCTGAATCTAGACTAAAGTAAAAGGCCTTCAGTTATGTCATATGAAGACTGGTGAAGGGCCTGGAGATGAGAAGATACCAGAGAGACCCCATAGTTGTCTCAAGGTACTTGAAAGACTATTAAATGGAAAAGAGATTAGGTTCTTTTTTCTCCCTGTTAGCACAAATGGATGGAAATTAGAGAGTTGCACATTTAGTTTTAGTTCCAGTAAGAGAAAACCTCCCTCCTACTCAGTGCTGTCTCCAAGTAGGACAGATTGATTTGGCAGAAGTAGATTTCTCTTCAGGATAAATCTTCAAGCCAAGGTTAGGTGGCTCCTCTTGTATATTGTAGAGAAACATTTTGTTCAGGTATAGAATCAATTCTGGGGCTCAGACTTTGTGTGTTGCCCCACAAAAACTCAAAGGCAGCTCTCCTAACTTGCCCTCCCTATCCCAGTCTTCTATTCTTCACACTAAAGATAGTATCCTTCAACCAATCTATTCCCTGATCTTTCCTTTAGGACCTTTGGTTAAGGGTAATTTATTTATGTCAGAATTATTTGAGGTAAATATTTAACAACCAGCTCTCTGAGTGGGAAAAAAAATGGACTCAGGACACCGCTTTTAATGTTAACCTGCTTTATTAACATTTTGGGAAGCTAGGTAGCGTGATGGATAGAACACTGGGTCTAGAATCAGGAAGGTTCATTTTTCTGAGTTCAAATAAAGCCTCAGGCACTTACTAGCTGGATGACTTTAGGCAAGTCATTTAACCCTGTTTGCCTTAGTTTCCTCAGCTATAAAATAAGCCAGAGAAGGAAATGACAAATCACTCTATCTTTGCCAAGAAAACCACAAATGAGATCACAAAGAGGCAAGCACAACTGAACAATAACAAAATGCTATTTGATCCACGGCTTTCTTAAGTCTACACTCTAGGCCAGTGATGGCGAACCTTTTAGAGACCAAGTGCCTAAACTGCAACCCTCATGCCACATGTGAGCCACTCCCTTACCCCAGATAGGGAAGGGAGGAAGTGCTCCCATTGGGCTGCCGCTGGCAGAGGGGCAGGTGAAGTGAGAAATATCCTCAGGCATGGTGAAGTGGGGAAGCAGGGCAGCCCCTCCTGCATCCATGCCATAGGTTCTCCAACATAGCTCTAGACAGTCAACAAAACAATAAACCTAATCCTGATTTGTATCACTTGCTTATTTCTGAGGCATAAAATGCTCACGTTGAAAATATAACCATCAGCTCTCAGGAGCTAGTCTGGGCTGGCTGAAGCATTCCCCTGACTTCAAAGCTCTTTTTCAGAGTCCACTGCTGAATTCCTCTAAGAAAGAAGTATAAGTCTCTGCAGGAGAGTTCACCCCTCCCCATGGTAAAATCTAGGGGGGAGTCAAGCATTTCTCAATTGGTGTCCTCATCCTCACCTCCCCAGTCCCCATCTCCATCTCCTCTCAGCCCCTCTTATTCTATAGATCGGTTCCCGTTTCTTTCCACTCAGAATTCAGCCACTCTGGGGTCACTAGAATTTTGTCCAGCTGGGCAAATGCAATCCTTTGGGATGGGAGTTGTGCATGGGGAGGTGGGGTGGGGCTGTGAAGTACCATGTTCTGATTGTTCCTCTTCTCTTCCAGATGCACCTCAGTCTATACTTGGGTGTGGTAAACACCTTGGTCGCTGCATCAGGGATTGCTATCATTCTTTACAGCTTCTATGAAGACAATTATTTCCATTGCCAGGCTCCTTTCAAAACTGGCATATGTGCTATTGGTAGAACGCTCTTTCTAGTAAGTGGTTTTCTTCTAAATACCGAAATCCCACCATGCTAGACCAAATGCATGGGGAAATGAGGCCTCATTTACCCACATCCCAGAAGTTCTGATTTCATTTTTATTTCAATTCAACAACAGTCCTTAAAAGACTGCAAGGTACACTGTGATATGGTAGAGATCTGACCTTGAAGCCAGGAAGACCTTGGTTCAAATCCAGCCATGAACATATACCTGGTCTTGTGATCCTGGGCAAGTCTTCTCACCTGTCAGTGCTCCAGCAACTCTCAAAATTTTACATTGTAAGGGGCATCTAGGTAGCTCAGTAGATAGAGCACCAGGCCTCAAGAAGGGAGGATTCAGGTTCAAATCTAGACTCAGATACTTTCTAGCTGTGTGACTATGGACAATTCTTACCCTTCGTTCTACTTGAGGACAACAACAACCTTACAAGTAACAAAACAAAGAAATTAGAGGGATGACTCACTGGGTAAGTGTACTAACACTGGGATTCTATGGCAGGAAATGAGAAAAAGGGAATTCCTGATACATAGCCCAGTTGCCAATGGGATATTAACCAAAATATCCTTACAGACTTAGAGGTTAAAGGAACAATAACTCTATGCTCCCGTTGGCCGAATCAGGAGTATAAGACTTTGAGCTGGAAATGCTCCTCAGATAGAACCTTGAAGAGGTCGGGAAGGCTTGCCTGAGATCACATAGGTCAAGTCCCATGTCAGGTCCTTGGATGCCAGATCAGGGATTCCCACTCTCCTGCACAAGGACCCTCTGTTTTATCTATTAGGGTCTGGTTTAAAGATAGGAACCAAATAGCAGGCATTCCTCCAGATGAAGAAGTAAATAGAGGCATTAGTGCTGGAGCAATCTTACATTATTTTTCTTTCTCTAAACATTTATCTCCAATCTTGGAATCAATACTGTGTATTGGTTTGAAATGTAAGTAATTAAATTTAGATGTTTGACTAAATATGAGAATCCTAAAGTAATATTGTGGTCGCCAATTTAAAGATAAAACTTAGGTCAAAAATTACTTTAGTAGCTTTATTTACAAAGCTAGAAAGAGTGAAAATGGGAAAAAAGGTAGCTAAAGAGACAGGTTTTAACAACCCTACTAGCCCTTCTCTATTGAAGTGAGACTCAGTCCCATAGGACTTCCCCAAGTCCAGTGGTATCTTTAGCTACTAACCCATCCAAAAGGAACTCCAAAGAAGATCAAAGGCCAAGTCCCAAGACAAAGTCCTCCAACACCAAAGTCCAAAGGAGAAGATCCAGGAACAGTCCTCTAAGAAGTAGTGCATGAGCAAGGTCCCAAGTTGAAGCCGAAGTCCCTTGGACAGGAAGTTCAGGACTTTTTATAGTCCTTTTTCCATGTCACTTCTTGTCCCTTCCTTCACTATATGGGAACCAATCACAGTCTTTAAATTTGCCTCTGGAGTTGCCACCCACTTTAGCAAGTCACTTGTGAACACTCTTGCTTAGGGTTAAGTAGAGATGCTTAAGTTTTTGGTTGATTAATTTAAAAATTGCTGATCAGTAGACAAAGAAAGTTTGATTCACTCTTCACATAAGGCAGAAGAGTAGGAAGGGCTAGGCAATGGGAGTTAAGTGACTTGTCCAGGGTCACCCAGCTAGGAAGTGTCTGAGACCAGATTTGAACCAGGATCCTCCTGATTCTAACCCTGATGTTCTATCTATGTGCTAAAGTATACCAATATTAAAAGATAATAATGCTTGCTTGAAAGAGTAAAAATTTTAAAGGAAGTTTTAATAAAGTTGGAATCTTCAATCAAAATCTATGGATTCCTGAAAGGCCCAAAAGAGCAAAAGAGGTAAAAATGAAATTTCCCTGAATGTTGAAGTATTAGGATTTAGAGTAATCCATTAAATCCTATGAGAAAGTATACAATAAGGAAAGAAAAGTGCTGCTCCCCAAAGGAAATAGTAAGCTTGTAAAACTCATTACTTTATAGTAATCTAGGTAAAAAAATAGATTTGAGGCTTGGAACTAATGCAGAGGATGCCAGAGTGAGCCAGTAAAAGCAATAAAGGTAGCCTGAGTCACAGCCCATAAACTTTTGGTGTAGTATTGGCAAATCTAGAAGAACTCTTCTTGATAAATGTTTTTGTGCCTTAATCTGAGATGGAACACCAGACTAGGAGTATTCCAGAGGCCTGGACTGTACACTCTTTGAAATATTAGCCATTAGGCTCATAGTATCAGGGCTTTGGGGTATTCCCAGTACTTGC
The DNA here is from genome assembly GCF_027887165.1 of Monodelphis domestica. Taxonomy (NCBI): domain Eukaryota; kingdom Metazoa; phylum Chordata; class Mammalia; order Didelphimorphia; family Didelphidae; genus Monodelphis; species Monodelphis domestica. Next base: position 13,226,666 of record NC_077232.1, on the reverse strand, counting down.
TATGTATTATCTCATTCAATCCTGACAGCAGCCCTATGAGATAGGTGCTGTTATTATCCCCTTTTCATAGATAAAGAAACTGTGGTTCAAAGAGGCCCCCATAGGCCAGTGAGTGAGTGGCAGTGGTGAGATTCAAACCCAGGGCGAATGCTTTCAGGAACCACCCATCTCTATCCTGGTATGTGTTAGAAGAAAAAAAAAAATCCCAGAAGGACAATATAGAGACTTTGAAGGGAAAATCTCATCTGTTCTATTGCAAAGTAGAGACATGCTTCAGTGAATAGAACTTTGGGTGACAGGATGAAAACTAGAGCTAGAAGGACCTCCAAGATTCCCTCAACCAGCTTTTCCTCATTTTACAGTGAGGAAAGGGAAGGCCACGGAGCTGCAGGGACTTGGCTAAGGTCACCCAGAAGTTAGTGTTGGAGGAGGGATTTGAACCCATCTTTCTACTGCATCTGAAGAAATCATGGCGATTGTTCCTGGTTTTGTGGCTATTATCACATAACTGATCTCTATGATGTGGCTCTTACATGACAGATGCTCCATCTTCAAGGGCTTTTGGTCAATTAACTTCTCCAGCTGTACCAGGAGCCCTTATCCTTGTCTCAGTGGGCTACTTTATGAAACCCTGCCCTGACAGAGAGACCAGCGGCTCCATTAGAGCAGGGGACTGCTACCCTCCATTTCATCTCATTCCTCTCCCAGAGTTAGGTTTTTTTAAACCAGAAATCCCAGAAATCCCAGAGGATTTCAAAGGCCAAGCACAATGGTGGTGGTGCATGGAAAGCACCGAGGCTAGGGTGTGTGCTGGGGGCAAAGAAGCCTCTTCCTAGCCAAAGTCTGGTAGCCAAAGTCACCAGAGCATCGTAAGCCTTCTTGGGAACGAAGACCCAACACGTCAAACCATGGGGAATGCCTTCATGTTGTCTCCCATAAAATGCAAAAAAGAAACTCAAGCTTTTCTCACGCCTGACAGTGGTGATCTAGACAGTATGGCACCACCCCACATCGGCTCTCCTTGATAACTGCTTTATTTTGGACGAGACTTCATCTGGAAACACTAAGGGAGCCTTCCTTCTTCTTGATGCCTCGCTTTTCTTTGTTCTTTGTCTTGTTTCATAGGGAGTGTTGTCTCTGATACTCTTCTTCACTATTGCTGAATTGTGCATCACTGTGACGGTCTTAGCCTTTAAGACCAACGTGATATGGAGAGATGCCAAAGAGGTGAGTGAAGGGGGTGCTCCAAATTGTGTGTTTGTGACCATTGTGGGTGATGCCTAATTTTGGTTTTTAAATTTTATTTATATGTTTTATATAACACGTAACATATTTTATTTAATATATAACATGCAATGACATTTATGTAATATCTAATATGTAATACATTTTATATAATACTTATATAATAAAACATGTTATTAGTAGTATTAATAGCTAATATTTGTATAGAGCTTACTATATATATGCCAGGCACTGTGCTAAGTACTTTATAAATATTATTTCATTTGATTCTCAAAACAACTCTAGGAATTGGATATTATTATCCCCTTTTTACAGTTGAGGAAACTGAGGCAAAGAGAGTAGAGAGACTTGCCCAGGGTCACACACCTAGTAATTGTCTGAGGCCAGATTTGAACTCAGGAAGATAAGTCTTTCTGACTCTAGACCCAGAGTTCTATCTGCCATGGCCAATTCCTCCCTTGAATGCTCCACTTCTCATTAATTCTTTCTTCTGTACATATCCTTCCTGAAACACCCTGACAACTTGACAACTTCCTAATAGGGCAGTCAGAGGGTCACAAAGGATCACAGAATTTGAATGCAGGAAGAGAACTCATAGATTATCTAGTCCAATCTGTATCTGAACAAGAATCTCCATAACATTCCTGAAGACCTCCAATAGGGATGACCCCATCCAACCTATCACCTCTTAAGGTAGCCTCCTTCACTTTGGGGGCAGTTCTGAAGATTAGGAAGATTTTCCTGATGCCAAGTCTAAATTTGAGCCTTTGTATCTTCCTCTCACTGCCTCATTGCTCCCATTTCTGAGCCTGGGGAGCCCTAGAGAACCAGCTTGATCCCCTTTTCATAGGATAATTATCCTATCTCCTCCTGATTCTTCTCTCTAGAATAATGTGCTCAGTTCTGCCTACTAGCTTTTAGTAAGGGTGTCTTCGTGTACTGGGAGACATCATACTGAAGAAAAGTTGGATTTGTTCTCATCCTTGGGGCCTGGGGCAAAACTAAGATCTGGTAGAAACTGCAAAAAGACAAATGTTAGAAGATTGAACTACCTTGGCATACGAGATCAGAAGAGTCCTTGGAGTTCCTCTACTCTGGTGACCATAACCTTTTCTTACAGAAGAGGGAATGGTGGCCTAGAGAGGTGTCCAAAGTCACACAAGAGTCAGATTTGAGCATGGATGCTCTGCCATTACATTTAAGGATCTAAGTTCCATTTTCCCAGAGACCTCAGGAAGCTGAGGTAGTCATAAGCATTTATATAGTACTGACCATGTCAGACACTTTGCTAAGTGACTTACAATTTGATCCTTGATGCTCCTGGGTGAGAGGTACTGTTATTATCCCCATTTACAGTTGAGGAAACTGAGGCACTCAGACATTAACTGACTTTCTTGAGGCCTTATTGCTCATAAGTATTTGAATTTGTCTTCCTGAACTCGAGTCCCATGCTCTATCCACTGATCCGCTAAACTGCTTAATGATGATGTTGAAGAATCAGGTACACATTGGATTAGATGCCCCCTAATTCCAACTCCAGGATTCTCCGATATTATTCTGAACCTGAATTAGACAGACATGACCATATACACATCCAACTTTTTCTTACCGATGACCCTGGACCAACTAGCATGAAAGGTCTTTGAGGGAATTAGCTAAGTCTTGTACTTCTGTGTTTCTCAGCACCTGGCTCAGTTCTGGGCACATGGTGATCATTCAACAAATGCCCCTATTCATTCCTTAATGACAGCTAAGGGGTCAGAAATGAGAAAAGTAGTTAAGTAACAGCATCCTGATGAGAGAAAACACAAAGGATGAAGGAAGAATCATCTCCTGGTACAGAGGCGGTAGTTAAGGCCCCAATCAGTGAGGGAACTTGGCCAACATCATACCATTAGCAAGTGAACCACTAGAATTGGCATGTAGGTAGATCCTCCAACCTCACACCCAGCTATCTTTCTGTTAAGGCAACTGACAAGCAAACAGGGAGGATATAAAAATACTTGGCAGTTCCTGGAAAGATGCTCATATAAGGAGCAATAGGAAGGGAGCTGGTACCCACAGAAAGGGATTGTATTGAGTTTAATGGATCCTATTTCTGGTTGTGTTTATAGGTTGTGTTTTTCTTGCCTTCTGAAGGCAAGGAGTATGGAAGTTCTGAAGAGGACAAACAGTTCAAGCTCCAGATTCAGGCAAACCCTGCTGGTCAAAATGAGAAGGAGCTCTCTGTCTCCTTAATTGGGGATTGTACTTTCTAAAGCTAAGAGCTACTACAGGAGGCCCTGGAGCCTTCCTGCCCATTTCTTTTACACTCCCCCTCCTCCCCTTCTTCCCTCATATCACTCTCCTCTTCCCCCTTTCTCTTTTCCTTCCCCCCAAATTAGAGGAAGAAACCAGAGAAAGTCACTCTCTACAAATTAAATTCCCTTGGAGAATTTACAAGTTTCCCTTTCCACAGCAGAAGTTTACTCAGAGAATCCATTCTAAGTCACTCTCCTACAGGTCAAGTTCAACAAGAGAATGCACATGAGTATCCTCTTTCTTTGTTCAGCAAGACCACTGAAAGAATCCAATGAAGTTCTACCATCTTCTTGCCCAAGTTCACCATGAGAATTCTTCTGAAGTCCCACTTTTCTCCAGCCCAAATTCAAAGAGAGAAGCCTTAGCAAGTCTAGCTTTCTTCAAGGTCAAGAAGAGAATCCTTAGATCATTGGGGGGGTTTTCTCCCAACTCAGAGTCATTGATAGTATCTGCTAAAATTCCCCTTCCCCCTTTCCTCTGGACCACATTCATGGACAGAACACACTCACGTTCCACTAGCATTGTACTCTAAAGATACCAAGCCATGTAACAGAGAAAAACATATTTTAACCATTTCAGTTTGGTGTCATTCACTGTAATATCCAGTTTCAGTAACCAGGCAAATCCTAAATCAAAAGCTACTGTACATGGAGACTCGCCTCCTAAAGGAACTGGGTTTCTTGTTATTGGCCTGGTCTCCAATGAATAGAAATAGAAAATCTGGGCATTTCTTAACATATACCTACGTGCTATCAAAGTGATGATAGTTGGCGGGATTGGGCCCTTTCTAAGATAAAAGATCAACCTAGGCAATGGCAAAAAGATGGTAGTCTTACTTAGAGAATGCTTAGACTTGACTCCAATGAGGAATGCCCTAGGAGAATGAAGAGGAGGGTTCTGGAATTCCAATTGGTTTTTATAAGCCATCAGTGCTTTGTTTCCTGTTTTCAAATCCCCAAGCACTAGAAATGGGCCTTCATAAAAAAAAAAAGTCAGTATGAAAGAACCTAAGGAATGGCCGGAGGTGTTCAAGGAATTGGCCCTTCAGAAAGGAGAACCTTCTATGAATAATACACCAAGAGGAAAATGCTCCTCTGCATTGGGAGGAATTTCTTACTCTGAGTGCTTCTACCAATTCTGCGGACTCCCTGGTTTCCCAACACATCTGGAATGAGGCCCCGGTTTTTGACAATTACTTTTGGCAAATCCATCTTTTGTCTCACTTGAGCTCCTTCCCTTCTCCCTTTGCAATTCCAAGTGGCAAGAGAACATCAATTTCATGAAAGGAGAATTTATTGAGTCCTTTTTATATGTCAGACACTAGGGAACAATAGCTAAAATCAATCCATGCCCTTAAAGAACCTCCAAACTACTCAGGCGAGGAAAGGGAACTCTACCATCCCCCACATACACAAAGAAGTAACAGAGAAAAAGGAACTTTGGAAGATTGTTGGGGAGGATGTTAAGGAAATAATTTTTGTAGGCTGTGATAGCACAAACTCTGAAAGGTGCTCAGAATTCTAAGGGATGAGAGTGAAGGGGACAGTATGTATGCATTACAGGCATTGGGGCCAGACTTAGAAAGGCACAGAGGTTGAGGACTGGCACAGTGCTCCTTCCTCAGGATCAAGAGAGGGAGGAAATAAGGTCAAAATTCTGCATGACCCACCAGCTTCCTAACCAAACCACTTCACCTTCAAATCCCAGTTGTGTCATCTTAACTGTTTTAAGCCACTAGATGTAAAAGTTTTCTCAATCACTCTTCAAAATCCATGTATTTGTGAGGCAGCAGCTAGGTGGCTCACTGGATGGCATCAGGACCCAGGTTCAAATCTGACTTCAGATACTTCCTTCTGTGTGACCCTGGGCAAGTCATTTAACCCCAATTTCCTAGCTTTTCCTGTTGTTCTACTTTAAAATTGATAAGACACAAGGTAAAGGTTTAAAAAAAAACTATATTCATTCATCTTCCATGTTCTTAGGGAATTACCAAAGCTCACTCTGCAGGTTATGCCTTTGGTTCCATTACTTCCGATATGCTCCAGGACCTCCCACTAGTATCTCACTCCACTTTTTCCCTTGACTGAATGTGCAGTATCTCAGAACATGCTCTGTTCAATTCAAGCATCAAGTACTTGTTATTTTCAAGCCATTGACCTCCATGCTGGGGCTACACAGATACCAGTGATATGGCTGGCCCCTGCCCTCAAGGAACTTCTGTTCTATTAAGAACATACCAAGCCTATCATAAAGGTTCACAACTGGGACTAAATGGAGCTTCACCCAAAACCTGAAAATATAGCTAATGCTATGGTCTTTTCTTTGGCCTGTTTAAGGAAATGCCTGAAGGTCCCATGGCTCAACCAGAGACACCCAAGTGGGAAGGAGGCAGAAACAAAGGAAGTCATTATTGAAAACTATAAGACTAGGAAGGGGCAGGAACAGCCATATTCAGGGATAGTAGACCTTGACAGGAAGAGGGAGGCCGGGATAGTCTAGCCCTCCTGGATCCACACTCTGGGCCATGGCAACACAAGATGTATATTATAGGGTAGGGAACTTGAAGCTTTTAGTGTGGAAAATTCAGTTAATAGACATCACAGACTTGAGAAGATTCCAGAAGAGGAAAAGAACAGGAGGATGAAGGTACACCAGGCAGAATGAAGAGGTATGGATGGGAATACATGGCCCATCAAAGAGAAGAAAACTAGAAAGTCAAAGGTTTGGGCAGAATTGATCATAAACAAATGACAACTACAAGATAGTCTGAGGGGTGAGGAAAATCCCAAAAGAAAGCCTAAGATTCTAAGAGGTTAGGGTGAAGAGACAGAACTTTCGGGGACTGTGAGGTGAGAGCCTATTGGAAGGGACAGGATGATGGGTGTATAATTGAAAATCTATACCCTAAAAAACAACTACATTTCCCAGGAACCCAATGACTTCCAGTCATTACATACTTCCTATACATAGGGGATATTAGGCAGGGATGTGAAAGGTCCTACCTCTTTATTTCTGGTCCCAAGCTTGGTGGTGGTAAGGTGGGTGTTTGAACTGGCTGATCATCCATGAGCATGAGGTCTTTATTTTGTATCTTTATTCCTTGATTTCTAATGATCACTAATAAATCTCTTAAAATATATTTTTATTATTGAGATTTAATTTTAACTTTTTACATTGAAATGGTAAGACCAGTTTAGCTGGGACAGAGAAAATAAAGTGTGAAATTGGTCTGGGAGTAGAAGCCGGGACAGGCAGTGAAGGGAGAAATCCTACTTAGCAATACTATAGGAGGAGGAAGAAATGGATGGTGAGAGGGGCTAAGTGACCTGCACAAGGTTATTGAGCTCTTAGGATAAAAAGGAAGGATCCAGACTTGGGTCTGCTTGATATGAAACCCAATATGCTATCTTTCCATAATGCCATATCATTCATTCTTGAGTCTCCTTAATTTTAGATATGAAGAAATAGGCATCACATAGGTAGACAGTCTGTATGGGGTGGGGAGCAGGGAAGATGTTTTCCAGCCCCCTAGTACCTCATTGTCAGCAGTACAGAGGAGGTATGGATGGCCAAGGGCTGGATTTACAATTTCACCAGTATAAGGGAATTGCCAGCTACCAGTGCAGATCAGCTCCTCATGAGCAATTCAATTTGGGCCTTAAGAGAGTCACTAGAGCTCTGGGGAATGTTGTGCTTTTTCCAGGGTCAGAAAGACAGAGGTAGGCCTTGACTATATTCTTGACTCTGGAGCAAGCTCTCTAATTATTATACCAGAGGTATCTTTGGATGTTTGCTTCTTCATCTGGGTAAAGTTACAAGAGCAATTAGCTATTCCTATATCAAAATCTTACTAAACTATGATCAATTGATAATTATTCATCAAGATTCTAAGATGTATCAGAATCTGCCTGAGCACCAAGGGTAAAAAGAATTGAAATAGTCACTAAACTCAAGGAACTAACATTCTAGTTATCCTGGGTAGGAAGGCCAAGATTTGAACTCACACTTCTCACTTCCTATACCCATGATGGTGAATCTATGGCATGCATGCCAAAGATGGCATGGAGAGACCTCTCTTTTGGCACATGTAGGCACTTGGCTTGGTCAGCTGGGAGCCTGGCCCTGTGCTCAAATGCAGGGATGGGTGGGGCACTGCATGTAGCCTGGGGTGTGGCACACAGTTTGGGGGAAAGGCATGGCACGGGGTCCCTTAAAAGTACCAAATAATTTGCCATCACTATATAGATTTAGGGCTGTATGCTTGGTCTCTTCTGCTGGGAAATAAAAGGTTCTTAGAAGGTTTCTCTATGACCATTATCACTAGGGTCGAGGGGTTCCTGGAAGCAGGGGATGCCAGGTGGATACACAAACTTCCTCTCCAGGGACTCTATTTCAATTTTGGTATGTTGGTCCTCTTCAAGATTTCCCAGCCCTGGTTTTCAGAACTCTCTCTAGTTCTACAGTCTGTGGCAGATCTCTCCCTTTCATCAGCTCCAAACCAGCATTATGGATCAGATCTATTAAACCATCCCTAGATCCTAAAGGGGGTATTAATGGGCCAGTAAGGAAAAAGTCCAAAGATACTCTTCATAAAAATAACCAGTTGTTCTCTAATGGCAAATACAGTGTTAATGGGATTCTTCATACTTTCCAAAGGTCTTCCAAAACAAAAAAAAGGTGGCCTCAGATACTGCCTAGCTGCATGAACGGAAGAGAAGGGCAGGGCAGGGCAGGGAGGACAGGACAGGACAGGACAGGACAGGACAGGACAGGAAAGGAAAGGAAAGGAAAGGAAAGGAAAGGAAAGGAAAGGAAAGGAAAGGAAAGGAAAGGAAAGGAAAGGAAAGGAAAGGAAAGGAAAGGAAAGGAAAGGAAAGGAAAGGAAAGGAAAGGAAAGGAAAGGAAAGGAAAGGAAAGGAAAGGAAAGGAAAAAGAAAGGGGGGAGGAAGAAAGGAAAAACAAAGGAAGGGATGGAGGATAAAAGGGAGAGAAGGAGGGAAGGAAGGTCTCACCATTGAATCTCAGCAAACCTTCCTAACCTCAGCAAACCCATTTAAAAATTACCACAAAATGAATACAGGAGTGAAAGCCAGGCCTAGAGATGGGAAGTCCTAGGTTCAAATCCATTCTTAGACACTTCCCAGCTGTGTGACCCTGGGCAAGTCACTTGACCCCCATTGCTTAGCCCTTACCACTCTTCTGCCTTGGAACCAATACACAATATTGATTCCAAGATGGAAGGTGAGGGTTAAAAAAAAAAGATAAAAGCAAGAAATGAAGAGCAAGTTAAGAGCAAGCAACACCCCCACCCCAAATCTGCTTTCCCAGGTTTGGAGCCTGAGCCCAATCCAGCATTCAGACCCTGAGACCTTGCCTGAGCAAACAGAGGACCAAACAACCCACACCCCTTGAGGTTTCAAACCTGTGGTAAAGTCCAAAATCCCAACCCAGGGCAGTCTATGCTTAAGTGGGCTGATCTGTATGGGCTCAGAAGAAGCCAGGAGTCCCAGTCTAAGCATGGGGTGAGAGCATAGACCCCAGTTTGGGGTAGCTGGTTGACCTAAGGGGGTAACTGTATCTTTTTCCCAGGAACTCAGGGCAGAGCTCCAGGACAGGGCAATCAAGTGTATGCCTGATTGGAACAATTACAAGGTAATATCAAAAACTTGAGCCTAAGCCTGGAGCTAGAATTTGAGCAGCCCCTGATCTGATCAAGTTCAAAGTGAGATCAAAAGCTTAAACACAAACCTGAGGTAAGTCTTTAAGCAATCAGCATCTCAATTGTTAATTGAATCCCCAGTGGGAGGCGGCTTTCAGAACTCTGAGCCCTCGGACTATCATACTATCTTGGAAGAACTGAAACTGGCAGAAACCCCAAAAATAAGCTAAGAGCAGCATCTCGGAGGGACTGAAGTTTAAGAGGGCAATCTAACATCACAGAAAACAGAGCCTACCTACAAAAAGGTAGAAAAAATGAGCAAAATAAAAAAAAATTTTTAAAGCACACCTAACTCTAAAGACTTTTTATGGAAACAAAGAGCAAGGTACAGAGACACAGAAGGGGAAAGTGAAAGCAAAGCAAACACACACAAAGTCCAAAAGAAAAATATGGATTGGACATAGATTCTGGAAGAGCTCAAAAAAGACTTCAAAGACCAATTAAGAAAGGCAGAGGAAAAGTGGGGAAGAGAAATAAATCAATGCAAGAAGAAAAGGGCCAATTGAAAAAGAAGAACCAAAAACTGACAGTGGAAAATCAGGCCTTAAAAATTGGAATTGAGCAACTAGAAATTAATGATTTCACGAGAAATCAAGAAACAATAAAGCAGAATCATAAGAATGAAAAAATAAGATGAAAGAATGAAATATCTTATTGAAAAAACTAAAGTGAAATGACCTAGAAAATAGATCTAGAAAAGACAATCTGAGAATTATTGGACTAGCTGAATGCTATGAAGAAGAAAAAACCTTGGGTATGATAATATCAGAAAATATAAAAAAAAAAATTTCCCAGATAACCTCAAACAAGAAAATAAAAGAATTCACAGATTACCTCCAGAAAGAAATCCTCAAATGACAACTCCCAGGAATATAATACCTAAATTCAAGAGCCCCAACACCAAGAAGAAAATACTACAAGCAGCCAGAAAGAAATCATTGAAACCATAGAGCTACAATAAGATTCACACAGGACCTAGGGGCTTCTACATTAAAGAATGAGAAAGCATGGAATGGGATATTCAGGAAGGTGAAAGATCCGGGTTTTCAATCCAGAGTCACCCATGCAGGAAAAATGAGTATATTCTTTCAGGGGGAAAAAATGGACATTCAATAAGACAGAAAATTTCTAAGCACTCCTGAGGAATAAGCCAGACCTAAACAAAAACAAAAAAAAATCTGAAGTCCAAACATGAGACCCCAAAGTAGCCTTAAAATATAAATAAGAAAGAGAAAAATTTGAGAGACTCATTAAGGTCAAAATGTTTGTATTTCTACATGGAAAGATATCTGTAATTCTCAAGAATTACTCTTAGTAGCAGAAAAGATAGAAGGACTATACTTAGAGGGTGAAGAAGTAAGCAATTATGATATATATGTAAATGTGATGATATGAAATGACATGTATAAGATATGATATAATATGTAAAAAATCAAGGGGTGAAAGAGAGGGTAGCACTGAGGGAAAAGGGAAGGAAGAGATAGAATGGGGTAAATTATATAAAGAGGCATGAAAAATCATTATAGAGAGGGAAGGATAAGGATGGTGATGGGCAATGCTGTGAAGAGTGAATCAAACTTTGTCTATCGATAGCAAGTTTTAAATTAACCAATCAAAAACTTAAGTACCCCTACCTTAACACTAAGTAAGAGAATTAGCAAGTCACTTGCTAAAGTGGTTAACAACTCCAGAGGCCACTGCCCCACCCCAGGGAAGTGCTAGGCAAATTGAAAGATTATGATTGATTCCTATAAAGTGGGGAAGGGACAGGAAGTGGTGTGGAAAAAGGACTATAAAAAATCCTGAACTTGGTGAGAGAGAACAGAATGAAAAGGAATAGAGCAGGATCTAAAGGGGATAATATGATGGAGGGCAATACACAATGAACTCTCCCACAAAATGGAAGCAGATAGCAGAGCGGATTAAAAAAAAACAGAATTCTACTATATGTTATTTACAAGAAACACATTTGAGGCAGGGTGAAACAGAGATTAAAGGTAAACGGCAGAAGCAGAATTTATTATGCAACATCTAAAAAAAGCAGGAGTAACAATCATAATATTAGACAAAGATAAAGTAAAAATCAATCGAATTAAAAGAGATAAGGAAGGAAATTACTTCTTGCTAAAAGGTACTAAAAACAATGAAGTAATATCACTACTAAATATTTCTGAAAAAAATGGCAGAGCATCCAGATTTCTAAAGGAGAAACTAAAGGAGTTAAAAGAGGAGATAGATAGTCAAACAATATTAGTGGGGGACCTCAACCTTCCCCTATCAGAGTTAGATAAATCAAACCAAAAATAAATAAGAAAGAAGTAAGGGAAGTTAATGAAATGTTAGAAAAATAAGAGTTAATCAATATCTGGAGAAAACTGAACAGGGACAAAAAGGAATATACCTTCTTTTCAGAAGTACTTGGTATATATACAAAGACTGACCATGTACTAGGGCATAAAAACATTGCAAAAAATGCAGAAAAATAGAAATAATAAATGCAAATATTTCAGATCATAATGATATAAAAATTATAATTAGTAAGGGATCATGGAGAGTCAAATTTTAAAATAATTGGAAACTAAATAATCTAGTTCTTCAAAACTGGTGAGTCAAAACCCAAATCATAGAAACAAGTTCTGATTTCATTGAAGAGAATGACAATGAGGAGACAACATATCAAAATTTATGGGTCACAGTCAAAGTAGTATTCAGGGAAAAATTCATCTCTGAGTGCCTTTATCAAAAAAATAGAGAGGGAGAACAATGAATTTGACTTGCAACTAAAAATATTAGAAAAAGAACAAATTAAAAACCCCCAGATAAAAACTAAATTGGAAATACTAAAAATTAAAGGAGAAATTAATAAAATTGAAAGTATAAGAATTATTGAACTTATAAATAAGATTAGGGGATAGTACTTAAAAAAACAAATAAAATAGATAAAGTACTGGTAAATCTAATTTAAGAAAAGAAAAGAATCAAATTAACAGTATCAAAAATAAAAAAAGGGCAATCTTACCTCTAATGAAGAGGAAATTAAGACAATTATTAAGAATTACTTTGTCCAATTATATGGCAATAGAATGATCTAGGTGAAATGGGTGAATATTTGCAAAAATATAAAATGCCTAGATTAACAGAAGAGGAAATAGAATACTTAAATCTGAGATAGAATACTATCTCAGAAAAAGAAATTGATCAAGCCATCAAGGAACTCTATAAGAAGAAATCCCTAGGGCCAGATGGATTCACAAGTGAATTCTATCACACATTCAATGAACAACTAATTCCAATACTAAACAAACTATTTGACAAAATAAGCAAAGAAGGAATCTTATCAAATTCTTTTCATGACACAAATATGGTACTGATTCCCAAACCAAGAAGACCAAAATCAGAGAAAGACAACTACAGACCAATCTCCTTAATGGACATAGATGCAAAAATCAAAGCAGCAAGTTATCACAAGGATTATTCACTCTGACCAGGTGGGATTTATACCAAGAATGCAAAGATGGTTTAACATTAGGAAAACCATCCACATAATTGACCATATCAATAACCAAACTAAAACGATTATCTCAATAGATGAATAAAAAGCCTTCAACAAAATACAACACCCATTCCTATTAAAAACACTAGAAAGTATAGGAATAGATGGGCCTTTTAACAAGATAATAAACAGTATTTATCTAAAACTATTAGCAAGTATCATCTGTAATAGGGATAAATTAAAGGAGTGAAGCAAAGATGTACATTATCACCACTATCGTTTAATATTGAATTAGAAATGCTGGTGGCAGCAATTTAGAGAAGAAAAAGAAATTGAGAGGATTAAAATAGGCAATGAGGAAATGAAACTATCACTCTATACAGATGATATGGTGGTATACTTAGACAATCCTAGAAAATCAACTAAAAGGTCAGTAGAAATGATTGATAACTTTAGCAAAGTTGTGTCAACATGGAATTTATTCCAAATTCCAAACTTGTGGCCTAGTGGGATCGGATGAACCCTGTCAACATGGAATCTAGGAATCCCAAACTTGTTACCTAGTAAGATCTGATGAACCCCAATTGTCAGGACTAGCTTGTAGATTGGAGACCCCAAAGCTTATCCTTGTCCCCATTTCCCATGGGAATCTACCCTGAAGGGAATACCAAGCTGGCAGTTTCAGACTTGAGTGGGAGACCCTCAGGGGAATGACTATCCTAGTTGGATGAGATAAAGCATATGCTAAGGATCCTTTAGTATCTATTGTTAGTAGCCCCTTCTCTTATACCCTAAACTCTAGCTATGATTCCTTTCCCAAGCTTGATTATATCCAATTAGTATAGTTTCCACTTTCTTTGTAGCTATAGTGATGTCAATCATCTTTCCTTATCCCTGGACTCCCCAAATGGTATATAGGTTCCCCAAATTCTTTTGTTCCTCAGAGTCCATCCTGAGTCGGTAGCACTCCCAGGGGTCAGTGACCAGGGCGGCCAGAGTTCAATCTGGACTCTGTGCAGTCGCTGGGAGCAAGCAGCTCTGTTGTTGTGGCCTATTAGCACTGAACCCCTTTAGCCCTTTATTAAAGAGTGATTTTGACTTTTTAATAGTTCTGTTTTTTCTAGTTGACAACCCCAAGTTTTAGGACTAGCTTATAGGTTGGAGACCCCAAAGTTTTTATTTTTTCCCTGTTCCCATGGGAATCTACCCTGAAGGGAATCCCAAGCTAGCAGTTTCAGACTGAGTGAGAGACCCTCAGGGGAATGACAGTCCTAGTTGGGTGACACTAAGCATATGCTAAGGATCCTTTAGCATCCATGGTAAGTAGTCTCTTCTCATACACTCTAGCCTCTAACCAGGATTCCTTTCCCAAGCTTGATTGTATCCTGTCAGTGTAGTTGGAACACTCCCACTTTATTTGTAGCTATAGTGATGTCAATCATCTTTCCCTGCCCCTGGATTTCCCAAAGGGTATTTAGGTTCCCCAAATTCTTTTGTTCCTCAGAGTCATCATCTAGCGTTGTTGCACTCCCTAGGGATAACATCCCCAGAGTCCAGGGTTTATACCCTGAAAACGTTGTGGCGCCAAACTCTGAGTAAAGGGCCAAATTGGACTTATCCCTCTCCTGATTAAAGACTTGGTTTTTCTGACTATTTAATAGTTCTGTTTTATTTCCAAGTTAACAGTTGCAAGGTACAAAATAAATATCCATAAATCATCAGCATTTTTATATATTTCCAACAAAACTCAGCAGCAAGAGTTAGAAGAGAAACCCCATTTAAAATCACTCTAGACAATATAAAATATTTGGGAATCTATCTGCCAAGATAAACTCAGGAATTATATGAATACAACTACAAAACATTTTTCACACAAATAAAACTAGATCTAAACAATTGGAAAATTATGAATTGCTCATGGGTAGGAAGAGCTAATATAATCAAATGATGATCCTACCTAAACTAATTTACTTTATTCAGTGCCATGCCCATCGAACTACCAAAAAACATTTTTATAGAATTAGAAAAAAATTATTACAAAGTTCATCTGGAAGAACAAAAAATCAAGAATATCAAGGAAAATAATGAAAAAATGTGAAGGATGGTGGCCTAGTAGTACCAGATCTTAAAAAGCAGTGATCATCAAAACAATACGGTACTGGCTAAGAGATAGAAGGGAGGATCAGTGGAATAGACCAGGGGTAGATGATCATAGCAAGCTGGTGTCTGATAAACTCAAAGATCTAGCTTTTGGCATAAGAACTCAGTATTTGATAAAACCTGCTGGGAAAATTGGAAAACAATATGGGAGAAATTAGGTTTAGATCAACATCTCACATCCTGTACCAAGATAAATTCAAAATGGATAAATGACAAATATAAAGAGGGAAGTTATAAATAAATTAGGTGAACATAGAATAGCCTACTTGTCAAATCTATGGGGAAGGAAAGAATTTAAGACCAAGCAAGAGATAGAGAACATTACAAAATGTAAAATGAATAATTTCTATTATAGTAAATTTAAAAGGTTTTATGCAAACAAAACCAACACAACCAAAATTAGAAAGAAACCAACAAATTGGGGGGGGGGGGGAATTTATAGCAAAAATCTCCAACAAAGTTCTAATTTTTCAAATTTATAAGGAACTAAGTCAAATGTAAAAGAAATCAGGCCATTCCCCAATTTACAAGTGGTCAAGGGACATGAATAGGCAGTTTTCAAATGAAGAAATAAAAACTATCAATAATCTCATGAAAGTGTTCCAAATCTCTCCATTAGAGAAATGCAAATCAAAACAACTCTGAGGTATCACCTTACACCTTGCAGATTGACCATTATGACAGTAAAGGAAAATAATAAATGTTGGAGGGGATGTGGCAAAATTGGGACACTAATGCATTGCTTATAGAGTTGTGGATTGATTCAACCATTCTGGAAGGCAATCTGAAATTATACCCAAAGGACTTTAAAAGGCTGCCTGCCCTTTGACCCAGCCATACCACTGCTGGGTTTGTACCCCAAAGAGATAATAAGGAAAATTATTTGTACAAAAATATTTATAGCTGCAAAAAACTGAAAAATGAGGGGCTGCTCATCAATTAGGGAATAGCTGAATAAATTGTGGTATATGATGGTGATGGAATATTGTACTATAAGAAACAATAAACTGCTTGATTTCCAAATGAGCTGGAAAGACCTCCCCGAACTAATGCAGCGGGAAATGCAGAGAATCAAGTGAATATTGTACACAGAGACTAAAACACTGTGGGACAATCATATGCTCAACTATGCTACTGATAGCAATTCCATGATCTAGGACAATCCCAAGGGACTCATGAGAAAGAAAGCTATCCGCATAGAGGGAAAGAACTGTGGGAATAGAAAGGTAGAATGAAAAAATCTGATTTTTTACTTGTTTATATGGGTATTGGAGGTGGGATTTTAGTTTTTAAAAGATTATTACAAAAACGATTAATGTGGAAATAGATATTGAGTGATAATACATGTATAACTAAAATTGCTTATCAGCTTTGGGAAAGGGGAGGGAAAAGAGGGAGAAAAAGTACAGGAATCATAAAACCACGAAAAAAAATTAAAATTAAAATAAACAAACAAATGCTCCCCCAAAAAAGGAAAGAAAAGATTGACATCCTCAGAAGGTTCTCCACCTTTCCTAAACAAGTCAACCAACCAATCAATTAATCAATTAACAAGCATTTATGAAGTGCCTCCACAGTTCCAAGCACTGTGCTAGGTACTAAAAAGATATGTGAAAATGAAATACATACAATGAACGCAATAACCCCTGCTCCTGAGGAGGATATATCCAAATGGTGAGGCCAAGGAGGTTCGCAAGGAGAAAAAAAAAGGGGGGGGCAAAATGGAGGAAGCACCAGGTTTGGAGTCAAGAGATTCATTTTACCTAGATCCAATCTGGTCTCAGACACTAGCTGTGAGCTAGGCAAGTCACTCCACCCTGTTTGACTCAATTTCCTTATCCATAAAATGAGCTGGAGAAGGAAAAGGCAAACCACTGGCAAGAGTTTTGCCAAGAAAACCCCAAACCGGCATCACAAGGCATCAGACACAAATGACACAACTAAACAACAAAGGCTGGCACAGATCTTTTCAGGTTGCTCCATGTGACAGCATATAAGTACATATAGATGTATGTTTATACATAAAATCCACATGGATACAAAGCCAAGGGGAACAGCAGTGGTTGGAAGCAGAAGGAAAGGTTTTTATTTATCTGTCTATTCATTCATCCATCTATCCATCTATATCTCTCTATCTCTATCTCTTTCTCCCTCCGTCAGTCCGTCCATCCATCTCTATCATCTCTCCATCCATCCATCCGTCTGTCCGTTCCTCCATTTATTTAGGTTTCGGATTGAGACTAGCCAAAGGTCGGTGTCCCCTGCCCAGCTGCCAGCTCTCGTACTCTGGAATGTCAGCAGTGGGTCAGGGTCGGGCCGGGCCGGTCCATTACAGGGAACGCTGCGTCCAGAGCAATAAAACGGCGTTCCATTCATCCAGCTTTTTCCTCGGTTTGCCTTCTCCCCCTCTTCCCGAGCAGCCCCACAGCCTCTGGGCACGGTCGTCTTGGCGTCCCAGGTTCCAGCGGCCTCGCCAGGAGTTCCTGGAACCTGTCCCGGTGTGGGGATCAGTGCCAGTGCCGGTGCCAGTGCTGGTGCTGGCGCTCCCGATGGTGCTGCCTGTAGTCACCTCCCGACCTCCTAGTGTGGGCCGCACACTGAACCACAGACTCCTCCATCTCGCGACCAGAAGCCCCTGCAACCCTCCAAGCTTCAAGAGTGGCAGTAGGCGGGGCCCCGTGGCCCGGGCGTAACGTGGCGCCGACGACGTCTCCTGTCTCCTCGGCTGCGGCTCCGCCCACGTCCCCGGCCGCACGCTCTTGCGTGGTGTGTGAGCCGCAGCCTCAGGGCTCCCGGAAGGTCCCCGCCTCCGTGTCCGGTGTCTGACCTGAGAGGCGAAGCCTCCGCTCTGCTTTAGAGGAATGGGGAGAAAAACCGCGGGAGAGGAGAGACGCCTGACGGAGCCAGCTCGAGGAGGTGAGCCAGCAGGACGGCCGGGCCCATGGCTCGCGCCCTTTGGATTCGGTTCTAAAATGCTTCTGAGCGCCTGACGGGGGAATTTTCCGCGGGAATATCTGCCCGGTAGAAAGCCTCCATCCCAGAAATCGAGGCATTGAGTTACAGTTTTGTTGGTTGTTTAGACTTAATGATAATTAATAATAATAAAAGTAATGAATAAGTAATGCAGATTTCACTTTAAAGTGTATGGGCAAACAATCCCCCCCCTCCCCCCCAAGAAGTCAAACATTTACTTGCACCACTTTGTTACTTGCACCACTTTGTAGCATCCTATAAGTATTGCTGGAGGGCAGGGGGCAGGGAAAAGCTGAAAGAATGAAAACAGGGGGAAGTGGATTGAGAGCCAGGCCTAGAGACAGGAGGTCCTAGGTTCAAATTTGACCTCAGACACTTTCCAGCTGTGTGACCCTGGGCAAGTCACTTGACCCCCATTGCCTAGCCCTTCCCACTCTTCTGCCTTGGAGTCAATACACAGTATTGACTCCAAGTTGGAAGGTGAGGGTTTAAAAAAAAAAAAGAATGAAAACATCTCCTGAATGGAAGCCTAGTTGCTGCAGGTTCTAAACTACCCTCCTCCTCCTCATTGTTATTCTTATTAAGGCTTTTATGTAGAGAGAAGCTTGTCAATCACTCCGAGAACCCTAAAGTCCTTCCAGATCAAATTTTCCCCCCATCTTACACTTATGAAATTCATTTTTTGAAATCTAAGTACAAGATGTTACTATTGTCCCTACTGGATTTCATTGGACTGGATTCGGCCCAGTGTTCAGGCTTGTCAAGGTCCCAAGGGACATTACGATTTCTCCCAGCTTTGTGTCATCTGCAGATCTGATGAGTGCAAAACACATACCTATGTCTTTATCTGAGTCACTGACAGAAAAATAAAATGATTCAGGACCAAGCATGGATCTCTAGGAACTCCTCTGGAAGACCTCCTGTCACCTGGATAATGAAGATGAAGACTGAAAAAAGATCATTAGATTTTCAGAGAGCAGTTTCAGATGAGCTCAAAAGCCAGACTGCAGAGTTAAAAAGAAAATGAGAGGCAAGGGAAGAGGCACTTCATGTAAATGGTCTTCTCAAGTAGGTTAGAGAGGAAAGTTTATTCTGTATGGACAGAAATTGTACTGACTACTTTATAGATGTAAAAGTCATTCGGAGAAACTTGTGTTGTTGAAAAGAACTTATTCTAGAATTTGAATTTGGGAATCCTTCAAATCACATTTATTTTAATAGCAGCAAGAAATTATATTACACACACAAGAAGTTTTTTTAAAGTGGTTAATCTGTGCATGGGATTAATGAGATAAGTGCTAAGAATTTATGTTTTACAAAAGAGGAAATTTTTAAACGATGTTGTTTTAATCAAGGTTATATGTATTGTTTTTAAATGTGCAAAATGCAAAATGCATAGGAAGGAATTTGTAATCTAGAAATGAACATGTATGTATTCAGATACCAAATGCTGGAAATGAGTAATGCTGAGTGAATGCTAAATATGTCTGCATTATATTATGAAGAGGATTAAGTTTTCCACCTAAATAGGTTAAGGGTATATGACATACAACCTGTATGCCCTGAACAAGATAAATTCAACCAGCCCTGTAATCGAGAGGGCTTTTCATGAGGATTAAATACAGTCAAGCTTCAGGTATATCAGAGAGGTCAGGCTGGAACGCCAGGTAACATGTAGCCAGGGAAAGGTGATTAAGTACATGTGAAAGGAAATAACTTCATATCTTATAACCTAGCTAGAGAAGTTAATAATTGGATTTGGGGGTATCTGGATTCATTTTATGAAGTGCTCCATTTCAATGAGAGTAATGAATAGAGATACTAGTTGATATTAAGATACAACAAATTATAAATTGGAATTTAATCAAGTATGTAGCAATATTGTGAGCTACAAGAAAACTAAACAGGAGGATCTAAATGCTTTGTACTTCAGTTTGGTTACACACTGAAAGATTGCTAGAGAACTTAATCACAGTTATTTGGAAGTTGGGAAGTTCAAACTAAAAATTTACTGAGAGTAAATTATTATGAAAGAGGTTTGATAAATTCAAACTTTTAAATTGAAGTACGCTCACTTGTTAAAGAAGGATGGGATAAGGCTGTTAAGGAATAAATCTAAATTGAGCCAAGGAGCCTTCGGATAACTTGCTCAGAAACTATTAACCCCTTCCTTGCACACAGGAAGGAGAAGGAAGTGCTTATAATTATTCTACACTGATACTTATGATCTGACTTAGGGGCCTCAAAGAGTTAACAACCGCTGTGTGATAGAACTTAAAGATGAGTGTATCTTAATTGTAGAAACGGAGGGTTTAAGGTGCTCAAGCAAGCAAATATTGCCAGCCCTGGCTGACCAAAAAAAGATTGTTTGCAGTTGTGGAATCTCACTACAAACATTCCAGGTCCAGAATGATAAAATGAGTTAAGTGATATGTAATTGATAAAGTGACCTCATACGAGTTCTGGGGATTGTTGGTTGATATTTTGGTTACATTGTTCATCTGTATCAGGATATATGTGGCAAACAATAACCAAAGAATAGGTAGGGTGTTAAAAATGACATCTATGTGAAATGCTTGCTCAGAAATTTATGATTATTATGTGAATGGCTGCTAAAATGTGTTTAAATATTATTTGGATGTAAACAAAACCTTATTGTAAACCTGACTCTACCATATATTTTGTTACCTCAGTCTACCAATTTGTGCTCTGAACTGAAATTTATGGTTGAGCTCTATGCTAAAGACTGTTCAATGATGTCATCTTTTAAATCAGAATTCTTTTGGGTTACCGATTAGCAGTTGAAGTGATACCAGGGGGCTGGTTGTTTGGCTTATGATGGTAAAAGCATGATAGAGAAAGTGGGGAGGTATGATGGGTTTGAATTTGGTAGGAGGGGACTTTGATTTAAGGTCCATAAAGCTTTCGTATGTGGGTTTGTAAAGGAAGGATGGACGGTGTGTTCTGCTTTTAAGCAGAGGGTTTTGAAGACAGAAAGGGAGAGAGAAGGTGAAAGGGAAAAGATGAATGTTCTGCTCTCACAATTGGCTCTTTAACTTAGGGAGAATATATAACGTAATGTATGTGGGAAAATCACCCATGATTCTTTCATTTCTCTGGACAGTTACCCTGAAGTGATTCCTGCATGACCTTGTCTCAGTCTGTCAGATGGCCTAGGTCCAGGAGAGGATACAGCCCTGGTTTATAGGGAACCACTTAATTCAGCACTCATGTGACTACACCTGATGTGTAAATACATGGAAATAATTGAGTGATCAGCCTTGTAGGGATATTAAAGGCTTGTTTGGGGGTGTGGAGAGTTGTTCCTGGATTGCTGATAAGCAAATTTCTCTCAGCTGAAATGGGGGAAAACTTGTCTTTTAAGGAAAAAGAAGGCTTCTGGGACCCAGTGGCAAGGGCTCTAAGGAGAGAAAAAGTCCTACGATGGCTATAGAGAAGGCAGCCCAAGGCTCACTTTGGACTGAATTTTCCTGACCATCCTCGAGTGGAACAACAGTGGCAAGTGACAGCCTTGCTTGGGGTGTCTTTTGTGACTTGGAGATATTTCCCTTTCAGGGCCTTCTTCCTTCGTGACAATTCCCATGATCAGCACATAATGCAAATGGTGATATTAAAGTTTCCATTTCCTCAAACAACCCTAATCATTGGGAATTCTCAAATTGTTAGGAACATGCTTTGAGAAATAGGTGGAGTGTATTCCTAGATGGCATGTATTTGTAGCCTTAATTTACCACAGTTGAGGTTTGGTTCTTGAGCTTAGGAAGAGCTCACAGCCTTCTTGGTTTCCCCCAGCCTCTGGGGTAAGGAAATACATCTGTAAGATATTGTTACTCCAGTGTTTATAGATGTGATAGTTAATGTGTACTTTGCAATGGGATATTCTTTAACAGAAACGTCACATACCAGCTCTGCAAACAACTCAGGAAGGGATCTGTTCCTGTCAGAAGATGATTTCTGAGGATGAAGTCTGTTGGTTAAGATAGCCAAATGCAAATGTGTGATGTTCATTGCTATTGTATTAATGTCCTGTTCCTATCTGCTATTTGCCCCAGTACCCTTCTCTCTTAGGGGCTGACTTCCCCTTGTGACCGGTCTGCCAATCGAGGGAAGGAGTGTCAGGACACCCTTCAGATCTCCAGGCAGTTCTCCACCGACCTGAGACCCTGGAATCCACTGAGGACACGCCCCTGAAGACACTGTCTGCAGCCTTCCCTCCCCCTCGTATTCCCCTCCCTCTCTCTCCTACACATAGGTAGGGACAGCTCTACACCCATGCTCAGCACTGAAGAAACTACAGAAGATCTGGACCTCCGCCCTTTTCCCCTTAGACATTTGGAGAGGGGAGGGGATGGGATGGCAGGGGGCACTGAACCAGGTGGGGCCTGAGACTCTGGCCCTCCGGGAGGCTGTGTGGTTCCCCTATGGATGGCTGGGCTGGCCAGATGGCACGACTCACCAGAAGCAGTGGGGAGACAGCTAGCAAAAGGAATACATGACCCACTCGCTTCCATTACTTCACTTTCTCCCCCGGCTCTTGGTTTCCCCTCCCTTGTCACAGAGTATCCCTCAACTGGGAAATACCTTATCCCACCCGCAGGAGCGCCCTGGCTGTGCCCCCGTTCTGGCCTACAGCCCTGTGTCTCCCCCAGCTCCCTCACTGCCCGCTGCACCCCCTCACAATAGTGCCCCAAGTGACCTGCTATGCCAAGCAGGACCTCCTCTTCCTTAAGGAGGGGGCCTCTGTGCAGCCTTGGGCGAGGAGTGCTGCCTCTATGTTAACCACTCAGGGATTATTAGGGACTCCCTGAGCAAGCTACGAGAAGGTCTAGAAGCCCTGACTGGAGGAGGGGGAAACTGCCGGCCCCTGATACGCCGACCCTTTCTCCCTAGTCACGTCCCTCATAGGACCCCTCATAATCTTAACCCTACTCTTGACATTTGGCCCCTGTATCTTTAACCGCCTTGTTTGGCTCATAAAAGACTGACTAGATGCCATCCAGGTACTGGCCATTCGACAACAGTACAGACCCCTAGCCGAGAGCCACGAGCTGCCCCAGTGGGTGGGCCTAACCACTGCCCCCTAAAAGAAAAAGGAGTTGGGAATGAGGGAGGCCGGAAAATGGCCAGACTTGAGGGCCTAACAAGCTGACCTGTCAGAACCGTAAATATACCAAATCCTAGCAGGAAGGCCTAATGAGCTGGTCAGCCTTGAGAAACTTATCAGAACCGTAAATATGCCAAACCTCCAGCTGCAGTAGGTACCAGATAAAGGCCAGGAGGACCCCAACAAATATGTCAAACAACAGGTCAGGGGGACCCCAACAATATAGAATTGTCAAAGCTCCAAGAATAGTAGGAAGCAGATAAGGGCCATACGTGCAGGCAAAATTCCAAGGATGGTAAAGTACCTACAGAAAAGTATAAAAAGCCCAGCCTGTCAGAAGCAACTCGGAACTCTGATGATAGAGGTTCCCACTGATGCGCGTATCAGTTCAATAAATGGCCTTTCTCTGCCAGTTTACATTGTTTGTGGACTTCCATGGTGGTGGGTGAAATCCTGGACCTTAACAATTCAAGTTTTCTTAATCCCTAGGTAAGCTATTTCCACACCATTCTCTTTATTTATTGGTATAGTAATTCAGTCAAAAAAGGAACTATATAACTCTGGATATGATTTCCCTCTTTGGCTATCACAGATTCTACAGTGGCAAACATCCTATCTTCCAAAATTGTCAGAATCAGAGTCAAAATGATAAATACCTCTGCTTGTGTCCTCCATCAACTGAAACATGAAATTAAAAACAAGGCACAAGAATACATTAACTGCTCTATTTTTTTTTTAAGAGAAAGCAGAAAAGAGCTGGGCATTGGGTTTCCTACACACCAAATACAATCTCTCTGGGGAGTTTAATCATAAATATGGTGTGCATTCTTTGAACAGTTCTATGAGTTCAGAGAATATCCCCTTGGGAATGAGCCAGTAGTCTTACTTCTTTTCTTATTCCATTGACCCAATCTCCATTCCTGCCAGTTTATTGTCTGATATTTCTCCTTCCTTTTGTGACTAAACTCCAAGAGAAGGCCAGCATTCCCTTTCCTCCCCTTTTCTTCTTAGTTCTACAGATTGGCCTCTGGGGTCATGCTCTCTCCAAAGTGACTAATGATCTCTTAATTCCCAAGGCTAAATGCCTTTTTTCAATCCTTCTTCTTGACCTCTTTGTAGCCTCTGACATTGTTGATCAGCTTCTCTCTGGGTTTTGGTGACTCAACGCTCTCTTAGTTAAATTCAAAATGTACTTTTAAAAAATAACAAACCCCATAAGGTAGAAGTTCATGGGTTCCCATTTAAGCCTCTTACATGTCCTTTGTATCTAGAAATGTTCATGGCTTTGATGATGTCAAATTCATAAGAAAAAAAATAAAAATGAATGGCTAACAAGAGATGAAGAAACCTGGAGGTTCCTTCTAGCTCCATGTCTCCATGACTCTGTAGTTCCATGACTCTATGACCCCATAATTCTATGATTTTAGGATTCTAATAGAAAGCAGAGGAATAACTGAGCACCCCAGAGGAGAAGCAGAATGTGACATTTGCAGGGAGACTTGTCGGCTTGGATTCTTAGTAGACCTCTGCCTCAGAATGAATTCCAACATCATGGAGTCAAAGCCCAGGCCCAAAGAAAAGATAAAGAGGCTTCTTAATCCTTGCCATAGAGGCAGGCTAAAAATGGCTACAGCTTATAAATCTCAAGCTTTCATGCTAAGTTTGCTTAAAGGGGATCCAAAGATGATGGGGGTAAGTCAGATCTGTCCCACCTATTACTCAAGAGGATGATCAGTCCTTTTGGTCTTTTAGGTCTGCATGACTGTAGGTTGAGGGTTTCAGGCTGGCAGATGATGGGATCCCAGAGAAGAGACTAAGTAGAAGAGTAAAAAATATCCTCATAGACTATCCATGAGCCATTCAAACTTTAACCCTAATCCTCTGTTTTCTAACCATCAGATAGTTAATTGATTAAAAAACAAAGAAAAACAACAACAAATGGCCAGTGTTGAAGTTTATGGTAAAAACCAAAAACCTTCCCTGAGTTTAGAGACTACTTCTTGCATGAGGACAGACCCTATAGCGTCAAATGGCAACTCTTAACAGAAGAATATGGCTGGCCAGCTCCCGGCTCTCTGTGCAGAGAGGCATTAGCCTGTAGAAGGTACAGACTTGACCTCAAATCTTGTCCCTTTCCGTGGTAAAAGAAACTACGTGATCAGTCCACAAACATTTTTTTAAGCACCAGCTATGCACCAGACAATGTGCTAAGCTCTGAGAACACAGACAAAAATTCCTGTCCTTGAGGAATTTAGGATTTAAAGGGGGAGATGACATTCATCTCTAAGTATTTACCAAATACTAGTAATACAGCTTGGGGAAGGAGGATCAGTTAACTTCTCAGGTAGGAGACTGAACTTTAGCTAAGTTTTAAAGGCAGTCAGGAATGCCAAGGGGTAGCTAGAGATGAAAGGGGCAAAGGAATCAAAACAGAAGATGGAATGTCATATGTGAGGAATGACAAATAATTCAGTGTGCCTGGATCATAGAATGTGTAGAGGGGAATAATGTGTAAAAAGATTGTCAGGAAAGCAAATGATCATGTTGAGGAGAATTTCAATGAAAAAGAAATTCATATTTGACCCAAAGGTCATATGGAGTCACTCAGATGTATTAGGCAAGGGGTGATAGGATCAGACCCTCAATTTACAAAAGCCATTTTGGCAGCTAATAAGTGAAGGAAGGAGGGAAGTAATGGAGAGACTTATGGTCTCATTGGAATGGCTCTGGGGAGACATGAGAGGGCCTGAACTGGTGTGATGGGCTTTGAGCTTTGTGAATAGAGAGAAGAGAAGTTATGGGGCAAAGAATGACAAGATTTGGCCACCGATTGGATAATATGAAGTGATAAGGATAGCTCTTCTGAATTGTCATGGAATGGGCTAGAAGTAGGTTTGGGAGCAAGGAAGGGAATAATCTTGGCTGGCCAACCCTACTACAGAATATTCCACATTTCATTGGGAACATTTGGGTTCTTAGAAAGGGTATTTAAAATGATTACCCAGAGAATACATGAGCATTCACTCAACATCTTTTCCCAGAAAAAAATATCAGATGGTCCTGCCACTATGGTATGCTCCCTTCTTCTCCCCCATCCCACCTCACAGTCTTCTGTCTTATTACATGAAGCTTATCTCAACGTTTCTATAACCTTGGCCAAGGGACAGAGCCCAAAGGCAAAGGGAAGGCTGGCCTTGGTGGAGACAGGGGTTCTAAGAGGCAGAAGGATCCACTCAACAGCTAAGTGATTTTGGATTCATCACATCATTTAGGTTCCCTCTACATAAAGCTGTCAACATGGAATCTAGAAGTCCCCAAACTTGTAGCGTTGTTGCTATGTGAGCTCAGGTCCTCAGTATTTATCTTTTTTTTCTAGATTTATTTATTTTTTTAGATTTTTTTTTTGTTTTGGTGCCTAGTATCTACCACTCCCCAGTACATTATTTATTATTTTAAACATTCTTGTCTTTTTCAATTTTGAGTTCCAAATTCTCTCCCACTCACTGAGAAGGCAAGCAATATGATATCAGTTGTAGTAGTGGTATTGCTGAGTCAAAAGGTATCCAGTTTTATATCCCTTTGACATGGTTCTAAATTGTTCTCTAGTATGGGTGGACCAATTCACTACTCCAATAGCTGTTCATTAGTGTACCTGTTTTCCCTTCATCCTCTCTAGCACTTGTCATTTCTGATAGGTGATACCTTACAATTGCTTTAATTTGCATTTCTTTGATCAATAGTGATATAAATATTTTTTCATATGACAATAGCTAGCTTTGGTTTCTTCCTTTGAAACTGCCTTTTTATATTTCTTGACCATTTTTCAACTGGGAAATAGCTATTATTTTCATAAATTTGACTCAGTTCTATTCAGTGTGTGTATTTGAGAAATTAGGCCTTCATCAGAGAAATGTTCTAAAATTTTTTAGTATTCCTTTATAATCTATGGAATCTTTTAGCATACTTTAGTTTTCTTGATTATTCCTTTTAATAGTTCTATTTTTGCTTTTGCTTTATCTAAGATCATGATTTCTACTCTGCTTTGTTTACTTCAGCTGAAGCATATGAGATTCTACTCCAACCCTTTTTTTTTTTCTTTTAAACTTTGTGTGTCTTTCTGATTCAAATATGTCTCTTAAAGGACACATAGATGGATTCTGGTTTCTAATCCATTTTGCTATCTGCTTCCATTTTATGGGTGAGCTCATTCCATTCAGATTCACAGTTATTGTGTTTCTCTTCATCCTATTTTCTTCCTCTTCTGCTCTCTTTTTATTCTGCCCCTCTTCAAAAGACTATTTTGCTTCTAACCATTGCTTCCCTTATTAATTCACCCTCATTTTTATGAACCCCTCCTTTCCCTTTTCCTCTTCCCCTCTTATTTCCCCACCAAGTAAGTTATATCTCTATACACAACTGAGTGTGCGTGTGTGTATGGAGTATACATATATGCATGCATATTTGTACACACATTTTTTCCCTTCATCTTTGAATGAATTCCAATGAAAGTCACGTTAAAGAATTACCTGCTACTCCCCATCCATTTCCTCTGTTTTAAAATCTTTTGTGTGAGAAAAATGTCCCCATTCTAAGCTCTCCCTACCCCCTTCTCCAAGTGCCCCTTTCTCAGTCATTTTTATTTTTTTGGAGATCATTGCAACATGATTGACTCACCCATGACTTCTATGTAAATTCCTTAAATGTCCTAATATATATGATAAAGCTCTTTGGAGTTACATGTATCATCTTCCCCTATAGGAATGTAAGTGGTTTAACTTAATTGAGTCTCTTATTATTACTCTTGCATATTTATCTTTTTTGTTCTCTGGATCTCATATTTGAATGTCACATTTTCTATTTCATGCTGGTATTTTTATCGGGAATACTTGAAAATCCTATACTTTATTACATACCCATTTTTTCCCCAAGAGGTTACACAGGTTTTCTGAATAAATTATTTTTGGTTGTAAGTCAGCTTCTTTGCCTTTTGGAATATCATATTCCAAGCCCTTTGTTCCTTTAATGTGGAAGCTACTACATCATGTATGGTCTTAACTATAGTTCCATAGTATGGAACTTAACTATGGCTCCATAGTATCAGAGTTGTTTCTTTCTGGCCCTTTGAAGTATTTTTTTCTTTAACCTGAGAACTCTGGCTTCTAGCTATAAAATAATTTCTGGAAGTTTTCATTTTGGGATCTTTTTCAGATGATCAGTGAACTCTTTTGATTTCTATTTTGCCCTCCTAAGGGAAGATATTGGGCCATTTTCCTGGATAATTTTTCAAATATGACGTCTATGTTCCTTCTTTAACCATGATTTTCAGGTAGTCTAGTAATTCTTAAATGATCTCTCCTTGATCTGTTTTAGAGGTCAGTTGTTTTTCTGATGAGATATTTTGCATTTCTCTTTTTTTTTCATTCTTTTGACTTTATTTTCACTGTTTCTTGATGTCTCATATAGCTTCTACTTGCTCAGTTATAATTTTTAAGAAATTATTTTCTTCAGCGAGTTTCTGTAACTCCTTTTTGGTTTAGCAAATTTTACTTTTTAAGAAGTTGCTTCAGTGGGCTTTTGTATCTTTTTTACCATGTGGCCAATTCTGTCCTGTAAGGTGTTGTTTTCTTCAGTATTTCTGTGTGTATTTCTTTTACCAAACTGTTCATTCTCTTTTCATAATTATCTTTCATCACTCATTTTCCCCCCATTTTTCTCCTACTATTCTTATCTTTTTCTTTAACTCTCCTGGGAATTATTAATAGATTTGGGTCCAGTTAGCATTTTTCTTTGAGGCTTTGTTTGTGGCTGTTTTCACAATGTTGTCATCTTCTGAATTTGTGTTTTGGTCTTTCCTGGCATTAGAGTAGCTTTTTTGTTGTCAAATTTTCTTTTTGTTGTTTGATCATTTTTTCCAGCCTATTTTCAGGTTAGAGTTGAGCTTACCTGAGCATGGAGAGGCACTGTTCCAAGATTCAGGCTTTTTTGTGTTGCTGTTTTCAGGTTATTTCTAGCGCTCTACAATTTTTTAGTGCTTTGAAAGTGATATAAGTGTGGTTGCTGCTCTCTTCTGCTCTGCACGCCAGTCCCTTGTAGCCACAAGCACTAGGGCTTCTCTTTGCTTTGAAACTATGACCAGGATTTCTGTTCCTTTGTGAACATCCACCAGTGCCCCTCTTCACCCTAGAACTATGACCTACAACTCCATATAGGCAGTAGTTACTAGTCAGTGCCAACACCCAGTGTCAGCAATAAGTCCCTTGTCATCTCTTCTTCATCAGTTATCCAATTACCTTCCTGTCTTTGGGATGAGAGTTCCTGAAGTTCCTCCTGCTATTACAGTCTCTGTTGCTCCCACCCTGTGTGTGAGCTTAGAACAGGCCTCCACCCTGAGGCTACAGACTTCTCCTGCTGACTTCCTAAGTTTTTTTTATGCTGGAAAAATGTCTGACCTTTTTTGTTGGCTCTGCCACCCCAAAATTTGATTTAAGGTATTATTAAAAGTTGTTTGGAGGGGAATGTTGGGAGAATGTGATGGCTGCCCCTTATCTGTCATCTTTGCCCTTTACTATCCCTTGCCTAGCCTGTTGAAATAGTATAAGGAAACTGTTTTACTTCCTGCTTTCTTTCTCTCCTTAATCAAGCGATATTGATAAATAAATAATCAAATGTGATCTCCACTAGAGACTAACCTAGTGCTTTGAGAACATAGTTCTGCCTACTTTGTCCTTGCACTCAGAAATCTTATTATCTATTATAAAATAAAAACTCCTTGTCCTGGGGGCACTTAAAGCCCCTATTATGGCATACCCAACACTACTCTTATATTATTTGCCTTCTGTATTCTCCATTCTGATCAAATTGGATTGCTTTATGTTGCCTTCTCTTAGAAATTACTTTTCATTAGTTGCATTTAATTACTTGGACAGCTAGTTTAATTACTTGGGCAAGTAGATAGAGTGCCAAGCTTGAAGTCAAGAAGACTCATCTTCTTGAATTCAAATCCAGCCTCAGGCACTTTACTGTGTGACCATCTGCAAGTCACTTGACCCCATTTGCCTTTATTTCCTCATCTATAAAATGAGCTGGAGAAGGAAATGGGAAAAGCACCCCAATGTCTTTGCCATGAAAACTCCCAGTGGAGTCTCAAAGGATTGGACATGACTGAAAAACTACAGATTTAATTATTTATGACAATGCCATATTCATCTGTATCCACTCAGAGAGGACCAAAAGGACATTCCCATGTCAGGATCACCATACAATGTGTCTGACTGTGGCTGACCAGCTCAATATGAGCTCAGAAGGCTCTCCCACAGGTCAGACACAGAGAGCCTGGATGAAGAATCGAGGTGGAGATGTCTCTAAGTTTGCATGTCTCCTGTGTCTTTGGAGCTGCTACAGTTCTGCTTTGCTCACCGAGAACAGTGCTCTCTTTGATGTGGGTACATCATGTAGGAGGGTCCTGTGCTAGGACAGTCCTGTGCCAGTGGCGGCTGAGGCTCCAGATCAATAGCAAAGCTCTTCAAAGAATCTTTGATGGTGTCCTCATTGTGCTTCTTCTGACCTCCTTGTGTCTTGACCTCATTGGCTTTGGGCAAGTTCACTGTAGAAGTCTCTTAGGTCAGACCATATGGCCAACCCACCAGAGTTGCACTCTCGGCAGTAGAGTTGGGATGCTTGTTGGGGCAGCTGGAGAGAGGACCTTGGTGTTTGCTAGCTCATTTTGCCAGAGGATCTTCAGAATCTTCCTAAGATAATTTAAAAGCTAACAATTCCATTTCCTGGCATGGTGGTGAAAGACTCTCCAGGTTTCACAGGCACACAACAATGAGATCAACACATTGGCTTTTTGGTACTTGAGTTTGGTGGTCAGTCTAATACTGCACCTCTCCCATACTTTCCTTCTTCCCAAACACTGAGCTAGCTCTGGCAATGCCCTATGTCAACCTCACCATCTATTTGTACAGCCCTGGAAGGTATACTGCCAAGGTGGGAATCAAGGTGGCTCAGTGGATGGAGAGCCAGGCCTAGAGAAGGGAAGTCCTAGATTCAAATCTGACCTAAGACACTTCCTAGCTATATGATGCCAGGCAAGTCACTTAACCTCCATTGCCTAGCCCCATGATGGTGAACATATGACATGGATGCCAAAGAGGGCATGTAGAGATCTCTGTGGGCATTCACGCTATCACTTGCCAGAGTTAGTTACTAGAAAGGCAGAGGGACTTGGGCAGAGCTGCTCACCTTCCCCTCTCTACTGCACCTCTCTACCCCTCTGCCCAACAGCCCAGAGAAAGTGCTTTCTCTTTCTCCTACCCCTGTCTGGGATAAGATAATGCAGGGGGAAGGGGGGAGAAAGGAAGGGGGAAGAGGGGAGGGGAGGGGAGGCACAGAAGCCAGATTGGGGGGGGGGGGGACATATGGTACAGTGTCTAAAAGGTTTGCCCTCACTGACCTAGCCCTTCCTGCTCTACACAGTATTTAGTCTAAGACAGAAAGCAAGGGTCTTAAAAAAAAATTATACTGCCAAAGTAAGTGAACTCATCCACAATATTTAAGTTTTCTCCATTTGCTGTAACTGATGGTTCAACATATGGATAGTGTGATACTGGCTGATGTAAAACCTCTGTTTTCTTGATGTTAATTGTCAGGTCAGAATGAGTACAAGTGTGTAAGAGTTAAAATGGTTGAGGTTAAAAACTGTAGTGAGTAAATAGTGGAAGATAGATATGAGTGGGTAAGTAAATTTGTGACCGCAGAAAATATGTTTCACTACAGTGTCTTGATTTTAAATCAATATATAAGGTGGTTGCCAGGGAAATATTCCCAATTATGAATATACCCAAGTCAACTGGGTTTTATAGAGAATTTAATTAATAATACAATGAGGAATTAAAGAAAAGAGAGAAAGAAAGAAAAAGGAAATAAATATGAAGGGCCTTAAGCCAACATGGCTTAGACCTGAGTCTTAAGAGAGATCAGTCAGTCAGTCTTTTATCACTTACCACAAGGTCTGTCTAAGCAAGGATTCTAGTGACAGAGTCTCCTCAGAGAAAGTTCCAGCCAGAGTCCTCCTCAAAGAGCCTTCCAGCCAGAGACTGTTCCAAAGGGCCTCTCCAGAGCCTCTAGAGGGACAGAGTCCCCTCAGAGGAGCTCCAGCGAGACCTCCTTAGAGATTGTCCTCCAAGAGCTTCCCTTCTCCAGACCTCTCTCAAGAGATTCTTCAAAAGGATTCTCCTCAAAAGGAGTTTTTCAAGTGATTCTACTTTTTCTTATATAGGGGGTTTTCTCCTATGTCACCTGCCCTAAGTCCTTACCAATCACAGTAGACGTTTTCCTAAGGACAGCCCTATTCTAAAACACTGCTGGGTCGACTAATCTGTTAGCGTTAAAATAGTTGGAGACATAAACTGTAGTATTTAAAATGGTTGAGGTTATAAACTTCGAGTTGATTGTGTTGGGTTGGAAGCCTGGGTGGGGTGCGAACTTAGAGTCCATTGTGTTGATTAGAATTAGAGTTTTCTGAGGCCAAGGGGGCAGGGGGAGGGGTAGGTTGGTTAGGAGGGTTATTGTCCAGAGCAGGGTGGGACAGAGATTTTGATAATGTTCTTAATTCTCTTTTAATGCTTTTCATAAAAGCTACAATCTCTCTCTGACTTTCCTCTATAAGCTCAAGCCGAGTATTTAGTTCTGCATATTGTTGAGTAGTAGGAGGAACACTCGGTTGGTTTGACTGAGAAGTGGGTTTTTTAAAGAAATACAATATTACAGCTATAATAATCAAAATCAAAATCCCAAGGGAAAGTAGTATGTCGATTAGATTTTGCCATAAGTTCCATGGGATGAGCCCTTTCAGAGAGACAAGGAATTCTGTATTGATAAGATTGGTCATGGGGCTGATAAGCCAGCTGTTAAGTAAGTTGTAGACCAATGCCTGTACTAAGAAAAGAACAAAGTATTTACTGAAACGCCAGTTGTTAACTAAGTTCTGAACTGTCTGTGACTCCATATTTCTAAAGTAAGCACGTGGGAAACAGGATTTTCTAGTCCTAATTTAGGCAGTTGCTAGCCAGGACCTTAGGGCCCTGTTGCTAAGATCTAAAACAGCTTAATTTAAAGAGAATCAAAAAGGTTTTTTACTCACCCATTCTTGCAGCTGTATTTTTTGAAGTCAAGTTAAAAAAGAAAACAAAACTGACTGATAGAGCAAGTAATAAAGAGAGAAAGGAAAGGAAAGAGATTTCACAGAAACTTTTTGAGGGTTTTCTCACCAATTTCGTGGTCAGCCATAAACTGTGGCAGTTAAAAGAGTTAAGGGTATAAACTGTAAAAGTTAAAATAGTGGAAGATAGATATAAGAGTAGATTAGTACATTTGTGACCACAGAAAATGTTTCACTACAGAGTGTTGATTTTAAATCAAATATAAGGTGATCACCAGGGAAATATTCCCAATTATGAACATACCCAAGTCAGCTAGGTTTTATAGAGAATTTAATTAATAATACAATGAGGAATTAAAGAAAAGAGAGAAAGAGAGAAAAAGGAAATAAGCATGAAGGGCCTTAAGCCAACATGGCCTAGACCTGAGTCTTAAGAGAGAGAGATCAGTCAGTCAGTCTTTTATCACTAGCGGTCACAAATTTACTCACCCACTCATATCTACTATAATTTAAGTCTTCCACTATTTTACTCACTACAGTTTATAGCATTAACTCTTTTAAATGCCACAATTTATGGCTTCACTATTTTAATTATAACAGTTTAAGGCAAACAACTATTTTAAATGTTACAAATCCCTTTAGTAAGTTTGTACCAGAAAAAACTTCTGAATAAGTTTTCACCTCTTATCTCCTAGCAAGTTTACAAGTTGCCTGACCTTTAATAGATACTTAGCACCCCATTGTATTAATTCTAAAAATAGGTATGGCTTAAAGAACTTTTTGCCTCATTATAAGTATGGGCCCAAGAACTCTCATTGTTTAGCAAGGAGTTTTCTCCCCTAAAGCAGTCCTAAGTATGGGTGGAGTAGAGGTCCTCCCATTTCTGATCCAAGTAGAGTTCTCACTGTCAAAATGGAGAATGTTCCCAGTAGCGAATTGTTCCAATGGAGAATTCCCCAATGTGGAAATTTTTAACATTCACAAGTCTGAGAAATTTCAAGATTTACAAGTGGCAGAGAATTATTCCCTATTCTTTTGCATCTCAGCCTCAGAGGATGCATTGAGAGCCTAATCATCTGCAAACAAAGTCATATACCAACTTCTTCATTTTAGTCCTAACTTGTAGCCTTTTCAAGTAAAATAATTTACTGTCAAATATGGCAGTTACCCTCAATGCTTTTTTCATTCTTATTGGAGCCATCCAACACTAGTGCTGAAAACAGCATGCTAAAAAGCATGGGAACAAGC
Source organism: Monodelphis domestica (assembly GCF_027887165.1). Taxonomy (NCBI): domain Eukaryota; kingdom Metazoa; phylum Chordata; class Mammalia; order Didelphimorphia; family Didelphidae; genus Monodelphis; species Monodelphis domestica. The sequence continues at coordinate 13,192,240 of NC_077232.1, read as the reverse complement.
TCATGGCCCATAATTAGATAGTAAAATGGTAAATGGCAAAATGATGTGGGCAATGTCTTTTGACTCACCCATAAATTGGATAGCTCTGTATCCATCCATTAGGGAGGGAAGGGAATATTTGTTAAGCACCTACTATGTAACAAGCACTGTGCTAAGAATTTGAAAAATATAATCTCATTTGATCCTTAGAACAACCCTAGGAAGCAGGTGTTTTTATTCTTATTTTATAGATGAAATTGAAGCTGAGAGAGATTAAGTTACTTGCCTGGGGACACATAAAGCTAATAGGTATTTGAGGATCTATTTGAACCTAGGCTTTACTGACTCCAGGTCCAGCACTCTATTTACTGTGCTATCAGCCACAATAGAATGTAGTTTCCTTGAAGGCAAGGACAATTTCCTTTTCTTGTTTTTGTATTCCCAGAATTGAGCATAGTACCTCTCACATAATGAGTACTTAATAAATGAGTTTTTTTGTTGTTCATTGAATAGAATGGTCATCTCAAGGTGTGTTTCTTTTGTGCCTTCTTCTGGGTATCCATCTGAGGTCAGGTTGCTCATTTTTGCCTAGAGTAAAAACTTGATTGACAAAAGACCAGAAGTCTGGTGGGGTAACAGGGTTTTGTTTATCATGTCCACCTCTCCATTCTTGAAAGACTAGAGATATCCCCTTCCTAAGCTCCCAAACCAGAATCAAGATTCATTTGTTTAAAAAGGAATCTCCTCACATACATTTTAAATTTTCCATTTTTCTTCACACAGGTTCTCCAGGTCCTGATAGGTCTAATCGTCACTATACTTGGAGCCTTTTTATTTTCCAACAAAACTGAACTTCCAAAGTCAAGTTTTTCTCATTTCTTTATCACAAGGTACCCATTCTGGACAGGAGCATGTGTGAGTATAGTGAACAGAATAACTTTGGATGTGTAAAGATTAAAATTTAGGGAAACTGAGGCAGGTAGAAATTAGTTTCTCTCTGCAAGGAGTATTATATTTTTAGAGGTTTATTGAAGATTAAGGATTAAAAAAAAATACAGGATAAGAAAACATGTGTCTGGGCCACAGAGAGGCCTAGATACAACCTCACCTACATTATGAAAAGAGCCACCTCTGCTCCAAAATGGAAGTCCAAAAGACCCCTCGGTAGGTGGAGAACTCCTTTAAATAATCATTTGTGTTCTCGCCCAGGCGAGAATTCATTGTGATTACAAAGCATTCTGGGGAAGTGGAGCAAAGGATTCTGGGGATTGGAGTCCTGGATTCGAGTCTATTTTTACAGATGCCAGGCTGAAAAGGCCACTCTGAAATTCCTAGTAGTATCCAGGAACCTGATTGTGTCCATGTAAGTAAAAGGCTGGGCTTATCAAATTTTGCAAAGGATCACAAGAGGGTGAGAAAGCCTGCCTGTCTCATCCCATGCTGGGTACCAAATAGGACAGAATTAGGGGTTCATCTGTGGCGTCTAGCCGATATCCTTTGGCCATTCGCCTGTCCAGTTTTCCACCATTCTCTCAGAATTGACCCTGAACAGTATGAAACTCCCCTAGATTGAGATTTAAACTTGGCTTTATGGGAGATTGTCTGAAGCATTTGTTTCAATTCTTCCCCCCTTTGGAAAATTGGATAAATAATCAAAGTGATCTGGTAGATATGACCACTTGAAAGCCCACACTGATAAAGATATTTATGGCTGGTAGACCTCCACTCTTCAGGAGCTCTTCACTGACTTCTATCCCCATATGCAATCCATTCATACTTTTCTGTGTGTTGTGTTCTGGTTACACCATCCTGGTCCCTCCCCTACTTTAGAGAAAGCCCTTTGTGGCTTTCCCAGTGCCCAGTGCCTACCTAATAAAGTAAACCCTCTTATCCTTGTATTCTAAGCCCTTCATAATCTGGCTCTCACATACCATTTCCACCTCAAAGCATACTACCGTTCTTTACATACTCAACTTTCTAAGGCAAGTGTACTACTACTTCTCATTGTGTCTCTATGGTCACCTAGCCCTCTCTTATTTCTGAGGGTTGTTCCTTGTCCTTGTCTGTACCAAGGCTGCATGAACCTCTCCCATCTTTGAGACCTAAAAACTGAAAGCAATCTTTCACCTGAAATTTCTCCCAGAACTCTGCCTGGATTTCTCCTTTGGTCCTATAATATTGTGCCTTATAATGCACACACCCCTCCCCCTTTAGTCCCATCACAGCATCTCTCTGCCACCTTGAAGTATGCTGCTGATGTCCTGAGAGGTTGGTTTTTGTCCCTGGTACTCAAAGAAGACCAAAATAACATCACTGTTGATGTCTTTTGACTCCTGCATAAATTATATTTAAGTGAGGCAGAGTTGCACAAAGTCATTGGCCTCACTCTCTCTTCCAGAGTCATCAAAGTCCAGTGGCAAGACAAAAGTCAAGATGACTGGTGATGGCCTGAGATGCAGTGGATACTTTGGCTTCTTTGATGTTTAACTAAGCTCTAAGCACTCCACAGAGCCCGCTTCTGCTGCCTTCAGGGCCATTGGAACAAACTGTTCTCGTCCGCCCATTCTGCTGGGGGAAGTCTTCACATGCTTGGGTAGACACTTCCATAACTCACTGGCTGGCTTGAGGCCTATTGGTTACCCTCAACCTGGTTTAGCCTGCCTGCCCAGATGGTTTACCAGGGTGTAGCCACTGCGAATATCTACAGCTTCTTGGAGTATCTACAGCTTCTTGGAGCCACAGATGAAAGCTGGGGTCAGGTGAACACTAAAAGAGGATGAGCAGCCCTAAAAAGGGCTCACATCAAAAGTGCTAGTCTTCTTTGAGCAATCTGTAAGCCCTGTTGGCTTTGGTATAAATTAATAGATGTTCAGCTGCTGTAGACCATCTAGGTTCTACTAACAAATTACTCTCTTCTTCACAGTATGCCATTATAGGAGTCTTCACTATTCTTAATGGTGTGAACTATAAAAATCAGGTAAGAATAGACTTGATTCAAATTATAATTATGGCTTAATACATTGATATAAAGGACATGCCCAAATTACTGGCAACATGATCATTCTCTATGATCCATCAAGTCAAAAAATTTTATTTACCATTATTTTTATTTACCAACATCACCATCTTCCCTACTTCCTGGTAATGTCCTAAGAATCACAGATTTTTGAGAATTGGAAGGGATATCACAGGCCATCTTTACCAATCTGTACTCCAGGGGTTTTCCAGTCATTTAAAAGATTTCCAAGGAGGGAACACTAAATCCCATAATCCTGAGGTAATAAAGCTATAGCATTTGCCTTCAGGAAACCCAGTCGATGAAAAGACATCCCAAATTGAAGCTCATCAAAGAAGAAATAAGAGAATATTAAGTTCTCTGGGGCCTATGGCCTGAATTTCAGTTCAACAATCCCAGATTATTTCCTCAGTCCCTAGGGATTTGGGCAGATGCTTTCTGTGAGACCTTTTAGGGCTCAAATGAGATGATAGTTGCAAAGTCCTTAGTATAGTGCCTGGCAGTGTAGTACATATTTATCAAGTGTTTATTTCATTTCATTGCAGAGTAATTTTAAGACTTGTCTTTCCAAAACTAAATTTTTCTAAAGACAAGATGTAAGTCTTGGAATGATGGCATAAATTCATTCTATGGTGAAATCTCAGGGAAGTTGGGGAAAGTATTAATCATTCTCTGTTTTGTGTGAGTAAATTCACAGTTAAATTGTCCTACAGAAAGCAAGCTGTTCTAGTGGCAGGTCTGATATCTGATGTTTCCTTTGGTCCATGTCACTTTCCCTCTCAGTTTTCTCATCTCTAAATTAAGAGAAATGGATTAGAGATTCTCTAAAGTCTCTACTAGCTTTAAACCCTTTGTTCTTGACCTGCAGTTCAGCTGGAGTGGGAGAGTTGGCCCAGAGATCAAAGATGCACTAAATGTCAGTTCAGAAACCCAGTTCAAACTAAAAAAGATTATTCCAATGTCTGCTACTTGAAAGGCAGAGCTGTGCTAGATGTTGAGGATATAGACAAATATGGAAAATAGTGCCTGGCCCTCAAGATTCTCATATTTTCTCAGAGCCGGAGTTAAGATTAAGAGGGCAAGAAAGGTCATTATTTTCATCTCTCCATATTCAACTACTCACATAGCCTTCCAGAGAGCTCCAAATGCCCACAATGTTGCTTTTATCAGTCAGAGATATATTTGACTCTCTGAGAATCAAACAGTGCATCAGTCTGGAAAATTCTTCTCAGAAAGACAGACCTAAGTTTGGAAATTAAGCTGGTCACGGATCTAGGAAATATATAAGGAGCAGAGGGGACCAAGGACCTCTCTGAGGCTACCCATATTTGGCATATCCTCTGTACACTGTCTTAAAAACATGCCTTTGGAATAAAAATGGGATATCCTTGGAAAAGCAGCTCAGGGAATGAGGAAAGGGAGATTCTTCAGGGTGGGGTGCTGGAGCACTAACATTAGTGTCACTTAAGCATTTTCACTTTTATTTTTCCACCTATGTGTTCTGACCTCACTTGTTCAATTTCTAGAATTACTGCTAAGTAGTACTGTATTAGAGTGCTAGGTCTGGAGCCAGGGAGAAGAGTTCAGATCCAGCCTCAAACACTTCCTAGCAATATGACCTCAGCAAGGCATTTCACCTGTTTGCCTCAGTTTCTCCAGGTGTAGAATGGAGATGATAACATCTGCCTCCCACGGCCAGAGCACTTAGCCTGGTGCCTGGCATGTCCGAGGTGCTCTAGGAATGTTTATTTCCTTTCCCTTCCTCTTCCCCAATAGGTTTGTTTCTATCTCTGCCAAATATAGATCTGGCCAATCTGCTGTCACTGGCCCTTTGTAAAGACGGAGATAGTTGAGGTAGTTGAAATGTTTGCCTGGTGTGGCTCCAGCCCCTCAAATACATGTGCGCCCTCTATGCTAAGGCATAACTTGACTGAAGACCTGGCATCAGTCCCATCCCAGCCATGTTTATACTATGGCGTAGTGAGAATTGTTTCCTGGCTTTCTGGCCCTGCCATTATTCCGTCAGTCAGAGAATGCTCTCATTTCGGGGTTCCAGCTAGCCCTGTGCCGGGGCAGGGAAGTCTCCAACAGCTCTTTGTCTAAGAACTCTGCCTGGAATTATCTCGAGGGAGCCCTGAAAGGCATTGGGCCGTGGCTCAGTGCCTGGCGAGCCCGAACACCCAGGCTGTGCTTCCCGTTGGAGCCCCTGGGCTTCAGGAGCTCTCCCCTTGCGCTGCAGAAGCTCTGGTGGCCCGGCAAGCCCGCCAGCTGTTGAGCACCCGCGTGCGTTCTCTTTCAGGATCGTCTGAGTCTTTACATGGATGTCCTTGGGGCCCTGATCTCTGCGTCTGGGATCAGCGTCCTCTTCTACAGCTTATCTCTCCATCAGTTTGTTCACCCTGCATCAGGTGGCATGGGTGCCATGGTTGAACCCCTTCTTCATGTAAGTAATTTTATTCTATCTATTGAAATCTCTCCACATGACCTGAATTCCACCATAGAATAAAATGCAATTAATCCAACACCTCCGCAATTCACAACTTACGTTCTGAGGCAGATAGGTGACTACATGGATAGAGTGACTGCTGGACTAGAATTAGGAAGACCTGCCTCAGACCACATTTACTAGTTGTGTGGCCTTGGGTAAGTCACTTCACCTGTCTTCATCCTATCTCACAGGGTTGTTTTGAGGCCAAATGAGACAACATGTAATTCTTCAGAATTCTTCAAGGACTTTACAAATGCTTGTAATTATTATTGTTCTTCTTTCCAGTTCCATTTGACAAGCATTTATGATAAATAAGGCACTGGAGATACAAATGGAAAAGAATCCCTGCCTTTAAGGAGCTCATCCTCTTCAGGGAGGAATCAATGTCTAAACACATTCAGGACCATTTAAGAAGAGAGAGTAACACTAATAACTTTGGGGGATCAGGAAAGACTTCCCATAGAAGATGCTCCTTTAACTGAAGCTCCCAGAAGGAAGCTGAAGATTTAAAAGGTGGAGAAGGTAAAGAGGGAGTGCCCTTCAGGTATGGGAGGCAGCAAAGGTATGAAGTCAGAATGTCCAAGTCAGAAAACAAAAGATAAGCCAATTTGGCTAGAATACACACACACACACAAATGAATAACCTAGGTGGAGGGGCAGATATTTTACACTTGGACCTCTAGGTGACACAGTGGACGGGGTGCTGGACTTGGAGTCAAGGGCTCATTTTTCTGAACTCAGATCTGGCTTCAGAATACTTACTGGCTAGGTGACCCTAGACAAGCCCCTTTTAATTCTTTTTGCCTCAGTTTCCTCATCTGTAAAATGAACTGAAGAAGGAAATGGCAAACAAGCCTCAGTATCTCTGCTAAGAAAACCCCAAATGGGATCACAAAACAATTGGGCATGGCTGAAAAATGACTGGACAACATATTTTATCCTACATGTGAATGGAAGTCAGAAGATTGTTCTTGAATAGGGAATACCATCATCAAATTTGTGCTTCAGAAAGTCAATATAGGTAGCTTAGTAGAGGATGAACTAGACAGAGAAGAGCCCAGAAGCCAAGTGTCCCAATGAAGGAATTTTTAGTCCAGGTGAGGGGTGACAAGATTAAGGGTTAAACCAGGATAGAGGGCCCTGTGAGGGGAGAGGACAGAATGGATTCGAGAAATGCTATGGAGAAAGACTAGACTGACGGCTCTGCAATGCCTCTAAAAAAGTTTTTCTAAACAAAATGAGAAATTCAATGAGATGGCCTAGGTGAGGAAGACACTCGAAGTTACTTCTATGAATCGACTCTACAAAGACTTTGAAACATGGTAATGTAAATGCTGTAGATTACACACGAGTATGATATAATGTTAAAAGCAGATCTGGATGTTCTTTGACGTTGGAACAGCCTGGCCAGAGCAGTGTCTTGAATTTGGAGTATGTTTTTTTTTTTATTTATTTTACCAATTACATGTAATAACAAATTTCCCACATAAGTTTTCCAAAGCTATATGATCCAGACTGTCTCTCTTCCTCTTTCCTTCCCCACTCCTGGAGCTGGCAGGCAATTTAGTCTGGATCATATATGCATTATCACACAAAACACATTTCCATATTGTACATTCTTTTAAGTGAGTAATCTTATAAAACTAAAACCCCCAAACATAAGCCCAAATAAACAAGTGAAAAATTGTATGCTTTCATCTGCTTTCCTACTCCAACAGTTCTTTCTCTGGGGGGTGGATAGCATTGAACTTGGAGTACATAGAGTTGAGAAATGTGATTCTCAATTCTGGTTTCCTGACCTTAGTCATGCCCCTTTTCTTCTCTGCAACTCAGCTTTTAAATCTCTAAAACGGGGATAACTGTATCACAGGATGTTTGTGAGAATTGAATGAGGGAATGGATGCTAAAGCACTCTCTGACCATCTCTGTGACCTCTGACAAGTACCTTCCTATGGCTGGGTCTCATTTCCCTTCTTTGTCAAATTAGGGGATTAGACTAAATTTTACTTACATTGTTTTCATTTGATCCCTCCACTAATTTGGTGGAAGGTAGGTAGTAGTATCACCCCCATCTTATACATCAAGAAAATAGGATGCAAACATACTCAGTGACTTGCCTGAGGTCACGCAGCTAGGAGGTATCAGGGCTAAGATTCAGAGCCATGTCTTCCTGATGTGAAGCCTAGCAATCCATTCATTATGCCAAAGTGCCTCTAAGATTTCTTCTAGCTCTGAGCTCTGAATCCTAGGAATATTCCAATGTTTTGTACATTTAGAAATGCCTTCTCCCCACTCGTCTACCCCTCCCTAAGATGAGATGAAGCTTTCTGGATTTTCAGTTGCCACTGATGAAACTTCATGATTTTAGCCATGGCTCTCAGTTCCTCAGACTTAACCTTTGGGAACCAAGCTGGGTCATTAGCATTATTCAGAGCTATAGAGACCATTGTTTTTGATTCTTATTCAGTTTTATTTGATATTATTTGGCCCCCTAATCAAATCCCCTCCAGATTATTTGAAAACAATTAAGTCAAGCTGGTTCCAATCTCTGATGGACCTGCATTTCCAGAGAAATGTCCTTTTAGTCTCATGCCTTCTTTCCTGCCTCTCAGCTAGTTCCCAAACCTTAAAAGCATAGTTCAAATGGAATAGTGACTAAGCCTGTGATTTCATTGGTATAGGAAACTCCTAGATGAGAAAATGTCCTCTACCTAATAATGCAGGTTGACAAGCTTGATGCAACTTATGGTCTTAGAGTTGTTCAGAATACTGAGGCCTTAAGTGAATGACCTGGGCCCAAGGACTAGAATCAGTCACTGAGGCAACAAGCCGAGCTCTTATTGTCTAAAGCCCAGGAACCCAGAGTTGAAATTTATCCAAATTTATTCCCAAATAGAGGGCCTATCCCCATATTGAACATATGGCATGTGTGCCAGAGCATGGCAGAGGAGGCTACCCCATTCCCTCTCTTCACACATGCTTGAGGACATTTTTCACATGAACCACCCCTCTGCCCAACAGCCCAATGGGAACGCTTCCTCCCTCCTCTCTTTGGAGTAAGGTGGGGGGCTTACATGTAGCATAAGTCTGGCAGTTTGGGCACTTCATCTCTAAAACATTTGCCACCACTGATCTATCCAAACGCAATGCCTTGGCTCCTCAAGACATATAGACTATATTGGAGATCCCCAGGGGGTTCCATGATAATTTCTTCTCAACGAATTAGTTTTTGGTGTGAAGTATCATAATAAAGAGGATAGCATCAAGGACTTAGAGTCAAGAAAACCTGCTTTCTTACCCTTAGAAGTCCTTCCTTTACTTTTGGGTAAATCAGGCTTCTATTGCATTAGAAGGATTGAGAGCAGGATAGAAATAATCTCCCAAATGGGGTCAGAAAATTGGGAACCCTTTGGTTCTCCTCTGGTCACCTCTGATCTGTTGCTTTACCAGTGTCAGAACTGAATCAATTTAGTCATCTGGTTGAATAACACGAACTTTTTGCAGCATAAACATATTTGAAAGAGAAAAGCATCCCCCTTTTTGGTCTGCAAAGAGAGGGAACTTTGGAAGACTTGGTTAATGTGCTGATTAATTGGGGGAATGGCTTTTTTATGTTTCTTTTTTGTTCTTTTTTACAAAGAATGGCTCTTTGGAGACGGTTGGGGAGGGGACATACTTGGAAATGTAGATGATTTAAGCACAAAATATACTTGACAAAAACTTGAGAATTTATTTAAAGTCCTGTTAAAGAAATTCACTCTGCAAAGATTTGCTGGGGAAGACCTTTCTTGTGAATTTCATAAGACAAATTTGGGGATTTGGGTTCACCTACTTGGGAGTAAATAATAGGAATGCTGATGCCAAAAGAGTTAGGATGGTCTTAAGTGATCTTTGAGAGAATTGGAGTTTCTAGAAAAAGGAACAGCTTTTGGTGTGGTCCATCCAGAGACCTCATCTAGAGAACTGTGCTTCAGCTGAGCATTAAGTTTTAAGAGAATCACCACCAAACTAGAGATAGTTCAGAAATTGAATGACAAGACAATGAGAGAACTCAGAACCATCTTATATGAAAAAAGGTTGAAGAAAATGGGGATGCTTCTCCTGGAATGGAAGAAAACGAGGGACAACTAAGATTGCTTTCTTCAGATACTTGAAAATTTCTCATCTGGAAGAGATTAGAGCCAACAGGATTCAATGGATAGATTCTGGCTTAATAAAAGTACAGAGTCCTAATCAATAGAGCTGAATAACAATGATCTGTACTGCCTTATGAGAGGGGTTCCCCTTGTCTCAGTTCCTTCTAGATCAACTCTTCCCTATTTTAGTATATGCCAGAAAGCAATTTTACCAAGCTAGGGAAGAAACAGGGTTTGGCTGATTGTTCTACATGAGGCAAGGATTCCAGGTGCAGGAAGTCTAGTCGATCACCTGCAAGCCCAACACACCAGGAGACCCTGTCATGAACACTTACATCCCCACCCTGCCTACCTTCTGACCTAAAAGCCATATCAGAATTCCAGGTCAGATCAAGGAACTGTTCCCACAACTCTTATGCCCCATTCATGGGCTAGGTGCCCAACTGACCATTCTTAGTGGTTCTTCCAAAGACTAGCTACGTGATCACAGACACGCTCAAACTTCAAAATGTCTTTGAGAAGGAAGGAACAAAAGCCACCCAAGGCATTTCCTTCACAGTAGTGAACATCTGAATGTTAGTTACTTTACTGCAGAGGTTCTCAGCTTGGTCTCTGTCAACTTTTTTTTAGAACTGCATGTATTTCAAAACAATTGGTTGCCTTTGTAATACTATATATTTTATGTATTTAAAAGCATTGTTCTGAGAAGAGGTCTATGGTATTTCATAGTAGTAGTCTCTCGGTAACCAAGAATGACAATTGTCTTTGTGAGCTTTCATCTGTGATGTACCCTCATATGGCTTGAAGAGGGTGGGGATAGACGAGTGTGCACAAAGACACCTGTGCATGAAGATTTAAGTGGAAAAGTCATTGCACAGAGACAGTCCCATTGGAAGCCTGGGTCCAGTGGCACGAAAAGTCGTTACACCTGGAGACTTCCTCAGCTGCATTGGATGGCCGTGTTGTCCTTTGTGCTCCAACACGCCCTAAGCACTCCACAGTGCTTTGCTGCGTCGCCATCTCAGCCGTTGAACCTTCTTATTGGTTTCTTCCGCCTGTTCCACCTAAGTAGTCTTCACCTGCTGGGTGAGCAAAGCCTTAGTTCACCAGGGGTCGACGACCCGATGGCTACCCTCACAAGGTTTAGCCGGCCTGTCGAAGCCATTGCCTGGGGTGTGGCCACTGCCGCATGCTAGCAGCTACTGGCAGCCACAAGTGAGAGCTGGGTGTCAGGTTGGTATTTCAAAAAATAACAAAAGGGTCCATGGCACACACAAAAATCTTATTGTAACGTTAAATTGTCCTAGAGGTAACTGTGTCAAGGAAGCTCATCCCCTCCCCCTTCCTGAGTAACTTTACCTGCCTATCAAACATTCCTGATATACCACAGTTGTACCAGGTTTGTGTCCTCATATGTTCTGTACCTCAATAAAAGTTAAGGTTTGGGGCAGGACTGGGGAGACCAAGGAGAGAAAGGGAGAGATGGATGAGAAATCACTCAGGAAGCCTGAGAAGAGACAGTGCAGGAGGTGAGGGGAAATGAGAGAGGAACTGGCAGGCTAGGCTCCATGCAGCTAGGTTACTTAGGAATGATTGTCCACCCTTCATAATAAACCTTATAAAATCTATACCTCTGGGTAGCAAGAAATAATATTAATTTTAATTATGACAGTTGGCGACCATAAATCAGGGATTGTTTTTTAGAACCTTAATTTTCTTCTGAGAGAAGTTTTGAGTCTTGGGTAAAGTTTACGCCTAAGTAAGATAGAAGTGGCTTCAGTTAGCTAGCCTGCCTTCAAATGCAAAAAGCCTTGGCCAAGAGAGGAAACCAGATCCAGACCAGATCACAATTGAATTGGTGAAAAAAACTCCTTCCCTGGTGGCTTACCGTGCCCCCCCCACTCCCCACCGCACCCCATTTTTTCCTTTCAGCTTGAATAGGGGTGAAGAGGGCCTTTTTGCCCATAAGGAATTGGGTGGGTTTTAGGACCCAACAGGAAATCCTGCTCTTTTATTTGCCACAGCAGGAAAGGTCCTAGAGTTCCTCCTTCCAGTCTAGTGCAATGCAGAGCTGGGGGACCCCTTGAACAGATCCTAGGTGCTTCCAGGCTGTGGAATAGATTTGGGGGCTCCCTGGGGCAGTCCTGACACAGAACCGGGGACCCAGGCAGGGGAGCGGCCGCTTTCACTCTCCCCACATGGCTACTCCCCCCTCCACTTTAAACCAAGGGGCACTAGGACCAAATGGATCTTTACCAGCCCAGGGTCCCCACATGCCCACTGTAGCAGGGACCAACTCAGAGTCACTCATTAAATTAATTTTGAGGGTCTTTCCAAGCTGTGCTAAGATTAGGAACTCCCTGCCCCACCCCCAACTTTGAAAACACATGGCTGTTTCAGGGGGAGGGATTTAACTCCATTTTTGCTCTCTCCCTCCCTCACCCTCAAACTTTGCTTGTATACTGCCTAGCTTCCTTTTCTTGTCTAAGGCCACATTTTACTTGGGAGGGCCCATCTTCATTAGCATTTTAAAAATTACTCTGCCATTATTTCTTTAGCATTTAAAAGACAATTTTTTTTTTGCCTTCTCTTTATCTGACTGCTTAGATAGGTCTACTCACAGGTGCCTTCCACTCTACATACATTTATAGCACTACCCACTGTGGAGAATTGAAACTGCAGGAAAATAAAAAATAAATTCCTTTGCTAGTGCTACTAGTGATCTAAAATAGTGCTATTAAATTGCATACATTTAAATAAAACAATTATTAATAGGAAATATTAATAATATTAATTTAAATTAAAACCAAATTTATAAAATTGAAAAAAGTCAACATTAAATCAAATTAATTACATGCAATAGGAATAATTTTAGAACACAATAGTATTAGTAATACTATTAGGGGCAACTGGGTAGCTCAGTGGATTGAGAGCCAGGCCTAGAGGTCCTAGGTTCAATTTTGGCCTCAGCCACTTCCTAGTTGTATGACCCTGGGCAAGTCACTTGACCTCCATTGCCTAGCCCTTACCACTCTTCTGCCTTGGAGCCAATACACAGTATTGACTCCAAGATGGAAGGTAAGGGTTTTAATTTTAAAAAAATATACTATTAATTACTAATGTTTATTATTGATTATTGATACTTGTTTATAGTTTATGGTTGTTAATTATTAATAAGATAAATAATTTTAATAAATGCGTATTGTTACTGATTAATAGCAGCAATTATTATACTGTATATTCATTATTGATACTATTGCTGTGCAACAATAACTGTTCCCTTACATTAGCCTTTTGTTTTAAACCTTCTCTTATTGCCTTCCACAATAACATTGAAGAACTTTGTGTCACCATTTCTTTTATGTTTTAGAAACTTTCATTGTTTAAGCTGCTAATTTAGCAATACTCAAACTAGCTTAAATTAGGACACAGACTAGACAATATGTGAAATACTGCAACACATCAAAAGAAATCAGGAAATATTCCTCCTGATTCAGCCCGTATAAACTTTTAAATAACTGGAGTGATCCAAATTAGCCTAAGGAGAATTGGATGACAGAGAAAGAAGCTAAAAAGTTTTGTAAGGCATGGAGGGACATATCTTTTACCTGGCCAAAATATGGCTCTTTTGACTTCAAGATTTTAAAAGATTTGATGTTAGCCATTAAAAACAAAGTCCAAAGATTATAAATACTGGTACTTATGGGCCTATTTTATGGATAAATCCACCACTCCCTCCAGTAAGGAAACTTTGGAACCAAACCATTCTAGCTTAACTCCTTCAGTGAAATCTAGCAAGGAACATGCTCTGTCATCCCACTTGACCTGTGAGGAGGTTTCTCCTCATACTGACCCAAACCAGGATTTGAACCCTTCAACTCCTTTCCCTGTCAGACATCACTCATCCCCTACTCCTCCCATTCCCTTTCCTCCCAATCTCAACCCTCCTTTGCCAACCCATCTCCCCTATCCCTACCCATACCGTCCCCCAATCCTTTTCCGTACCCTCCTTCCTACCCACCTTACTGTGACCCCTCTAGACCTCACCCATCCTACTCCTCTCTACCCTGTGCCCTAACCCACCCCCCTTCTCCACCCCAGCCCCACCCCCGATCTTTTCAGCTTCATTCCAACACCCTACCCCCTTCCCCTACCAGCCTCACTACAACCCACTCCATTGAACTCCAGAATACAGGCCAAGCAGTAGTTGCTACAGATGATTCAAATAAAGGTTTTTTCCCCTCTAAGAGTTGTCCCTACATATAACAAACATGGAGATTTAGTAAACATTAGACATCATACACCCTTTTCTCCACAGGACATTGAGAGATTCAAAGAAAAAGCACCTTCATATGAAGCTGAGCCTGTGGTGGTGATAAAGAAGTTTGAAAGCATTTTTCACACATATAATCCCAGATGGCTTGATGTAGAAGGTTTGTTCCAGGCCTTGCGAACAGAAAGGGAAAGGAATAAGATTCTTTCTCTTGTTAATCAGGCCCAAGGAGAGGGAACAGTTCATTGGCCAACTGAAGATGCCAAATGGGACCCAAATTCAGAGCAAGATTACTTACAAATATGCCAGGCTAGAAATGCATTGATAAAAGCTATGAAAACATGTTATGATAGGCCTGGTAAATAGACTAAATTTGAAAAATCTTAAGCAAGAAGGTAGCGAAAATCCCGCCCAATTTATGGATAGACTTATCGAGCTGGGAGAAAGATATATTGAACTTGATCTTGATAGGGAATGAGACCGTAGACAAATTAGAATGTAATTTGTCAAGAACAGTTGAAAGGTAGCTAGGAATTATTTTATGACTAGCTGTCCAAATTGGCCTACTATGGACCTTGAAGAATTGAAAAGAGTAGCAGTTTATGCTTTTGAGGGACATAAGGAAAGGGAGAAGGAGAACAATGATTTAGTTGAAGCATTAAGTAAGGAAATAAAGGAATTACCTTCTAAACAGTGTGAGAAGGATAAGGAGAATGCTACTTTAGTAGAGACATTGAGGAAGGAAATAAAGGCATTAATTGAAACAGTTGTGAAGGTAAAGCAAGGAGAGATCATAGCTCCCTTACAAGAATCCACAAAGTAACCACTAACATGTTACTTTTGTGGAAAAATTGGTCATGTGATTATGAATTATAAAAAGAAAAATCAGGAAAATAGGAATAGAGGTTTCAAATATAGTAATATTGATAGGAGGAATAGTTACTCGAATGAAACTAACCAAAATTCACACCCAAACATCTGTACTCGGTGTGGGAAATCCCCTCAGCATGGGAGACCCCAGAGGTGTGGACAAAGGGATTGTGATGTCTGATGGTACTTGGGAGGGGAAAGAACCTCAGAGTCTGGAAGTGAAATTTTAAGCTTTTTCAGATCTGATTGACTTATTGATGTTAATGGTTTTAGTTTGTTCCCCTCCCTAGAATGAAGATGTGTCTGTAACTCAATTCTAAATACATGATGTATATAATTTATCAAAATTGAAATATTCTGTTAAATTGTTTTAAATTGTACCTCCACTATGATTGTGCTGTAGAGAAATATCTTTTTAAAAGCCCATGAACAGCATTTTGTTCCTTTTTTGCCTTTGTTAATTGTGACATAGAGCTGATGGATGAAGTCCATCAAATTGGTTTCAACCTGTATAAAGGTTTTGGAGAATTTAATTGTCTAATAATTGAAATTGATTTTAATGAGTATTCAGACATGGTTTTCAGATATTTGGGAGCATCCCTACCTCTGACTGATCATTTATTTGCCTGCCTCTTGAGTTGTTTGTAATAAGAGGTCTACGTATAGATGAAGTAAAGTTCAATGGCATTGTTGTATTTTCCCATCTCTGCATTTATTGTAAATGTAATGGATGATGTATCTGAAATCATTTTCACTTTTTAGTCCTCAGCTCCATGTGAAAATGGGTGGGACATTTTGGGGACAGTTCTGTTACACTATTACAGTCTCATACCATGAGGGAGGGAGGTGCCCAAGTGGCTTAGTTACCTGTGATGTGTTATAATCTCATCCAGTAATTGGGAATGATTTTTCCTGTGAAGCTTTGTATCTTTGAAATGGATTTGTTATATTTTGTAACTCTTCATCAACTGTACAGAGGTTTTTTTTCTCCCACCAAATTTTGGAATGATGGTAATAATAGACTTTGTTAATAGTATCTTTGCCAAAGTTGAAAGATCGGCTAAATCTGTAGAACTTGTGACAAGTATTCATGATTTCAAAGGTTTTTACATGTCATACAGCAAGTCATGTGAATCCTAATGATAGTGGGTTTGTTTGTTTATTGTCATTAATGGGTTCCTATAATTTTGGGGATTTTGGTACTTTTTAGAATCTCTATTAGTTGTTGTACTACTGTTTTTAAAAGGTTTTTACCTGGTGAAAAAATTATGTGCACTCACACTGTGGATCTTGAACAAGTTAAGAGTGATATACATTTCATTTTTAAGTGAGTACCTTTTGTGTTGTGCCTCTACTTAGCTAACACATTGTCACATGGAATGTGAACATTGAAATTATGATTTTTTTCATTATTTTTTCCTCTTTATGTTTGCAATAGGATATTTGATTTATGTTTTTTTATTTTTTTTCTCTTTATGTTCTATTAGGATATTTGATTTTTTCTTTCTTTCTTTTTTTCCTAACATTGGTGATACTTGAAGTACATGAGATCAGTATTAATGTTTTTCTTTTTACTTGAAGGGTAAAGTTTACAGTGTAAGTTTGCAGTATCCCTTAGCCCTAGTAATATGCGTACCCAAAAGCTTTCAACTATGGAAATCTGCTATTTATTGATAAATGTTATGGGACTTTGTTTAATGATTATGTCTCATTCCAGGAGAAGGGAACAAAAGAGCCAATATGCAGTGCCAAGTAGCATGAGGTCAGAACAGACCAAATCCAATCCAGGGAGGATTGTTGAACTTCTATGCCAATACAAAAGGATTTGAACCTAGTGTGAGAATCGAGGTTGTGGTGCTTGACTTACGTTAAGACACAGGACTTCCTTGAACCACACTACATGTGCAGTACTTTGAGTCAAGTGCCTCAGGTTGGCTATCATCCTGGCTCCCCCTATCTCTGACACTGACGGTACAATGAGACCAGGGAATGAATTTTCTCATTTGCTGCTGAAATTTAGTCCTTTCTCTCTTATAGTTTGACAATTTTTGGTAGTCCTAGCTGCAAATGGCTCAAGTTCTGTATTGCTGCTATTGTCCTATGGGCTTGTGAGACATAAGTCACTTTTAATTACATAAGTCACTTTAATTGGTCTTTGCTGTGATCCAAGAACCTAATACAGGATTATTATTTTTTACTCAGAATTTTATACACATGAGATTTTTATTTTATTTTTTATCATTTCTATATTT
The DNA here is from genome assembly GCF_027887165.1 of Monodelphis domestica. Lineage (NCBI taxonomy): Eukaryota > Metazoa > Chordata > Mammalia > Didelphimorphia > Didelphidae > Monodelphis > Monodelphis domestica. The sequence goes on along the minus strand of NC_077232.1, from coordinate 13,175,226 downwards.
CTTATTTTTATACAGAATTTCATTAATTTTTACTCTTTTATTTGGGATTTTTTTGGGGGGTGGTTTGTTTTGTTTTCTTTTGACAATTGTTTCATATACCTCATAACTCAGTCATGTATCCCAGTGTGATTCTAATGTTGGTCAACACCCTCCTCTGGGGGGATTGTGTAATTATCCTAAAAATGCAAGGTTTTAAATTTTTTGAAGAAATTTCAGGAAAAGAAACCTGCCAACATTCAAAATCAAGAAAGTGGATTATTTTGGAGAAGGTGCTGTAAAGATGCCTTAAGGAGCCACACATTGCATCAAAAGATCCAGAATGAACTTTGGGATATAATGAACTGAATTAAAGGGGGTTGAATATGCTTATTGTGAATGTAAACTCTTATGCTAAAGAAGATTTCCCCCTAATTGGCATTTTGTCAATGCGTCTATCAATCAGTTTTTGTATTTTACTCCCATCTCTAACTATTGTAACTCCCTCTTTTAAAAATGTAATATTGTATATACTTTTAGCTAGAAGGTATTTAGAGTTATAAGATAGTTATATTTAAATGATCCATTGGGGAGACAGGTCTCCCAAAGGATCATGGGGGGAAGTGTGTGTCAAGGAAGCTCATCCCCTCCCCTTCCTGAGTAACTTTACATGTCTATCAAACATTCCTGACATACCACAGTTGCACCAGGTTTGCATCGGTGTACGTTCTGTACATCAATAAAAGTTAAGGTTTGGGACAGGATAGGGGAGGGAGACCAATGAGAGAAAGGGAGAAATGGACAAAAAAACCATGAAGGAAGCCTGAGGAGAAGGGACAGTGCAGGAGGTGAGGGGGAAATGAGGGAGGAACTGGCAGTCTAGGCTCCATGCAGCCAGGTTACTTAGGAATGATTGTCTACCCTTCATAATAAACTTTATAAAATCTATACCTCTGGGTAGCAAGAAATAATATTATTTAATTTTAATTACTACATAACTAAGTGGTGGAATGGAAGGACCTGAGCTGGAATCCTACTTGAGACATTTCAAAGTATGTCTTAGCCTCTTAAGTGTCTTTTATAAGGCACTTAAATCTCTCTTCCTCAGTTTCTCTATCTATAAAACAGCATCTTCTTTATAGGGTTGTCATGTGGATCAGTGAGATAAGAAGTATAAGTCCTTTTTGAACCTTAAAAATTCTCCATAAATGCTGATTATTATTATCAATCATTATTACTACTACTCTTACTATGGTGATGATGTGATACAAAACTCAAAATGGGCCCATATCCCATGAGCAGTGAAAGATGAGTGTCTCTGCCCTACTTCATGATCAGGCTATTTGCCTCAGGTGCCATTATCTTTGAGCCTTCAGAAATGTGAGCAGCTCCATTCTTTGTTCATCTCTGTCTCTTGCAGGGTGTTCTGTCTGTTTTGTTGATCCTCACCATCTTCCAATTCTCCATCACAGCAATGGTCTTAGCTTCGAAGTGTAAAGGAACAGGGGAAAGCCCTGCAGATGAGGCGTGTTCAACATCACTGAGAGACCCACGACAGGTTGTGACCATCCTGGAAGTTGACTGATGCTACAGCAGCTTCTTTCTGAGGCACTCAGGGAGTGGATCTAAGCACAGTAATCCTTTGAGGAGAAGGTGGAGGGAATGGGGAAGATGGGAAGATGGTGGTGGGACACATTCAATTAGGAAGAAATTCCCCACACTTCTGGGGACCAGGGAAATCCTGTTCCTTCCAATTCTTTTAAAGGTCTCTTCCTTTTTGTTCTATTAGGCCCAGAGACCCTATTCCTAGTTGTCTCTAAAATGATATGGTATCACCAAAAGAGGCCTTTGCTTTGCATTGTGAGGGCCACAGGTGAAATCTCATCCACTAGCTTTGTGACATAATATATACATCACTTAACCTGCTTGAGTCTGTATCCCTTGTGCAATGTGGGTGGTGAGAAACAGGGCTAATTTTCCTTATAGCACATACTTTGGAGGGTTTTGTCTTTTTTTGCACATGAAAGCAAATGGTATAATGTAGACAAAGCACCCTTTACAACCTAAAAGACAATATAAGTCCTTAATATTATTATTGCAACTTTGATCTTCCAGGGAAAGGAAAAATCTAATACTTTTCTTGAGATGTTTGGATACTTTTATGAAGTGCTAAATGAACATTCAGAATGATTACCCTGAGATTCAATTATTCTGTGTACACTGGATCACCATTCTACCAAATGAAAAATATGAGGGGAAGATGTTGAAGGGGGAATGAGAAAATATTTCAAATTCATCCTTTAATGGCCCCCTGTAGCTGAACCAGTTACTAGATAGCTCAGCTTCACAAGGGTCCTTGTTGGACCTTTTCCAGCATGGTATAAATCACTATAGGTGATACACCATTGGTATGTCCTTTGAAAAACTGCTAGTACTGCCAACATTCCTCATTGAGGGCAGCCCACATATACTGAGTCCTTCTTAAGTTCAATATCACTTCCTTCTAAGACATTCAATAGAATGCCTATAAAATGTGGCATGCTGTCCAAGGGTACCTTGGAAAGAAATAGCAATAATGAAGACCAGTTGTTTTATTTTGTTTAATGCTCTGTTTAAAAATACATATTAAACAAAAAAAAAAAAAGAAAGGACAATCTCCTGAAGTAATTATGTATCATTCACTAATACAGCCTTAAGTTATATTTTTGTGGGTAGAACCAAGCATTAAAAAATGTAAATGATTTCTGCCCTAATGAGGACAGAGATGGTCACTTCTTCCTTTGGGTGACTCTAAAAGCATTAGAATATAAGCTGTTTGAGAGCAGGAATGGATTGTTTTACTTTGCTGAATTTAATTCTTGTTTTTGGTTTGCTTGTTTTTCTAGTAAAGTAATAATGGTCACTTCCTAAATACTGTATTGAACAATGTTTACCCTATTGTTAGGATAGAAAACAGGGTGAAATATGATCAGGGTAGGCAATAGAAATGCTCCAATAACAAAGGGAAGAAAGGGGGATTTGATGATGATGAGAGAGCACCTTGGAGAAGGCTGGGAATCCTTAGAAAGGTAGATGACTGATGAGGAACTGTGGGAAAGAAGATTATACAGAAAGTGGCTAAGGGGAGATTAATACCTGTCATTTCTGGTTGGCTTTATAGAATATCTATTTCCCTTCTTCTGAAGTCAAGGAGCACAAACCAACCAAGAATGTGGAAAACCAGTTGCAGATCCAGATTGAGAAAAATCCATCTGAGAAAAATGAAGAAAATACATCAGCCTCTTTAATTAGGGGTTATACTTTCTTTAAATCAAGAGCTTTAGGAAGTCCCGTAACTCACCCACCTCCTTCCCCTTCCCCTCCTCCTCCTCCTCCTCCACCTCCACCTCCTCCTCCTCCTCCTCCACCTTCCCCTAAAGTACCAGAAGAAAATATTCAATATTCAATACCAAATCCTCTGCTGTGTACTACAGATGCCCCAAGTGAAACCCTGCAAGTTTCATATTTCTCTACCCCAAGTACATCAAGTGCAGTGGCACAAAGACCATCTTTAGTAGAACCATTTTTATTAGATAAATCTGTGCAAGTTTCCTCATATTCAGATCTAAGCACAGGGGGAGAATTAACAGAATTTCCTCCTTCCACCAGCACAAGTTCAGCAAGTGAATCCACAAAAGGTCTCTCAACTTCCAGCTCAGAAGATCACATTGCTTCCAGATTAACTGCACTGACCAAAGCTGTGCAATTTCCTTCTGTCTCAGATGTGGCTACATCAACAGATGTCTCAGAAAATCCATCCATGGAAGAAGCCATACCATTTGCATTGACCAAAGCTGTGCAATGCCCTTCTGTTTCAGATGTGGCTACATCAACGGATGTCTCAGAAAATCTATCCATGGAAGATGCCACACCACTTGCATTGACCAAAGCTGTGCAATGTCCTTCTGTCTCAGACATAGCTACATCAACAGATGTCATAGAAAATCCACCCATGGATGATGTCGTAACACCTGAATTGACCAAAGCTGTACGATGTGTGTGTATCTCAGACGTGTCTATATCAACAGATATTATAGAAGATCTGAATCAATCTGTGAAGTCTTCTCCTATCTCAGGCCCAAAAGAACCAATAGATGTCCCTGCTTTCTCTGAACTAACATCAATAAGGGAACCCATACAAGCTCTAATGTCTCCTAGTAGACCCACACAAATCCTTCCTATCTTAGATCCCATGCCCACTAATGAATTTGTAACAGGTGAACTTCTGCCTAACTTGGTCCCAAGTCCGTCAAGAGAATTTATACAAGATCTCACCATCTCCAGAACAATTTCAGGAAGCAAATCTGTGCAAGTTCCTTCATCTGCTGGCATAATTTCTTCATGTAAATCTATAAAATTTTCTTCTTCCTCCATTGGATTTTCAATGACAAAAGCCAAACAAGTTCCTTTATATTGTTGTGCTTCAACATCAAGTGAATCCATAGAAGTTCCATCTTTCTCAGTAATGCTTTCATCAAATCAAGCCACACAAGTTCCTTCTTTCTCTGATCTAGGCCCACCACAAGAAAACATACACAGGCCCTTACCCCACAAATTTAGTGGTCTGCACAAATCAACCCAAGTTCCTGCTTTTTCTGATGAAAGTTCATCTATTGTAGGCATGGAAATAGCTGGATCTTTCCCTGGTCCACTTTCATCAAGAGAATGCATACAACACTCCTCAGATATTGTGGCTGTTTCAGGCAGCAGGCTTCTGTCTCCTCCACATTCTGATCCAGCTATACCAGACATAAGCACAGAAGAATTACCATATTCCCAAGAACCACATTCATCAAAAGAATTGATAAATGCTTCTTTCTCTGAAACTAATTCACCAAGAGAAGGTACACAAGTTCCCTCTACTTGTGATGCTTTTGACATTACCAACAGTGAACAACTTTCTTTGATTTCTGATTTAAATGCAACAGTAGTAGGAAGAGAAAAAATCATGTCTTTTTCAGGTTCACTGTTATCGAGGAAACCATTAGAATACTCCTCAAATTTTGTTGCTATTTCAGTTACCAAGCAAACAAAACTTCCTTCTTCCTCTGATCCAAGATCATTGAATGTGAACACAGAAGAATTTTCATCTATCTTGTTTCCGTTTTGTCCAGTAGTATCCAGGCAGTTTTCTAATTCCTCTGAAACAAGTTTAGCAAGAGAAAACCCACAAATTCCTTCTATCCTTTCCATGAATGAAAGCATTCAAACTCCCTCAAGCCGTGGTATTATTTCAGTCAGCAAAGTCACAAAACGTTCTTCTTTCTCTGATGTAAATTCATTGAATGTGAGCACAGAAGAACATCCATCTGTTTTGAATCTATTTTGTCCAATAGTTTCCCAGCAGTTTTCTGATTTCTCTGAGACAAGTTTAGCAAGAGAAAACATACAAATTCCCTCTGTCCTTGGATCTGTTTCGGAGACTGAAGTCACACAGATTTCTCATTCCTCTGGTAAAAGTTCACAAAGAGACACTTTAGAAGCTCCCTCTACTCATGTTGCTGTCACAGAGAGCAAATCTGCACAACCACCTTGCCTCTCAGCTGCAGGCTCATCAACGGTGCAGATAAAAGAAGTCATATCTTTCTCAGCACTACTTTCACAAAAGGAATCCATCCAAAATCCCTCAAACCTTGGTGTTAATTCAGTCAGCAGGCTTACACAACCTTTCTCTGATCTAAATCCACTGAATGTCAGCACAGAAGAACTTCCATCTGTCTTGAATCCATTCTGTCCAATAGTGTCTGGGCAGTTTTCTGATTTCTCTGAGACAAGTATAGCAAGAGAAAACATAAAAATTCCCTCTATCTTTGGATCTGTTTCAGAGAATGAAGTCACACAGTTTTCTCACTCCTCTACTAAAAGTTCACGAAGAGTTACTTTAGAAGCTCCTACTCATGTTGCTGTCACAGAGAGCAAATCTGCACAACCACCTTGCCTCTCAGCTGCAAGCTCATCAACAATGCAGATAAAAGAAGTCATATCTTTCTCAGCACTACTTTCACAAAAGGAATCCGTCCAAAATCCTGCAAACCTTGCTGTTATTTCGGTCAGCAAGCTTACACAACTTCCTTCTTTTTCTGATCTAAATCCATTAAGCACAGAAGAACTTCCATCTGTCTTGAATCCATTCTGTCCAATAGTGTCTGGGCAGTTTTCTGATTTCTCTGAGACAAGTTTAGCAAGAGAAAACATACAAAATCCGTCTATCCTTGGATCTGTTTCCATGAATGAAGCCTCACAGTTTTCTCAGTCCTCTAATAAAAGTTCACGAAGAGTTACTTTAGAAGCTCCTACTCATGTTGCTGTCACAGAGAGAAAATCTATACAAGTACCTAATGAAGCCACACAGTCTTCTCACTCCTCTGGTAAAAGTTCACAAAGAGACACTTTAGAAGCTCCCTCTACTCATGTTGCTGTCACAGAGAGCAAATCTGCACAACCACCTTGCCTCTCAGCTGCAGGTTCATCAACAGTGCAGTTAAAAGAAGTCATATCTTTCTCAGCACTACTTTCACAAAAGGAATCCGCCCCAAATCCCACAAACCTTGCTGTTATTTCAGTCAGCAAGCTTGCACAACTTCCTTCTTTCTCTGATCTAAATCCATTAAGCACAGAAGAACTCCCATCTGTCTTGAATCCATTCTGTCCAATAGTGTCTGGGCAGTTTTCTGATTTCTCTGAGACAAGTATAGCAAGAGAAAACATAAAAATTCCCTCTATCTTTGGATCTGTTTCAGAGAATGAAGTCACACAGTTTTCTCACTCCTCTACTAAAAGTTCACGAAGAGTTACTTTAGAAGCTCCCTCTACTCATGTTGCTGCCACAGAAAGCAAATTTGCACAACCACCTTGCCTCTCAGCTGCAGGCTCATCAACAGTGCAGATAAAAGAAGTCCTATCTTTCTCATCACTACTTTCACAAAAGGAATCTGTCCAAAATCCCGCAAACCTTGCTGTTATTTCAGTCAGCAAGAATGCACAACTACCTTCTTTCTCTGATCTAAATCCATTAAGCACAGAAGAACTCCCATCTGTCTTGAATCCATTCTGTCCAATAGTGTCTGGGCAGTTTTCTGATTTCTCTGAGACAAGTTTAGCAAGAGAAAATATACAAATTCCGTCTATCCTTGGATCTGTTTCCGTGAATGAAGCCGAACAGTTTTCTCACTCCTCTGGTAGAAGTTCACGAAGAGTTACTTTAGAAGCTCCTACTCATGTTGCTGTCACAGAGAGAAAATCTGTACAAGTACCTAATGAAGCCATACAGTTTTCTCACTCCTCTGGTAGAAGTTCACGAAGAGTTACTTTAGAAGCTCCTACTCATGTCACTGTCACAGAGAACAAATCTGTACAAGTATCTAATGAAGCTTTGCAGTTTTTTCACTCTCATAAAGGTACACAAAGAGACACTTTAGAAGCTCCCTCTACTCATGTCACTGTCACAGAGAACAAATCTGTACAAGTATCTAATGAAGCCACACGGTTTTCTCACTCCTCTCGTAAAAGTTCACGAAGAGACACTTCAGAAGCTCCCTCTACTCATGTTGCTGTCACAGTGAGAAAATCTGTGCAAGTACCTAATGAAGCCACACAGTTTTCTCACTCTGGTACAAGTTCACGAAGAGACACCTTAGAAGCTCCCTCTACTCATATTGCTGTCATAGTAAGAAAATCTCTACTACCTAATGAAGCTGCGCAGTTTTCTCACTCTGGTACAACTTCACGAAGAGACACTTCAGAAGTTCCCTCTACTTGTGTCTCTGTCACAGAGGACAAATCTGTACAAGTATCTAATGAAGCCACACAGTTTGATCCCTCTACTCATGTCACTGTCACAGAGAACAAATCTGTACAAGTATCTAATGAAGCCACACAGTTTGATCCCTCTACTCATGTCACTGTCACAGAGGACAAATCTGTACAAGTATCTAATGAAGCTTTGCAGTTTTTTCACTCTCATAAAGGTTCACAAAGAGTCACTTTAGAAGATCCCTCTACTCATGTCACTGTCACAGAGAACAAATCTGTGCAAGTACCTAATGAAACCTCACAATCTTGTCACTCCTCTCACAAAAGTTCACAAAGAGACACTTTAGAAGCTCCCTCTATTCATGTTGCTGTCACAGAGAACAAATCTGCACAACCACCTAACCTCTCAGCTGCAGGCTTGTCAACAATGCAGATAAAAGAAGTCCTATCTTTCTCATCACTACTTTCCCAAGAGGAATCCATTCAAAATCCCACAAACCTTGCTGTTATTTCAGTCAAAAAGCTTACACAACTTCCTTTTTCTGATCTAAATCCATTGAATGTGAGTACAGAAGAACTTCCACCTGTCTTGAATCCATTTTGTCCAATAGTATCCAGGCAGTTTTCTGATTTCTCTGAGACAAATTTAACAAGAGAAACAAAAACTTCACAAATTCCCCCCACTCGCCTCACTCTAATGGTGAATAAGTCAACACAACTTACTTCTTCCTTTAATGTGTCTTCATCAACTATATCCAGAGAAGAAATTCAATCTTTCCCAGGCCCTCTGAAATCAAGGGAAATCACCCAACATCCCTCAAACACTGAAGTTATGTTAGTCGATGAATTCACACAATTTCCTTCTCTCTCTAACTTAAATTCATTGAACGAGAACACAAATTTATTGAGTGAGAATACAGAACAACTTCCATGTGTCTCACTTTCAACAATATCCAGGCAGTTTTCTGATTTCTCTGAGAAAAATTTAGCAAGAGAAAACATACAATTTCCCTCTATCCTTGAACACATTCCTGTGAGAGAACGCACACCATTTTCCGACTCCTTTGATAAACATTTACCAACAAAAACTTTACAAGTTTCCTCTACCCATCTTGTGGACAAATCAACACAACTTACCTCCATGTCTGATACAGATTTAACAAATGTATCCCTTGAAGAAGTTTCATCTTTTCCAGGTCCACATTTACCTCAAGAATCTGTACAGCTTCCCTCAAATTTTGCTGCTGTTTCAGTCAACAAGGCCACCCAATTCCCTTCCTCCTCTGACATCAGTTCATGAAGCACAGGCACCCATCTTTCCAAGTTCCAGTTTCACCAAAAGAATCCAGTGCTCCTGCTTTCTCTGGAGGGAATTCATCAAATGAAGATGTACAAGTTTCCTCTACCTGCTCTGCTTCTCTAGTTCCCAAGTCTGCACAAGTTCCTTCCTTCTCTGATCCAAGTTCATTAGCACAATACATAGAAGTTAGGTTTTTCTTAGGTCCAACTTAGTCGACAGAATTCAAACATCTCTCAATTTCATTACTTCAGACAGCAAATCTGCCCAATTTCCATCTTTCTCTGACAAGTTTGTCAATCCTATAAAGACAATAAAGTTACTAAGTCCAAACAAGTTCCTTCCTTCTGACCGAGGTTCATCAACAGTATGCATAAAAGAAGTTATGCCTTTTCCAGATTGATTTCACCAAACAAATCCATACATATACCCAAAAACTTTGTTGCTCTTTCAGGTAGCAAATATCTACAACCCCTTTCTCTGAATCAAGCAAACATGAACAGAGAAGAATTTTTATTTTTTTTTCATTTTTTCCAACAGAATCCATGCTATTTTTAAAATTTTTCTGATAACAAGTAAACCAAGAGAGGACATGCAAATGCCTGCTATCCTTGGCCCTATTTCAGCAAGCAAATTCACCCAGTTTCCTGATTTGTCTGACAAAAGTTTTAGAAAAGAAACTGGACAAGTTCCCTGTACCCTCTATGCTCTTGCTATGAACAAAACTGACTTAAGTTTCTTCTTTCACTGATCCAAGTTCATAAGCTATATTCCCAGAAGTTATTTCTTTCCCAAGTTTATTTTAATTAAGGTAATCCATATAACATCAGTCTATAAATCCACTCAATTTCTTACTTTCTCCGACTCAAATTTATCATGCATATGCATACAAGATATTCCATCTTTCCAAGTTCCTGATTTTTTAAAGAATCCATGCATATTCTCTGGAACAAATTCATCAGAGGAAGTTACACACATTCCCTCTACTTATCATCCTCTTACAGTCACCAAGTCCACACAAGTTCCTTTCTTCTCTCAAGTTCATCAACTGTCTGCATAGAAGTTAAGTCCAGGTCCACTGAAATCAAGTGAAATCTATACAGCATCCTTCAAATAATGGCATTATTTCAGCAAAAGCACAAAATCTGTTTTCTTTGACCCAAGTTCATCAAGCATATGCACACAAGATATTCCACCTTTCCAAGTTTCAGATTATTTGAATGACTCCATAAATATTCTTGCTTTCTCTAAAATAAATTCAAAAAGAGATGCTGCATACCTACCATGCCCTTGCAGTGACCAAGTTCCTTCCTTCTCTCACCCAATTTTATCAACAATATGCAAAGAAGAAGTTACATCTTTCCTAGGTTCACTTTCCTTACCTAAAACAAACAATATCCCTCAAACTTTGGTCCTGTTTTGGTAAGCAAACACACACAAATTCCTGCATTCTCTGAGCCAAGTTCACTGGGTGTATAAAAGAATTATCTTTTTCACTTCCATTCTCCTCAAGAGGATCCATGCAAGTTCCTGATTTCTCTGACTCAAGATTTCCACAGGAAAACATAAATTCCTCATATCTTTGAACCTATTTCAGTGAACAAAAACATAATTTCCTGATCTAACAAAAGTTCATCAAGAGAAACTGTAAACATTCCTTCTGTCCACCATGCTATCACAGTGAGAAAATTGACACAAGTTTCTTCTTTTTATAATCTAAGTTCAACTCTGCATAGAAGACATGTCTTTACCAAATTCATTTTTATCAAAGGAATTAATATAATATCCTTCAAACATTGTTGGTGTTTCAGTCAGTAAGTTCATCCAACTTTTTTTCTCAGATCCAAGTTCATCAAGCATATGCATATAAGATATTCCATCTTTCCAAGTTCCAGATTTGTCTAATGATTCCACAAATGTTCCTGCTTTCTCTGAAATAGATTTAATAAAAGAAGCTGCACGAGTTCTTTCTACCTACTGTGGTCTCAAAATGATCAAGTCCAAACAGTTTCCTTCTTCCTTTAACCCACATTCATTGACTGTGAACACAGAAGAACATCCATCTTTCTTGCTTCCCTTTTGTCTAATAGAATCCAGACAGTTGTCTGATTTGTCTGATGTAAGTTTGCCAAGGGAAAGCTTGCAAATTCTCTTGATCTATTCGGAACTAATTCGGTGAATGAATGAATATAATTTTCTCATTCCTCTGACCAAAGTTTACCAAGAGAAACTTTACAAAGTTTTACCCATCTTGCTGCCACAATAAGCAAATTGACAAAACCAACTTCCTTCGTTGATGCAAGTTCATCAACTATATCCACAGAAAACATATCTTTCCCAGGTATATTCTCAGATGAATCCATGCAATGCCCCTTCAACTTTGATGCTCCACTTAGCAAACCCATCCAATTTACTTCTTCCTCTGACCCAATTTCAATGAATGTGTGTAAAGGAGTACTATGTTAGTTTCATCAGGAGAATCCACACAAAATCCTACTACCTCTGACACTAATTCATCAAAAGAATATGTGCTTTTTCTTCATACAACATTGCTATGATGAGCAAATCCACATAAGTTCCTTCTATCTCTGACCAAGTTTATCATGACATGCTTAGAATTTGTTCTGTCTTTCCCTATTGAAAGAATCCTTACTGGTTCCATCTGCTTTGGACCACATTTTAAAGGAAAATTTATACAAAATTTCCTCCTTTTTCTGATCCAAGTCTATTGAGGATATTTATAGAAGACATTCTATCTGTTATAGTGTCAACTGTCCAAATGGAATTTATACAAATTCCTGAAATCTGTGACATGTTCACCAAGGGAAGTTGTACAAATTCCCTTTATCTTCCATGCTATTTCTGTGAGCAAATCCATATAAGTTCCTATTTCCTCTGACCCAAGTCCATCAGCTATATGTTCCAGAAGAGGTTATGCCTTTCCCAGATGCACTTTCATCAAAAGAATCAACTCAAAGTCCTTATTTGTCCAATACAAGTTCACAAAGAGAAGCCATACAAGTTCCCTCTCCTTTTAGCATAATTCTACAATGTCCCTTCTCTGACCTAAAATAGATATGTTCTTAGAAGAAATTCCATCTTTTTCATTTTCAGTTCCATGGAAAGATTCTATACACGGTCTTGTTATAGCTGGCACAAGTTTAAGAGGATTCACACAAGTCTCTACCAACTATATAGTATTTCTGCGAGCAAGGTTATACAAGATGGTCACTCTTTGCCTGACTCAAGTTCATCTGGTATATGCAAAAAAGAATATGCTTCTTTCTCAATTTCAGATTCATCAAAGGAATCTATACAAATTCTTGATGGCTCTATTGCAAATTTGCTAAGAAAACTGGTATAAAATGCCTCTACCTCTGATACTATTCCAGCAGGCAGATCTGTGCAACTTACTAATTCTACTGGACTGTGTACATTTGATTTAGATGTATCCAATTTCCTCCTTTTTCTAGTCTAAGTTCAGTAAGAAAGTCAAGTTTCTTCTTCCTCTGACCACATTCATCAATCAAATACACAATCCAAATTTAAGTCCAGTTATGTCAAGAGAATTCAATTAAATTTCTGATTTCAGTGAAGTAAGTTAACCAAGGGAACTCGTATGAATTCCTTCTAACTCTGGTAGCTCATGGGAGAAATCTATAAGTCTGTTGTCTTTGATTAGATATATTCCACAGATCCAATAATTTCCATATTCCTTTGGCCTTTCAGTAAGGAAATATACAAGTTCCTTCTTGCTTCTCTGGGTCCTCTGACAGATGTTAACAAGCAAATGCAAAGAACATCAATCTGACATCCAGTTTCATTAAAGGAATCCACACATCCAAATGTTCTTGATTTCTCTGATACAAATTCACCAAGAGAATCTTTAAAATTCCCCTCATTCTCTAGACAAGTTTCCACCAGCAAAAACAATGCAAGCTGCTTCTCTGCATTCAAGTTCATCAACTGAGGATACAGAATTTCCATATTTCTTAGGGCCAGGTTCCAGACAATTCCTACAAATTCTTTTTGTCTCCTGCTCAAGAAGACAAAAAAAAAAGAGAAGCCATACAAATTAAATTTCACTATATCTCAATTTCAGACAGCAAATCCATTCAAAATTTTCTCTTTCAAGTACCCAAGTGCAAGATTCGGGTCAAGTTGAAGAGAATCCCTGCAAATTCCTTTCATTTCCACCTTAAAATCAACAAGAAAACTTTAATACTAGTCCCCTATGATTTCAGACAAATTTCTGAAAACAAATCTGCACAGATTCCTACAGACTATGTACATTAAACAGATCTGTCCAATTTCTTCCTCTGAACTATTTTCATGAGCAAATCTGCATGAGTCTTCTCCTTCTGGCCCAATTGCATCAAGTGAATACACAATGGTATCTTCTTAGAACCAGTATCAAGAAAATTTATAAAAATTCTGCCTATAGTTCAATTTCATCAAGAAAATCCCTGCTTGTTCCCTCTAGATACCAGTCCAATTTCAGATGGCAATTCTACAAAAGACTTTTTAAAATTCTCTCATCCAAAGTCATCAAGCAAATATTAAGAATTTTTATCTTAAGTCCAGTATCAAGAGAATCCGTACCAATTCCCTCTGAATGTAACTCTCAAAGAGGGCAAAACTTTTCTGCTACTCAAGAAGAAAATCCATCCCAATTTCATTTTTTGCAAGCTTAATTTCAGAAAAAAAAAAAACATGCAAACTCCTTCAGCCAAAGTTCACTCAGTTCATCAATGAAAGAGAGCAAACACTTCCTATGGAAAAGATTCCCTCAAATTTCCTCCTTTCCTGGGTGCAAGTTTCACCAAGAAAATCCATATAAACTCTTGATTTCTCCAGATCACATTCAACAAAAGAATCCAAGGAATTTCCATCTTTCTCCAAGCCATTTTCAGGGAGCACATTAATTCAAATTCCATCTTTCTCTAGTCCCAGTTTACCTTGTAGATCAATGATGTTCTTTATTCCTCAAGCCCATGTATGAAAGAAGAGAATCCAAGCAAATTCTGATTTTCTCTAGATCACATCAAATTAAAGAATCTGTTCAAGTCCTCACCTACTACCACCCAAGCTGAAAAAATTCATTCAAATTAATCAGTTTTTCCAAACCAAATTCAATGAAAGAAACTACTCCCCCAGAAAGAACTCCCCTCACATCTCTGCCTCATGTAATCCTTTTCCTCTATGCTGCACCTCTAAGAATTCACCCTGATCTCTCCAACTATAAATGCTCTCTTACTCATCCTTAAATTTCTAATATTCTTTTTGGACATCATCTATGAATTTGCCACATACCTCCTTGATTTACAGATATTTGTAAGCATAAATATTGAATTGAATTGAATTGAACATTGAAGTAAGGTGAAAAACAGTACATAGCTAGAGATATTGAGTCATAATGAAGGCCTGAGATTTTTTTCACCCAACTAGTCATTCAGCCAGACTGCAAATTGGTAGGGTATGGTAAGGGAAGAGATGATAAATATATTCTTCCTACACCATTAATAAGAATTATGTGGTATAAAATCATGCATCCTTAATGGATTATATCTCAATAAAAACTAAGGTCAATGATAAAATACTGGTGAGATTTTTGATTCAGAATATATCTAAAAGTCAAATTTACATGGTAACCCTTTAGACTAAAGATGTAAATATCATACATTATCACTGACTTGCAACTTAAGGATTAATGGGCAGAGTCCCAGGAATTCTAAAATCCATTCCCTCTACTACTGGCTCTAGATATTGAATCAGCTTTATGAAAGTTTTATTTGGGAACCAATCACTTTATCACCCTTACCTCCATGTTCCAGTGCCTCCTTGTCCCTAGAAGGCCTTTTCCTAAACCTAACATAAGGATGTAAATTTCTGATTTCTTCAAGTTTCTTTTCCTCTTTAGGTTAAAAGTTCAGAGAAGAGTCTTCCATATAAACTAATAAGGGGATTTGGGGTAACAGTTCCTGATAGAATGAAGAAGGTCATTCTTACCAACCCTTCAGTGTCCTGAATATAACAAATAGTGAAAATGACCTAGGCTATCAATGAATTCTATCAGAGGGTCACCTATCTAGAAGCAGAAGAGTCCTTAGAGGTTAGTTAGTCCAATCCCCACATTTTAGATTTGAGGAAGTAAGGTTCATGGAGGCTCGGTGTCTCCCTCAGGGTAACAGATATTCATAATTGGCAGAATCTGAATTTGATTCTAGAGCCCATAATGCATTTCTCCCGCTGTATCATAGGTGCCTCCTCAACCTAGTTGTATGTTTCCTCCCATTATACAGACTTCAATGCACACATAACATGATTCTTCTTTGTTCTCTCCCATAAATTCTATGGGATCTACCCAATATGAGAGGTATCTTCCTTGTTTTCTCCTGATATCCCCCCCAAGTCCCAGTGGAGTGCTTGAGCTGTCTCTCATCCTTTGCTGTCTAACCAGGGGAATTTCCTGCCAACATCTATTCTTCCTCTTCTTCAAAAGTCCTCATTTGTTATATTTGGCAACTTGCTCCTATGCCCCTTGAACTTCTTAATTCCCATATATATGGCATTTCAAACCATGAAACAAAGGTCTAGATGCACATATCACTTTTTTTTACGTCTTTAGCAAATTTTAATGTAAAGGTAGCATGACTTCTGGTTCAGGAATCCTATGTTCAAATTCAGCCACTCTCTTCACTGGTTGTGTGATTCGGGGTGAGTTTCTCAATCTCTATATGACTCCCTGGGAATTAACCTCCTAGACCTTCTGGGAGTATACTCCAGAAATTAGAGATGCTTTACATGCTGATATACAATACTGAAGGTCAAGTAGCAATCCAGATTAAAGCATTGAATTAGAGGTTTAGAGAGATTACTAGATGTATTTATCAACATCATAGAAATTGAGAAAATAAGCAGAGAAATGACTCTGTCTTCAAGACAGCCTAAAGGTGCATGGCATAAGGAGGTAGCCGAGAGCCCTGGTCCATATTCTGGCCTTTCTATGAGCTTACTCAGCACTAGAAACCAAGCTTCTATTTAAGAGCTAAGGTTCAGTATCAGGGTGATAATTTCACGATAATTTCATCAGTTTAACAAAAATAAAGCTTAATAGTCTAGAAGAGACCCTAAAACCTTATGAGAAAACCTCACTAGTCATTAATTGCTTACTATGTGCCAGAAATGGTGGTAAGTGCTGGGACTACAAAGGAAGCCAAAGCATAGTCCTTGATACCATAGACATTAGGGATATCAAGAGCCAGCATGTTAATTGGAAAGCCAACAGGTGAAAAACTGATTTTTAAAAGATTTATACAGTAAAAGAAAATCTCAGAAGGAACATAGCTATAATAGAGGCATCTTGCAGAAGGCAAGGTCTGAGCTTAATCTTGAAGGAAGCAAGGTAGTCAGAGCTAGAAGTGAGGAAAGAAAGCATTTTAGGCATGGGAGATGGCCAATGAAAAGGCACCTAGTTGAGAGACTGAATGTCATGTGCAAAGGAAAGAACCAACCAAAAAGGAATTGCACTAATCCAGATATGACAATGATGAGGGTCTGAACCAGGAAAGCATCTATGTGAGGAATGGGAAAGGTTTATATTTGAGATATGTTGCAAAAGTAGAACTGATAAGGCTGCACAAG
This sequence comes from Monodelphis domestica, assembly GCF_027887165.1. Taxonomy (NCBI): domain Eukaryota; kingdom Metazoa; phylum Chordata; class Mammalia; order Didelphimorphia; family Didelphidae; genus Monodelphis; species Monodelphis domestica. The sequence continues at coordinate 13,158,518 of NC_077232.1, read as the reverse complement.
AGAATGGATACCTGGAGTAAGTGAAACTGAGAAGTTAAAAATGACATAGATATTGAGTAACTGGGAGAATTTTGGTGCCCTCAATTATACTAGAATAGCTCAGAAGGGAGGAGGACTTGAGAGGAAAAATAATGAGTTCTGTTTTGAATATATTGAGTTTGGGGTGCCTAGAAGGCCTGCAATTCAAAATATCTCAAGAGACTAGAACTCAACAAAGAAATGAGGAAAAATTAATGTTGAATTGTATTACTTATTAGCATTATTTCTATGAGAAAGCATTTCCCCAAATCCCTAACCTCCCAAGGTCAGCCTTCTCTGAAGCTAATATAATTACTTCTAATCCTCAAGGTGGGCCTGTCTTTTGCTTAAGGCAGGGTAGAAACTTTATCTATAAACAAGAACACTCTCCTTAAAGCATTTGAAAGCCTAAGCCCTCTTTGCTAAACATATCATCTAGATTTGAAGTGACCAGATCTATAATAGGAAAAAGAACCACTGAAAACATGATTGAGACAACTTATGTTTTTCTAGAGAATATTGCTAGAAGGAGCTTCATAAACTCTAAGGCTATTCCATTACTTAACATGTGTTAAATTTTATTATGGTTGGTCCTGAATATTAAATTTGTGGTTGCCAGGGATTTAATTTCTAAATCCCAAAATGAATTACTAAAGTAAAATGAAATTTGTGGTAGTTTGTTTTACAATAGAGGGAAGATATTAAGGAAAAGGGAGAGGGAAGAAAACTCTGGCTTCCTCTGAGCCAGGGAGGAATTCTAAGGCCTTAATCAAGGAAAAGGAGTCTCAAGATGATGGGCCTTTCTTGGAGGTTCACACCTCCAGAAAGGGCAAGGAACTAAATCAGCCTTTACACTCACCACGGTGACTGTTTAAAAGGAAAGCAGTCTGAGGTCTCCTTCATGAGCTCCTCCAGGGGTCCAGTTTCATAGCCAAGTCTCTTCACTCCAAGTCTGAGTGTCTGTTTTCCAGTCTCTCCTCAAGTGTCTGATGATTCTTCCAATCTCTTGATTGCCCTTGTGTGCCTCTGTTTCCTCTATTTAAAGATCTCTTTCTCTTGTGTCACATCCCCTAAATTTTACATCTACCAATCACAGAAGACACTCCTCTCCAGGACTGCCCACCCTTTCACACATGGGTCACAGACCTCCCACTCAATGTATGAAATGGGTGTTCACACCTTTTGTGGTTAGTTCATACCTTTTGTGGTTAAAATGGATAGATCTACTTTAAATACTGAGTTTACACTTTAGGGATTAAAATCTAAAAATAGATAGGGGATTACAATTTAATCTTCACAATAAAGAAATAGCTAAGTACCTTCATTGTTACAATCAGGATATAGCTAAATCCAATCTTCACACATGCCAAAGAAGGGTGGGTCCACCCTCCTTCCCTAGCTTTGTGAAGCTACTGGAATCTACCTTCCTAAGGAATACTTCTTCCCTCCAAGTGATGAAGTAATGGAAGAAGAGTTGAAAACTCTTAAGTCCACCTCCACTTTCAAAATATCCACCAATCAGGATGACCAAAGCTCAAGCTGCTAGGCTAATCAGAATGAAAACATGTTTCCTTATAAAAGAGGGTCAGAGCTCACAGAGCTTCTTTCAATGCAAAATATACATGTGATTCACAGATTATTAATATATTGCATGTTCCTATTAAGAAATAATGTTATTTTCAGGTAATGGTCTCATATTATTAACTGGTTAAAACCCCCAGGCACTATAGACATTAGGGCTAACAAGAAACAATCTGAAAAGAAATTATCATTAAACCTAAGGGAGCTGATGAGATCATCAAGTAAAATAGTCCAGGAGAACAGGGCCCAGAATGGTCAATCAGTAAACATTTTGGCAGTTCTGTATATTCCAGGCACTGTGCTAAACAGAGGGAGAAAGAAAAGTAAAAAGAGATATTCTCCATGCTTGAGGATTTCAAAATCTAATAGATCACTGGAGAAAAGTAAATGGGGATAAAAAGGAATATACCTTCTTTTTAGGAAAAAAAAAAGGCACCTACACAAAGATTCACCATGTACTAGTGCATAAAAACTTCATATTCAAATTCAAAAAAGCAGAAATAATAAATGCATCCTTTTCAGATCATAATTGTTTAAAAAATGCTACTCTCATTTGATTTTTTTTTTCAGCATTAATCCATATTACACCTTCCTCTTTTGTTCCCTCTTCTGATCTTATATCTGGGCATGTGTATATTTTCTCTCCTTATGTTTTTGGGAGCTACATTTTGTATATTATTTAATGCATTCTTAAATCAATAACCTTATAGCCTAGTCACATACCCTTTACCAAATCTATTGTTGTAAATAAATATTCACTGTATTGGAACATTATTTTGTGTTACCATTAGGTTATGTTAGTGTTAGATCCTGGGCAGTATCTCATCCTCCGGGGGGGGGGGGGGGATGAAGATTGAAGTTATCTTAAAGGTCCATCAATTAAGATCTTTTAAAGTAATTTTAAGGAAAGATATAACCAATTACCTGGACCAGGAAAACAGATATCCTAGAGAAGAGGCTGTAAGAACCATCATGATTCCTGATGGACTAAAAAGAGGACAGCAATGGAGGATGTTCCCAGAAATCAAATATTACCTCATGAGTCTCTGAGTGAGACTGTGGAGATGTATAATACCTTTGGAATGTATAATCTTTTGTTACTTATGTACCTTTATGAAACAATCCTGAACTGAATAGATATTATGTATGGGATGATTCACTGGGCAGACTGGCATGTTAATCTTCCAAAGAATAAGGGGGGGTGTATAAATTTAATATAAATTGTATCCCTTATTCTTTTTGAAAATCCATTTTAGTTGGTACCAGCCCTATCCTTTGTCTGGGCACGCATGCATACTATGGGAAGTCTCATGACTCACTGATGACCTAGAAGAGGCTTGCTGCTTGTCCCCATGACTCCTGGCATCTGGAAGACTGGCCTCTGACCTGCACTGAGGTCAAGTCTATCCAACCAGAAAGACCTAGAAGGAGTGACATCAGTGGCTTTACAAGAGGGGGAACTGAGGAAGTAAGAATGTCTTTTTGTAGTGTAGGCTCTTAGCTGACCTTTGGGCTAGAGACTGCCTGGTGTGACAGTGAGTTGATAATAACTGATAACAAATTAGAGACATTGTTTGGCCAGATACCTATTTTGACAGAGATATGCCAGGACTACATGAACAAAAAACAACAGGGCATTGGGATGGGATCTGACATGGTGACTGGGGATGGGACAGGACAGACTAGCAAGGACTTTAAGACTAATACTAATACTATAACACCATTAGGGGAAATAGCTGGAACTAACAATACTAATGCTACACTGGCACAAAACAATAATCCTGCAAATTCATCAGAGGCACAGAAGATAATGCCTCTATGGGATGTAGCAAAACTTACAGACAATGCTGGCAGTTTACATGCAAAGATCCATAAGTCTTTCACCACCCACGACTTGGATTCTCTGCGCAAATGGATGCCCAAATTTATAAATGAACCTTTTGCCTGTGTAAAAGAAATGAAAAGAGCATTTCATTTGTATGAGCCAGATTTTGGGGGTGTAGAAATTCTTTTATCAGAATTATTTACCCCCCAAGGGAACAAAAACTTTCTTGCACAAACAAGGCAGGTTAGCACACAGTACCAGTTGGCCAGAAAATTACAGTGACTTTGATTGTGCAAATCCCATGAGTCTAGCCTACCTCAGAAAATGTCATGAGGATCTATATTAGAGGCTATGAAACAATTATCTGGAAGACCCAATGCATGGGAGAAATGTGATCATTTTTCCCAAGAAAAAAAGGAACAACCAAGTGTTTTTATCAATCTCCTGATCAATAACATTGACGGGCTGATGGGCTTTAACCCTGATTCACAGGAATCAGTGCCACATGTGAGGAGACAATTTTTCAAGGGCTGTAATAAGCAGTTGAGGGATTTCTTCAGGAACTATTTCCCTAAATTTGATTCCATCTCACTTAGTGAACTCAGAGATACAGCCACATACTTACATGACAATGAAGTAGAGCAGGAAAGGGAAAAAGAAGATCTAAAGATAAAGCTCCAGGACACCACTGAAACATTAAGGCAGAAAGAGATAGATGAAGTTAATAACCTGTCTATAATTAAGACATTTAATAGACAGACCACACAATATAGATGGTGTAATATTTAAAGGAATTGAAGGGATTGAAGAATAGGGGATAAGGAAGGTTTTGTAACAGGGAATGGAGGAGTTGAAGGGGTAGAGGGAATATGGATACTGGTGAGGTAAAAGGAGAGAGATACCCCCTGATGAGAGGCTATCTTTTAAAAAATGGGGTTCCCAAGAAATGGGCCACCTATGACAGCCTGAGGGGATGTCTTCTCTACTGATTGACATTGACGGTATACCAGAGCAGGTAAACACGAACCCTCCTGAGGGACAAGCCTCCCCTGGACCAGGGTCACCCAGCAGGGGTCCAATAAGGACCATTTATGGTTGAATGGCTATCCTTAGGTTCAGCTCCCTCTATGTCCTCTGAAATAAGTGTCCTCTTATCTGACTGCAGTTATTTAAATCAGGATGAATTTTAATAACAAGTTTGGATTGGGAAGGTATCAGGGAAAAGGGATTTCCCTAGATGGGGTTTGAGTCTCTCTCAGCTTTTACACTGAGGCCAGGTCTCACAGGCTGGTGGAGGGTTTCTTTTATACATGTCTATGCTCTCTCTATGGTAGTTTTCTTAAGTTCAAAGTCTTTAGCAGTAGACAGCAAGCAGAAGAAAAGGTTCTGACCTTCAGAGCTGGTTAGGTCTGTCTCTTCAGGCTGACTCCCCTAACGACCAGCCTTAGAGTTCAAATTGTTCCCCTTAAATCCTTTTGTCCAATGAAATGATCACAGGAATCCAGGAAGAGCACACAGTTGGGAAAATCAGGAATAAAGATACATCTATCCAGCAACAGGGAGAGAGAGCTCCTTCCAGCCCGAGGGCCAGGAAAGAGACCCTCACAAGACCAACTGTCACTCTCCAAGATGCCCCTCCCCCCACCAACTGTCATTGCTGTCCATCAATTTCACTCTAACCTTCCAACTGCTGTTTGCTCGTGGCAGAAAGTCCAGAGCTTGATTCAGTTTTCCTATTCACAACAGACACCTCAAAATGAACAGAGGATGCAAAGAGACACCAGGACTTGGTTTTTAATGATTGAGACAAGGACACACCATGAGAAACTGCCCAATGAAACATCGCTATGAATAAGGCCAAAAAAGTAATGAAGGGGTTGGTTGGTGGCAAAGAGGAAACAGGATCCAGGAGAGACAGCTGATTGGTTAAGGTTGGCTCAGAGAGAGAAGAGGGCGTTTTGATTAATTTCCCCCTTCAGCTTTCCCTCTTCAGCTATTGCTGATCTCATAGATTGGCTCTTGTCCTCCTCCACTACTAAGTCTAAAATGTTTCTTCTCAGGAAGATTATTCCCCTCTCCCCCTAGGCTGTCCCACTCACACTTGAGTCACTTGGGAAAGGATAACACCTTTAATATAAATTAAGTCAACTAGGATAACACAAAGAAAATGTCTGGCAGGAAAAGAATGGGGGAGGAAAGTGGAGAAGATGTCTCTTCTCTAACTATTCCTTTCCCTCCCTCCTTGAGTTTTGGAGAACTCGGGTCTTGGCAGCTTAAGTCTCCTAAGAGATAGTCAGGTTGACAGGCCCTGGTCTTTAGCCCCTGGCCACAGTTCAGACCCAGGGTATCAGGAGCAGTGAGGTAAAGTTTTTGACAGAGGCTCAAATGTCTTCTTCAGATGTTTCTTCAGTTGGGAACTGAAGAGGGGGGGAGAATGTCCAATCACCAGGAGAGGAAAGAGATGGGAATAACCCAGGAGAAATGCTTGGCCAGACCTCTCCTCCTAGGCTTCTCAAGGTTGAGAGAGAGATCCAACTGAAATCCCCAGTCAGAATCTTCTGGCTTCTCAACATTCCAGACCTCCTGGGACCCCTCACCCAACCAGGTGAGCAGATCCATACTCTCTTCAGCCTGTCACTTCCTAGAGTGCATACTCTGTCATACTGGTGTGGCTTCTTTTGGCTACTGAACAGATGGAGACAAGTGCAGTGAATTCACATTAGTTAGGCAAGGCCAGGTGAATATGTGACTCTCTTACTTACTCTAATACCAATTATACTGATTACCAATAAATAATTATAAATAAATATATAGTCTCCAGAGAATTTTAATCATAAAATAATTAATAAGGGTTCATTATAGACAAATTTAAAATTAACTGAAAACTAAATGATATAATTATAAAAAAGGAGTGGATCAAAGAACAAATTATACAAAAAAAATTAATAATTTCATTAAAAAGAATGACAGGAGATAAAATTTCAGAATCTATGAGATATAGCCAAAGCAGTTCTTAGGGAAAATATTTTATCTCCGAACATTTATATCACTAAAAATAGACAAAAAACAATCAAATCAATGAATTGCTTATGCAACTTAAAAAATTAGAAAAAGAATAAACAAAAAATCCCCATTTAAAGACTAAATTAGAAATCCTAAAAAATCAAAGGAGAAAAAAGTAAAATTGAAAGTAAGAGAATCACTGAGCTAATAAGGTTAGGAGTTGATTTTATGATAAAAACAAATAAAATGGATAGAGTATTGGTTAAATTGATTTAAAAAAGAAAGAAAAATAAATAACCAATATCAAAAATAAAAAGAGTGAACTTGCCACCAATCAAGAGGAAATTAAGGCAATCATTAGGAGCTATTTAGCACAAAAGACAACATGGCCATCCAATGCAGCTGAGGAAGTCTCCAGATGTAACGATTTTTCGTGCCACTGGACCCAGGCTTCCAACGCCAAGAGAGTGGGACTGTCTCTGTGCATCGACTTTTCCACTTAAATCTCCTTCAGGCACAAGTGTCTTTGTGCACACTGATCTATACACCATAGATGAAAATGCACAAAGACAATCGTCATCCTCGGTTACCGAGAGACTACTTACTACTACTTTGCTCTTATATAATTTCTTTTGTGTTGGAGAGAGAACAATAATCATCCATTAGTGAGGGAAGTTAAAAAGAGAGAAGTCACAGAGGGGGATCAGTGGGAGCCTCATTTTCTGGGGATTGCCTTGTAGCCCTCATTTCCTCAGACTGTGACTCTGTCAGAGAGCAGGGGTGATGGCTTCCCACATGACCAAATTCTTTTTATAACATAAATATGGTGATCATACCTAAGTCAAGAAGACCAAAAACAAAGAAAGAAAGAAAATTGTAGACCAATTTCCTTAAAGAACATCAATGCAAAAACTTAAATAAAATAGTAGCAAATAAACTACAATAAGATATCACAAGGATCATTCACTATAACCAATTGGGATTTATACCAGGAATGCAGAGCTGGTTTAATATTAGGAAAACTATCAGTTTACTTAACCATATCAATAATCAAACTAATAGACATCATTATTATCTCAATAGATACAGAAAAAGCCTTTGACAAAATACAACACCCATTCCTATTAAAAACACTAGGCAGCATAGAAATAAATGGGGCTTTCCTTAAAATGACTAGTATCTAAAACCATCAGCAAGTATCATCTGCAATGGGGATAAAGTTAGAAACCTTCCCAATAAGATCAGGAGTGAAACAAGGATGGCCATTATCACCACTATTGTTTAATATTGTACTAGAAATGCTATCTTTAGCAATAAAAGAAGAAAAAAAATGAAGGAGTTAAAATAGGCACTGAGGAAACTAAACTATCACTTTTTGCAAATGACATGATGGTATTCTTAAAGAGTAGTAAGAGAGTAAGGCAGGTCTGGAGTGAGGCTGTATATGGTGAATATTCACCAAGCAGAAACCCAGAGTACGGGTGGTGGTGGCATGGGATAATGCTGAGAGATGGAGAAAATAGTGATTGTGATAAAGATGAAGAGTATATCTAGGAGGAATACGGCAAAAGCAGAAAGGAATGGCAAAAGATTATGATTAAAGGAAATTGGAAACTCTTGGACATGTAATTAGAACATCTGTAAATGAGGGCAAAATGGAGGATATGGCTATGGCTGTGTGTTTCAGAGGCATAACAGAGGAAGAGCTCATGGGAATTGAGTAGATTGAAGGTCTGGGAACCTGGTAAAAGTGAAGAAAGATTCATATATATGTTAAAATTCTCTTGAGTTAAGGCAGGAATTGGGGTGGAGAGAAGACAAGGAAGCAGTCATAACCTACTTGAGAAAGAAGGGAGAATATTCTGGGGATTCAGCAGATAATGGCCATCAGAATCTGGACTGGATAATAAATTTTGATTCTATGAACCACACTGAAGCAAAGATTTCTGTATGATGGTGGTAAGAAAAAGGCCGAAAGTGGTCATGAGTAACATGACCATGACCAGTGAGACAGAGAGGATAAGAATGAAAGGAAATAGCATTTATTTAACAGTTACTATGTGGCAGGCATTATGACAAGCAAGAGGAATAGAAATAGAAATACAAGCAGGCAAGCCAGTCCTTGGCCTCCAGAAATTAACATTCTTAGTGAAAAAGACAAAACATATAGAAGATTGGTGATCATGGAAGAATGTCTTAGTAGTGATTATTTCATTAAAACTACAAACAATTTTTCAGTGCCCTCAAGACTGTCTATGGACCATTAAAACCCACCACCTCCCTTGCTATCCTCTGATGGTGACACTCTTATAAAAGATAAAAAAGGCATCAGCAACAGGTGGAAAGAACACTTCAGTCAGCTTCTCAACCGACCCTCTTCAGTCCACCAAAGCTCCCTTGACCAGATCCCCCAAAACCGCACCATTGAACAACTTGACATCCCTCCTTCAATAGAAGAAGTCCAAAAAGCCATTACACAAATGAGTGCAGGCAAGGCACCTGGTAAAGACGGGATCCCAACCGAGGTGTACAAGGCCTTAAATGGAAAGGCGCTCCAGACATTCCACATAGTGCTGACCAGCATATGGGAAGAGGAAGACATGCCCCCAGAACTCAGAGATGCCTCCATCATAGCCCTATACAAGAACAAAGGCTCACAAGCAGACTGTGACAACTACAGAGGCATCTCACTACTCTCCACTGCTGGAAAGATCCTTGCCTGTGTTATACTCAACAGACTCCTGTCATCTGTTTCAGAACAGAACCTGCCTGAATCACAATATGGCTTCCGACCAGATCACAGCACCATTGACATGGTCTTCACGGTGAGGCAAATGCAGGAAAAATGCCTTGAGCAGAAACTGAGTCTCTACATTGTCTTCATAGACCTGACAAAGGTGTTCGACACAGTGAACAAGGATGTATTGTGGGTGATCCTCAGCAAGCTTGGTTGCTCAGCAAAATTCGTCAAACTGATCCAGCTCTTTCATGTCGACATGACAGGGGAAGTCCTATCTGGTGGAGAGACTTCAGATCACTTCAACATCTCCAATGGCATAAAACAAGGCTGTGTCCTCTCTCCGGTACTATTCAACCTATCCTTCACCCAAGTATTACGACATGCTGTGATGGATCTAGACCTGGGCGTCTACATCAAATACCGGCTGGATGGCTCACTATTTGACCTTTGCCGCCTGACTGCAAAAACAAAGACAACAGAGAGACTCATCCTGGAAGCTCTCTTCGCAGATGACTGTGCTCTCATGGCCCACCAAGAAAATCATCTCCAAACCATTGTGGACAGGTTCTCCACCGCAACAAAACTGTTTGGCCTGACTATCAGCCTCAGCAAAACAGAGGTGCTGTTCCAACCCACACCAGGGAGGCCAACGAACCAGCCGTGCATTACAATCGACGGCACGCAGCTTTCTAATGTCAACACTTTCAAGTACCTGGGCAGCACCATCGCCAACGACGGGTCCCTAGACCACGAGATTAATGCCAGGATCCAAAAGGCCAGCCAGGCACTCCGGCGGCTGCGCTGCAAAGTCCTCCAACACAGAGGTGTAAGCACTGCGATGAAGCTCAAAGTGTATAACGCAGTGGTCCTCAGCTCGCTCCTGTACGGTTGTGAGACATGGACACTGTACCGGAAGCACATGAAACAGCTGGAACAATTCCACCAACGCTCTGTCCGGTCAATCATGAGGATCTGATGGCAGGACCGAATCACCAACCAGGAAGTCCTCGACAGAGCCAACTCCACCAGCATCGAAGTCCTGGTCCTCAAAACCCAGCTACAATGGTCTGGACACGTCATCCGCATGGACCCACAGTGAATACCAAGACAGGTATTCTACGGTGAACTGTCAGCTGGACTCAGGAAACAAGGTCAACCAAAGAGAAGATTCAAGGATCAGCTAAAGTCCAACTTGAAGTGGGCTGGCATTACACCAAAGCAACTAGAACTCGCTGCCTCTGACAGAGGAAGCTGGCGAACCCACATTAACCACACCGCTGCCACCTTTGAAGATGAGCTACGTCGACGTCTTGCTGCTGCGCGTGAACGCCGACACCAGGCCACAACTGCACCTCCCATAACAACTGGTGTCCCATGTCCATGTGCCACAAACTCTGCGCCTCAGTCTTTGGACTTCAAAGCCACATGAGGGTACATCAATAGATGATAATGCACAAAGACAATAGTCATTCTCGGTCACCGAGAGACTACCACTACTATTCTCAGATTAGAACAGAAAGGAATGGGGAAAGGTACACATGTATAATAGCATGGCAATGAGATGACCAAGTGAGTAGCAAGATGGGTCTGGATCAAAGCTATATGTGGTGAATACTTGCCAATCAGAAATCCAGGACCTTGGCGTTGGTCAAATGGGGAGGCTACAGAAAAGGAGCATGGAACAGAGAGATAAATCCAAGGGAGCTGAATGAAAGAGAAGCTAGTGCCAGAAAAAATAATCAAGGCTGTAGTGTCATTCCAGGGGAGCCAAACTTTAGTAAATGCCAAAAGATGGAAGCAGCAATAGAGAAAGTGGTATAAAGAAATTTCTTAATTATGGAACAGAAGAACCAGAAGTCACAATAGATGAGATAATCAGACCTAGAATATAGCTTTAGGAGATAGGAGTGAGGTAGTAAGGGTTTGGGAGGAGGAGCTATTCTTTGGGATCCAATGGTGCAGTTAACTTCCTATAGGATCTTGAAACTGGTAGCTCAGGTATCAGATCTCACAATATCCCTTGAATCTCTACCATCTTATCATTTACCTAAAATGTCAGCCCCAAAGCACTCTATCATGCTCAAAAAATTGTTGTGTCTTCTTAGAACCATCATTTGGTTTTACTGAAATAATGGCCGCTAAGTGATGTCAATGGACCTTGGAATTAAGAAAAATAAAATCTTTCTACAGGGGCTGTTCTTGGTTTCTCAATAAAAATAAATTTCCTTGCTTGAAAACTATAAAAGAAGAAGCGAGAAAATGTTAACATTTGTTACAATTAAAACTATCTCTAGAAGTTGATTTTGGATAAGAAATATCAGGTTTTGATTATATCATTTCATTGGTTAGGCCAGGATTTTATCCAATTAAGTGGCATAGGCCAATGGCCCTCTCTTAAAGACCAGGAACTCCAAAGCTTGGTCAGGCAGTTCAATAAACAGAATTTTAGGAGCTCATTATTCAGTCCCTTCCTTGAACATCCCAAGATGTTCTGTAATTGGTAAACAGTTATTTAAAAAGTGGTCCATCAAACCATTCACTACTCCCCATCTTCATGTCATGGGGTACACAAACACAGAAAAAGAACCTTTGTCCCCTTCATTTATTAACCAAATTATGGAAAAGAAAACTGGGTTTTCCTAAGAACAAAGAAAATACAAAAAATCGCAGAATGGATGGACTCTCTGACCCAGACCCCAACCAGGAATACATAGTAATTTTCCCTGATACAAAGGAATTGGGGCCTTTCTCCTTCCAGACCCTGACATAAAAAATAAAACAGGATACAAAATATACATTCTCACAAACTTTCCTCTGCTTCTTGAGGTTAACTGGGCCTTCATTTCCCCAGTAAGCACCCCCAATATTACTGTACATTATGTGGATGGCCCAACTATGATATCCAAGAGTTTCAGAATATGATGTTAAAAAATTATTGATAGATACTTTGACTGGTAGCCACTGGGGGCACTCCCCTTTCTGGAACAAGGGTCATAGAGACAAAAAAATAATAGTGCATAGGAGAGATACAAAAGTGATGGGTAACCCAACCCCCACTGTCTAGTCTATGACGTCCAATGACATAAAGCCTCATGATGCAGCATCTGATTTCTGGGGTCGTCTTCTTTTGCCATCATTTTTTGGGGGCTGCCTACAGGCACACTGGTCCTTTCTCTGGCAGATCTACTTTTTCCTAGTCCAGGTCACTGATAATATCATTCTCTAAAATTGCTTGAAAAATAGATCTTAATACAATTTAACATAGTCTCTAAAATTTGCATTGCCAGGTCGAATGGTGAGAGCTGGCTCAAATCTTAGGATTCTGAGTTATTAATGTAAAAGCTATCCAATTGCAATTCTTTTCACTACAGAATTTACATTTCCGGGGGCAGCTGGGTAGTTCAGTGGATTGAGAGTCGGGCCCAGAGATGGGAGGTCCTGGGTTCAAATCTAGTCTCATATACTTCCCAGCTGTGTGACCCTGGGCAAGTCACTTGACCCCCATTGCCTAGCCCTTTCCACTCTTCTGCCTTGGAGCCAATACACAGTATTGACTCCAAGATGGAAGGTAAGGGTTTAAAAAAAAGAATTTACATTTCCTATAATTTTTGCTGTTCTTTATGTCTATCTGAACTATGCACTCCTTTGGAAAATTACCAATGACAGACTGAAAGGAAATTTTAATGAATCTAAGAGCATCTGACTTTTAGAACTAGTATTTCTAGGCAAAACTTTGATAGCCAATGCTTGCAACTTGGTATTAGAACATGTTTAATGCTTTAGAAATAATTAGAAATAGATATTACATATATACAATCATTTGATATTTGCCATTTTCTTCAAAAACTTTTACTTTAATTATCTCACTTCTGTTATCAATTCTTGCTTGTTATTATTATTCATTAGTTAATCCTTCTAATCTCAAATTTTCAAATTTTCTGGATGAGATTCTACAAAGGATCTTATCCTCTTGCACGAATCTTATATGACAAACCTCTTTGCAAACATGCAGCTGCTATATCTAAGCTAGATGGTAACATATGAATTCACCCAAAATATGTTTCCACCTTCTATTACAACGATAGCTTTGAGATGGGTTTCATACGCAAATTTATAAGGAGCTAAATCAATTGTACAAAAAATCAAGCCATTCCCCAAACAATAAATGGGCAAGGGACATGAATAGGCAATTTTCAGATAAAGAAATCAAAAATATTAATAAGCACATGAAAAAGTGTTCTAAATCTCTTATAATCAGAGAAATGCAAATCAAAACAACTCTGGGGTATCACTTCATACCTAGCAGATTGGCTAACATAACAGCAAAAGAAATTAATAAATGTTGGAAAGGATACGGCAAAATTGAGACATTAATACATTGCTGGTAGAATTAATCCAACCTTTCTGGATGACAATTTGGAACTATGCCCAAAGGGCACTAAAAAACTGCCTGCCCTTTGATCAAGTCATACCACTGCTGGGTTTATACCCCAAAGAGATCATAAGGAAAAAGACTTATACAAAAATATTTATAGCTGCACTCTTTGTGGTGGCAAAAAAAAAATGGAAAATGAGGGGATGTCCTTCAATTGAGGAACGGCTGAACAAATTGTGGTATCTGTTGGTGATGGAATACTATTGTGCTCAAAGGAATAATGAACTGGAGGGATTCCATGTGAACTGGAATGACCTCCAGGAACTGATGCAGAGTGAAAGGAGCAGAACCAGGAGAACATTGTACACAAGAGACTGATACATTGTGGTACAATTGAATGTAATGGACTTCTCTACTAGCAGCAATGCAAAGATCCAGGACAATTCTGAGGGACTTATGAGAAAGAACACTATCCACATTCAAAGGGAGAACTGTGGGAGTAGAAACACAGAAGAAAAACAACTGCTTGATGGGTTTATGGGGATATGGTTGGGAATATAAACTCTAAACGATCACCCTAGTGCAAATATCAATAATATGAAAAATAGGTCCTGATCAATGACACATGCAAAACCCAGTGGAATTGTGCATCAGCTACAGGAGGGGATTGGGAGGAGGGGAGGGAAAGAACATAAATCTTATAACCATGGGAAAATATTCTAAATTAATTAAGTAAAATTTTCCAAATTAAAAAAAAAACAGAAAACAAACAAATAAATAAAAGAATAGCAAGGGAAATAATGGGAAAAAAATGTGAGGGATGGGGGCCTAGCAGCACCAGATCTTAAACTGTACTATAAAGCAGTGGCCATCAAAACAATTTGGTACTGATTAAGAGACAGAAAGGAGGATTAATGGAATAGACTAGGAATAAATGACCTCAGCAAGCTAGTGTTTGATAGACCCAAAGATTCCAGTTTTGGGGACGAGAACTTAGTATTTGACAAAAACTGCTGAGAAAACTGGAAAACAGTATGGGAAAAATTAGGTTTAGATCAACATCTTACACCCTATACCAAGATAAGTTCAAAATGGGTGATTTACATAAAGTGAAATCATAAATAAATTAGGTGAACAAAGAATAGTATATCTGTCAGATCTAAGGAAAGGAAGAAATTTAAGACCAAGCAAGAGACAGAGAGTATTGCAAAATATAGAATAAATTACTTTGATTATATCAAATTAAAAAGGTTTTGTACAAACAAAACCAATGCAACCACAATTAGAAGGAAAGCAACAAACTTGGAGAACATTTTTATAATAAAACTCTCTGACAAAGGTTTAATTTCTCCAATATATAAGGAAATAAATCATATTTACACAAAATTAAGTCATTCCCCAATTGACAAATGGTCAAGGGACATGAATAGGCAGTTTTCACATAAAGAAATCAAAACTATCAATAAGCACATGAAAAAATGTTCTAAATCTCTCATAATTAGAGAAATGCAAATCAAAACAACTCTAAGGTACCACTTCACACCTAGCAAACTACCCAGTATGGCAGCAAAAGAAATTGATAAATCTTGGAGGGGATGTGGCAAAATTGGGACACCAATACACTGTTAGTAGAGTTGTGAATTGATCCAATCATTCTGGAGGGCAATTTGGAATTATTCCCAAAGGATTTAAAAAGAATACCTGCCCTTTGACCCAGCCATACCACTTCTGGGTTTGTACCCCAAAGAGACAATAGGAAAAAATACACATATAAAAAAATTATAGCTGCGCTCTTTGTGGTGGCAAAATACTGGAAAATGAAGGGGTGTTCCTTGATTGGGGAATGGCTGAAAAAATTGTGTTGTCTGTTGGCTTTGGGAGCCGTCTAGCAGTCTCCCTGAGGACGAGGGCTCGCTCCACCTAGATGTGACAATCCGGTCGAGTAATGGAGATGAGAAGCACTGTGTGCTCAGGTCCACATGCATAGGCATCACACAGGGTTCTGCCATAGCATGGAGGTTTGTTTATTATATAGGGTTTCAAGTACATACTTCTTTGGCACACAATTTTCTATATATGTGTTTCAATGGAACTTAACACGAAGACATGTAGCTTAAGGAGATAATCAACAAAACATTGTTGCTATAGATGAATGACCTAAACAGGGTGATCTAGGGGTTAGTTCTCCCTGACCTAAGGAGAATCATTGTTACTTTTGGTCAGCTTTCACAATCAATCACAATTACTTAGGAGATGGGTAACAAAACATTTCATAGCTAGGTACAAAGTTAGAGGGCAATTTAATGATAGACCAGATTTGAGGTTTCCTCAATTTATAAGTTCTATTTTTCTTGTGTTACTTTAAAGCACCTGGAAATGTTGCCTGGTTTCTGTCCATAAACAGAATTAAGTGGAATGTGTATTGAAGGTGATTGATGTTCTCAGCTTGCCTGGCTTGTAATGGGTGTGAATGTGGCTCTGTGAAGAAGGAAAGGAGGGGGGCAATGGGTAGTGATCTCTAGGTTTTAATTCTGTGAATATAATCTTTTAGGGTAATAGTCTGGGGGGATTAAGGTGGGATATATGTGTATTGATCCTATAAGTATTTGTTCTCATATTATTTCTCTTGTATTGGGGAGGGAATAATAATAAGTCCATTACTTAGGAAATTTGGGGAGAGAGAAGTCACAGAAGGGGATCAGTGGGGGCCTCATTCTCTGGGGGCTGCCTTGTAGATCCCATTTCCCCAGACTGTGACCTTGTACAGGTATGATGGTCTCCAGCATGTTGGTGATGGAATATTATTGTGCTGAAAACAATAATGAACTGAAGGAATTCCATGTTAACTGGAATGACCTCCAGGAATTGATACAGAGCGAAAGGAGCAGAACCAGGAGAACATTGTACACAGAGACTGATACATTGTGGCATAATCAAATTTAAAAGACTTTTCTACTAGCAACAATGTGATGATCCAGGGCAATTCTGAGGGACTTAGGAGAAAGAATGCTGCCCACACCCAGAGAAAGAACTGTGGGAGCAGAAATGCAGAACAAAACCATAGGATTGATTACGTGGTTCAATGGGGATATGATTCAGGTTTTGGCATTAAAAGATCACTCTACTACAAATACGAATAATATGGAAATAGGTTTTGCACAATGATACATGTATAAACCAGTGGAATTGCACTGGGAGGGGGGAGGGAAGGAGAGATCATGAATCATGAAACCATGGAAACATATTCTAAATAAATTTAAAAACAACAACAAAAAAGACAATTCAAAATGCCATAGTGGAAGCTTTGGAATTCAAGGATAAGAATTAAACTTTTTTTTTTAAAGAATTGTCCTCAGAGACTAATATATCTTTCAGGGTGACCTGTAGGCCTTTTTAGTAAGTCAGCATCAAGCAAAAGTGAGTTGTTTAGGTAGAAATTTAATTCAATAAAAGCATAGGAAATATATTAGGGGGAGGAGCTAGGTAGCTCAAGGGATTTGAGAACTAGGCCTAGACACAAGAGGTCCTGGGTTCAAATCTGGACTCAGATATTTCCTAGATGGGTGACTGAGCAAGTCACTTCACCCCCATTTCCTAGCCCTTACTGCTCTTCTGCCTTGGGACCAATATATAATATTGATTCTAAGAGGGAAGGTTAAGGGCTTAAAAAAAATAAATTTTTTGAATTAGGGAATATTTGTTCATGGATCTATAGAATAAGAACATCGTTTTCCTTAATAAATCCTCTAACCTTTTTGGACTTCAGTTCACTCATTTGTAAAATCAGGAGTTGAACTACATAAACTCTCAGATTTTTCAACTCCACAAATGCCATCCTATTACAGAAAGTGAGTTGAAAAGATGATACTTCTACCCTTTAGGAAAGATGTAGGACTAATGTGTAGAAAATATGGGAAAATATAAGATTTTAGCTCATTCTAAGGCAAAACTTGAAAACCATGAAAAACTCCCCAAGAAGAATGATCAAGATAGTAAGGGAAGAAGAGATTTCAGCACCAATTTGGCAGCAAAATAAGAACTGAGAAAGAAGGGAAAGGGGCATGCTGAGGGATGGAATACAGGCTTTGATGGAACCAGATTGACAGCTTTAACAGAACTATATTTAGGGCAAGTCCATTATTCTAGTTGGAGAAGTGCCAGACTCATCTTCCTGAGTTCAAATCCAGCCTTAAATATTTACTAGCTGTATGATCCTGAGCAATTGAGTTAACGCTGTTTGTCTCAGTTTCCTCACTTGTAAAATGAACTGGAAAAATGGCAAACCAGTCTAGTATCTTTGCCAAGAAAATCCTAATGGGATCACAAAGAGTCAGACACAACTGAAATGACTGAATAACATTATTCTAGTTACCAGGGAAGCTAAAGTTGGTCACTCTCTTAAGCCCAGTTATTCTGAACTCAAGTGGGTGATGCCAATTATATGTCCAAACTAAATCCCATACAAATATGGAAAACTCTCGGGTTTGAAAGGCCAATAAGAGGCAAACTAGATTGTAAATAGGATAGGTCAAAGCTCCCTCTCAGCCCATAGGTAGGGTGAGTGACTATCAGTGACAGGATCAATCCTTCTTACTTTGTCAGGGAGAATAAGGAAGACTTAATCTCAACAACAACAAAAATATGGCCTCCCCTCTTGGGTCATGCTTTGTAGTTCCCCCTCTTCCCTCTCTGTTACTCCCCTAGTAGCACACCCTAGTTTATCAATATCCTCTCTAAAATGTGGCAGATACCATGGACACTCTTCATGTCAGATGTGGCAGGAACACCTAACTAAGGTTTGGTATTGTAAAATGGAGATTTGAACCCCAGACTTCATTTCCCAGAAGTCCTTGGTAGTTCCCAGAATTCCCTATAATATCACCCTGAGTTCTCACTTGAGTGTGAGAACACAATTTGTATTTAAACTGACTCTCCGCCTACTTTGCCCCCTCTCCCTGCTTCTGCTTCTAAGCACACACATCTCTCAAGATGTAGAGTAAGTGGCTGTGAATGGGCTTTTCAGCCCTCCTAGATACGTGCTTTCTTACTTGATTTTCTTTATTTCTTAATCTTTAATAAACCTCATAAAAATATAATACTTTTAGCAGAAAAAAACTAATTTTAATCTTAACAGTTTGACAAACCACGTTGGTTGTGACGAAATACCCTCAATCTTCTTAACTTTCCTAAATCTTTACTAAGTTCAGCTTTTAATAGCTAGTGCCTAGATTTTTTTAAGCCAAATTCCTCCAAGAATTTTCAGAAAAGTCTTAAGATCTCCTACCTGCAGCCATGCGCATCAGCAATCTGGACCTGTTTGACCCAGATCTCGATCACCTGATCATGACCCACCCACCTGGCCCCAGCAAACTCTAGCCTCAGAACAGATAGCTCATCACCCCAGGCCCAGGACTCACTTCCACCAGCTGTTAAAAAAATGGGGGTGATTCTCCTTAGGCTACAATTAGCCTCCACGTGGCAAGGGGCAGGGGATAGCAGAGGGGGAGAAAGAGGGGAAGGAAGAGACTTTTGAACTTATAAGCATACCTACTTTAAAAGGATATCTTTTGACTGCATTGATTCTTTCACTTAGCTCACCTGGGGATCAGGGGGAAAAATTCAGCTCCCTGCAACTCTTTAGCCAAATTTGAGATTCCTAAAATCCACCCTTACTGTGGGGGTGGGGGGGTGGGGGAGGGCAACTGAGTGGCTCAGTGAATTGAGAGCCAGGCCTAGAGATGGGAGCTCCTGGGTCAAAATCTGGCCTCAGACACTTCCTGGTGGTGTGGCCCTGGGCAGGTCATTTAACCCCCATTGCCTACTCCTTATCAATCTTCTGCCTTCTGACAATAGGCATCTAAATGGATAAAAAATGAAGGAACTTTAAAGAGACTAGAGGTTATATTTTAAGGCATTTAAGATGCCAATGTTTCATGAAAATCTCTGTATTTTATTGCATTTTGCTGATTGCTTTGTTTAAGGTTTAACTTTGTGATTTTAAGTTCATATATTACTGCATTCAATACGATTCTGTTACACTGAATCAGTTTAATGTACTGGGGTTTAACTACTGTTAAATTCTGTTGCTTTTCTCCTATAACTATACTGAACAAACATTATTGAGTAGGCCCATATAAAAACAGCTTTTCTATTTTTGACTTTGTAAATTGTCACATAGAGGATAGATGTACTCCATCAGAAAATTGCTATAACAAGATTTGAAAAATTTAATGAACTAAATATCTCAAATTGATTTTAAGGGTTCTTTAGACAAGATTTTTAGAATTTTTCTTAACAATCTCTGGTCATTTTGCATTCCCCTAACACGAGGTAAAGCCCATTTGAGTAGCTGAAGTGAAATACAATTAAAATCCCAACTCCTTCATTTATAAAAATGTGAATGGACGCTAGGAAGTTAACCCCAGGGCATTGTACCCCTAGAAGCCTCCCAAAAAAAGGGAGCATCTCTCATTTGTAACTCTTCAGCTCACTACTTTACTTCCACCAGAATGATATCTAGATTGCTTGATGATGTTCTAGACCCAAAATAAGTTTTACTTTGTTTAAAAATATGTTTACCAAGGCTGAAAGTTTTGCTACATCTGTAAAAATTGTGATGAATATCCATAAGTTCATTGGCTTTTAAAAATGCCGTAAAGCAACTTATGTGAAATATGATAGTGGGTTTGTTTGTTTTTGTAATTAACTAGGCTATTGAGAATTTGGGGGATAATATTTGTAATACCATTCTTTATCAAAAAAAAAAAACCTGTTACCTTGAAAAATTCATTTGCTTGTACTCACGGTGGATCATAGCCAGATATGAAGAGGAAATGGATCTCATTTTTGGTGAGAAAGCCTTGTATTCTATATTTTCTTAACTGACACAGAGTATCAAGGATTATAAAGTATATTTTTGAATTTTTTAAAACTCTCCTATTATTATATTTTTCTTGCATGTGCAATATACTATTTAGGCATTTTTTTCTCTCTTTTTTATATTTGGAGCACATGTCATCAGCATTAAGATTTTCTTTAACTTTTTGATTTTACAGTAATATAAGTTTAAAATACATTTAATGTCAATGCATGCCCCAAAAGCTTGAGACTATAAAAATGATGCCGTTAATTATTTTAAAAAATTATGGGACTTTACTTAATGATTCTTTCTGATTCCAAGACAAGATATACAAAAGAGCCATTGCATAGGGTCAAAGAAACCAATCCAGGAAGGAGTGATGCACTCCCAAGCCAATACAAAGGACTTGAACCTAATGTGAAGACTCAAGGTTGCAACACTTAACATATGTTAAGACGTAGGCCTTCCTTGTATCCACACTCTTTGTGAAAATGCTTATAGACAAGTATCCCAAACTTGGCTCCTTACCTGGCTCCTATAATCTAGTCCCTTTTCTATCTTTCATAGTGTGGCAAACTTTCTGTAGTCCTGGCTATCTACTGGGTAAATGCATCATTGCTTAGAACATTTTAATTGGGCCCTGATTCAAGGATCTGTTATAGATTTACTTTTCCTTTACTTGGAATTTTTACACATAAGACTTTGATAGTCTATATTTTCATCCAGAAATTTTCTTTTTTATTTGGATTTTTTCGGATGTCTTTTTAATTTCTCTTGCCAATTGATTCATATACCTCATAACTCAGCCATGCATCCCTAAGTGATCTTGTGTTTTTCAATCACCATCTTCAAGGGGGGAATGTAAAATTTTATTTTAAATTGCAAAGTTTAAATTCCTTTTGAGAAGAATTTTAGGTTAAGAAACATGATACCTCTCCAATCCAGAAACTGAACTATTTGGAGAAGACACCATGAAGATGCCTCCAGACCACAAGCTGCACAAGAAGATCAAGAATGAACTTTGGGTGTGGTTGATTGAACATTTATTTGTATCTATACTTTCATACCAAAGGGGACTGCCCCCTATCTGTTTATTTTTGTCATTGAGGCTAGCAATTATTGATTTTGTTCTTTTTTCCTCTTATCCTCAAATTATTGTAATCTTTAAGTTAATTATGCTTTCATGATCCTTTTGGGGAAACTCTTCCCAATAGGATCAAATGGAGGAATGTAAAATGGAGATTTGAATCCCAGACTTCAATTCCCAGAAGTCCTTGGTAGTTCCCAGAATTCCCTATAATATCACCCTGAGTTCTCACTTGAGTGTGAGAACACAATTTGTATTTAAACTAACTCTTGGCCTACTTCGCCCCCTCTCCCTGCTTCTGCTTCTAAGCACACACATCTCTCAAGATGTAGAGTAAGTGGCTGTGAATGGGCTTTTTGGCCCTCCTAGACAAGTGCTTTCTTACTTGTATTTTCTTTATTTCTTAATCTTTAATAAACCTCATAAAATATAATACTTTTAGCAGAAAACCTAATTTAACAGTATATAGTATTTTCATTAGTACACTCTAACTGATATGATGAGAAATTAGAGTTATCAATTGATTTTAAAAGACAGTAAGTAGGCATTTAAATAAAAACTGAAGGGAAATTTGTTTTCTTGTGTTTAAGAAGTGATCTGATGCAATAAAGGGGGGCAGGAGGATGAGGGGGAGATTAACCAATTTTTCTACATGTCCACAGAAAAGTCAAATAGAAAAATGAACTGAAATTAAGTAAGAAAAGAATTTCTTTGGCCAGAAACCAATAATATACAAAAATGGGTTCCTGAAGGAGGCTGGAAGGTGGCCATTCCTCAAGGAATGGCTAGATAAGGGGAATGTTGTGGATTAATTGGTCTTGTACCTGTTTGAATACAGGAAGCTGTAGGAGATGACCTTTCAAGGTTCTTTCCAGCTCTGTGACTCTTTATAATTCTATTACTTTATGACCAAATGACTATGATTCTAATATAAAGCAGAGTAACTGTTGAGCAATCCAGGTGAACTTGGCAGGGGAATAGAACATAATCTTGGCTGTAATGTCAACCAACCTCTTTTCTTACCATATTTCTTACCATATTTCTGGCAAAGAATCAATTAAAATATCACAATGCCTAATTACAAAGAGGGCACAAAGATGCAAAAAGAGCCTCTCTTTGAAGAGAAGTTAATAATTAGTGCCATTCCCTACAAGCGCCAAGGTTTTGTGCCAAGTTTGCTAAAAGGGGAGCCAAAGATGTTGGGGGTAAGTCAGACCTGTTCAAAGGTGGACCCCATGGGGTAATGTGTTGCACGTGTCTGCTCACCAGTGTCCCTTTCTCTTTACCCAGGTTCTTCAGATCTTGATGGGCCTGATCATTGCTTCATTTGGAGGCTTTTTATTTTTCAGTTTCATTGAGGTCAAATCTACAAATTCAAAAACTCCCATCTTGTATATCACAGCGTATCCACTCTGGGCAGGAGCATGTGTGAGTAGAGTAAATGGAGTACCGTGGACTCTAGAGACCGAAAGGCCACACAGAAATGCCTAGGGAATTCTATGAACCTAGACCTATGAATGAAATGGAAATATTGGGTGTCCGTAACCCTACAGAGGATTACAAAACGATATGAAGTAGGCCTGCCTGCCCCATAATGTGTAGGGTTGCAGGGCGCCAGAATTAGAGTTAGACCATTCCATTCCCATGTACTTCGACCAGTCACTAGCACTACTCTATTACCCTCTATGGAAACTGGACTGATATTGTCCAAGCTTGTTGTCCAAGTTCTTTCCTTAAGGGAAATAGTAAAATCAAAGTCCTGTGGAGGACTGAGGGGCAAATAATAGTGAACAGTGTACTGAGCCTGCAGAATCATAGGACATGAGTTCAAATTCTATTTGAGATGCTTACTGTCTGTGTCAATGTGGTCAAATCTCAAAAACCTTTGTGCCTCGGTTTCCTTATTCATAGAATGAAGGGGTTAGCCTATATAACCTCTAATTTCCCTTCTAGCTCTAAATCTGGCATCCTAAAAAGCCAAACTTCTTAACATCCAGCATTTATAGAGGGATTTATACATGTTATTTCATCTGATCCTCGCAAGAATCCTATAAGGTGGGTGACCATCTGACTGGCGGAGGTCCAACCATGAGACAAGTGAGACCAGAGCAAGTGGTATATAGTGGAGCTTTGTTGGAGGAAAGGGAAGTGGGGGTGAGATATAAGGGAGAGAAGCAGGGAGGGGGGAGATCAGCACCAGGAAAGATGGCTGCCAAATCTCTACCTGAGCGGGGACAGGTTTAACCTCTTACAGGGTAGGAAGCCTAGGGATATTAGATATGAGATTGTCTGTGTTGCCTCTGTTGGTCAAGGTGAGCTCCTTGGGTTCAGTTCAAGGGATGGACCCAAGATGGTGGGGAGTCTTGGTGAGGGGAAAAGGGGGTGGGGTGGGGTAGTTCCCAGGCTTGATGCTCAGCCACACAGGATGGGTTAAGGAACAGATAGTCCTGGTTTGGACATATACTGGGGGATGGGGGCACTAAGGCCTGTTAGATTCTGTAGGGATTAGGACAAGGGGAATTTTGGTCCCAGTCTGTCAATAGGGGTTTTCATCATCATTTTATATATGAGAAAACCAAGGCTGAGGTAGGTTAATTGACCTACTCAGGCCCATACAGTCAGTAAGTGTTTGAAATCAAATTTGAACTAAGATCTTTTGCCTCTAAGTCCCAGTGTATCCTCTAGCTGATAGGAGTGTTGTGGGCAGCTGGAAGTTCTACCCACTTCCAACCTTCCTGGCCTCATGAGTCCTGTTCCAATGCATCACTATCAATCTACTACTCTCCTCAAACGTCTTCATTGGACATGGGTGGAGGGGATATGGTTGGGAATGTAGTCTCTAAATGAACTTCCTGATGCAAACACACACACACAAAAACTCTTTTTTGGTTCCCCACTACCTTACTTACTAAGGTAAAACTTTCCTATCTCAACATTTCAGGTCCTTCCCTGCCTGCTTCCAATTGACCTTTGCAGCTTCACCTCACACTAGCATACTTCCCATTTTTGACTTTCCATTCAAACTGAACAGTTCACTCTGCCCTCTCCTATCTCCGAGATTTGACTCATATTATTTCCTTCTTCAAACCTTGCATATACTTTCCCCACCTCCTATTGAAATCCAGACCAAACTCAACTGCCACCCCCTCCAGGAAGTCTGCCCTGATTCTTGCATATGACAATGATCTCTCTCCCCCACCCCAACACTTCATGATAATCTGTCTGGAGTTCTCCTTAAACTGTACCCCAAATCATAGAAATATGTAATATCCTATCTTAACCTCTTTATCCCATCATATTTCTTTGTTGAAATGGACTCCTACAACTTAAGAATTTGATAATCAAGCTAGGAGAAAATGGGGAGGAGGGTGGAGCAGGGAGAAACTAAACTAAATGAATATATGGTCAGGCAGGGGAAACTATTTCAGATGCATTAACACATTTCTCTACTCTTGACAGTACACCATGTCAGGATTCATAACAATTCTTAACACGCTGTATCCCCCAAGGCAGGTAAGAAATAGCCTCCTGGTGATTCAAATTATTTTCATGCTTAAATAGTTCTTGCCCTGGGGTTTGTGAAGAACTTAAAAAAAAATACTTTCGGATCATTGTTTTTCTCCATAATTGTCTTTCTTGGGAATCCTATGTATTTTACTTTCTGTATTTAAAAATATGATTCTGAGAAGAAACCTATAGACTTCTGCAGTCTGAGTGCTCCATCCACAACCAAAAAGAGATGTTTCACTGGATCTGTGATCTCAATGAAATTCCATCCATCCTCTGTTACAGATCTGGGCTTGCCCATCTTGCCTGCCTTTCATTTTTTCCAGTACTAACTTTGGGCACCCCAACACCCTCAAAGCCTTTCTTATGCTCTCTTGGAATTTCCTGGATACCAATAATCTTGTTCTCAATGTGTGATTGCCTCAGCTTCTCACCTCCCATTCCCAATCATAGTGATTTTTAATAAAATCCTCTGAAACATTTCCACAAGGCAACTTTTCATTGGTAACATTTGGCAATCTATATCATGAGTATCTATGTTTCCCTTTGGGTGATACTGAACTCCAAATTTTTGATGAGTTTATTATTCTATGACCCATAACCAGATATCAATAGGAGAAAATAGCAGGAGGGCAGCTCAGTGGCTCAGTGGATTTAAATCCAGGCCTAAAAAATTCACTGGGACCTCAATAATTCCCTCTGGACCAAAACACATATGTAATCAAAGTGTTTCTATTTGGGGAAGCTAAGTGTTGTAGTGGATAGAGCATTAGGTCTAGAATAAGGAAGATTCATTTTCCTGAGTGAAAATCTCACCTCAGTCATTTATTAACTGTATGATCCTGAACCAACCATTTAACTCTTCCTTATTTTCCTCTTCTATAAAATGAGCTGGATAAGGAAAAGGCCAACCACTCTAATATGTTTGTCAATAAACCCCAAAAGAGTTAGACATTAACAAAAAGCAACTGACATTTCTATTTATCTTTATCATTTTTCTATACCATGCTAATAACCAATATGCTTAAGGTTAATAAAATGAAAATATTTACCTGAAAGAAAATTATTCTAGGATTCTATAGTTTAAAATCCTATATAAGAAGGGAGAGAAAAACATCAATTTCTTTAGGAACTAAATTCTATTAAGACATTTCAGCCACTTTCTCTCATACTCTAGAGATTTGGGCTTTTTGTTAGTTATTTTGGACCTGTTTTCAGCCAACTGCTGAATTTTTTGAAAGGAAGGAAGGAAGGAAGGAAGGAAGGAAGGAAGGAAGGAAGGAAGGAAGGAAGGAAGGAAGGAAGGAAGGAAGGAAGGAAGGAAGGAAGGAAGGAAGGAAGGAAGGAAGGAAGGAAGGAAGGAAGGAAGGAAGGAAGGAAGGAAGGAAGGAAGGAAGGAAGGAAGGAAGGAAGGAAGGAAGGAAGGAAGGAAGGAAGGAAGGAAGGAAGGAAGGAAGGAAGGAAGATAAAATCATGAGATTAAGAAATAGGGGAAGAAAAATCAGATTCTAACTATGTAAAAACATAAGGAAAAGAATTCATTTCCCCCCCCTGCATGTTGGCATATGTAGGTACCTACTGAGTTATAAAGCTCTGTAAAAGATAACCTCAAATATTTGAAGTCACTTAATTTCTAGCTTGCCCTTTAAGTTCTTCTTCCTCCCTAGACCTAAGTTTTTAAAATCTTTAAATACAAGGGCTAAAAATCTAAAATACAGGGAGGGACTAGAGAGATTCCTACTAGCCTAAGTCCTTTGGTTCTATACTTTCACTCCATAATGCAAATTTCTTTGTCCCCAAACTTGAAGTAGCACCAAGTGTCAGTTCAGAAGTTGAGACAGTGATAGGGGTTTCATGGAGAAAGCTCAAAATGATTCTTTTTCACTTCTTTACATGCTTTTCCAAGGAACATCAGCTCTCTCACAATCCCTCTGTGGGTTTTCTCCCTGAAGTTTATACTTAATTCATCTATAAGCACTTAATAAAAAACTACCATGTGAAAGGCATTACATCTTGTGCTAGAGACACAAAATGAAATAGGAAGCCATCCCTGCTTTCAAGAGCTTGCAATCTAGTGAGAGAGATATCCATAAGTATGTTATGAGACATAAAATGATTACAAGGCAATTTTTAGAGGCGGGTGGCACCTAAGGGAAAGACCATACACAAGGAAGGTACCACCTGAGCAGTTCTAAGAATAGGAAGTATTCCACAGGGGTGAGAAGGGAGTATATCTAGATATAGAGATGATCAGAAGTGAGGCAAGCCAGGTGGCCAGCTGACACATTGG
This sequence comes from Monodelphis domestica, assembly GCF_027887165.1. Taxonomy (NCBI): domain Eukaryota; kingdom Metazoa; phylum Chordata; class Mammalia; order Didelphimorphia; family Didelphidae; genus Monodelphis; species Monodelphis domestica. Next base: position 13,131,233 of record NC_077232.1, on the reverse strand, counting down.
AAGGACAGTGAGCCAGTCAATGTGACCCAATCTTAGCCTGCAAGAAAGGCTGCATTCAATGCTGAGCCATCCCTACTTTGGATGAACCAAACAGAAAACCTTGGCCTGGTCAATTTTCCTCAAGCAGCAAATCCAACTTCTGGTACTAATTTAATAACATATAAAATAAATGCAGGAAAAGAGCTAAATGGCTGGGGTAGAAAACTTACATGAGGCAAACTGGCATCTGTGTGGGTAGAGATATCTGCCATCCTACATGCTTATATTTGAGGTAAATCTGGGACCTCAATGGAAGGGCAGAGAAGGTATGCAACAGCCACAAAGAGGTTTCCTCAGGGACTGGGACAAGGAGAGGAAGCATTCAGGAAAGGAAGCATTGTCCTCAGCATCTTCAACAGGTCCTCATTCTTATCCCTCCACCTGCATTTTCTCCTAATCCTAATTTGTCTCTGTGTCCCCTTCTGCCATTCAAGGATTTGGAATCTCTGATTTCTCTTTGTAAAAATAAGCTAATAAGCCTTGGACAATGCTGACAAGGCCAGGGATTGAGTGCCTCTTCTTAATCTCCCTTAGAATCACCAGCTTCTTTTCCTGGATAGTCTATGTATTTTGGTAGCTGCCAGTGGGATTGCTCTGTTACTCTACAGCTTCTATGAGGATGCATTCTTTCACTGTGATAATTTATCAAATGGCATATGTACCATTGGAAAAAGCTTCCTTCATGTAAGTATTTTATTGCATAAATAAAATCTCTTATCATCCCCCAAACAAGCATTTCTCCAGGGCCTCCTCTGTTCCAGGCACTAGGGATTTTTTTTTAATGGGACTCACAATCTAATGGGGAAGCCAGTATGCAAAGGTTCTATTTGGAAAGTAACATTTAGTTCTTTTTTTTTCTAAAAAGCTTATTTAAATTTTAGTTTCTTGAACTAAAATTGTTTATTGAATGAAAGCAGTGTATTGCCCTTTGTGATTGAGGAATTAATACTTGCTTGCCTTAAAAAATAAGCCATATCGAGTCAAGAACACATGTGATAACCAGTGGAATCATGCGTCGGCTATGGGAGAGGGAAAGGGGGGGGGGGAGGGGAGGAAAAGAAAACGATCTTTGTTTCCAATGAACAATGTATGAAAACGACCAAATAAAATAATGTTTAAAAAAAAATAAGCCATAACTAAAATGCTTCTGAAGGAGGCTGGATCCACATGTCTGTGTTCCAGCCTTAGGGGCTGCTCCTTCCTAAGTGCTCTTTGTCCATCTCTATCTCTTGCAGGGTATTTTCTCCCTCTTGCTGATCCTTACCTTGGTCCAGCTGTCCATTGCTGCAACACTCCTGGCTTTTGAGTGTCAAGGAATAAGGAAAGACACTGCTAAAGAGGTGTGTTCCAAAACCCTGTGAGAAGTAAGACAAGTGTGGACCTTCTTGGGAGGAGATTTGACTTTCAGTGACTTGTTTTATTGAACTAAGGGACTGAACTGAAACTTAGGAATCCTATGCCTATGATGGAATGATGAAGGTTACATTGAAATTGAGAGGGGAAGAGGCAGCTAAGTGGCTCACTGGAGCAAGAGCCAGGTCTGGAAATGAGATTCTGGGTTCAAATCTAACCTCAGACACTTCCTTTCTGTGTGACCCTGAGTAAGTTACTCAACCCCCACTGCCTAGCCCTTATTGCTCTTCTACCTGGGAACCAATACTTAGCATTGATTGTAAGATAGGAGGTTATAAGGGTTTTTCATTTAAAAAAATTTTTTTGACAAGGGAGAGTAGGAGGGCATTTTTACTTGGGAAGAAGAAACACTTTTCCCTCTGTAACTACAATCTTCATTGCTCTTTTTCTCAGTCTCCCCACTTTTTACAAAAATGTCCCTTCTCTGATTTGCTGATAAAATAAAACAAAAGCCATGTTCTTTCTGTCTTAGGAGGGAAGGCACTACACAACTGTATTTTCCAAGTACTAATTACAAAGAGAAAAAGTCACACTTTTGGAAGGGGTGGTTTATGTGAAATTAAGTTGTTTGTATAACAGAGCTTTGATGTATGTCCAGATCTCCTGAGATGGAAGCACCCACCACATGGAAGATGCCAAGGACTTGGCAATCCTGGGATACTGGGAGAAGACATTCTGTGTTCTACCATGTAGGTGAAAGCAGCCTCTCCTCATTGACTCCACAGTTGGAATAGGCTGCATCTATAAAACTGTCTTTTTCTGTCTATCTGTCTCTTCTCTCTCCCCCTCTCTGTGTCTTTGGCTATCTTTCAGCCTTTTCAGTTAGAGCAAGCAGTGCTATCCCGGGAGCTAAGAGCCTGAATCACGGCAAGTCTGGAGGCAGGAATCCAGGCTGGATGTTGATGCCTGTATAGCAGTTAAACTAAGAAATGTCTCGTTCCATACAGTACACATCCAAATTCTCTAGGAGTCCCCACAGAGGTCCAAGCAGATTTCCTCTTGGTCATTTCCAAAGAATGCCAGAAACTCCCCCATGGATCCATGCCATCACAAGGGCCAAGTATGATCAGTTAGGCAAATAGCAAAGAAATCCTATTTCTTGTGGATTTTAGAAACAGACACTCTTACTCTAAGAAGTTGTAGGTCAGAGTGCTCTCACAAAAAAGCAAACAGTCTAGGTCTGTTTAAATGTAAAAATTTCAATGTGAACATTTCTACCAGGAAATGGCATTATAGTGCTGTAAAACCTTAAGCTTAATATCAATATTTCAACAGGACTCCATAGAATAAAAAAATCAATCAGAATCAATCAAAGGAACAACAATCAAAATGCTTTCCAAAAGAAGTATCAGAAATTGAATAATCATCAAAAAAGTTTACATTAGTGAAACTAATTTGTGAGGGATATTCCACTGAAAAAAATTTTTTTCAACTCTACTAATTTTTCTTCTCCTTTCCTTCCTTCCCTGCCCTCTCCCTCCCTCCCTATCTTCCTTTCTTTTTCTCTTTTTTCTTTCTCTAGACTATCATTAGGGTAGCTAATGTGTTTCTATGTCCCAAGCAGAGAATGTCTCCAGCAAAAGGCCTGCTTTTATACCAGAAAGGCCCCACATATAACAATGATTGCTTTAGCTCCTGCTTCTGGGATCCAGGTGTTATATTTTGCCCCTCCCTAGGATTTCTCGATGACCCTTAAGGAGTTTTGGTGGTTTCTCTGCCACTGGCACATACCCCCAACAATTGTACTCCTCTAACTTTACAAGGTCCTCTAGCATCCAACTTCTATTTAACCACGTAACAACTTTAAAGGTTAAAAATGCAAACAACCATACCCAACACCTGAGAAAATAATCACTACTTGATACCACCTCAATCTCTAGAGAAGGGAAATAAGAACACTATTTAACTCAGTTCCTATAATGCACAGTCCCACCAAATTCCAGAGAATGACAGAGATAGAAAAAGAGAAAGGGAGAGAGGGAGAGAGAGAGAGAGAGAGAGAGAGAGAGAGAGAGAGAGAGAGAGAGAGAGAGAGAGAGAGAGACAGAGAGAGACAGAGAGAGAGAGAGAGAGAGAGACAGAGAGAGAGAGAGAGAGAGAGAGAGAGAGAGAGAGAGAGAGAGAGAGAGAGAGAGAGAGGAGAGAGAGAGAGACAGAGAGAGAGACAGAGAGAGAGAGAGAGAGAGAGAGAGAGAGAGAGAGAGAGAGAGAGAGAGAGAGAGAGAGAGAGAGAGGAGAGAGGAGAGAGGAGAGAGGAGAGAGGAGAGAGAGAGAGAGAGAGAGAGAGAGAGAGAGAGAGAGAGAGAGAGAGAGAGAGAGAGAGAGAGTGAGAGTGAGAGTCCCAGTTAGGCTGCTCCCATCCATGTAGAAGGAGAACACAGAATGTCTTGGCATCTCTCACATAGGTGCTTCCATCTTAGGTGATCTAGCCATGCAACAAAGCCCCATTACATCTGATTTTCTCAGGGAAAAAAAAAATTGTAACAGAGGGTTCCATTGATACGCGGTTTAATTTTCTCACTTTGATGACTCATACCATCACTTCTTTTTCCTGCAGTTGCCCTAAGGGAGCTGAGGTCCATGGATAGTTAATGTCTAGGGCTTCCTGGTTCCATGTTGTAGGATCAGTTTTGATATATTTCAAAGAATCCCAGATCTTTTTTATATGTGTCCTTCCTCCAGGGGATAGATTCCAGCTCATTCATGCTTGCTCATTCTGGATGGTCACAGATGCACAGCTAGGAGGAACCTTAGAAGTTGTTTAATCTGTCCTCATGTTTCAAAGGAGGAAACCAGAAGAGGAGGGAGCAGGCCATGGAAAGGAGGGTAAATAACTGACTTGGAGCTTGTCTTCAAAGCCAGGTTCTCTGATTCCAGAGACAATGCTTTCTTCACTCCAACAGGCTAGTCTCATAAATCCTCCCTTCCGAGGGCACTAGCCCACATTCTGGAGGTCAGCATGCAGCCTCTACTTCCTCAACAAGACTACCTCCTCCCCTTTTCTCATCATATATTTCCTGCTTGGTTTGCCATATTCCATTCATTCCTTGTGCCAAAGCCTTCATTGGATTTACATTGGAACATACCCATGCTTATCAAGTGTCTCTCCACTGCTACTTGGTTCACCCACTGATTGAATTTCATGGAGACTGTGGGGTTCAGACAACCATTCAGAAAAAACAAAAGGAACAGTATTGTGAAAAAGATGCGTTTCCACGTTATAGGGCAGCTTGAGATCACAAAGGGCCTATCTCATCCAAACACAATCCAACCTACTTGGTCAGTTCTGGGTTCCAGTCATCCCATGCACATCACCTGTCCTGGATACATATATTCTAAGGTGCTAAGACCTGAGAAAGGGGGGCATGTGTAGATAACAGGTATTTTTCATCTGTTACGTGTTTCCATATTGCTAGCCTCTTCAAAAAAAGTTTGATCTTTAACTTTTGTTTTTATGACAAATCATTTCTAGAAAGAAAGCTGCTCCCACATCCAGATTTAACACTTTAATTAAAAAAAGAAATACCCATTCCGGTGACCACATCTGACTGTGTACCCCAGACTGTATCTGTAGTTGCCCCCACCTTTCTGTTTTGAGCAAGGAGGAGTATGGTCCATTATCTGAATAAGCTCTCAGCCTACTTCAGCTCTCAGCCTCAGTTTCCTCACCTATAAATAAGATGGGGGTAACTTTATTACAGTCTTTTTGTGTCGATTAAGATAGCAATAAGCATTTCTACAACACGTTTAGTTTTACAAAGTGCTTTGCATATACTACCTCATTACATCTCCCAAATGACACTGTAAGGTAAGTGGTATTAATATCTCCACTTTATAAATGAGGAAACTCAGGCTTAGAGAAGTTAAATCACTTGTCTGCGGTCATCACACAGGATAGGAGTTCATTTTCTCAGAGCTGTCTCTGGAAAAATTTTTCAAGCTCTCTGCAAACCTCAAAACGCTATTCCAATATTAGCTATTACTATTATGATTATTATTGTCCTTATTCTTACCATCTGTTCTCTAAGACATCTATTCTTTTTCTAGTTGCTCCCAAGACAGTTTCATTTCATTAATGCCTTTGATTTTCATTGTAGTCACTCTGAGTGTCCTCCTTTTGGATTAATGTAGTTGGTGCATTTCTTGTTGCTATTTGGTCATTCTTCAGTCATGTTTGACTCTTCATGACTCCATATGGGCTCTTCTTGGCAAATATACTAGAGTGGTTTCCTTCTTCAGCTCATTTTACAGATGAGGAAACGGGCTTATAGCATTAAGGGGGGCAGCTAGGTGGCCCAGTGGATTGACAGCCAGGCTTAAAAACAGAAGGTCCTGGGTTCAAATTTGACCTCAGATACTTGCTAGCTGTATGTCTGTGGGCAAGTCAATTAATTCCCATTGCTTAGCCCTTCCTGCTCTTCTGCCTTGGAATTAATACATAGTGCTGATTCCAAGACAAAAGATAAGGGTTAAAAAAAAAAGAATGAACAGACTTGACAGGTCACACAGATAGGCAGTGGCTGGGCCAAATGTGAACTCAGGACAGTCGTCTTAATGCCAGTCCTCTCCTCTGTGCCACCCACCTACCTGTAGTTGATTCTGCTTGTTCTCAATTGGAGATCTAGAGTGTGCGATTCTTATTGTGAAAACTGTTCATATTCTTGGACTACTTATCTATTAAGGGATGGTTCTTGATATTGTTTATTTCTGATGATTCCCCAGATATCTTAGTAAAGTTTTATCAACTATATGTAGTGCAAACATTTCTCCTCTTCACAATTTATATGATTCTAATGTTATTGCCTTTGACAATCTTTTAATTACCTGCAATCAAAGCTCCTATGTCCTTTGTTTCTTCTGATCATTTCTAGCACTTTTGTTAAGAATTATCTCCCCAGCTTTTATTGTGACAATTGTATATATACTTCCTGTTCCCTAATTTTTAAAAATAATAGGATTTTTTGCCTGGAAAGACTTACATGAACTGATGCAAAGTGAAATGAGTAGAACCAACTGTACACAATAACATCAATATTATTTGATGAACAATTGTGAATGACCTAGTTATTTTCAGCAATACAGTGATCTAAGACAATCCTAAAGACTCCTGATGAAAAATGCCACCTGCCTCCAGAAAAAGAACTCATGGAGTCTGAATGCAAACCAAACCACACCATATTTCACTTTCTTTTTGTTTGTTCAAAGTCTCTTCAACCAAATGACAAATATGGAAAGATGTTTTATAAGACTATACATGTAATCAGGTTGCTTAATATCTCAGGGAGAGGATAGGGGAGGGAGGCTGAGAGGGAAAGAGAGAACTTTGAACTCAACATTTAAAAAAATGAATGTTAAAAAAATAACATGACTTTTTGTGTTCAGCATTTTGATGTTATTCTGCTATACATTTTGGTATATATTCCAAATTATTTGACTAGACCTCTTTTGGGCTGAGTTGAGTTCTAGCTGTGATAGTATTTCTCATCAATCCTTACTCCCAATCACTTAAACTTTTAGCTTTCTAAAAAACAATTGAGATGCTCAGCTTGCTGGTATGGTGATAACGGAAAGATCACAGAATTAATCTATTAATGAGTTAACTAATTAAAAGCACTTGTGAAATATTTACTATGTGCCAATCACTGGGCAAAGTGCTAGGAAGTCAAATCAGAACAAGATGGTCCTTAAGCTCAAGGACTTTCAACTGCCATAATGGGAAATAGTAAATAATGGGAATAGTGAACAATGAAAGATGTTTTGGTCTGAAAAGTCATAGGATTAGAGAATACAGGCAAAACAGAGTCAATTGACATATCCTTTCCAGAAGACATGAAAGGTAGTATTCATACAGCAAATACCTGAAAAAGGCTACAGGAATACCCATATTAAAGAAAGATGAAAAACAATATTAAGCACCTCCATCCTCTCTAGAACTTCACCAAAAAATGAAGAAAGCCAGCAATAGTGGAACAGGGACAGGCTTAGGAAATGGAGCCTGGAAGTCAGTGAAGTGAGAGAGAAAAGATGAAGCTTGTCAGAAAGAAGTCCTGCAAATAGACATGAAGCCATCCATCCATGCTCAATAAACCATCATAAGCAAAAGCATTTAAGGTTCTTGACTGAGAATCTGAGCCATCTCTAACAGGAACTGGGACAGAATCAGTCTTCAGAGATTGTTGTGCAGGAAGTTAGGGCTCTGCCATATATTCCTTGGAAAATTGAGAACCACAGAATAAAAAATGAACTACTTAGCTCCTGGGCACCAATACCAGAGGGTGATAGTGAAGGGAACTGGGAATCTAGAAGGAAGCCTAACACCAAAAATCTCTAGCTTCCCACTGGTGGGCCAGAGTCTTAGGAGGTGACAGAATCAATTCCTGATTGGAAACTGTAAAAACATGAGTCAATGTGTAAGAACCTCCAGAGGACCATCATGGGACTGAGGCAGAAGCCAGGTATCCCGGAAAAAGGCATGAACAAATACAAGGCATCCCATCTGGATTGGAAGTAGCACCTACCTACAAAAGGAAAGAGGACCAATTAGAGCCTACACATACCATATAAAAGTGACAGGGGAAGTGGGGAGGGGGTGTGGGACTTATCCAAGCACAAAAAACCAAGGTTTGAACTAAAGCTAAATACATCTTATAAGAGGAGAAAACACAAAACATTATGAAGAAATATTGTGGATAAAGAGAACTCCAAGACAAAAACCAAGAAGATAAAAAGCAGTTTCAGAGAAAACTACAAGATTCTCAAAAGGATTATATAAGAGAAATAAAGCAAATGATTTTGTAAAACTTCAAAATGAAACAAGAAATTAGAAGAAAAAACAAAAGAATAAATAGGTCAGAAAAAAGTGATGCCTTCAACAAAATACAATACCCATTACTATTAAAAACACTAAAAAGCATAGAAATAAATGGATCATTCCTTAAAATGAAAAATACTACCTATCTAAAGCCATAAGCAAGTATAATCTATAATGGACATAAGTTAGAAGCCTTTCCAAGAAGATCAAGAGTAAAGCAAGGATGCCCCTTATCACATTGTGTTAGAAATGCTAGCTTTATCAATAAGGAAAGAAAAAGAAATCAAAGGAATTAATAGGCAATGAAGAAACTAAATTAGCATTTTTTTTGCAGATGATATGATGGTATACTTAAGAGAATCCTAGAAAAACTAAACTAAAAAACTAGTTGAAATAATAATTTTAGTAAAGTTGCAGGATATAAGACAAATCCACATAAAACAGTATTTCTACACATTACCAACAAAGTTCAGTAGCAAGAGACAGAAAAAGAAATTCCATTTAAGATAACTCTAAACATTAAAAAATTCCTGGGAATCTACTTGTCAAGACAAACCCAGGAATTATATGAACACAATTACAAAACACTTTCCACACAAATAAAGTTGGAACTAAACAATTGGAAAAATATCAGTTACTAAAGGACAGGCTGAAATAATATAACAAAAATGACAGTTCAATCTAAAGTTAATTTACTTATGTGGTAACATACCAATAAAACTACCAAATAATTATTTTAAAGAACTAAAAAAAAATAACAAAATTCATCTGGAAGAAAAAAGGCCAAGAATATTAAGGGAATTAATGAATAAAAATGTAAAGGAAGATGACCTCACGGTATCAGATCTCAAACTGTACTATAAGCAGTAACCATCAAAACAGTCTGGTACTGGCTAAAAAATAGAATGGCCAATCAATGAAATAGATATGGGGATAAATGACCTCCAAAGACCTCAGCTTTTGGGATAAGAACTCACTATCTAACAAAAACTGCTGAGAAAACTGGAAAACAATATGGGAGAAACTAGGTATAGACCAATATCTCGCACTCTAAACCAGCGGTTCTCAACCTCTCAATTTTTAGCAATGAGAATACATAAATGCATGTCAGGTATTTACATTCTGAATCATAACTGTAGCAAAATTACAGTTTGGAAGTAGCCACCAAAATAAATTTTTGGTTTGGGGTCACCGCAACATGAGGAACTGTATTGCGGGGTCACAGCTTTAGAAAGGTTGAGAACCACTGCTCTAAACCAAGATAAGGTCAAAATGGACGTATGATTTAGATATAAAGTGACAACATAAGTAAGTTAGGGGAACATGGAATAGTTTATCTGGCATATTTATGAAGAAGGGTAGAATTTATGACCAAACAAGAAATAGAGAGCATTATAAGATGTAAAATGAGCAATTTTGATTATATTTAAAAGTTTAGTACAAACAAAACCAATGAAACCAGGATTAGGAGGGAAACAACAAATTGGGGGAAAAAATTTTATAACAAATTTCTCTACTAAAGGCCTAACTTCTCAGATCTGTAGAGAACGAAGTCAAATTTATGAGAATACAAATCATTCCCCAATTAACAAATGAGCAAAGGATGTGAATGAGCAATTTTCAGATGAAGAAATCAAAGCTCTCAATAATCATATGGGAAAATGTTAGTATTCATTGCATTTCTCCTCTTTCTCCACTCAATTTTTCTTTACAAAATGGGAGTGATGGGAGAGAAAATAGAGGATAAATTTAAGAGCTTACAATGGAGTAACAGACAGTGAATAATCATAATAGTGAATATTAATGGAATGAGCTCCATTATAAAATGGAAGTGGGGTAGTATAATAGATCTGAAAACTGAATAAAACAATGAGTTGTTCAAAAGAAACATAGTTGAAGGCAGCTGGATAGCTCAGTGGATTAAGAGTCAGACCTAGAGACAGGAGGTCCTGGGTTCAAATTTGCCTCAGACACTTCCCAGCTGTGTGACCTTGGACAAGTCACTTGACCCCCATTGCCTAGCCCTTAGCACTCGTCTGCCTTGGAGCCAATACACAGTATTGATTCCAAGATAGAAGGTAAGGGTTAAATTTTTTTAATTAAAAAAGAAAAAAAAAAGAAACTAGTTGAAATGTGAGTGGGACGAGATTTAGGCCCAGCTGGAAAATCTCCCACCATCAACAAATTTGATTAGAGAGAGACAATGATAAAGCAGAAGTTTTTATTCTCCATTCAGAAAGATGGAAGAAATGACAAACTGCTATAATAGCAAAATGCATGGCAGACAGCCCTAATGGCAATCCACAGCTTCTACATGTAAAACAGACATTTTTATAGTAATCCTGATGCAAGATTCTGCCCCTCTTCTTGTCTGGCCCCCTTCTTGCTTGTGACTTTGTAGTCATTGAGTGCCTGAGCTAATTTCAGGGTACAGTAAGTGAAATATACAGAATAAAAGATTTACTTTCTCCAACACACTCACGGGCATTGTCCTTGAAGTTAGAAATGAAAATGTACTTTTTTCAGGCTGGTTTTGTCCTGGGAATTTTTAGATAAACAACAAATTTTCTTTGTGAATTTAATATTATTTAAACATGCTAAAATCTTTCCCCTGGGAAAGTCAACTGGACACCTCTGCCCTGGGAATTGGGGGGGAGGGTGAAAACTAACTATTTTACTTTGAGAATCACACACATTTTAATTCCATCTCACACAAATGTAAAATTCACATCATTAAAAAGAGACACTGGAACAGAATTTACTATGCTTTAAGCTAATTAAAAAGGCTAGGTTCTAATCACTATCTCAAACAAAGCAAAATCAAAATAAGTATGATTATAAGATAATAGAAAACACATTATGCTTAAAGGCATCATAAATAAATAGTATGAATATCAAGTATGTGTCTCATATCTTAGCAACTAAATACTAAAAAAAATTAATCAAATTATAGGAATAATTAAACAGGAAAAATTTGGATAGGTACATAAATGTGCTCCTATCAAACCAAAATAACTAGGAAAAAAGATGACTAAGAATGAATGAATTGATTTATTCACAAAAAATGAATGATGACTAATGGATGATAAAGCATTACTAAGTTCTTCTCTACATGCTGGGCCTAAAGCTGAGGATATAAATAATAGAAGTAAAATAGTCCCTGCCCCTATGAATCTTTCCTTGCAATGGGGAAAGACAGCATACAGAGGGAATCTAGAACTGGGAGAAGGGAGTACACATGGCATCATGGTTTGGAAATGGCCAAGAAGTGATGAAGACTGGTTCCAGAGAAGGCAAAAACTTATCAAAGGTCAAAGTCTCAAAGTCTAGGTTTGGAAAAAAATTAAGGACCTGAATAGAATTTTTAAAATGTTACATATGACAGCTCTCTGATGATTAATAAATGGAAATAGAAAAGAGTGTTCATATTTCTCAGTTGAGCATGGCACTTTTCAAAAAAAATATTCATATGCTCTATGATCCAGCTACAGTGGATTACTTATTACTCTTCATAAATGACACTTCTTCTCCTGATTCTATGTCTTTGAACAGGTTATCCACCTTCCCTCCTCACCTCTGTTTCCTAGCTTCCCTAGCTTCAAGATGCAGCTCACCTTAATTAGAAGACCTTTCCCCAGCCCTACCCTCCTACATATATCATTAATGCCTTCCCTTGGAAACCACATTTCATTTACACTGTATGTACCTTGTATAATATGACTATTTGCATGTTGTCTTGTTTCCATCATTTAAATATGAGCTCCTTGAGGGCAGGGATAGCGATTTTGACTTTCTTTGTATACCTAGAACCTTAACACAGTGCCTGATACATAGTAAGTATTTAATAAATGTTTGTCAAGACTACCAGAGCACAAAAATCTCATAAAGAAATGTAGAAATAATAAATACATTCTTTAATGACCACAGTGCAATAAATATTATAACCAATAGTAGGTCTTAAACTTAAACTTAAATGAATACTAAAACATTTAAAGAACTGGTGAATTGAAGAACAAATCACAGAAACAAAAGAAAATTTTATTAAATAAAATATTAATGAGACAACATACCAAAACTCTGGAGACGTTTCTATACCCACAAAGCACTTTCCTAAACAATTAATTAGGACTACAATTAAAATAATTGGAAAAATAGCAAAATATAATACTAAAACACTAAATTTAAGTCTTCAAAGCAAAGAAGATAAAACAAATTTGTATACAAATAAAAAAATTAAATTGATAAAAATAAGAACTTATTTTCAAGCCAAATAAGTGGATAAACTATTAGCTAACATGGTTGCCTTCCTCCAAAAATAAAGGAGGGGGGAATAAAATGGACAAAGTTAAAAAGAGAAATGGAGAATTCACAACAAATGAGAAAAAATGCTAGAAATTATTTTCCCGATTATATACCAATAAAATTGAAATCTTAAAGAAAATTGTTGAATACTTTTTAAAAGAAAATATCCAAATTAATCACCAAGCAAAAATGAGAATTTTTTAAAAACCAATATAAGAAACTCTCAAAAAAAAGCAAGATGGATTTGCAAGTGAATTCCATCAAATATTCAAATTATTAGTTTGAATATTACATAATCCATTTGAAAAAATAAGGAATGGAGAAATACTATTAAATTCCTAATAGCTAAATCAGAAAGAGATAAAGAACAGAAAAAAATTATATCAATACTCAATAAACATTGAGGTAAAAATATTAAGTGAAATATTAGCAAACAAGTGACAAAAATATTTTTAAATGCACTATAATTTATACCAGAAATGCAGGGTTGACAAATTGATGTTCCCCAAATGAAGTTTAAATCATATCACTCCAATAACCAATCAAATGGCAGGATTTAAAATAAAATCACTAAAATCACTAAACTTTATAGTTACTAACAAATCCCCAGAGGAAGAAATAGAAAAATAAATTCTATCCAACATAGTCACATAGTATATAAAATATCTGGAAATCCATCTACTAAAAGAGACACAGAATTTATCTGAAAATAATGACAAAATATTCTTTTCAAAAATACTGAACTACATAAATGAAAAGATATTAAAATTAATCAGTGGGCTTCCTTCATATGGTAGTAAGTAGTCTCTCCTTAACCGAGGATGACGATTGTCTTTGTGCGTTTTCATCTATGGTGTATAGATGAGTGTGCACAAAGACACTTGTGCATGAAGGAGATTTAAGTGGAAAAGTCATTGCACAGAGACAGTCCCACTCTCTTGGCGTTAGAAGCCTGGGTCCAGTGGCACGAAAAATCGTTACACCTGGAGACTTCCTCAGCTGCACTGGATGGCTATGTTGTCTTTTGTGCTCCAACACGCCCTGAGCACTCCACAGTGCTTTGCTGAGTCGCCATCTCAGCCATTGAACCTTCTTATTGGTTTCTTCCGTCTGTTCAGCCGAAGCAGTCTTCACATGCTGGGTGAGCAAAGCCTTGGTTCACCAGGGGTCTGCGACCCGATGGCTACCCTCACAAGGTTTAGCTGGCCTGTCGAAGCCATTGCCCAGGGTGTGGCCACTGCCACATGCTAGCAGCTACTAAGAGCCACAAGTGAGAGCTGGGTGTCAGGTGAGGGTCAGAGGCTGGAGAGCTGCCCTAAAAGGGCACGACAAGCCCTCCATACCAGAGATACTATCCCTCCCTGAGCACCCCATACACCCCTTCCTTCATCTAGTGATGACAATAATATCAAAATTAATGTTTTCAGTGTCTTTCCAATCAAATTACCAAAAGACGATGTTATAGAAATAAGAAATAATAAAATTTATCTGGAAAAAATAAAATGTGACAAATTTCAGGATATAAAATTGACAAGTTTCTGAACTTTCTGGGAGCCATCAGGCCACCCACAAAGCCTTGACAGAGTCATGCATGGTAGCTAAAGAGGCCACAGAGTGTGGCCCTTGGCAGGGTGTGATAGTCCACTCTATCCCCCTTGCTTGACCTCTCTCATTAATGTCCCTTACCTATGGAATTAACATGATTATTAATCCCCCTAGTCTCAGAAGGAATAATGCAAGAGCAAAATACCTGTACCCTAATTCTCTAAAACATCACCAAAAGATCAGACCCTCAAACCCAATCCCAAAAGATTATCATGGGTTAACTTTTACTTAGCTACATAATTCTCAGTAAAACCGCAGCTACAGGCAAGCCCAGAACTTTCCCACTCACAGAAACTTATTCTCATGGAGCCAACACACAAGTCAATCATAAAGGTCCATACAATAAGTACAAGTACATCAAGCTTCAATATGCCTCAGTGACTCGATTTCACAAACCTATAACTCAGAAACTCCCTAGTAAAAATTATCAGTCTAAATTTGAATTGTGTTCCCAGTACCCTTCAACCTCAATGATACATTTGTTGAATTGTCTTTTAAGAATTGTTGATTAATTATTCCATTTTATTAAAAGCAATAAGTAATTTTCCTTGATTGTTTGTAAGCTTAAAACTTCTCACAGGGGAATGAGAAAATTAAGCCACCTGTGATGAAATCATTTATCTAGTGTGCAACTTTATTCTGTCTTTAATCACAATACAAGAATATAGAATGCTAATCAAGTAATTTGTTAAAAGTTAATGTATCACTTTTCCAATGATCTCTCTTTGAACTTGTGTGTTAGGTAATGTATCTGTGCCAAGAAAATGGGTATAAAAATAAAAACTAAGCCTGGGGTGGTGGAACAGCTATCAGATGCAAAGCAGTCCCATGGCCTTAATGATTAAGCTGTCTTCCAAAGCTGTCTTCCATTTGTTATTTTTTTAAACCCTTACCTTCCATCTTGGAGTCAATACTGTGTATTGGCTCCAAGGCAGAAGAGTGGTAGGGGGTGAAGTGACTTGCCCAGGGTCACACAGCTGGGAAGTGTCTGAGGTCAGATTTGAACCTAGGACCTCCCATCTCTAGGCCTGGCTCTCAATCCACTGAGCTACCCAGCTGCCCCCCATTTGTTATTTTTTTGACTGATCTTTTGCCACCTGTCGGGAATTCCTGGAGTTGCAAGCAAGGGTGGACTTTGCCCATGGCATGAACTAATAAAATCATTGCAGTAAAAAGGCATAATAACTAACATTTATATACTGCCTATTATGTGCCAGGCACTGAGTTAAGCCCCTTTTACAGTTCTCTCATTTGATCCTCAAAACTGTAAAGATGAAAATTTAGGGGAGACTGAGGCAGGTAGAAATTAGTTTCTCTCTCTAAGGAGTATTATTTTTTTAGAGGTTTATTGAAGATTAAGGATTAAAGAAAATACAGGATAAGAAACACGTGGTGCCTAGGCCACAGAGGCCTAGACAAGACCTCACCTACATTATGGAAAGAGCCACGTCTGCCCCAAAATGGAAGTCCAAGAGAGCACACAAAAGCCTTGCAATCAGGTTAAATACCTTCTCGATCTCGCCCACCTCAGAATTCCATGAGATTACAAAGCATTTTGGGGAAGTGGAGCAAGGGCTTGTGGGGATTGAAGTCCAGAATTCAAATCTCAATTTTACAAAACACCCCTGGGAGGTATCCTCATTTTACAGATAAGGAAATGGAAGCAAAGAAGTTTAATGACTTGTCCACCATCACAAAGCTGGTGTTTGAAGATTAGATTAGAATTAAGTCTTCATGACTCAACTCCCAGCACTTAATGCATTTTTTCCCATCTAGGGGAAAAATTTTGCAGGAAATTTCTGATAAAAGTCTGATAGCTAAGAGATACGCATATATACATGCATACATGCATATACACACGGAAGTGATAAGAAACCTAAGAACAATAGGCATTTCCTATTAAATAAATGATTAGAAAATAGAAACAAATAGTTTTCAAAAGATAAGCTACCCAGATCAACAACCATGTGAAAAAAATTCTCTAAATCACTTATATTTTTAAAACTTTTCTATCTTAGAATTAATTCAAAGAGAAAAAAAGTGGCACAGGCTAAACAATGAGGATTAAGTGACTTGCCCAGGGTCACACAGCTAGGAAGTATTTGAGGTCACATTTGAACCCTGGACCTCCCATCTCTAGGTCTGGTGTTCTCTCCACTTTACCTAGCTGCTCCTGGATCATTTTTGCATTACCATTCTCATTGGTCACAAGAAAAGGCTTTTTCTTTTATTTAACTTTTTGTTAGGAGGAGAGGAATGATGGTGATAATAAATCAGAAAAGGATTATTAATGGATCATTAAAAAACTAAACAGAAGAGAGAAGGAATTTAAGAAAAGGATACAGATAAGCAGAGCAGTGTTATAATTATCATGTTGTTTGAATGGAAAAAAAAATTTAAATCCTGACTTTCCATCTTAGAATCAGTACTCTTTATGGTATCAAACCAAAGCGAAGTAAGGGCTAGGCAATGAGGGCTAAGTGACTTGCCTCGGGTCACCCAGCTAGGAAGTGTCTGAGGCCAGATTTGAACCCAGGACCTCCTGTCTCTAGGCCTAGCTCTCATGAATGAATATTTTTAAAAAGACAAATAGTGTGGAAAACAAACTGTATTACAGGAGCTCATAGTTTCATATGCAATTCTTTTTTCTTTTTTTTGCTTTAGGGAAACAATCATGTCTATCCATGTTTATCATGTCTACTGATGTTTTGGGCTGTTAAGTCATTTTAGTTGTGCCTGATTCTTCATGACTCCATATGGAGTTTTCTCTGCAAAGACACTATAGTGGTTTACTATTTCCTTCTTCAGCTTGTTTTACAGATGAAGAACTAAGGCAAACAGGATTAAGTGACTTGCCCAGGGTCACCCAGGGAGTAAATATCTAAAGCTGGGTTTGAAGTAAGGAAGAGGAATCTTCCTTTCTCCAGGCCCAACACTACCTACTATACTCCAGAGCTTCCCTAATACATTCCATACATGTTATCACTGTTTTGAATGTGTCTTCTTTTTTTGTCATTTCTTCCAGGATTTTGTTAGAACTAAAAAGATCAAAAAAGATCAGCTGGATCTCTGATCTTATCTGATTGTAGCCCGTATGTCTTCTTGTCCTATTGTAAATCTTGAAATTTCTCAGACTTGTGAATGTTAAAAATTTCCCCATCGGGGAATCCTCCATTGGAACAAATTCCCTACTGGAAACATTCCCCATTTTGATGTGAGAACTCACCAGGATCAGAAATGGGAGGACCTCTACTCCACCCATACTTAAGACTGCTTTAGGGGGGAAAACTCCTTGCTATGGGAGGACCTCTACTCCACCCGTACTTAAGAATGCTTTAGGGGAGAAAACTCCTTGCTAAACAATGAAAGTACTTGTACCCAAGCTTATAATAAGGCAAGGAGTTCTTTGAGCCATGCCTGTTTTTAGAATTGATACAATGGGATGCCAGGTACCTAAAAAGGTCAGGCAGGTTTTCTCTTGATGGGATTAGTGGACTCAGCTGTGTTTTCTCTAGTTCAGACTTACTGAGGGGATTAGTCCACTTAGCTGGAATTCAGATGGGCTGTCTTTTAGAAAACATCTACGGTGATTGGTAGATGGAAGAACTTAGGGGAGGTGACAGAGGGAAAAAAAAAACCCTATATAAGAAAAGGAATCTCTTGAGCAAGGGATCCTTCAATCCTTGGAGATCCTTGGTTCCTTGGAGATAGATCCTTTTGGAGGAGGCCCTTTGAAGATCTCTTGAGAAGTCCCTTGGGAGGCTGACTCTGGCTGGAACTCCCTCTGGGGAGACTCTGTTCCTCAGACATCCTTGCTTAAGACAAATCTTGTGAGTGATAAAAAAGACTAACTTAAGACTCAGGTCTAGGCCATGTTGGCTTAAGGTCCTTCATACTTATTTCCTTTTTTTCTCTTTTCTTTAATTCCTCATTGTATTATTAATTAAATTCTCTATAAAACCCAGTTGACTTGGGCATATTCATAATTTGGGAATATATTCCCTGGCGACCACCTTATATTTGATTTAGAAACCAAGAGACTGTAGTGAAACATATTTTCTGCGGTCAAATTTACTCACCCTCTCTTATATCTATCACAATCTATATCTTCCACCATTTTAACTCACTACACTATTTGGTTTTTATCCATGCCCTCCCATAAATTCACCATAGTTTCTGCCCGACAGCTAAAGATCTTCATTTTCCCTTGCTAGTGTAAGGATGCCAGTATGGTATTCAGGCTGTATCACCAAATGACAGGACCATTTCTTTTGTTGTTTAGAAATTTCTCCAAGCATACCCTTTATTGCTGTTCTCTGAAGTTTTTTATATATTATGCATACTTGTAACCACCATAGAGCTCTCCATTGCATTCGTGGATATGGTTGTAGCCCCTGTTTCATGGTCCTTTTACAGCACCACATTTTTGTTTGTTTGGGGTGGGGGAGGGGAATTGAACCTTTCTTTCTAGAAAGCACAGAATTACTAAAGGAGTTTTACAGTTGCCTCAAATTTTCTCTTATTGAATTCTGGGTTCAACTCACTGTCCATTTTTCTTTTCTATGTGTCACAAGCACCTTTTTTTTAAGTTTTTAAACATTATTTTATTTGGTCATTTTCATACATTATTCATTAGAAACAAAGATCATTTTCTTTTCCTCCCCCCTCCCCTCCCACCACCCATCTCCTAGCTGATGCGCAATTCCACTGGGTATCACATGTGTCCTCCATCCAAAATCAGTTCCATGTTATTGTTTTTTGAATTAAGGTGTTCATTTACATTCTCTCCTCAATCATATCCCCTCCACCCCTGTAGTCAAGCTGTTGCCTTTCCTCGGTGTTTTTACTCCCACAGTTTGTCCTCTGCTTGAGGATAGTGTTTTTTCTCATAGATCCCTGCAGATTGTTCAGGGACATTGCATTGACACTAATGGAGAAGTCCATTACCTTCGATTGTAACACAGTGTATCAGTCTCTGTACAATGTTCTCCTGGTTATGCTCCTCTCACTCTGCATCACTTTCAGAGGTTGTTCCAGTCTCCATGGAAGTCCTCCAGTTCATTATTCCTTTTAGCACAATAGTATTCCATCACCAGCATATACCATAATTTGTTCAGCCATTCCCCAATTGAAGGGCATCCCCTCATTTTCCAGTTTTTTGCCACCACAAAGATCGCAGCTATGAATATTCTTCTACATTTCTTTTTCCATATTATCTCTTTGGGGTACAAACCCAACAGTGCTATGGCTGGATCAAAGGGCAGACAGTCTTTTAGCCCCCTTTGAGCATAGTTCCAAATTGCCTCCAGAATGGTTGGATCAAATCACAACCCCACCAGCAATGAATTTGTGTCCCCACTTTGCCACATCCCCTCCAGCATTCACTACTTTCCTCTGCTGTCATGTTAGCCAATCTGCTAGGTGTGAGGTGATACCTCAGAGTTATTTTGATTTGCATCTCTCTGATTATAAGAGACTTAGAACACTTCTTCATGTGCTTATTAATACTTTTGATTTCTTTAACTGAAAACTGCCTATTCATGTTCCTTGCCCATTTTTCAATTGGAGAATGGCCTGATTTTTTGTACAACTGGTTTAACTCTTTATAAATTTGAGTAATTATACCTTTGTCAGAGGTTTTTCTTATGAAGATTGTTTTCCAATTTGTTGCTTCCCTTCTAATTTTA
This sequence comes from Monodelphis domestica, assembly GCF_027887165.1. Classification (NCBI taxonomy): domain Eukaryota; kingdom Metazoa; phylum Chordata; class Mammalia; order Didelphimorphia; family Didelphidae; genus Monodelphis; species Monodelphis domestica. Next base: position 13,111,376 of record NC_077232.1, on the reverse strand, counting down.
TTTACATTGGTTTTGTTTGTACAAAAACTTTTTAATTTGATGTAGTCAAAATTATTTATTTTACATTTTGTGACTCTTTCTAAGTCTTGCTTGGTTTTAAAATCTTTCCCTTCCCAAAGGTCTGACATGTATACTATTCTGTTTTCACCTAATTTACTTATAGTTTCCTTCTTTATATTCAAGTAATTCACACATTCTGAGTTTATTTTGGTGTAGGGTGTGAGGTGTTTATCTAAACCTAATCTCTCCCACACTGTCTTCCAATCTTCCCAGCAGTTTTTATCAAATACTGGATTTTTGTCCCAAAAGCTGGGGTCTTTGGATTTGTCATAGACTGTCTTGCTGAGGTTGTTTACCCCAAGTCTATTCCACTGATCCTCCTTTCTGTCTCTTAGCCAGTACCAAATTGTTTTGATGACCGCTGCTTTGTAATATAGTTTGAGATCTGGGTCTGCAAGGCCACCTTCCTTTGTATTTTTTTCATAATTTCCCTGGATATCCTTGATCCTTTGTTCTTCCAAATGAACTTTGTTATGGTTTTCTCTAATTCAGTAAAAAAGTTTTTTGGAAGTTCCATGGGTATGACACTAAATAGATAGATGAGTTTGGGTAGGGTGGTCATTTTTATTACATTGGCTCGTCCTACCCATGATCAGTTAATGTTTTTCCAATTGTTCAAGTCTAGTTTTAGTTGTGTGGAGAGTGTTTTGTAGTTGTGTTCATAAAGTTCCTGTGTTTGTCTTGGGAGATAGATTCCTAAGTATTTTATTTTGTCTAAGGTAATTTTGAATGGGATTTCTCTTTCTAGTTCTTGCTGCTGAGCTGTGTTGGAGATATATAGAAATGCTGATGACTTATGTGGGTTTATTTTGTATCCTGCAACTTTGCTAAAGTTGTTGATTATTTCAATTAGCTTTTTGGTTGAATCTCTAGGATTCTTTAAGTAGACCATCATGTCATCCGCAAAGAGTGATAACTTGGTCTCTTCATTGCCAATTTTAATGCCTTAAATTTCTTTTTCTTCTCTAATTGCTACTGCTAGTGTTTCTAGTACAATGTCAAATAATAGGGGTGATAATGGGCATCCTTGTTTCACTCCTGATCTTAATGGGAATGCATCTAGTTTATCCCCATTGCAGATTATATTAGTTGATGGGTTTAGATATATACTGTTTATTATTTTTAGAAATGACCCTTCTATTCCTATGCTTTCTAGTGTTTATAATAGGAATGGGTGTTGTATTTTATCAAAGGCTTTTTCTGCGTCTATTGAAATAATCATATGATTTTTGTTGGTTTCTTGTTGATGTGGTCAATTATGTGGATGGTTTTCCTAATATTGAACCAGCCCTGCATCCCTGATATAAATCCTGCTTGATCATGGTGAATGATCCTTCTGATCACTTGCTGGAGTCTTTTTGCTAGTATCCTATTTAAGATTTTTGCATCTATATTCATTAGGGAGATTGATCTATAGTTTCCTTTCTCTGTATTTGATCTGCCTGGTTTTGGAATTAGTACCATGTTTGTGTCATAAAAGGAATTTGGGAGAACTCCCTCTTTGCTTATTATGTCAAATAGTTTGTATAGTATTGGAGTTAGTTGTTCTTTGAATGTTTGATAGAATTCACTGGTGAATCCATCAGGCCCTGGGGATTTTTTCTTAGGAAGTTCTTTGATGGCCTGTTGGATTTCTATTTCTGATATGGGATTATTTAAGAAATCTATTTCTTCTTCTGTTAGTCTAGGCAATTTATATTTTTGTAAATATTCTTCCATATCACCTAGATTGGTATACTTATTGCCATATAGTTGGGCAAAGTAGTTTTTAATGATTGCCTTAATTTCCTCTTCATTGGAGGTGAGATCCCCCTTTTCATCCTTGATGCTGTTAATTTGCCTTTCTTCTTTTCTTTTTTTAATTAGATTGACCAGTACTTTGTCTATTTTGTCTGTTTTTTCAAAGTACCAGCTTCTAGTCTTGTTTATTAGCTCAATAGTTCTATCACTTTCGATTTTATTAATTTCTCCCTTAATTTTTAGGATTTCTAGTTTAGTTTTCTTCTGAGGGGTTTTAATTTGTTCATTCTCAAGTTTTTTGATTTGCATTTCCAATTTATTGATCTCTGCCCTCCCTAATTTGTTAATATATGCACTCATGGATATGAATTTTCCTCTAAGTACTGCTTTGGCTGCATCCCATAAGGTTTGAAAGAATGTCTCAGCATTGTCATTTTCCTCAATGAAATTATTAATTGTTTCTATGATTTCTTCTCTAACTAACCAATTTTGGAGTATCATATTATTTAATTTCCAGTTATTTTTTGATTTGGCTCTCCATGTACCCTTTCTGATCAATTTTTTTATTGCTTTATGATCTGAAAAGGTTGCATTTATTATTTCTGCTTTTCTGCATTTGAGTGTCATGTTTCTATGACCTAGCATATGATCTATTTTTGTGAATGTGCCATGTGGTGCTGAAAAGAAGGTGTATTCTTTTTTGTCCCTATTTATTTTTCTCCATATGTCTATTAACTCTAATTTTTCTAAGATTTAATTCACCTCTTTTACCTCTTTCTTGTTTATTTTTTGGTTTGATTTATCTAAATTTGATAATGGTTGGTTCAAGTCTCCCACTAATATGGTTTTACTGTCTATTTCCTCCTTCAATTCTCCTTGTTTCTCCATTAAGAATTTGGATGCTATACCATTTGGTGCATACATGTTGATTAGTGATGTTTCCTCATTGTCTATATTCCCTTTTAACAGAATATATTTACCTTCCCTATCCCTTTTGATCAAGTCTATTTTTGCTTTGGCTTTGTCCTATATCATGATTGCAACTCCTCCCTTCTTTCTATCAATTGAGGCCCAAAAGGTCTTACTCCATCCCTTAATTCTAACCTTGTGAGTATCAACCCACCTCATCTGTGTTTCTTGAAGACAACAAATGGTAGGGTTTTGGGTTCTAATCCAATCTGCTATTTGTCTACGTTTTATGGGTGAGTTCATCCCATTCATGTTCAAAGTTATGATTGTTACTTGTGGATTCCCTGGCATTTTGATAACTTCCCCTAGTTCTGACATTTCTTCTTTAGCTATATCCTTTTGAACCAGTGATTTACTTTAGGTCAATCTCCCTAGTCCCCTCCCTTGATATGCTTCCCTTTCTAGCCCCTCCCTTTTTGGGCTCCCTTCCCCTCCCCCCTCTCCTTCCCTCCCTTTATATACTCCCTCCCCTTCCCCCTCCTTGATTTTCCTTTCTTTCTTACCCTGCTGTATAAGATTGAATTCAGGATCCCACTGGATCTAGATGTTCTTCCCTCTCAGATTTGATTTCACTGAGAGTAAAGTTTAAGTAATACCACTTCACACTCTCTTCCTCTCCTTCTCATATGAGTGTTCTTCCCCTCCCCTTCCCATGTGTATCTTTGTATGGGTAAGATTATTCTATCTAGTCCCCCCCCCATTTCTTGAAGTAAATGTTAGTATTGTTGACAATTCCCCCCTCCCTTTTTCTTTCTTTGCTCCCCCTTTCACAAAATCTTCTTGATGCCCCAATCTTTCCCTATGTATGATTCTTCTAACTACCCTTATGATGCATACAATTTTTGACACTTAAACAATACATTTTCCCCACATATTAATATATATAATTTGATATAAATGTAGTCCTAATAGAAGAGAGTTTGACTTAAAGAAAAAGATAAGATTTATCTCCTTTTCCTTTTCTTTCATATTTACCTTTTCATGTTTCTCTTGCTTTCTGTGATTGGATATCAAATTTTCCACTAAGTTCTGGTCTTTTCTTAGCAAATGCTTGGAAATCTTCTATTTTGTTGAATGCCCATACTTTCCCCTGGAAGTATATAGTCATTTTTGCTGGGTAGTTGATTCTTGGTTGGAGACCCAGCTCTCTTTCCTTTCTAAATATCGTGTTCCATGCTTTGCGGTCTCTTAGTGTGTTAGCCGCTAAGTCATGTGTGATCCTTATGGGAGCCCCCCTATATCTGAAGCTCCTCTTCTTGGCTTCTTTTGGATTTTCTCCTTTTCTTGGAAGCTCTTGAATTTGGCGATTACATTCCTGGGGGTTGTCTTTTGGGGATTTAGTATAGAGGGTGTTCTATGAACCCTTTCTATTTCTATTTTGCCCCCTTTCTCCAGAACATGTGGGCAATTTTCTTCTATAATCTCCTGTAGAATAGCATCAAGGTTTTTGTTTATCTATGGTTTTTCGGGGAGACCAATAATTCTGAGGTTGTCTCTTCTTCCTCTCTTTTCCAAGTCTGTGACCTTTTCAGTGAGATATTTCATGTTTTCTTCTAATTCATTAATTTTTTGACTTTGTTTTACTGATTCTTGCTGTTTTGTAATCTCACTGTCTTCCATTTGCTTAATTCTGGTCGTTAGGGACTGGTTTTGCTTTTCAGCTTTGTCTGCCCTTCTATTAGATGCTTCCAGCTCTTTCTCCAATTGTGAAAGTCTTGTCTATCAGACTACTGATCTCTTTCTCCCATTTTTCTTTCCAAAAGGTTTGATCTTTTGGGCATGCTCACTGTCTTCTAGTTGATCAATTCTGGTCTTTGGGGACTGCTTTTCAGCTTTGTCTGCCCTTCTATTATATGCTTCCAGCTCCTTCTCCAATTGTGAAGTCTTGTCTATCAGACTGCTGATCTCTTTCTCCCATTTTTTTTCCCAAAAGGTTTCCATCTTTTGGGTAAGCTCCAGTTTGAGATCTTCCAGAGCTTGTGGATAGTTTCCATTTTGGGAGGCATGTTCTGATTTTGTTTGGATTTCATCCTCATTCTCTTCCTTTTCCTTGGGTACTCCCTCCATAAAAGTTTTCAATAGTCACTTTTTTCCCCTCTTTCTTCTTGGAGGCTTGATTTTGGGACATGTGAGCCATCCCTTTGGTGGTTTTATTCCACTTTCTTTTTTTGGTCTGGGGTCTGGGTGATGTGGGCAGGTTTTCTGTGAATTTAGGTTGCCTCAGACTAGTTCTTCCCATCCTCCAAGGTTTCTTAGAGCGCAGGCCCCTGTGCTCAGTGCGGCATCCCCTTTGCTCAGCACAGCCTCTCAGCAGTTGCCCCTTTGCTCAGCGCAGCCTCTCAGCACCCCTTTGCTCAGTGTAGCCTTTCAGCGCAGCCGCTCCTTTGCTCAGCTCAGCCTCTCAGCGTGGTCGCCCCTTTGCTCAGCGCAGTCTCTCAGCACCCCTTTGCTCAGCGCAGCATCTCAGCATAGCCGCCTCTTTGCTCAGCGCAGCCTCTCAGCGCGGTCTCCCCTTTGCTCAGCACAGCCTCTCACCTCCCCTTTGCTCAGCGCAGCCTCTCAGCTCCCCTTTCCTCAGTGCAGCCTCTCAGCGCCCCCACCCCTTTGCTCAGCACAGCCTCTCAGCTCGGCCACCCCTTTGCTCAGCTCAGGATTTTCCTGTGAAAACGCCCTGAGAGGTCGCTTCCTTGCAGTCTTTAGATCCCAAGGACCCTGGTGTGCCCCTCCCAGACAGAGATGCTCCTCACTCACTTGCTGTCCCAGTGAGCACTCTGACAGCTTACTCTGGTTTGGTTGGGGGAGAGGGGAGGGGCGGCCCAGTTCACGTTTTTGTGCGAGCTTTTCCTCCTCTATAAGGTGTGGAAATGTTCAAACCCCACATACCTTCGTTTCTGTGGGTTACTGGGGAGTCCCTCCGTTCTTCCAAAGGTGATTTTTATGCTTTTTTGAGGTAGTCTATTTCGTTCAGTGCCGGGGATGGGAAGCGAGTCACGTCTAGATTGCAGCCATGTTTACCCGGAAGTCCTCATTTCCAATTTTAATATCTTCAATTTCTTTTTCTTCTCTAATTTCTACTGCTAGTGTTTCCAGTACAATATTAAATAATAAAGGTGATAATGGGCATCCTTGTTTTACTCCTGATCTTATTGGGAAGGCTTCGAGTTTATCCCATTGCAGATGATGTTTGCTGATGGTTTTAGATAGATACTGTTTATTATTTTTAGAAATGACCCTTCTATTCCTATGCTTTCTAGTGTTTTTAATAGGAATGGGTGTTGTATTTTATCAAAGGCTTTTTCTGCATCTATTGAGATAATCATGTGATTTTTGTCAGTTTGTTTGTTAATATGGTCAATAATGTGGATGATTTTCCTAATATTGAACCATCCTTGCATTCCTGGTATGAATCCTAACTGGTCATAGTGGAATACCCTTGTGATTGGAGTCTTTTTGCTAGTATCCTATTTAAGATTTTTGCATCTATATTCATTAGGGAGATTGGCCTATAGTTTTCTTTCTTTGTTTTTAACCTACCTGGCTTTGGGATCAGTACCATGTTTGTGTTGTAAAAAGAATTTGGTAGAACCCCTTCTTGGCTTATTCTGTCAAATAGTTTGTATAATATTGGGATTAGTTGTTCTTTGAATGCTTGATAGAATTCATTTGTGAATTCATCTGGACATGGGGATTTTTTCTTAGGGAGTTCTTTGATGGGTTGTTCAATTTCTTTTTCTGATATGGGGTTGTTTAGGTAATTTATTTCTTTCTCTTTTAGTCTAGGCAATTTATATTTTAAGTATTCATCCATATCACCTAGATTAACATATTTGTTGCCATATAATTGGGCATAGTAGTTTTTAATGATTGCCTTAATTTCCTCTTCATTAGAGGTGAGGTCTCCCTTTTCATCTTGGATACTGTCAATTTGGTTTTTTTCTTTCCTTTTTTTTAATTAGACTGACTAGTACTTTGTCTATTTTATTTGTTTTTTTTCAAAGTACAAGCTTCGAGTCTTATTTATTAAATCAATAGTTCTTTGACTTTCAATTTTATTGATTTCTCCTTTGATTTTTAGGATCTCTAATTTAGTCTTCATCTGAGGATTTTTAATTTGTTCGCTTTCTAGTTTTTTAATTTGCATGCCCAATTCATTGACCTCTGCCCTTCTTAATTTGTTTATATATGAACTCAAGGATATAAATTTCCTCCTAAGTACTTCTTTGGCTGCATCCCATAGATTTTGAAAGGATGTCTCACCATTGTCATTTTCTTCAATTAAGTTATTAATTGTTTCTATGATTTGTTCTTTAACTAGCTGGCTTTAGAAAATCATATTGTTTAATTTCCAATTAATTTTTATTTACCTCTCCGTGTACCCTTACTAATTATTATTTTCATTGCATTGTGGTCTGAGAATGTTGCATTCATTATTTCTGCACTTTTGCACTTGTTTGCAATGTTTTTATGCCCTAATACATGGTCAATTTTTGTGAATGTGCCATGTGCTGCTGAAAAGAAGGTGTATTCCTTTTTGTCCCTATTTATTTTTCTCCGCATGTCTACTAACTCTAATTTTTCTAAGATTTCAGTTGCTTCTCTCACCTCTTTCTTATTTATTTTTTGGTTTGATTTATCTAGTTTGGATAGAGGAAGATTCAGAACTCCCACTAGTATAGTTTTTCTATCTATTTCATCCTTGAGCTCCTCTAGTTTCTCCTTTAGAAATTTGGATGCTATGCCATTTGGTGCATACATATTGAGTACAGATATTTCCTCATTGTCTATACTGCCTTTTATCAGGATGTAATTACCTTCCCTATCTCTTTTAACTAGATTTATTTTTACTTTGGCTTTGTCAGATATCATGATTGCAACTCCTGCCTTCTTTTTATCAGTTGATGCCCAACAGATTTGGCTCCATCCTCTTACTTTCACCCTATGCGTATCTACCTTCTTCATGTGTGTTTCTTTCCGACAGCATATGGTAGGGTTTTGGATTCTAATCCACTCTGCTATCCGCTTGTGTTTTATGAGTGAGTTCATCACATTCACATTCAAAGTTATGATTACTAGCTGTGTATTTCCCAGCATTTTGATTTCTGCTCCTTTACCTGCCTTTTCTTCTTTCACTATTTCCTTCTACACCAATGTTTGGTTATAATCATTCCCTCTCATTCCCACCCTTATTTTACTTCCCTTTCTACCCCTTCCCTTCTTATTCCCACCCCTTATTTTCCCCTGTAGTCTTTTAAAAATTGTCCCCCTACCCTCTCCCACCCTTGTACTGCTTCCCTCCCCACCAGTACATTTTTTACCCTTCTACTCCCCTATAGGGTGCAAATCTATTCTCTGTCCCAATGGATTGGATTGTTCTTCCCTCTTTGGGTCAGTTTCAAAGCACATAAGAGTTGAGTATTTCCTATCTTCAACCTCTTTACCCTTCCATTGTATCAATGTTCTCCCCCCTCCCACCATGAGCTTCTTTGTGACATATAAATTTACCCACATTTGTTTCTTTTCCCATTTCTTTTAGTATTAACATCTTTTTTTTTAGCTCTGGCTGTATATATACATATATATATATATGTATATATATATATACACATACACACATATATGTATTTATGCATGCATATATCTATATGCCTATTTACGTCTTGTCCTTTCATCCTATACAGTTTGTCACTGTTCCCTCTAAGTGTAATTCTTCTAGCTACCCAGATGATAGCAACAGTTTTTAAGAGTTACCAATGACCTCTTTTCTTATAGGGTTACATATCATTTTAATTTATTGAGTCTCTTAAAAAATTTGTTGTTGTTGTTGTTGTTGTTTTGTTTTTCTTTTTTCCATCTTTTTAAATTATCTTTTGATGATTCTCTTGAGTTCTGTGCTTGGACATCACATTTTCTGTTCAGGTCTGGTCTTTTCTTTATGAATGCTTGGAATTCTTCTATTGTGTTGAATGACCATACTTTCCCCTATAAGAATTTAGTCAGTTTTGATGGGTATTTTATTCTTGGTTGTAGACCTAGTTCCCTTGACTTCCAGAATATCATATTCCATGTCTTTCAGTCCTTCAGTGTGGATGCAGCCAGATCCTGTGTTATCCTCACTGTGTTTCCATGGTATCTGAATGGCTTCTTCTTGGTAGCTTGTAATATCTTTTCTTTGGTCTGATAGTTTTGAATTTGGCTATAACATTCCTAAGTGTTGTCAGTTGGGGATTAAATACAGGAGGTAATCTGTGGATTCTTTCAATCTCCACTTTCCCCTCTTGTTCTAGGATATCAGGGCAGTTTTCCTGAATAATTTCCTCTAGTATTATGTCCAGGCTTTTTCTTTTGTCATGGTCTTCTGGTAGACCATTGATTCTTAAATTGTCTCTTCTCGAACGATTTTCTAAATCATCTGTTTTGTGAATGAGATGCTTCATATTTTCCTCAATTTGTTCATTCTTTTGGTTTTGTTTTATAGTGTCCTGCTGCCTTGTGAGGTCACTTAATTCCAGTTGTTGTATTCTGGTTCTTAAAGACTGGATTTCATCCATGGCTTTTTGGTCATCCTTTTCCTTCTGGTCTGATTTTCTTGTCATCTTTTATCCTCTTTACCTCATCTTTCATCTCCTTTACCTCATCTTTCATCTCCTTTGCCTCATTTTCCAGCTGGTTGATTTTTGCTTTCAAGACACTATTTTCTCATTTTAGTTCAAATGCCTCTGTTTCCAGATGACTTATTTTAATTTTTAAGTTCTTTTCCCAATTATCTTCAGCCTCTCTTAATTGTGTTTTGAGTTCTTCCACAGCCTGTATCCAATTCGCTGGGATTTCTGATTTATTGTTTGCTGATCTCTCCCCCTCTGTTCTGTTTGCTGAGTAGAAGCTGTCTATTGTACTTTTTTTCTTCTTTCTCTGCTGTTTGCTCAAATTCACCCCTTCTTATTCCCTGTATTTGTCTGTGCTCTTGCTCCTCTCATTTTTTTGGTTTGGGGGGCTTCTGTCAGTCTTCCCTCTTGGAACTTTAACAGGAGATCTCTTGGTGTTGTTTCTGGTGGAGGTTTGTTGGGGTTTGAGCTTCCCTGTCCTCTGGAGGCTTTTGATTGGATTAAAGTTCAGCATTCAATGAGGATGGGTGTGGAGCCTGGGCTTCCCTGAGTTCTGGAGACTTTTGATGGGATTAAGTTCAGCTTAGTTGGGCTGAGTGTTTTCTGAGTCCAAAACTTCCTGGAATGCTGGAGCAAATATGGAGGATCTCCACAGCTCTGGCCAGGCTGCCAGGACTATGCTCCCTCTCTAGCTCCTTCCCCACTGTCTGTGTTGGATGCTCTGAACTTGGCACAGCCCTGCTAGCAAGGTACACCCTCCAGACCAGCACCTTTGCCCGCCCAGAAGTTCCGCTGCCGCTGGAGTCTAAGTGCTCTGGGTGGGAGGTGGGATGGGTCCTGGGACCTTCCTTCTGTCTTCCTCTTAAACCAGAGTCTTCTTGGATTCTGTTTTTTTGGGGGGCGTACCTTTTGAATTAAGTCCAGCAGGAGGGTTCCTTGGATCTGTCTTGTTGTTAAGTTTGTTTTTCAGTCCCCTGGGAGCATTCAGTTTGTGATAGGTTAGGAAGGGTATTCAGAGGTCTGAACTTCTGCTCCTTCTAGGCCACCATCTTGACTCCACCTCCAATATGAACCTCAAGCACCTTTTGCACAAGTGTGTCCACACCTTGCCTCTCAGAGGCAAGTTGGCTCCATGTACCTTTTAGGGTTCAAGGGTATCTTGAGGTTTTGTGATGACTTCCCTGCTGCCTTCAGATCAAAGACCTCGGCTTGTATGAACCCTCATTGTTAGGGACCTGTGACTGTCATCCTCCCTAATTTAGCTTTCTAATGTCATCTTTTTCAGAAGAATGTTTACTCCAAAGGCATAGCAAGAACAAATCTACAAGCACCTCTTGCAGTGTCTGCAAGGCCTACTCTCCCCTATGTCATCTTGGCATCTGAGGAAGCGGGCTCAAAATTTAGTTCAGTTCTTACAAAGTACTGGTCCATGGAGTTGATTTCCAAAGTCTGCATCACTGCCAGAGAAGCCTTGCCTCTTCTTTACCTGTTATGTCCAGAAGGTTGCTATTTGCTCCTCAGGGCATGAATGCTATGCTGGCTGCAAGAGTCAACCTGGAATGCCTGAGCATCTTCTGGAACCCTCAGCTTCCCAAGATCCCAGACATTCTACTCCTTCCATTTAGAATGAAAAGGGGCAAATGAAAAAGCTAGGGCCAAGGCCTGTTTCTAAGTGATTGATAGGGGAAAGGGCCTTAAGGCCCTTAGCCTGTGCTCTGCTTTGAGTAACCACAAGCACTCTTCCCCCTTAGAACTGTGACCAGAGTTGCCTTCTCCCTTGTGGCCTCAAGCACTGGGGTGTGCTTAGTGCTCCTCCTCATGCCTAGATCATGCTCAGAGCCTGTACCCTGGATCTGTGTACAGGCAATGCAACAAGCGTCTTGCACCAAGAGCTGGGAAAGGAACCCCTGTAATCTTCTGGACATTTGTCCACCACCCCCACCACTCCACCATTTACTGTCTTTTTACCTGAGAACTCCAGAAGCCTTTGCTGCTGATTCAGCTGCCCCCAAGGCCCACTGGCATGGTGGGTCTCCTTTGCACTCCACTTCTACCCTGGTACACTAGATCTTTCATGTTGGCTTCTAAGTTGTTTTGGACCAAAAAATGATTTCACCACATCTTTTTGTTGGTTACACTGCTCCAAAATTTGTTTTGAGAAATTATATCACAGTTTTTTGGAGGGTCATTTTGAAAGAGACCAGTGGGGATCTGTATACCTTCTCTGCCATATTGGCTCTGCCCATCCATCATCCAATCATTTATCATTTTGAAGAGCAATTTAGATTTATGCCCAGAGAACTATAAAACTGTATACAAATTGCTATGTATAGCAATACCATTACTGGGTCTATCTTCCAAGTAGATCAGGGGAAAAGAAAAAGAATTTTTATGTTACAAAATATTTATAGAAGCATTCTTTGTGGTGGCAAAGAACCAAAAATTGAGAGGATGTCTATTGAATGGGTTATGACTAAACAAATTGTGGTATATGGTTGAGATTGAATACTACTGTGCCATAAGAAATGATAAGCAGATTAATTTTTTTTAATCTTGGAAAATTACATGAAATAATGAATAATAAAATGATTATAGCTAAGAGAACATTATATACAGTTACAGATTTGAAGAATAGCTTGTGAATGTTTACCTCCAGATAATTAAATGCAAAATGGAAACAAGACATAATCTATATATACATATCTTTTTGCTGGATAATGTCTTCTATGGGGTGAGGAAGAGAGAGGAGGACAAAGATAATAAAAAATAATTGATATTATTTGGAAATAAACTCAATTAAAAAAAGGTATAATGGAAACAATTATGACAAATGTCACAGATTATAAACTTGAAATTTTAACTATATAAAAAACTGTTTTAAAAAAAGTCAAAATGATAGTTCCTAGGCTACAACTGATAAATGGTCAAAGAATATAAAGAAAATTTTTCAAAAGAAGAGGCAGAAATTTTAAATAATCACTTCAAAATATTCAACTACACTAATAATCAAAAGGGATACAAAATGAAACAATTCTAAGGCCTCAGGTTTGACCCATTCCAGAAGAGAATTAATTAGCTGAGCAAGGAAGTGAGAGATCATAGAGGAAATTCTTTTGTCTGTACCCTCAGTTCAACCTTCTCAGGCCAATTAGAAAGCTCTCCACCATCATTACTCTAAAACTGATCAGAAGTAGGCTCACCAAGACTCTACCTGTTGGACTGAAAACACAGAATAGTGCACATGCTCTGTGTAAGTCTTTAAGAACGGCAAATCTGAGTATCCTCTTTGGCCAGCCCCCTAATTACACTCATAAAAACCTTTATTTCCCATGGGAGAATAGCTAAATAAAATGTGGAATATTAATGTGATATAATATTATAATGCAATTATGATTAATAGCTATGAAATCTATAAAGAAATATAGAAAGACCTTTTAAGAAATAAAAAAGAACAGAATAAGAAGAATCAATTCTGTATTCACTATGGTTGTATAAAACATCTTGTAGGAGACAGAGACAGAGAGACAGGGAGAAACAGAGCCTGAGACAGAGAGAGAGAGGTGGGGGGAAGGAAGGATAAAGAAGAGTGACAGGGAAAGAGAGAGTTGGTAAGAGGCCATGAAAGAAGAAAAATAAGTAAGAATGAATAAGCCAAAGAATTCTAATGAGGTCTTAGTGGGAACAAATGATAAGTTTATGATACTTTATGCATTGGAAATAATTACTTTGACAGTAATAGTTTTGGTACATCTTATAGTTAATGTCAGACTTTTATTTTTAAGAAGCATGACATTGGGAAGTAGGAAGATAATATTCACAGAAGGTCACAGCAATAAGATTAATACCTGTCTTTCCTGGATGGCTTTACAGGTTCTGTATTTCAAGCCTTCTGAAGTCAAAGAACCCAAACAAACCAAGAATATGGAAAATCAGTTGCAGTTCCACATTATGAAAAGTCCTGCAGACAAAAATGAGGAAAATACATTGGCCTCCTTAATTGGAGGTTATACCTTCTTTAAACTAAGACCTTCAGGACAACCTTATAAAACCCAATTGGAGCCTCTACTCCCTCCACCATCAACTCTCTCCCTACCACCCTCCAAACTACAAGAATTAACTAGAAGTTCAGTTTCATTTGGAAAAATTCCCCATCCCTATGAAGCTTCAACAAGTGAATGTTTCAAAGTTTCTTATTTCTCTTCCTCAATTTCAAGTGATTCAATGAGAACATCAATTTCCTTACCTTCATTTACAAGCAAATACATACAGATTTCTTCATTGCCACCAATATGTTTACAAAGATCAACTTCAGCAATTGGTTCCTTAGAAACTACTGGAGTGAACAAATCCACCCAATTTCCCTCTTTCTCAGGCCCAAGTAAACCGACAGAAGACAAAGAAATTCTTCCTGCTTCCAGCCCAAGTTCAATTAGCGCATGCCAGGAAGTTCCACCAGCCACAGAGCTAGCTGAAAAGAGCACATCTGTGCAATTCCTCTCTTTCGAAGGGATGATGGCACTAAAAAAAAGGGCAGACATTCCCTCTTCCTCTTCCAGCCCCAGTTCAGTAAGTGAATTCACCATAGAAGCCACTGTTTCAAGAGTACCACGAAGCCCAAGAGAATCAACAGACATCACAGAAATTCCAGACTCCTCACAAAGTCCCCCTTCCTTGGGCTCACTTGCACGTCGTCGTATATCCATACAATTCCCCTTTTTTTCTGCTCTTGATACACCCACAAAAGTCAAAGCTTCTCCACCTACTCTCTCCCGCATAAGTTCAAAAAGTGAATTCCAGGAAGTTCCTTCTTCTGGCCTAAGTTCAAATGAATCCATGGAAGTTCCTTCTTCTGGTCTCCTTGAAAGGTGTAAATGTGTTCAATTCCCTTCTATCTCAGGTACCTTAGTAACCAGAAAATCTAAAGAGGTTCCTACTTCCTCCTCCAGTACAAGTTCAACGAGTGAATCTATGAGAGGCCAGCCTTCCTCAAGTGTAAAAGCAATGAGCAAAGCTGTACAATTTCCTTCACTGGGAAGCCAAAGTGCACCAAGAGAACTCAAAGAGGTTATTTCTTCCTCCCCCAGCTCAAGTTCAACTACTGAATCCACAGAAGCCCCCCCTTCATCAAGCCCTCTTACCAAGAGCACATCTGTACAATTTCCATCTTTCTCAGGTATCATTGCACAAAATGAAATGCAAGAAACTCCTCCTCCTATGTCCTCAAGCCCAAGTTCAACCAATGAATCCACGGACGGTCAACCATCCCATCTACAGGTAAAAAGGCGCTCTTTAAGAAGTCCTCCTATCCCAGTCACCAATGCAACAACAGAAGTTACACAACCTCAACCTTTCTCTAGTACCCTACATTCAACTAATGAATCCATGGAAGCTCCCTACTCAGACCAAATGGACACAAGCATATCTAAACAAATTCTTTCTATCTCAGCCACCAGTGTAACAACAGAAATCAAAGAAGTTCCACCTTCCTTCGGCACAAATTCAGCCAATGAACTCACAAAAACTCCTTTCTTAGGAGAAGTGGTAACAATTAAATCTCTGCAATTTCCTTCATCAGCTTCCAGTTTGGCAATAGAAGACAGAGAAATTTCACCTTCCTCCCCCAGCAGCAACCAATCCATGGAAGTCTTCCCTCCCTCAGGCCCATTTATATCAAGCAAATCTATTCAACTCTGTATATCAAACGCAAGCATACCAATAGTAATTCCCTTTTCCTCTTCTAGACTATGTTCAAAAAATTTACCCATGGCAGTTCCCACTTCCTCAGACAACCTTGAATTGGGCAAATCATCTTTCCCAGGAATAACTGCAACAACAGATGCTCCTTCCTTACCCTGTCCAGATTCAGTTAGTGAATTTCCCCTTTCTGATGGACCAAATGCAGAGGGCAAGTCAATGCAAATTTTATCTTTCTCTAACCTAAGTTCATCACTCGAATGCATCAAACATTCCTCTTTCTCAGAGGTAATTCCGCAAAGCAAAACTAAGCAAGCTTCTTTGTTTCAGCCAAATTCACCTTCTCAAACCATAGCTGGAGTCCCTTCCCCTGAATCAACTCCAGGGGATAAGTGTGTGGAATTTACCTTAGATGCAAGTTCACAAGAGTTTTCAAATTCCACTTTGTTGGTTTCAGGATTATTAAAAGAACCCATACAAGTTTCCAGTTTATCTGATAAAAGTCCACAAAGAAAAACAGTGTCTAATCGTTTCAACATTGTTTTAGTGAGCAAAGCCACACAATTTTCTGTTTTCTCTGATCGAAATTCAACTGTTGACACAGAAGTCATGAGTTTCCCAGGTCCATTTTTACCCAGAGAATCCATGCAAGTCGCTGATTTCTCAGGCACAAGATCATCACAGGAAATCATTCAAGTTCATTCAAACTACCATGCTATGTCAGTGAGCAAATCCACACAAGTTCCTATTTTCTCTGACTTAAGTTCATCCACAGAATACCCGGAAGAACTTCAATCTGTCTCAATTTCATCAAAAGAAAACACACATTTCTCTGACAAAAGTTCGAAAGAGGAGGTCTTGCACATTTCTTCTGGTGGTCATCGTAGTTCAGTAAGCAAGTCTACACAAGTTCCTACATTCTCTGATACAAGGCCATCAATGGTTGTCACAGAAGAAGTTATGTCATACCCATTTCCATATGGAGAATCCATGCAAGTTCCTGATTCCTCTGACACAAGACCGACACAGGAATCTGTTCAGACTTCATCTGCCGAACATGCTATATCAGTGAACAAATCCACACAAGTTCCTATTTTCTCTGACAAAAGTATATCTGCAACAAGCATAGAAGAAATTCCATCTATCCCAGTTCCAGTTTCATCAACAGAATCCATACAAGGTCCTGATTCTGCTTCCACAAGTATTCATCCAGATGCCTTGCAAGTTCCATCTGGGATCCACACTGTTTCAGTGAGTAAATCCATACAAACTTCTGGGCCATTTCACCTAAATTCATTCATTGTTGACATAGAAGTCACATCTTTCTCAGGTCCATTTTCAAACAGAGAATCCACACAGGTTCCTGATTTCTCTAACACAAGCTCACCACAGGAATCCCATCAAACCCCATCTACCAACTATACTCTATCAGTGAACAAATACACACAAGTTCCTATTTTCTCTGACCTAAGTTCATCCACAATATGCATAGAAGAAATTCCATCCTTCCCAGTTCTAGTTTCATCAAAAGAATCCATACAAGTTCCTGATTTCTCTGCCACTTGTCCAGATACCTTGCAAATTCCCTCTAGGATTCACACTATTTCAGTGAGCAAATTCACACAAGTTCCTGAGTTCTCTCACCTAATTTCATCAGATGTTGGCACAGAAGTCATGTCTGTACCAGGTCCATTTTCCTACACAAAATCCACGCAAGTTCCTGCTTTTACTGACATGAAAACATCACAGGAACTTGTTCAATCTACTTCTATCTACCATTCAGTTTTAGTGAACAAATCCACACAAACTCCTACCTTTTCTGATCCAAGTTTATCCACAATATGCACAGAAGAACTTTTATCCTTTCCAGATCTAGTTTCATCAAGAGGATCCATGCAAGTACTTGATTTCTCTGATACAAGCTCACCTCAGCAAGCCATGAAAGTTCCCTCCATGATCCATTCTGTTTCACTGAGCAAATCTACACAAGTCCCTGATTCTTTGGAGTCAAATTCATCAACTGTTTGCCTAGAAGTTCTCCCTTTCCCTGGTCCATTTTCATCAGGGGAATCCATGCAAGTTCCTGATTTCTCTGACATAAGCTTGCCAACAGTGATCACAAAAGTTCCCTCTATCCATAATGTTACTGCAATGAACAAATCTACTCAGGTCCCTTCTTTCTCTGACACAAGTTTATCAACCATATCTTTAGAAGATATTTCATCTTTCTTAGGTCCAATTTCATCAAGAGAATCTATACAAGTTCCTGAAATAAATCTGCCAAGAGAAGTTGTACAAGTTCCCTCTATCGGTCCTACTACGGCTGTTTGCAAATCCACACAAGTTCCTACATTCTCTAGCCAAAGTTCATCCACAATAAGCATAGCAGATACCCCACCTCTCTTAGTTTTATCCACAGAATCCCTGCAAGTTCCTGATTTTGCTGACACATGTTCAACAGAAAACAAACAAGTTTCCTATACCTCTGGCATTATTTCTGCAAGAAAATCTGCACAAGTCCCTCCTTTCTATGGCACAAGTTCATCAAGCACAGGCACAGTAGATGTTTCATCGTTCATCGTTGCCACTTCATCAAAAGAGTCCAAACAAGTTCCTGACTCCTCTAACAAAATTTCAACAAAACTTATACAAGTTTCCTTGGCCTCTGATGCTATTTCAGTGAGCAAGTCTACACAAGTTTATTCTTCCTTGGTACTATATACATCAAACAAATCTATTCAGTTTTCCTCTCACTTCTGTCTCTTTTCTTTGAATCAGACTACACAAGTTTCTTTTAGCACGGGTTCAGCAAGTAAGTCTCTGGGAATGCCCTCTGTGTCAGAACTGTGCAAAGAACTGTCCACTTTACCTAGAGCAATTTCACTGAGCCAACATGGGACAACCTCACCAAGAAAATGCACAGAAATACCTTCTCTTTCCACTACAATTTCTTCAAAAGGGATGAAAAAAGATCTTCCATCACATGGATTGTATTCTCTAGAAACATTTGCAGAGAATGAATGTACTCAGTTTGCCATGTCAAGTTCTCCAAGACAATCTAAACAAGCTTCCTCTCCTAGACTTATGTCACCGAGTAAAGCTATACAATATCCTATTTTGTCAGACAAAAGGGTTGATTTTGTGGAAAACTCACAGTGTGACTCCTTAAAAGGCCCAGGTGTCTCTGATTCAAAACCATTGTGGGAATATTTGGACTATTTCATTATCTCTGAGCCAAGATCAAGAAGAGAATCATTACAAACACCTCTTCTTTCTATTTTGCCTTCTTCAAAAGAAGCTGAAGAACATCTTCCTTCATTAGGCTCAAGTGCTCCAGGAGTATGTGCAGTGAAAGAAACTGCCCAGCATGCTGAACAAAGATCACAAAGCAAAATCAAAGTTGCTTGCCCTCTGGAAAGTTCATGGAGGGAATCCATAGAAAGACCTCATTTCTATGATTCAAAAGTATTTCAAAAATCTTTGATGTATTCCATTATCTCTGGGCCAAGTTCAGTAAAGAAATCCTTAGAAGCTACTTTTATTTTCACTACAGCTTCTTCAAAGGAAGTTGCAGAAAGTCTGCCTTCATCTGGGTTGTGTTCTCCAAAAGAATGTACAGAGAATAAGTATATTCAGTGTCCCTCTGACTCAGTCACAAGGCTTATGTCTGTAGCAAGTTCAAGGAGAGAATCAACAAAAGATCTAAATTGCTCTGAATCAACATTGTTGCAAGAATCATTAGACTTTTCTAATATTTCAGAATCAAGTTCAAGAGAATTATTAGAAGTTCTTTCTTGTCCTAATTCAATTGTTTTAAAAGAGACTATAAGTCTTACATCATCTGGCTTACATTGTACAGAAGAATTTGCAGAGATAGAAAATGTCCAGTCTGCCTTCCAAAGTTCACAAACAGAATCCAAGCAAGCTTCCCATTCTTCTATTAAAATATTCGTAAGCAAAACTACACAATTTCCTTCTTTCTCAAGCATAAGCACTCATTCTGTGGAAAGCTTACAGAGAGACACCATACAAGTTCCAGATGTCTCTGACTCAAAATCACTGCGAGAATTTTTGGACTTACCCGTTACCTCTAGGATAAATTTACCAGAAGAATCTTCAGAAAGTGCTGCAGAAGGTTCTCCATCATCTAGCTTACATTCTTCAGAAGAATATGTAGGGCCTGGGAGTACCCATTCTATCCTCCAAATTTCAGAAACAGATTTCCCTCCTTCAAGAAAAATGTCACTGAGCCAATCTATACAAAAATCCTCTCTCTCAATCATAATTGTTACTTCTGTGGAAAGCTTGCATAGAACGTCTATTCAAGGTCTAGATGCCTATGCCTATAAATCATCACAAGAACCTTTGGACATTTCCATTTCGAGAAGAGAATCCTTAGAAATTCCTCTTCCTTCAAGAAGCGTTCTGGAAAGTATTCCAACACCTGACCTAAAGTCTGTAACAGAAATTACAGAGAAAAAGAGTAACCAGTCCAACAGTCTATCTTTACCAAT
This sequence comes from Monodelphis domestica, assembly GCF_027887165.1. Lineage (NCBI taxonomy): Eukaryota > Metazoa > Chordata > Mammalia > Didelphimorphia > Didelphidae > Monodelphis > Monodelphis domestica. The sequence continues at coordinate 13,091,797 of NC_077232.1, read as the reverse complement.
GGAACCTAAACAATTTTCCATTCGTTCTGGCCTTAAGTCATTGAGTAGAGCTATAGCATTTCCTTTCTCTTTCCAGAAATCAAGGAAAGAGGGCAAACAGAATTTATGTGATTCACAATCAGTGTGGGAATCTTTGGACTTTTCTAACATTCCTGGACAAAGTTCAAAGAAAGGAACCTTGGAAATTCCTCTTCCTTCAACTTCAACTTCTTCAAGAGGCATTTTAGAAAATCTTCAATCACCTAATACGAGATGTTCATTACAAAATAAAGAAAAAGAAATTATCCAGTCTGACCCCCTAACTTCACCAAAAGCATCTGGCCTTAGCTCACTACGTGGAGCTATAGCATTTCCTTCTTCCTCTACCCAGAAAGAGTTACCTCTTGATGGCTCAAAAAGAAAGTCTACCAAACATAAAAATTTATGTGATACAAAATCAATATGGGATTATTTGGACTTTTCTGTCATTTCTGATCCAAGTTCAACAGAATCCTTGAAAATGCCTGTTCTTTCAATTTCAACTTCTTCCAAAGGAGCTCTGGGAGTTTTTCCATCATCTAGCTTAATCTCTACAGTAGAAATTACAGAGAAAAAGACTGTTAAGTCTGAAATCCTAATTTTACCAAGAGGATGCAAACAAGTCCCCCCACCTATATTTATGTCACCGAGAAAAATTGTTTTGTCTGTGGAAAGCTCACAGACAGAGTCTATACAAGGCTCAGATGTCTCTGTCTCAAGATTATTGCAAGAACCTTTGGATGCTTCTCTTATCTCTAAGCCATGTTCAACAAGAGAATACTCAAAAGTTTCTATTCTTTCGCCTATAACTTCTCCAAAAGGTCTTCCATCATTTAGTTTATTGTCTCCAACAGAAATTACAGAGAAAAGGAGTATCCAGTCTGGTATCCCAGCTTCACCAAGAGAATCTGAACAAGTTTCCTTTCCTTCCAATCTTATATTACCAAGCGAACCTATACAATCTCCTCCTTTCTCAGTCACAAATGTTTATTTTGTGAATAGTTCATGGATAGAATCTATACTAAGACCAGATGTCTCTGACTCGAAATTATTGCAAGAACCTTTGGACTCTTCCATTATCTCTGGACCAAATTTATCAAAAGAAAACTTGGAAGTTCCTATTCTTTTGACTGAAACTTATTCAAAAATAGCTACAAAAGATCTTCCAACATCTAGCCTGAAGTCTCCAACAGAAAGTACAGAGATAAAGAATGTCCAGTCTGATATCTCAGCTGTACCAAGTGAAACCAAACACATTTGCCTTCCTTCCAATCTTCTGTTGCCAAATAAACCTGTACAATTCCCTTCTTCATCCAGCACAAAGGTTTATTTCGTGGACAGCTCATGGTTAGTGTCTACACAAGGTTCTGATGTCTCTGACTCAAAACCATTGGAAGAATCACCAGACTTTTATATTATCTCAGGGTTTGGTTCAACAAAAGAAGAACTTCTTTCCATTTCACCTTTTTCAAAAGGAGCTACAGAAGGTCTTCCACCATCTAACTTGAGGTCTCCAACAGAAATCACAGGGGAACAAAGTGTCCAGAGTGACACTCCAAATTCACCAAGAGAATCCAAACAAGTTTCCCCTTCTCTCAGTCTTATGTCACTGAATAAAGCTACACAATTTCCTTCTTTTGAAAGTGCAATTGTGTTGTCTAGGGCAAATTTGCGAAGAGAGTCCATACGTGATCCAGAATTTCCTGAATCAAGCTTATTGCGAGGAGAATCTTTGGAACCTTCTGTTTTTTCTAGGTCAAGTGCAGCAAAGCAGTCTTTAGAAGTCCCTCTCATTTCCCCTTCAATTTCTTCAAAAGGATCTCAACAACAGTCATCGTTTGGTTTAAGGTCAATAGCAGAAATGGGAGAGAATGAGAATGCCCAGTATGCAACTCCAAGTTCAGCAAAGGATTCCAAAAAAGCTTCCCTTTCTCCTAGACTGTCATTGAGTAAAGATATACAATTGCCTTCTTTCTCTTGTTCAAGGATTTTAACTGTGCCAAGTTCACCAAGAGAGACAAATCAAGTTCAAGATTTCTCTGTCCCAAATTCACTGCAAGAATTCTTTGACTTTTCCATTATCTCTAGGCCAAGTTCCCCAGAAAAATCCACAAGAGAATCCTTGGAAGTTCCTCCTCTTTCCAGGTTAATTACTTCCAAAAGAACCACAGAAGGTCTTCAATTGTCTGGCTTTCATTCTCCAATAGAATCTTCAGAAAATGATAGCACTCGATCAGGCAGCCCCAGTTCACCAAGAGAATCAGCACGACCCTCTCCAAATGCCAGCCCTGGATTATTAAATAAGACTCTTACATATCCTTATTTCTCTGGACCAAGCACACCAAAACATTCCATGGAAGGTCTTGATTTTTCTGTGCCAAGTTCACATAAAGAAACACTACAGACTAATTTACCAAAGGAATCCTTTGAATTTCTTCCTATCCCTGGGTCAAGTTCAAGAAGACAATCAGTAGCAGGTTCTTCTCTTTACACTTCCAGTTCTTCAAGAATATCTTCACAAGTACTTTCTTCTTCTGGCCGGAAGTCACCAAAAGAATATGTACAGAGTTTTGAGAGTGCTCATTCTTCCAGTCCAAGTTCACCAAAAGGATCTAGACAACCTTCTCCTATTGGCAGCCCTAGATTACTGAAAAAGTCCATGACAAATCCTTTATCTGGACCAAGTGTTCTAAAACAACCATTAGATGTTACCTCTTCTTCTATGTCAAGCTTACAGAGAGAATCCTTCTCTGGCATAAATTCAATGCAAGAATCTTTTGACTTTCCTATTATCTCTGGGCCAAGTTTAACAAGGGGAATCTTGAATGTTCCTCCTGTTTCCACTTCAAGTTCTTTGTCAGAACCAGCATATGACTCTCCACCATTTGGCTTACGTTTTCCATTAGAATTTGCAGAGAAGGAGAGTGTCAGTTCTGCCAGCCCACATTCAACCAGAGAGTTCAAACCAGGCTCTCCTCCACCTAGCCTTGTATCACTGAATATGGATATGCAAGTTCCTTCTTTCTCCAAAAACAAAAGCGTTTTGCCTATGGCAACTTCAAGGAGAGAGTCCATACAAGGCCTGGATTTCTCTAAACCAAATTCATTGCAAGAATCTTTTGACTTTCCTATTATCTCTGAGTCAAGTTTAACAAGAGAAATTTTGAATGTTCCTCCTGTTTCCACTTCAAGTTCTTCAACAGAAACAGTATATGATTCTCCACCATTTGGTTTACATTTTCCATTAGAATTTGCAGAAAAGGAGGGTGTCAGGTCTGTAAGCCCACATTCAATGAGAGAGTTCAAACCAGGCTCTCCTCTACCTAGCCTTATGTCACTGAATATGGATATGCAATTTCCTTCTTTCTACAAAAACCAAAAGGTTTTGCCTATGGCAACTTCAAGGAGAGAGGCTATACAAGGCCTGGATTTCTCTAAAACAAATTCATTGCAAGAATCTTTTGACTTTCCTGATATCTCTAGGTCAAGTTCAACAATAGAATTATTAGAGATTCCTCTTCTTTCCACATTAATTTCTTCAAAAGAAGATACTAAAAGTCTTCCATCTCAAGTAGACTTGACAGACAGTGAGAGTGTCCAGTTGGGCATTCCAAGTTCGTCAAGTGAATCTAAAAAAGTTTCCCCCTCTCCTAGCTTAATGTCACTGAGTAAGGCTATACAATTTTCTTCTTTATCTGGCTCAAGGTTTTTGATTGTGCCAAGCTCATCAAGAGAGATGATTCAGAGCCAAGAGTTCTCTATCTCAAAATCACTGCAAAAATCCTTTGACTTTTCCATTATCTCTAGGCCAAGTTCCCCAGAAAAATCCATAAGAGAATGCTTGGAAGTTCCTCCTCTTTCCAGGTTAACTTCTACCACAGGAACCACAGAAGGTCTTCAATTGTCTGGCTTTCATTCTCCAATAGAATCTTCAGAAAATGATAGCACTCGATCAGGCAGCCCTAGTTCACCAAGAGAATCAGCACGACCCTCTCCAAATGCCAGCCCTGGATTATTAAATAAGACTCTTACATATCCTTATTTCTCTGGACCAAGCACATCAAAATATTCCATGGAAGGTCTTGATTTTTCTGTGCCAAGTTCACATAAAGAAGCACTACAGACTAATTTACCAAGGGAATCTTTTGAATTTCTTACTATCCCTGAGTCAAGTTCAAGAAGACAATCAGTAGCAGGTTCTTCTCTTTACACTTCCAGTTCTTCAAGAATATCTTCACAAGTACTTTCTTCTTCTGGCCGGAAGTCACCAAAAGAATATGTACAGAGTTTTGAAAGTGCTCATTCTTCCAGTCCAAGCTCACCAAAGGGATCTAGACAACTTTCTCCTATTGGCAGTCCTAGATTACTGAAAAAGCCCATGCCAAATCTTTTCTCTGGACCAAGTGCTCTAAAACAACCATTAGATGGTCCCTCTTCTTCTATGTCAAGCTCAAGGAGAGAGTCAATAATACATGGTCCTCCTTTCCCTTTCCCAAATTCCCTGAGAGAATCCTTTGAATTTCCCATTATTTCCGAGTCAAGTTCAACAAGAGAATCTTTAGAAGTTCCACTCCTTTCCATTTCAAGTCCATCAAGAAGATCTAAAGATTTTCTTTCTTCCTTTGATTTAAGGTCTCCAGCAGAATATTCAGAGAGTAAGATTATCCATTCTTCCCGCCCAAGTTCACCAAGAGGTTCTGGACAACCATCTCCTGCCACCAGTCCTAGATTACTCAAAAAATCTGTTGCTTTTTCTGCTTTCCCAGGACCAGTTGTTCCACAACAATCCACAGAAGTTTCTCCTTTAGTCTTACATTCACAAAAAGAATCCTTTGATTTTCCCTTTTTTTCTGGGCCATTTTCAACAAGAGAATCTATAAATGTTCCCCCTCTTTTTGTTTCAAGTGTATCTAAAGGGGCAACAGAAGTTCTTCCTACCTCTAACATAAAGTCATCAATGGAATTTGAAGAAAATGAAATTGCCTGTTATACCATCCCAAGTTCACTAAAAGGATCTGCACAACCTCCTACTTCTGCCAGCTGTAGATTACTTAATAAATCATTATTATTTCCTCCTTTTTTAGAACCAGGTATATCAAAACAGTCCATGGAAGGTCTTGCTTCCTCTATGACAAATTCACAGAAGGAATCTACACAAGACCCTGCTTTATCTGCCCCCAATTCACTGAGAGAATCTATAGATGTTCTCCCTGTTTCCACCTTTAGTTCATCAAGAGGAGCTACAGAAGTTCTACCTTCCTCTTGTATAAAGTTACCAATAGAATTTGAAGGACCCGAGACTGTCTGTTCATCCTGCCCAAGTTTCCCGAGAGAATCTGCACAACCTTCCCCTACAATCAGTCCTAGATTATCAAGTAAATTATTACCACTTCCTCCTTTTTCAGGAACAGATATATCAAAACAATCCAAGGAAGTTTCTCCTTCCATCTCAAGTTCAAGGCGAGAATCTATACAAGAACCTGGTTTTTTTGTCCCAAACTCACTAGGAGAATCCTTTAATTATCTAATTATTTCTGGACCAAGTTTAGTAAGAGAATCATTAGATATTCCTCCTCTTTCAACTTCAACTTCCTTAAAAGGCTCTACAGACAGTCAGTCTTCTGGCCTAAGGTCACCAATAGAATATTCAGAGAGAGAGAGTGCCCATTCCCAAAGGCCAAGTTCACCAAGTCAGCCTACTCAAGCTTCCCCTACAAGCAGCCCAAATTTAGTGAGCAGATCAATGCAATATCCTTCTTTATCAGGGCCAAATTCACTAAGAGAAGATTCACAGTTTTCTCTTACCTCCAGTCTCACATTAAGTGAAACCATGCAACTTCCTTCTTTCTCTGGACCAAGTGTGTCAAGACAATCCACAAAAGTACCAGCTTCTATATCAAGTCCAGGAAGAGAATCAATACAAGGTTCTGTTTTCTCTATCCCAAATTCACTGAAAGAATCCTTTGAATTTCCCATTTTCTCTGGACTAAGATCAGTAAAAGAATCTTTGGAAGCACCTCCTCTTTCCACTTCAAGTTCATTGAAAGAACCTACACATGTTTCTCCTGCTTTCTTGAGATCTCCAACAGAACATTCAGAAAGTGAAAGTGCCCATTCTGCCAATCCAAGTTTGCCAAGAGAATCTATACAACCTTCCCCTGCCTCCAGTCCCAGATTATTGAGTAAAACCTCTCAATTTTGTTCTTTCCAAGGATCAAGTGGGTCAGAATCCATGAAAATACTTGCTTCTTCCATGTCCAGTTCACAGAAAGAAACAAGACAAGGTCCTGATTTCTCTGTCCCAAGTTCAGTGGGAAAATCCCTTGATATCCCCATTTTCTCTGAGTCAAGTTCAATAAGAGAACCCTTAGAAGTTCCCCCTTATTCCACTTCACAATCTTCAAAAGGCTCTAAACAAGTTCTTCCTTCTTTGGGCTTAAGGTCACCAATAGAATATGCAGATAGTGAAAATGCTCTTCCTGCCAGTCCAAGATCATCAAGAGAATCCAAAAAGCCATCTCCTCCCTTCAGTCCAAAGGCAATTAGTACTAACACACAAGTTCCTTCTTTTTCAGACACAAATGTGACAAAAGAATCTACAGAATGTCCTGATTTCTCTTCACATAAAGAATCCAAACAAGGGCTAGTTTTCTTTGACTCAAACTCCCTGAGAGAATCCTTTGATTTTCCCATTTTCTCTGGGGAAAGTTTAATAAGACAATCTTTAGAAGTTCCTTTTTTTACTCCAAGTTCTTTGAGAGGATCTACAGAAGAGCTTCCTTCATCTGGCTTAAGGTCCCCAATAGAATATATAGAATGTGAGGGTGCCTATTGTCCTAGGCCAAGTTCACCAAGAGAATCTGAACAATCTAACTACCTTTCCAGATCAAATTTAGTGAGCAGATCTATGCAATTTCCTTCCTTAGACTCAAGCATATCAGAACAATCCATGGAAGTTCATGCTTCCTCAATGTTAAGTTCACACAAAGAATTCATACAAGACCCACCTTCATCAACCTCAAAATCACTGAGGGAAGCCTTTGAATTTCCCATTTTCTCAGGCTCAGGTATAACAAGAGAATGTTTAGAAGTTCATCCTCCTTTTTCAACAAAAGAATCTTTACAAGTTATTCCAATTTCTGAATTGACATCAGTGAAAGAACCTGAAGAGAGTGAAATTTCTGCTGTAGTCAGCCAACATGCAGTGAGTGATTTCATGGAAGCTCTAGCCCCTGTGGGCCTAAGATCCAGGAGAGAATTCATTCAAGTTTATCCTCCCTTGATTCCTAGTCATCCACAAGAATTCCCTGAAGGTCTCCCTGGTCCTAGTATAGGTTCACAAAGAGAATTCATTCAAGCTCCTTCTTTTTCTAACCAAAGTTCACTGAGAGAGTATATGGATGCCTCTCCATTCAATACCTCCCAGGGACAATACATTCAAATTTCTGCTTCTTCCCAGACAGAATTTATTCAAATTCTTGATTTTTCAAACTCGAGTTCACAGAGAGAATCCATAGATCTCCCAACCTCCAAAATCAACTCCCCGAAAGAATCCATTCAAGTCTATACTTTTTCCATCCCAAGTCCACAGAGTGAGTCCATTGGTCACCCTTCATCCAGCATCAGTTCCCAAAGAGAAGCTGTTCAAGTTTCTGCTTCATTCAGTCCAAGTTCAGATAAAGAAGTAATGGATATAGCTTGCTCTAGTATCAGCTGTCAGAGAAAATCCATGACAATTCCTGATCCTTTCACCCCAAATTCACAGAGAGAGCCCACTGGTCACCCTGCATCCAGCATCATCTCCCATAACGAATCCATTTCTGCTTTTTATAATCCAAGTTCAGAGAAAATAGTGATGAACCTATCTTGCTCTAATATCAGCCCCCAGAGAGAATCTATTAAAATTTCTGATTTATCCATCTCAGATTCACTAAAAGAATCCAGGGGTCTCCCTCCCACTAGCATCAGCTGCCGGAGAGAACCAGTTCAAGTTTCTGATGTGTCCAGCCCAAATTCACAGAGAGAGGCCATGAATCTCCCCTCCTCTAGCATCACCTCCCAGAGAGAATTGATTCAAGATCTTGTTTCTAACATCCCAAGTTTGCTGATGGGTTCTCAAGGATTCCTTCCTCCTAACATCAGATCTCAGACAGAATCAATTGAACTTCCCGATTCTTCCATTCAGAATTCACAGAGAGAGTCCATGGGTCTCCTATCCTCCAACATCAGCATCCAAAGAAATTCCATTCAAAGTCCTGTTTCTTCCAACACAAGTTCACAGGAAGAGTCACTAGATGTACCTCCCTCCAGCATCAGCTTGCCAAGAAAACCGATTCATGGATTTTTCTCAAAAACTCCAAGTTCATTAAGAGAGCTCCCAAGTCTCCCCCCTCCCTCTAGCATAATCTCTCAGAGAGATTTCATTCAAATTCTACTCCCTTATATCCCAGGTTCACTGAAAGATGGCATGGATGTCCAATCTCTAAGTATCCGTTCCCAAAGAGAACCCATTCAAGATCCTTCGAGTTCAAGTTCTCAGAGAGAATCAGTGGGTTTCTCTCCCTTTAGCATCAGCTCCCAGAGAAAAACTATTCAAATTACTGATTCTACTAAACCAAGTTCACAAAAAGAGTTTACGAGTCTTTCTCCCTCTAGCACCAGCTCCCAGGAAGAACCTGTTCAAGTTCCTGTCTCTTATAGCACAAGTTCACAAAGAAAGTCTGTTGGTGTCCCTCCATCCAACATCACCCCCCATAAAGAATCCAGTCAGCTGAGTGATTCTTCTAGTTTAAGTTCACAGAAAGAATCTAAGGATCGATTTCCCTCCAACAGCAGTTTGCAGAAGGAATTCATTCAAATTCCTATTTCTTACAGCTCAGCTACAGAGAGACATTTTATGGATCAACTTCCCTCCAAGACCAGCTCACAGAGGGAATCCATTCAAATTACTGACTCTTTCAAGCCAGCTTCTCAGAGAGAGACCATAGGTATCCCTCCATCCAACATTAGCTCCCAGAAAAAATCTATTCAAATTACTGATTCTACTAACCCAAATTTACAGAAAGAGTCCATGGGTCTCCCTCCCTCCAGTATCATCTCTCAGAAGCAATCCAATCAAGGTCCTGTTTCTTACATCTCAAGTGCACAAAGAGAATCCATGGATCAACATCCCTCCAGCATCAGCTCACAAAGGGAATCTATTCAAGTTATTGATTCTTACAACCCAACTTCACAGAGAGATTCCATCTATCTCCCTCCTTCCAAAATCAGCTCTCAGAGACAGTCCATTCAAGTTCCTGTTTCTTACAATTCAAGTTCAGAGAGAGAATCTATGGATTTCTCTTTCTCCAAAATCAACTCACAGAGGGAATCCATTCAAACTCTGGTTTCTTTCAACCCACATACATGGAGAGAATTGGTGGATCAACTTCCCTCTACCAGCAGCTCCCAGAGAGAGTACATTCACTTTAATGATTATTCTCGCCCAAGTTCAGAGAGAGGATCCATGGATCCATGGATCCCTCCCTCCAGTATCACCTCTCAGAAAGAACCTATTCAGATTGCTGATTCTTCTAGCCCAAGTTCACAGAAAGAGACCATGGAACTCCCTTCCTCCAGTAGCAGCATCCAGAAAGAATCTATTCAAATTCCTGATGCTTCTAGCCCAAATTCACAAGCAGAAATGATAGTTCTTCCATTTTCTAGCCCAATCTCTCAAACAGAATCCACAGAAGTTTCTACCTCTCTTGTTCTTAGTCCATCAGAGGAATTCGTGCACAGTACTCTTTCCTCAGGCCAAAGTTCACCAAAAGATTTCTTAGATGTTCTTTAGCTGGTCCAGCTTCATCAGAATTTGTCAGCACTCCTTTTTCCTACAGACAAAATTCTCTGAAAAATTTCATTGATAGTCTTGTCCCAGTTTCATCAGAAGAAATCATTAATGTTTCTGCGTCCCCTTCTTCAAGTACAACAGAGAAATTAATAGAAATTCCCCCTTTCCTAAATGTTTTGCCAAATGAAACCATACAAGATTCTCTTTCCTCTGAGTCCATTTCTCTGGGAGAATCAACACAAGTTTCTGCTTTATTTAGTGAATATGCACTGAAAAAATACTTTTGAAATTCTCCTTTCCCTGGATCAAGTCCACCAAAAGAATTTATCCACCCCCCCCCATTCCAACTTCATGTTTATCAGAAGATGATGGAAGTAAATGCCTTAACATTCAAGTCCCCTTTTCCTCCTCATGTCATAGAGTGCCCTTTTCTCCCTGTTCAAGTTCAATGGACGAATGTATACAATCATCTAAAGCACCCATAAAAGAAAAACTGGCCAAACCTGAAACATCTTCCAAAGAGGAAACAGAACCCAAGTAGCTTCCATAACTCTGAAAAATAAAAGGAAGAAGAAAGGGGAAAAGAAGGGGTATGGAGAAGGGGAAATGTAGACGTTAGGGAAAGAAGTAGAAGAAGGGAGAAGAAGAAAGGATTAAAAGGAGGAAGAGAGGAGGAAGGAAGGAAAGAAAAAAACCTCAGCCAAATGAATCCAAGTCCTCCATTTACTCACATCAATGCATTCAAGCCCACTAAACCATACGTGATACTATACTAGGGCTCTAAAACTTGAATAGAAAGCAAAACAATCAACAGTTTTGGTCCTAATTAAAATAAAACTCACTAAAACTTAAGTTCTAATTGACTTATTTAGTAAAAGAAATGATCATATTGATCCTATGACACTTAGCAGATACTTGCCTTTTAAATACATGATACATAATCTTTATTGCAGCTAGGTGGGGCAGTGAATAGAGTGCTGGACCCGGCATCAGGAAGATTCATCTTTGGGTTCAAATCTGGCCTCAGACACTTAACTGACACTGTGATCCTCGGCAAAAAGTTTAACCCTGTTTGCTTCACTTTTATCATCTATAAAATGAGCTGGAGAAGGAAATAGCAAATTTACCAAAAAAAAAAAAAACCCAAATGGGGTCATAAAAAGTCAGAATTGGCTAAAAAGAATGACTGAACAACAACAGCAATTTTGCAATTGAATACTAAAACCAATCTTCCACTAATATTAACTACCAATTTTTCTCTCATTCTCCCATGTCCAATAAATCAGTCAGAAGTCTTAAGCACTCACTGCTCTCTGCAAACCATTAAAGGGCTCAGGAATGTATGGCCACACACACACAGAAAGAGACAGACAGACAGACAGACAAACAGACTCTACTGTCTGAGATATCAGAAGTGGGCATTGATGTCTAGGTTTACTCGGATTTCATAGGGACCCAACCAACACAATGTTATTTCTACTTTCTCATCCTCTGTATCCTATCTTCCTTCCTGACCAAGGATTTATCAGATTGCAACAATTTAGGCTTTGGGTTTGCATTTTTTTTAGTTGAGTCAGGGTTTTAGGCCTGTCCAAGGATTTATCAAATTCAGGAAACACTTTTTGAAACATTACTTGAGTCATAGCATTGCAACATTTCTTGGGACATGTAGTCAAGATTACAACTTGAAAGCTTTGAGATTTCTCTCATAGGAATTAGGTCACTACTAAACTTCTTCCCATGGGAATAGAAGAAAAGGGGTAGGGGGGAGAGACAATCTCTTAGCCACATTTGAAAAAGAGTCTATTAAAGGCCTATATTAATATATGTGTATAAAGCTGCTTGAGGAGGGGGTTTCTTCTACTCTTCATAAGGAGAAATTGATATCTCCTAATAGAGGGCACCTAACTTTACTATTTTCCTATAGGAGGTTGCTAATCTATGATTACTAATACTAATTAATGTATATTGGAGCATAATGCACAAATTTATCATCCCACACATCCCTTTTCTTTATCCCTTCTTTCCCTCCTTTTTATTCTTCCTACTTCTTGTCTCTCCTACTTTTCTTTCTCCTTTCCTCCACTGCTCTCTTCCCTCCCTCCTTTTCTATTTTTCTCCTCTCCTTCCTTTTATATCTCCTTTATTCCTTATTTTCTTTCTCTTTTCCTTCCCTTCCTTCCTTCCTTCTTTCCTTCCTTCCTTCATTCTCCCTCTTCTCCTTCTTCCTTCTCAATTTCTACTTCCTCCCTACTCCCTACCTTCTTTTTTCTCCTTTCCTCTCTCTTTTCCAATACCTTTTCAGAATCATTAAGAATATACTATGTAAAAAGCACTGTATAGAACAACTTTAAAAAAAAGTATTCACATAAACTAATAACTGAAAGGGATCTTAGTAGCTACCTAGCCTAATCTGAAAATAAGAATTCCTTCAAAAAGTCATCTAGTTTCTGCTCCAACAAAGGAGAAATCACTACCTCCTAGGTTAATGTGTTCCATTCTTTAGGTAGCTCCAATTTTCTGGATCCCAGAATAAAAACAAAGTCCCCTTTTCCAGGCAATTTAAAACTAGCAATGGATTTAGGGAAAGGGGTATTCAATAATATACAATAAAGATAAAGAACAAAAGATTTATTAAAGGTCTGAAGAGCAAAAGATTATTTTGAATTGGAGTAGGAGGGAAAGCTTCACGGAGGAGGTGTTATTTGAGCTGCACCTTGATGGACTGGTAGGATTTGAAAGAAGAGGTATAAGGGGAAAGTACTCTAGGCACAGAACAAAACATAAGCTCTTTCAAATCTGGTCTCAGATACTTCCCAGGTTTGTGACCCTGGGCAAGTCACTTAACCCCCATTTCCTAGCCCTTACCACTCTTCTGTCTTAGAACCAATTTTGGTTCTAAGGCGAAAGGAAGGGTTTTAAAAAAACTTAAAAAAAAATTAATTAAAAAAAAAACAAAAGCCCAGACTGAAAAGCAATGGAACATTATCTAGTCGAGACTAATGAGAGAATGGGGTTCATAGAGGGTAATCATGCAAGATAAGGGTAAGATGAATAAATTGAAATTCAAGAGAAATGTTAGGTTCTACACTTAACGTGTAAAGATTAAAATTTAGGGGAAGCTGAGGCAGGTAGAAATTAGTTTCTCTCTGCAAGGAGTATTATATTTTTATGAGGTTTATTAAAGATTAAGGATTAAAGAAAATACAGGATAAGAAACACATGTCTAGGCCAGAGAGGCCTAGACAAGATAACCTCACATTATGAAAGAGACGCGTCCGCTCCAAAACAGAAGTCCAAAACGAGACAGAGCCTATTCACAACCAGGTTTAAATACCCCATCTCCTTCTCAACCCAGGTGAGAATTCAGTGAGATTAGAGGGCATTCTGGGGAAGTGGAGCAAGGATTTCTGGGGATTGAAGTCCTGGATTCGAGTCTATTTTTACAAAAGAGTACAAGTAAGTACACAATACCTATAATAATGGACAGCCAGTTCACTGAAACAAGATTTTAATATGGCGGCTATTAAAAGTTAATATAATCTTAATCTGCACTGATAAAAGAAGACAGACTGAGTTTCTCCATTACATTACTGTTGTTAATAATGAATAGACTGCCCTTAAGGGAAGAGACTTTTTGTTTTGTCTTTTGCCCTTTTTTGGTAGTGTTTACCATGCAATTTGTATTTGTACACAGTAAGTTTTTAAAGGCTTGTTGATTATAGCACCCAAAACAAGAAAGGTAATAGTCCTGATTTACTCAGACCACATTAGGACAACTTTTCCAACTTTTGAGTACTACCTTTTCAAAGGAGAATTGACAAGCTAGAGAGCTTCCAGAGAGAGAACTAAAGGATGCCTTAAAGGAAAAAGAATTTGAGCCTAGAAAGGAGGAGACTTAGAATAATTGCCCCTAAAAAAGAAAAGGATTCTTACCTAGAAGACGTGTTTAGTACAGCCCCCCCCCCCCCATACAGGCACTTCGTAAATATTTACTCATTGATAAGAGGGATTAGATTCATTCTGTGTGATTCTAAAAGGCAGAACGAGGATAGAGAATAACAGCTATTGCTCATATAGTACTAAGTGTACAAGGCACCCTTTCACAACAATCTTTTGAGGTGGGCAGCACAGAGATAATTATATCCATTTTATAGATAAGGAAACTCATGTTTATAAAGGCATTGCAAACTATTCAAGATCGCATAGCTGATAAGTAGAAGGGATGATAGTTGAGTCCTGACTTCCAATCTTTAATATTGGTGTTCTTTGCACTACAACATGCTAAAGTAATAGAGGGGGTAGAATTTGGCTCTTCAAAAAGAAGAATTTCTTAACAATTAGTAGTGTAAGAGAATAGAATTCGTTTTTGATAGGAACCAAGGATGAACAAACCTAGAGGCCATTGTTTTTTGTAAAGATTATTTTATTTTACCAATTACATGTAGTAACAGTTTTCTACATAAGTTTTCTGAAGTTATATAATGCAAATTATCTCCCTCCCTTCCTTCTCTTCCCTATGCCAGGGCTGATAAGCACTTTGATCTGGGTCATACATGAATTATTGTGCAAAACAGATTTCCATATTGTTAATTTTTGTGAGAATAATCATATAAAACCATAACTCCCAAATAAAAACACAAATAAACTAAAGTGAAAAATCACATGCTTTGATCTGTTCTTTCTCTAGAGGTGGACAGCATTCTTTGTCATAAGTCACTCGGAACTGTCCTGGATCATTGCTTTGCTGAGAGTAGCTAACTCTTTCACAGTTGATCATAAGATATGTGTACAGTGTTCTCCTGGTTTTGCTTAATTCACTCTGCATCAATTCATGTAGGTAGTTCCAGCTCTTTCTGAAATCAGCCTGTTCATCATTCATTGCTTATGGTAGAATACTATTCCATTACTGTCATATACCACAGCTTGTTCAGCCATTCCCCAATCAATGAACATCTCAATTTCCGATTCTTTGTCACCACAAAAAGAGCTGCTGTAAATATTTCTGTACAAATAGGTCCTTTCCCCCTTATTTTGAATCTCTTTTTGGATACTACCTGACAGTAGTATTACTGCATCAAAGGTTATCCATTGTTTCATAGGCCTCTGGGCATAGCCCCAAATTGCCTCTGGAGGACATTTTAAATGATACTCAGGAGGTTGCTTCAAGGGTCACATCACTGAAGGCATTCAAATAGGAGCGGGACTTGCTTGTTAGGCACAGTGTAAATGATATGTTGTCTTGATTAAGAGTTGGAATAAATGGCTTATGATGATCTCTTTAACTCTTGATTTTGAGGACTTTATGAAATCATTTTTATAAATTTACTGTGGAGCATATGCCTGGCAGATAGCTAGATACTAGTATTAACTACCCAGGACAGCCCCTTCCCAATACTGGGGGCCCAAGAAAACAAGTTAGAAACTAAAAAGTGATTTAATGAGTAGGGAATCAAAGTCAAAGGAGCCAGCTAGTTATGAGGAACATCTGGTCTAAGGTATGACAGAGCTTAATGAGGTCTTGCTGCTTCAACATAATATATTTTTTTCTAATGAGTAAATAATTATAGCATCTCTCTCACCATGGAAGCATTGTTAGTGAAGAGATAATACTAGGGGTATGGCCTGTACTTCTCCACCAAATTGATTAAAAGTTATGTATTTGCTTTGGATCCTCAAGGCAATATGCAATAAAATTCTTAGTGGAGAAGTCCTACCAAACACAGACAATTTTGCTCATGGAAGAGAGGGAGATTAAGAAGGACTAGCTAGCCCAGGGACTTTTGAGGGAAATTTCCATATCAATACATATATACAGTTCCATAATCATGAATTCCATACATTAATTAAGGATATAATTTTCAAGTGTAACTGAAGGACTTCTGGTGAGATGGTCAAGTAAAAGGTTATATATCAATGTAACTTCCACTCCACCCATCAAAAAATTTCAGAACAAGAAGAAATACAATAATAAATTAAATTAAAAGAAAAGAAAAAGATACCTTCACAAAACATGAAGCATCAAGAAACAATAATAGAAAATAAAATTATGGATTCTCTTTCCCTTGCACCCAGCCCATCTTACTCCTAGGAGAGGTATCTGATTAGGTCCATATTGTCAGGATATAGTTGTGATTATTTTGTCCCATATCCTCACAATATTATCTTGGCAATGACCCAGTCTGAAATCCACATCACCTCATAAAGAGAAGAGAGCACTAAATTTATCCTGCTCTGGTAAAAGATAAGAGGGCACAACTATGAAGGGGGAAGTGGGGTGGGAATCTAGCAATATGAAGGAGATTAGAGAGAGAGATTTTCATAATAAAAGAAAAAAGTATGCAGCTATAGTCATCTCCTCATGGAATTTCCATACATCTGAAATCCAGACAGATCTCTTCCCCACCACACCTTGCTAATGAAAAGAGGTGAGCTTATCTACCAGGGGAAATGTGGGAATGGATGAAGAAGGCAGCACACAACTGAAACAAAACTGCCTGGTACAGTCAGTCAGTCAACAAAGATTTATTAAGTGACAAATAAGGAGTGAAAAACAAGAAGACTGAAAGAGAAAATTTGGATATAAACCTAGTACCTAATGAGATAAAACAGTGGTGAGAATCATAAATAAATTGAAGCAAATAAGGAAAAGGGGGCATAATAAAAATAATAAATAGAAAATCTGTAACCCAGGAAAAGAGCAATAATGAACAAATATGGCAATGAATTCTACAATTCTACATACCATCAAGAAATTCTGGTATGGTTAAAAAATGGAATAAAAATGGGGAAAATGTTTTGAAACAAGAATCAGAATAAATTAGAATGAAAATTAGGGATAGATTTTGAGTTCTCAAAGGGAAAAAACCAATAAGACCAAAAAACAATGATGATTTAGGACACATAATAATGTCCCTAAAACTAAAGTAGCTCTACAAAGAGAAGAGAAAATTTTGGAAAAAAAAAAGGAAAGCAATTTAATGTAATAAAATAAAAGTCAACACTATTGGAATAACACATACTCTCTCTATGAGCCAAAGCAACTGACATTAAAGGCAAGATGTACATAGAAGGGGGCAGCTAGGTAGCTCAGTGAATTGAGAGCCAGGCCTAGAGATGGGAGGTCCTAGGTAATCTGACCTCAGACACTTCCTAGCTGTGTGACCCTGGGCAAGTCACTTGACCCCCATTGCCTAGCCCTTACCACTCTTCTGCCTTAGAGCCAATACACAGTATTGACTCCAAGATGGAAGGTAAGGGTCTAAAAAAAAAAAAAGATGTACATAGAAAATTTAAATTGCATAGAGCTCCCAGAAGGGCACAATGCAATAAAAAGGTTGAATATGATAACAAAAGAAAAAATGCAAAAGACTAAACAAGAAACATTTATCTAACCCAAATTTAATATGCTCTGAATCCATATCCCTAAAATTATCAGTTGAGTCCCTCCTGATATGCTCACTCTTAAGGGTTAGCCAGAGGACTCAACAGTTCAAAGGATGAAATGGCATAGTAAGAAAAATAGCACAAAAAAAAATAAATAAATAAATCTGGAGCATGCTCTCCTATAAATGCACATACCATCAGTGGAACAATTTAACATACATAGGAAACACAATAGAAGGAAGAGGAAGGAAGGAGCCAAGATAATGGAGTAAAGAGAGCATTTTTTCTGATAGCTGCCAACATTCCCCTCTAAGCAACTTTGGAAAATCACATCAAATCTAATTCTAAGAAGTATAACCAACAAAAAGTCAAAGTGAGTCATTTTTCCTACCCAAGACAGCTTACAAAGATAGAAAGAAAGGTCTGTGTCAATGGAGTGGAAGCTGGCCAGGAGCACAGAACTACAAATACCACCAGCTGCAGACCTTAGAGAATATGACCAATAGCAGCAGCAGTACTGGGAGAAAACAATGTTGAGAGACTTTAAGAGGATTGAATACCAGTTAGAAATATATTATAGGTGACTCTTGTGTTAACAGTGGATAGAGGACCAAGCCATCATTTCCCAGTTCAGGTTGTAATTCCACAGTAGAGAAGAATTGTGGTTGTGAAAGACCATGGGTCTTACTTGGATAAAAAAGAGAATGCAGATCAAAGCAGCAGTGACCACACCTTTCCCCAAATCACACCACCCTGGAAGCACCAAAACTATCTGGGAAAACAGTAAGACCTAAAAGCTGAAAGCTCAGCATTGTCACCACTTCCACCCCACACCTCCAAGTAAGCATAGCCCAACTCTAACATAATGGGCAAAGTCAAGAAATAGGCTGAAAAATATAAAAAGATAATATGATAACAGAAAAGATCAAGACACAAACCCAGAAGAAGATAATGACCTGGAAATATCTACAATCAAAGCCTCAAAGAAAAATATGGACTAGATATAAACACAACAAGAATTCTTAGAAGCCCTAAAGAAATAAAAAAGGACAAAACTTTTTTAATCCAATAAGATTAGAAGAAGAAAAATTGGAAAAAGAAATGAGAGAAATGCAAGAAAATTATGAAAAGGGAATTAAAAGTTTGGTAAAATAGACAAAAAATACTGGAGAAAATAACTAATTAGAAATAAGAGATAGTCAAATAGAAAAATAAGTACAAAAATACACTGAAGAAAATAATAATTCATACTTAAAATTGTTCAAGTAGAAGCAAATTACTTCATAAGACATCAAGAAACAATAAATCAAATAAATCAAAAGAAGAAAAACTGTAAGACAATGTACTATCTTGTAGCATACCAGGCATGTTAGCATCTGGGAAGTATGGTTGATTGTATTGATATTGTATCATATATATTCATTTACCAAATACATGGTCAGATCAGTTAATGATCATTGTATAGACAGTCCAAAGGGCAAGAAAATTCCTGAGCTGCCACAAAGACCTAGCTCTCACCTTGTCAAAGCACATTCCTTTGAAAAGGCACATGTCAGGTTAATCTCCACCTCTTTGATCTTGTCATTGTCAATTCAACCAATGTTAAGACTTATGCCATGTTAAGTATGCATTGATCACCTCCCAATCCACATTCCTAAAACCTCCAATAAATACTGGGGAACAAGCGTTAATCTCTCTCTTACTTCCCCGAATCTTTGGAATTCTCTGACCTAACCTTTTCCTGCTGATCTTTATCTTTCCTCCAGATGCTGTCGACCCCATGCTTCCTATTAATCCTCAGACACTCTCATCCTTAGGAGGCATTAGGGAGTTCTTACTCCCCACGTGTTTTCTTATTCCTCATGTTTCCTTTTAATTAATTATCCAAGGGGAACATTAAGGAGATAGCACCTCTCCCCATATCTTTTAACTGGTTGTTTCTGAGTCTTTATTATTCACCTATTTCCTTCAGTCTCCCTTTTCCTTCTCAAGTTATTACCCACAGGTAAAATTATATAACAACTGCAGGTCAGTTTGTTATATATCTCCTTGGGAAAATATCCAATCTTAAATTACTTTTTTATCTTAAATTTTTCATTTTAATTAAAAATCTTAATTTTTAATCTTAAAAATAAACTAAACAGATTGAGGAGAAAAAATTTAGGAACTACTGAACTACCTAAAATCCATTATCATAAAAAGCCTATATATTCTATTTCAAGAAATTATAAAGGAAAATTGCTCTCATAGATTCTCTCTGTCTGGTCAGTTAATGGTCAGTGGTCCAGATTTTATTTCCTCTTTCTTAAGAGTATATGGGATAAAATTGTGCATTGTTCCCCAGCATACATTAATTAGTATTAGTAATCATATATTGGCAACTTCCTATAGGAAATTAGTAAAAGTAATTTAATTCATTCTTTCCTAATGTGGCCAAACCCACCCATTTTTCTTCATATGGGAACAAGTTCAAATTTCCCATGGGAAAAGGTCTTAAAGCTTACAATTATAATCTTAACTCCCTGTCTAAAAGGCTGGATATGTCTAAATTCTGACTCAACTTGGAAATTACAAATTTAAGGACCACTCCCATGGGTTTGAGAGTGCTGGGAAAATTGAGGGTAGGACAAAATAAAGAAAATATAACATACACAGACACTGTATTACACACAGGAGGTGGATGACATGAAGAGAAGCATTCTGTTAAATTCCTATAAATTCTGAATTCATATGAATATCTTTGGATACTTGCTTTAGGTAGACCACTCAGAGCAATGCTTCCCATCCTCTCCCTTTCCTAATAAAGACCACATTTTCTCTGCAAGCATCTATCTAAGCCTCTTGTCTGCTCATTAGAGTGATTTCTGAGGGTACAAGCTCCCCCCCAAATTCCACTGCACACAAGAGTAATATCTAATAATATCTAAGTCTCAGGGGGGGAGTGCTGTTGAGCAGAAATTACAAAATCAAAAACTATCATCTTAAATGCTCTCCTCTAAAAATGTTTTCCATTCATATCTCAAAATTACACAAAAGTGGCTTCTGGGAGTCAAGATGGTAGAATAAAAAAGGAATATTCCAAGCTTGCCTAAACCCATCTCATAAGAACAACAACAACAACAAAAAAAAAGCCTCAAAACAAATTCCAGAGCAATAGATCCAACAAAGACAGGGTGAAAGTATCCTAAAACAAGACAACATGGAAGGGCAGCAGGAAAGAGCTATCTCACTGAGGTAAGAGAGGAAGAGTAATCCTGCATACATGGTACCTAGGAGAATCCTAAGGAAGGGGAGCCGTGTTCAGGCAAACCAGAAGTAGGGAAGAGCAGAATCCAGCTTAATATATCACAGTAAGCATGGGGGTAAAATGACTGCAATCTTCCCCATAGCAATCTAGTCAAGCTGTCCCTCAGCGAGCACACTGAAAGACCTAAAAAAGACAGCCAGGCTGGCTTGCTATGGGGAAGGATGCATCAGAATAGACAACAATATAAGCTCAATACAATACTCCCATCACTTCAGGAATAGAGCTAAACTTTAACATATAGACAAGGTCACTAAATAGGCTAGACAAATGAGCAAAAGCAAAGAAAAATCTGACCACAGAAAGTTTCTTTAGTGACACAGAATGTCAAAATACAAACTCAAAAGAGGACAACAATGCCAAAAACGGCTACATGTGAATCCTCAAAGGAAAGCTACAGTCCGATAAAAGGTATGTCAAAAGTCACCAAAGAAAATAATTCCCCAAAATTACCTAAAAACTAGAATTAGCCAAATGCAAAAGGAGGCAAAAATCCAAGGGAGAAAGTGACTTGTTAAAAAAAAATTGAATTGGCCAGATGAAAAGTAGACACAAAATCTCAATGATAGAGGCAGCTAGGTAGCAAAATGGATAGAGTGTCAATCCTGGAGTCAGGAGAATCTGGGTTCAAATTTGGCCTCAAATTCTTCTTGGCCCAATGATCCTGGGCAAGTCATTTAACCCCAACTGTCTAACCCTCACCATTCTTCTTCCTTGGAATAGATACTTAGTATCTATTCTAAGACAGAAGGTAAGGTTTTAAAATTTTAAAAAGGTTTTAGTATTTCTCAATGAAGAAAATAACTCTAAAAATTAGAACTAAACAAGTGGAAACTAAGGACCTCATGAGAAATAAAGAAACAAACAAAATCAAAAGAAGGACAAAAAAGGAGGGGAAATGTGAAATATCTCATTGGGAAAACAACTGATCTGGTAATCAGACACAGAAGAAATAATCTAAGAATTTAGACTAATTGAAAGTAATGTTAAAAAAAAATTTTAAGAGCCTGAACATCATATTAGAAGAAATTACCCAAGAAACCTGCTCTGATGTCCTCAGAGGGTAAAATAGAAATTGAAAGAATCCATCAATCATCTACTGAAAGAACCATTAAAATAAAAACTTCTAGAAATATTATTGCCAAATTCCACAGCAGAAGCAAGAAAGAAATGACTTAAATATTGTGGAGCCACAGGTCCAGATTACACATTTCCTTGCAGCTTCTATATTAAAGGACCAGAAGGCTTAGAATATGATATTCATTAGAGGCAAAGAAGCTAGGATTTCAACAAAAGTCACCTACACAGTGAAACCAAATAGATTCCTTTAGGAATTACAGATGTCATCTTCCCATTTAGGAATGTATACTATTTAATCCTATGATATCCCTTAAGATTTCCTGTTTCCCTTTTTATACTTCTCTTAAATTTTATAGTTAGACCATAACTTTTTAGGAGGAGCATACAGATAGAGGGTAAGGGAGTAAGTTGAATATAATGGGATGATATCCAAAAAAACAAAATTAAGGGAGGAGAAAGAGGAATACACTGGAAGAAGAGGGAAGAAGATATATAAGAGATAAATTGTCTCACATAATGAGGTGTGAAAGAAGTAATATAGTAGAGGGGAAACTGGGGGGATGACAAACAATGCTTGAAACTTAACTCTCACTGGAATTGGATCAAAGAAGGAACAACATCCACATTCTATTAGATGTCTCTTAACCTATAAGGAAGTAGGAAGGGAGAGTGTAGCAGTCCAGCCCATATGTATAATTAAGAGGCAAGGATTGTGTGTGGGCACATGGTCATTCTGCACATGGCAATGAACTCTGAGATTCCCAGCGTGGCTGGAGTTAGGGCGCAAAACCTTGCTTCCCTTTGTCTCACTCACCTGAGGATAAAAACTCCACCTTCACCGTGTCGTAATTTGCAATTATCCAATGTCAATACACTATGTAACTCATCAATATGTATTGAGACACTGTGTAACTTATCAATATGTATTGAGTACATTTGCATATCAAAGAGATTAAATAGGGAGCCATCTCTCTTCCCTCCTTCTTCCTTTTCTCCTTGGACAATCTCACAGGTTTGCTACACTGTCTTTCCACCTTTCTCTCTTCCTCTCTTGGATCTCAGCTCTCACTGATGCCTGTCCTTGCTGGAGCTTGGCCTCTGGCCAAGCTCCATCTTTAATTCCTTTCCTTATCTACCTCTCCCACCTGGGACCAGGCTTTTGGCCAGGCACTCTCTTTTCTCTATCATGTCTCTGACCTGTGTGGTATTAATTGTGGATCTCAGGATGGATCATGCCTCTGTGACATCCTAAAGATCGGGGTTATGCTGTGGCCCTATTATAATCAATAAGGCCTGGTTTGTGACTCATTTCTGCCACCTCATATCTATAACTTGGCTCTACCACACCCCTCGGGGTATCCAAAACTTCTATCCTTTTTCTATCTTCCTACCTTAAGACTTCTTGTGGGTTCAGGGAGCCTCAGAGGGGATTGATAAAAAATGGAGGGTGAACTGGGGAAGGCAGTGGTCAGAAGCAAAATACTATGAGAAAGGCTGAAAGGAGAGAGAAAATGATAAGCAGTAGAAAAATAAGTTGGAGAAACAATAACTAGGAACCATAGTGAGTGGAGCACCATGAATAGAGCACCATGCCTGGAGTTGAAATGACCTGGGTTCAAATCTAGCCTCAGACACTTCCTAGCTATGCAACTCTGGGCAAGTCACTTAAGCCCAATTGTCTAGTGCTTACCAATCTTCTGCCTTAGATTCAATACTTAGTTTAAATTCTAAGATAGAAGGTAAGGGTTAAAAAATAAAATAATATATAGGAAATTATAGTTAGTAACCATAATGATGAATGGGAATGAGATATACTCACTGATAAAACAAAAGCAAATAACAGAGTAGATTAAAAACCAGAATCTCCCTTTATGTTGTTTTCAAAAACAACCACATTTAAAGCAGGGAAACACATACAGAGTAAATATAAGAGACAGGAACAGAATCTATTATCCTTCCGCTAAAGTAAAAAAAAAGCCAAGGTACCAATCATGATCTCAGATAGATGAACGATTTAAAAGAGTTAAGAAGGAAACTACATCTTGCTAAAAGGTACCACAGACTATGAAGAAGTAATACAAAACACGTATACATCAAATGGCATATTCCTAAAGGAGAAGTTCAATGAGTTACAGAAGAAAATAGACAGTAAAACTATATTAGCTGGGGACCTCAACTTTCCCCTCTCAGAACTAGATAAATCTAACCAAAAATAAATAAGAAATAAGTTAAATTAAGTGAGAATAAGAATTACATTCAGTAAAGAGCTTTAGAAAAGAAGTAAAAGTTAATTGAAAGCTAAATAATTTAATCACAAAGAATGAGAGGGTCAAAAAATAAATCAAAGCAATAATACATACTTTCATTAAAGAGGATGACAATCTATCAAAATTTATGGGATATATCCAATGCAGTACTTAAGGGAAAATTGATATGTTTAACGCCTTACATCTATAAAATAGATAAAACAGATCAATAAACTGCATGCAACTAAAAAAATCTAGAAAAAGAAAAAATTAAATATCCTCAATTAAACACCAAATCTGAAATCCTGAAAATCAAAAGAGAAATTAATAAAAATGAAAGAAAACTACTGAACTAATAACTAAAACAAGGAGTTGATTTTATGGGGGAAAAAACACTAAAACAGATAAATCATTGGCTAATTTGATTTTTAAAAAAGAAAGAAGAAAACAAATTACCAGTATCAAAAATGATGTTTAAAGTAAATTTCTCCTTTTTATTATGTCACTCATATGATGTCAGCTGGAGGCCAAAAATCAGCGAGTAAGTTGAGATAAATGGACCACCAGAAACAAAAGAACCAACAAGTCAGGAAACAATGAGAGTCAAAAAATATCACAAGACAGCAGAAAGATTCTACAGGCACTGCCCCATGGGTGGCTCGGTCAAATTAAGAAATTATGGTTGGTTCCTGAGATGTGAAGTGTGAGCATTAGTGGGTAGAGAAAAAGGGTTATAGGTTAAGGCAAGTAGGAAGTGAGGGTCTTGGTCATGTGTGTGGAGGAGCAGACTGCTGAGGTGTCAGAGTGTAGCTGGGGCCACACAATGGTGGCCACAGATTAGAAAAACTAAGTACCTACCTCTCTCCTACTTTTCTTTCTCCTCTCTACTACTACTACTTTTGATTTAATAAAGTTATTAAGTTACAATCAACCTCATAATTTTTAATTCTTACAATGAAAAGGTAAAACTCAGCACCAATGAAAAGGAAATTAAAGCAATCTTTAGGGTCTATTTTGCCCAATTATATGCCAATAAATCTGATGGTCTAAGTGAAATGGATGAATATTTATAAAAATGTAAATTGTCCATATTAACAGAAGAGGAAATAAAATAATTAAATAAATCCATTTCAGAAAAATAAATTGAGGACTTCCAGTGCCAAAGTTTATTTCACTTCTCCAAGACAGTAGAATAAGGAGGGAACTTGACTAATTTCTCCAAAAATTCTTCTCCAAATGACTTTTTTTTAAGTCTGTTGCCAAATTTTGGAGCAGGAAAGCACTTCTACCCAGAAAAGTTCAGAGAAGCAGCAGGAGAAGGTTTGTCTCCCTGGGATGGGAGGAAAGCTCAAATGGAACAAGCAGCTTGAGCCACAGCAAGCAGCACCAAGATGGGGGAAGAATAAAGCCCCGCCACCAAAGCAGAGAGGCCTCAACCCAAAGGAAGTCAGCAGCAGGTCAGGCAGAATGGAGGTTAGCAGGGGGCTTTAACGAAGTAGCTGGCTCCTGTATCAATTAGAAAACAAACTTTCCTGCCACTTTGACTTTTAACCGGGATTCAACCATAGAGATGGGTATGATAGGAGCCTGGTACTTTCCAGGGCCCCCATCAATCTGAGAACTGAGAGTCTCAGATGGCAGGAAGCTGGATGACAGCTCTACTGTGTCCCCAACTCACAGAGCCCTTTGGCAGTAGTGTTTCCAATGTCCCTCTCAATGGCTCTAAGAACAGGGGCCAGGTGGTGGTTTGTCCTTTCCAGAGACCTGAGAGTACTTGCTGGCTCAATGGCCCATTTTTCCGCAGCAGAAGCAAGTACCAAGAGTACAAAGTTATCCCCCTGTCTTATAGGTGCAATGAGCTGGGCTTGAGCCCTTTAGCTTTTCTCATCTGCCAGATCCCTGTCCCTTTTGTTAAAAACATTGATGGCTGTTTTAATAACTCATTGATGGGGGTCTGAGGGCCTGGCATTCTTAAGACAGCCACTCCTGCAGGGATTAGGGTTAGATTTGTAAGAGTCTAGATTTGTAATTTTCTTAGAGTCTCTGCAAGTCCAGCCCTAAAGGCTGCTAGGTTCTCCTCAGTATTGCTTCTTTTAGTTTGTCATAATTGATCTACTTTTCCAAGGCTGATTTCACACCTTCAGTTAGACAGGTCAATGTGATTCTTTTTGCCCTGTCTCAGTGTCATTGAGGTCCCAAGTGGGGTCAGCTGTGGGGACTGCAATGACTCCAATAGGGTGTCTGGGGCTGACCCTAAAGACCTCATCCCAGTGGTGCTGGGCAAGATTACAAATCATATTCTTTTCCTCAATGGAACAGCAGGAGAAAAGGATCAAATTAACTCCCCCCAAGTCAGATCAAAGTGAAGGGAGTTTGTGGAACCCCTCTAAATTTGGAGGAATCCTCTGTATAGCCACCAAGAGTCTCAGTGATTTGTCCTAAGTTACAGACCACAAAAGGGATGTGAACTCTGGTGTGACCCAAAGCTGTGGGAAGAAGTGGTTGCTATCAGGAAGGATAGTGCCAGAAACAGGAGGGAAGGTAAATTCACAGGGCTGGGAAAGAATTGCCTGACAGGGAGGGAAGGAATACTGAACTAGGGAGATCTTTTGGCTTAGGTAAAAAAGAGGCAGTATGCTGGGGTGAGGGGAATGGCTAGTGAATATGGGGTGGGGAATTGACACTTTGAACTTCTGAGTTCTCTGGGTAAAGAGGAGGGGTGGGAGGGAGAGAGAGAGATGAATATAAGGAATGAGGAGTGGGGGTGATTGGGGAGGGAGAGGAAGAGGTTGGAGAGGAGAGTACTCCAGCGGATGGGCTCGAGAGATAAAGGGGGTGATAATAGGGTCTGGAAAGGAAAAGGTTGTCTAAATATATATGCCTCTAATTCTGCCTTTCTGTTTTTTGCTTTCTTGTCCTCCTTTAGAGATGCAAATGAGGGACCCCAAAGGGGAGTCTTTCAGAATGGACTTCACCTAAGCCATTGCCTTTTAAGGTGGTCCCAAGCAGAGTAATTATTGTGCTCCATAAGGATTACCCCATCCAGTGTAAAAGTGGAGCCCTTCAGGAGGTCACCTAACATTCACCTCAGGTGTCCCTAAGTGAGCCACAAGTTTTAGCATACCTGGATGCCTTCAAGGGGACATCTCTCCTGCTGAAGATCCAGCAGACATGCACCCAGAAAGAACAAAGGAATATGCCAAGACCAAGGTTAGGGAACAGTCAGAGAGGAGGGACTCAAATGAAAATACCTACCTTAAAAAAAGGCAGTGATTCCTCAAGAGCTGGACCCACAAAGAGAGTCCTGGGTT
This sequence comes from Monodelphis domestica, assembly GCF_027887165.1. Lineage (NCBI taxonomy): Eukaryota > Metazoa > Chordata > Mammalia > Didelphimorphia > Didelphidae > Monodelphis > Monodelphis domestica. Next base: position 13,064,620 of record NC_077232.1, on the reverse strand, counting down.
TTGGCACCAAAATTAAGGACTTTATTATCACAAAAGCTAGAGGACTAGCCCAGGGAGAGTCTAGCCCTTTAACATGCAGATTTGGGAGAATTTTTATTGGGGTTGTTTGTATACCCAAGTAAATGGATCAGAGGTCTCCCAGAACAGTTAGTATGCCTTGCAATCAGTCCTCTTTACATACTAAGGGCATGGTCTTGGTACCAAGAAAACAAGGGGGATAGCTATTGTATAAATGAAATTATCCTCCTTTGTTTATTTTGACTTAATCAATCAAGAACTTGGAATGCCCCTCCTTTCACACTTAGTTAGTCAAACCCTTGAAGACCCTTTTACTAGAAAAGGAAGTTCACATCCTCAAAGACAGGAAGTTGATCCCAGAAGCACTGAGCTCCCCACACCCCACTCCAGGCAGTGTCAGGAAAATTAAGAAACTATGATTGGTTCCTGAGATGTGATAGACCAGCCCACAGTGAAAGGAAGTAGAAACCAGAAAGACAGAAAGTGATATGGGAAAATGGCTATAAAAGGCAAGACTGAAGAGCTGAACAGGCACTACTTCTGCATTGGAAGGATTCTGTTGCATTAGTGTCTCTGCATTGGATTTCATTCTGCATAGGAGATTGGGACCTGAGGGAGCCTTTGTTGGAGTTAAGCTGTATTCCCCCAGATCAGCAATTACAGAGTATTTATCTAGGGTATTTAGTTAGGCAATATTTTCTACCTCCTTCCTACATTTCCCTCTTTACTATCTCTACCTTGCTATAAAAAGGCTACTAAAGCTACTAACAGCCTCATGGCTTAAGAGTTAAATTTTATAAATGGCAACCACAACTTTTATAACTATTAATTTAACCATAACAAATTTTAACTCTTACACTAGAAAACCTCAGAGATCACCAATTTACCCACTTGGGACCTAAGATTCTCATACAGCTCACCTACTCTGATACCAGAACCACAGGCTGTTTGAAATTGCCTCCCAGATATGTAAATCTTGCCATGTTTGTGCCCAATCCAGTCCAGAAAAGGAGTGTGCCCCCACACTCTTTTGCAACTTATTCAGAGGTGAGAGTCACTCCCTGGGGAGGACTGGCAACTAGACTTCATTCATATGCCACTTAGTATATTTCAAATACTTCTTGTGTTGGTTGACATATTTACCGGATGGCTGGAAGCCTTCCCTTGAAGGTCAGAGACGGTGGTCGATTTATGACATCACCCACTGCTTCAGTGTCCATAAGTCTCTCCAAAGTGATAATGGACCAGCCTTTACCTTTCAGATGGTCCAAGCAGTTGCCAAAGCTCTAGGAAAAACTTACCATTTACACTTGGCCTGGCATTCACAATCCTCTGGGAAGGTTGAGACAACGAACCACATTTTAAAAAGAACCCTAGCAGAACTCTCTATGGAAATTCAGGCCAACTTGGTCAAGCTTCTCCCCACTACCTTATGCATATTTTCCTAATACCTCACACAGGCATTAAGCTCAGCCCCTTTGAGTTTCTATATAGTCAACCATTTCTTACTACCAACCTCCTTGATTCTGAGATCCATGCACTATCCATTTATGCCAAATTCTTAGGCCCAGTCAGACAAGCCATTGCAGATTACACTGAGTCCCACATGCTGAAACCATGCACAACCATAGGATCACCCAACTAAATGAGTCCAAGAGATCTTGTGTATCTTAAGTCCTGAAAGCCTTCTAGCCAAAAACTGCTCTGCCCTAGGAGGAAGGGACCTTATACGGTCATCCTGACAATTGTAAAATTTGAGGGGATATCCAGTTGGACTCATGAATCCTGCATTAAACTATTCCCCCTTACAAAATCCTGCAGACCCCCAATTCCTACTCCTGTGAACCCATGGAGAATCTCAAACTCCTCTTCAGGCTAAACAATTCCTCTAAACCCTTAGTCTTACTCTTTGTTCTTGTGTAGCTAGTCATCATTCTCCTGATAGCCCTCTAGCACTCTTCCCTTTTCCTGTGAGGACACTCTCTCTCTCTCTCTCTCTCTCTCTCTCTCTCTCTCTCTCTCTCTCTCTCTCTCTCTCTCTCTCTCTCTCTCTCTCTCTCTCTCTCTCTCTCTCTCTCTCTTTATGTCTTTTAAACTCCAGTGGCCTCTCCCTACTTCTACACAACTGTTTTACTCATTCGCTCTTCAAACACCACTGCCAGAATCTTCAGCCTACAAATGTGCTGGCTTTATCTCCAAGAAGAGTCTACTCTTCCCTCTCTGCCTCAGAGTGGGATTAGGATGACACTGTTGGGCAGATAAAAGGGGCCTTCTCTATTCCTAACCCTGCTTAGGGTTAGGGGTTGTAGTTAGGGGTGGTAACTTCACTCCCTGCTGAACGTGAAAAGAACAACTGTACCTTCTGCAATGCATACTCCATTGTAAGAACCCTAAGTGCACCTCCCCATACACCTCTAAGTTGCACAATGCATTTGTATCCCCTGTGGTAGAACCACTCTACAGTAGTCCACTTTACATCAGTTTGCAGATCTCGCCCAATCTTATTTTCTCATTCTGTTATAAGACCAATTACACAGGTCCTAACCTTGGAACACTCAACTCATCACTCTAACAACACACCATCTTTCTCACCCCTAAAGCAAAGTCCCATCCTTATCATAATGGTGAAGCAGCTGTCTGTTATGCTACAGCCTTTTTCAACAGCTCCTCTTTCCATACCTCTCAAAAGCTCTTTCCTCCTGCCTTCGGTGGCCACAATGTGTACTGGCAAGCACTGCCCCATGGCACCTTAGCCTCCATCACGATCCTTCTCAATATTCACTACCATTCTACTAGATGCCACAGTTCTTGTATTCCTCTGAATACCTATGACACTACCTTATGGGATCCTATTTGGGGTTATTTAAGGGTCTTCCACAATGTATCTGGCAATAAGACCAAATACCCCTGTAACTCTACTTTCAATTCTGCACCAAACCCATCTATGAATTTCTTGTTTTCCCAGACCTTGATCAAATTCAATAACTCATGGGAAAAGGCTTCTCTCTCCTTCTATATCTCTCCTCCCCATTCTATTGGCCCACTTTTCCTTGATGGTTTGGACCTTTACCATATGTTACCCACATTCTGGACAGGTTTCTGCACTCTCACCTATGCTCTGCCAGTGATGACCACACTTATTGATACTACCCCAGTATCTTTGATCTCTTATTCTATTTGCCCCATTTCATGTGTTTAAAGGGCTATCCCCCTCCTTTTGCTGCTATTCTCTACTTTGTCCATTTCTGGAACACTAGGCACTGGAGTTGTTGGGACTGTTATATCCTCCTCACAGTTTGCTGAACTCTCCTCCCAGTTGGCTAGAGTCAAAGAAAACCTGGAGATCCTGAACTCCAACACAAGTCGCTGGTCTAGGTAGACCTCCAAAACAAGCATGTCCATGATGCCCTTATGGCAATTCAGGGTGGTATTTATGTCTTCCTAGGAGAAGTCTGTTGTTTCTATGTCAACCAGTCAGGACAAGTACAACCAGTCATACATCACCAATGCTAAGGAACATTCAAAGACTTACCATGATCTAGCTTCCTCCACCTACTCCTGGAAGTCCTCAGCTTTTTGTCCTTCCTAGGACCCTTTGTTATTCCTCTGATGATATTATTCCTGTGCCTAATTTTTGGTCCTTGTCCTTTTAACATCTTTATTAAGTTTGTTTCTTCTAGACTCCAAAATTCCCATCTACAACTTTTTAGATACTCACCTTCTTTATCTCTGACATTCCTGATGAGGCCATCCTGACTGTCAGGATGACAGGAAATGGGAACCCCCATGACACCACCTAGTATCAGCTGGAAGTAGCCAGAGACTGACTACACATTGCCATTTATCCTTTCCTCCTACTTCCATAAAAGAAAAAGGAAGGAATGATATGGCTGTCCCTTTCATGCCTAGCAGTCATCACAGGCTGTTCTCTGAGCATGCAGAAGGGGGGAAACACATCCTGTTATTCTAGCTCCTGGTTTTTGGGGGGTTTTTGGCACCTTGACTATGCCCCAAGACTATGCCCTCAGCATGTAGAGGGGGCTGACTACAATGTATACTGTTTTGCTAATTGTTCCAGGAAATCCCTAACCCATTTACTTGAGATTGGGTATATAAACAATGCCAATAAAAGCTCTCCTAAATATGCCTATGTAAGGAGCTAGACCTCTCCTAGGCTAGTACACTAGCTTTTACAATAATAAAGCTTCCCTTTGATCCCTAAATTTCCTAAATTCCCTAAAATTCACCTCTGTGAATTGTTCTTGTTCAAACCTGTACTAGCCAAGCACATCAAAATGAGAGTAATGCAAGAGAATCATGAAATAAAGGTTAACAGTTTGGTAAAGGAAGCAAAAAAATGAGGAAATGCATACAAAAATTACAGAAAGAAATAACTACTTAAAAAAGAACTGATCAAATGGAAAAGGAGATACAGAAGTTTATTGAAGAGATCATCAAAGAACTGAAACTAGGAGAGACATAGAAAATAAGCTAAGAATAGCATCAAGGAAGAACTGAAGTTTAAGGGGGTAACCTAACCTCCCAAAAAAACCGAACCTACCTACAAATAAGTAGGAAAAATGAACAATTAAAAAGCACCTAACTAAAGAATGTTTATGGAGACAAAGAGCAAGGTACAGACACAGAAGGGAACAATACAAAGCAAACACACACAATCGAAAAGAAAAAATATGGATTGAACACAGATTCTGGAAGAGCTTAAAAAAGACTTCAAAAACCAACTAAGAGAGGCAGAGGAAAAGTGGGGAAGAGAAATGAAAGCAATGAAAGAAAAAATGGGCCAAATGAAAAAGGAGAACCAAAAACTGACAGATGAAACTCGGGCCTTAAAAATCAGAATTGAGCAACTAGAAACTAATGATTTCATGAGAAATCAAGAAACAATGAAGTATAATCAAAGAAATAAAAAAAGAGGAAAACATGAACTATCTTCTTTTAAAAAAACTGTTCTGGAAAAGAGATCCAGGAGAGACAATTTGAGAATCATTGGAAAGCCATGATCAAGAAAAAATCTTGGACATCATAATACAAGAAATTATCAAAGAAACTGCACAGATATTCTCAAACAAGAAAATAAAATTGAAATCAAAAGAATTCACAGATCGCCTCCTGAAAGAAATCCTCAAATGACAACTCTCAAGAATGCAATAGCCAAATTCAAGAGCCACCAAGCCAAGGAGAAAATACTGAAAACAGCCAGAAATAAACAATTCGAATACCATGGAGCTACAATCAGGATCACACAGGACCTAGATGCTTCTATATTAAAGTATCAGAAGGCATGGAATATGATATTCAAGAAGGTAAAAGATATGGGTTTACAACCCAGAGTCATCTATCCAGCAAACTCAGTATATTCTTTCAGGGGGGAATGGGCATTCAATAAGGTAGATTTCCAAGCATTCCTGAGGAATACGCAAGACCTAAACAAAAAAATCCAAAGTCCAAACATGTACCCAAGAGAAGCCTTAAAAAAGTAAATAAGAAAGAAAATTTAAGGGACTCATTAAGGTCAGAATGTTTTATTTCTACATGGAAAGAGGATATCGATAATTCTCAAAAATTACTCTTAGGAGTAGAGAAGATATAAAGAATATACATAGAAAGAAGGTGGGGAAGTAAGGTGATTATGATGATACAATGCATATGATGATATATGATTATATATATGTAAATGTGATGATATAAAATGTTATGTATGAATGATATGATATGCATGCATATGATATGTAAAAAATCAAGAGGTGAAAGAGGATTGCACTGAGAGAAAAGGGAAGGGAGAGATAGAATAGGATAAATTATAGAACAAAAAGAGGCATGAAAAATCATTATAGAGAGGGGAGGATAAGGGTGGTGACAAGCAATATGTAAACTTTACTCTCATCATAACTGGCTCAGAGAGGAAAAAATAGATATACTCTTTGGGATACAGAATTATATTTTATCTTATAGAGAAGTAGAAGGGGAATAAGACAAGAGAGGGGGAAGTAATTAAAGGGAGGGGAAAAAGAGGGGGTGATAAAAAGCAAAATAACTTTCACAGAGTTTAAGGAAATAGAGCAGGATCTAAAGTAGAAAATAAGATGGAGGGCAATACACAGTTAATACACTGCTGCTGTAGCAATGAATTGATACAACCATTCTGGAAGGCAATTTGGAATTATGCCCAAAGGGCTTTAAAAGAATGCATAGCCTTTGATCCAGCTACACTACTGCTAGGTTTGTACCCTAAAGGCAAAATAATGAAAAATAATTGTACAAAAATATTCATATCTGTGCTCTTTGTGGTGGCAAAAAAAATTGGAAAATGAACAGGGTGTCCCTCTATTGAGGAATGGCTGAACAAATTATGGTATCTGATGGTGATGAAATACTATTGTGCTGTAAGGAATGATGAACTGGAGGATTTCTATATGAACTTGAAGGACCTCCAGGAACTGATGCAAAATGAAATGAGCAGAACCAAGAGAACACGTTATACAGAAAGTGAAGCATTATATAACAATACAATGTAAAGGGCTTTGCTACTAAAGACAATCCCAAGGAACTTATGAAAAAGAATACTACCCACATCAAGAGAAAAAATTGTGGGAGTAGAAACACAGAAGAAAAACAAATGACTTATCATTTCTTTATATTTGTTTATATGATTTGAGGTTTTGGTTTTAAAAGATTGCTTTATTTTATTTTAGAGGGGTATTTTATTTTTAAAATGTACTTATTATTTTTTCCATTTTAAATTTAATTAATTAATTTAATTTTCCCATGGTTACATGATTCATGTTCTTTCTCTCCACCCTTCCCCCCTGCACCCAGAGCTGACAAGCAATTTCACTGGGTTTTACATGTATCACTGTTCAAAACTTGTTTCCATATTATTATTTGCAACAGAATGATCATATTTCCAATCATATCCCCATCAAACCACATGATCAATCATATGTCTTTTCAGTTCACATGGAATTCCTCCTTTAAGCACAACAGTATTCCATCACCATCAGATACCACAATTTGTTCCAATCGAGGGACACCCCCTCATTTTCCAATTTTTTTTGCCACCACAAAGAGCACAGATATGAATATTTTTGTACAAGTCTTTTTACTTATTATCTCTTTGGGATACAAACCCAGCAGTGGTATGGCTAGATCAAAAGGTATGCATTCTTTTAAAGCCTTTTGGGCATAATTCCAAATTGCCTTCAAGAATGGTTGGATCTATTCACAATCCCACTAGCAGTGTATTAGTGTCCCAATTTTGCCACATTCCCTCCAACATTTATTACTTTCCTTTACTGTTATATTGGCCAATCTGCTAGGTGTGAGATGGTACCTCAGAGTTGTTTTGATTTGCATTTCTCTAATTATAAGAGATTTAGAACATTTTTATGTGTTTATTGATAGCTTTGATTTCTTTGTCTGAAAACTGCCTATTTATATGTCCCTTGACCAGTTATCAATTGGGGAATGGCTTACTTGTTTTGTTTTGTTTTTTGTACAATTGAGTTAGCTCCTTATAAGTCTGAGAAATTAGATCTTTTTCAAAGGTTTTGTTATAAAGATTTTCCCAATTTGTTCCTTCCCTTCTAATTTTGTTTACATTGGTTTTGTTTGTACAAAAACTTTTTAATCTAATTTAATCAAAATTATTCATTTTTTTTATTTTGTAATATTCTCTATCTCTTGCTTGGTCTTAAATTCTGGGATTCTTTAAGAAGATCATTATATCATCTGCAAAGAGTGATAGTTTAGTCTCCTCATTGCCTACTTTAATCCCTTCAATTTATTTTTCTTCTCTAATTGCTACTGCTAGTGTTTCTAGTACAATGTTAAATACTAAAGGTGATAATGGGCATTCTTGATTTACTCCTGATCTTATTGAGAAGGCTTCTAACTTATCTGCATTGCAGATGATACTAGCTACTTGTTTTAAATATATACTGTTTATTATTTTGAGGAAAGGCCCATCTATTCCTATACTTTCTAGTGTTTTCAATAGGAATGGGTGTTGTATTTTGTCAAAGGCTTTTTCTGCATCTATTGAGATAATCATGTGGTTTCTGTTGGTTTGGTTGATGATATGACAATTATATGGATGGTTTTCTTAATATTGAATCATCTTTGCATTCCTGGTATAAATCCTACCTGATTGTAGTGAATAATCCTTATGATCACTTGTTATATATAGTGTTTTTGCTAGTATTCTATTTAAGATTTTTGCATCTATGTTCATTAAAGAGATTGGTCTATAGTTTCCTTTCTCTGTATTTGATCTGCCTGGCTTTGGAATTAGTACTATATTTGTGTCATGAAAGGAATTTGGTAAAACTCCTTCTTTGCTGATTTTATCAGTTTGCATAATATTGGGATTAGTTGTTCTTTAAATGTTTGACAGAATTCATTTGTGAATCCATCTGGCCCTGGAGATATTTTCTTAGGGAATTCCTTGATAGCTTGTTCAATTTCTTTTTCTCAGATGGGATTAAGTATTATATTTCCTCTCTTATTAATCTAGGCAGTTTATATTTTTGTAAATATTCACCTATTTCACCTAGATTATCATATTTAATATCATATAGTTGGGCAAAACAGTTCTTAATAATTTCCTTTTCATTAGAGGCGAGGTCACCCTTTTCATCTTTGATACTGTTAATTTGGTTTTCTTCTTTCTTTTTTTATTATATTAATCAGTACTTTATTTTATTTGTTTTTTCAAACTACCAGCTCCTAGTCTTATTTATTAGTTCAATAGTTCTTTTACATTCAATTTTATTAATTTCTACTTTGATTTTTAGGATTTCCAATTTGGTTTTTGTTTAGGGATTTTTAATTTGTTCTCTTTCTAATTTTTTAAATTACACACTTAATTCATTGACCTCTTCCCCCTCTTATTTGTTGATATATGCACTCAGAGATATAAATTTCCCCCTGAGTATTGCTTTGGCTGCATCTCATAGATTTTGATATGTTGTTTCATCATTGTCATTCTCTTCAATGAAAACAGTAATTGTTTGATTTGTCCTTTGATCCACCAGTTTTGAAGAATTAGATTATTCATTTTCCAATTAATTTTAAAGTTGCCTTTCCATAAGTCCTTAATGATTATGATTTTCATTGCATTATGGGCTGAAAAAATGTACTTTTCTGCTTTCTTATATTTGCTTATCATGTTTTTATGTCCTAGTACATGGTCAGTCTTTATATATGTGCCATGTGCTGCTGAAAAGGGTATATTATATATTAACTCTAATTTTTCCAACATTTCATTCACTTCCCTTACTTCTTTCATATTTTTTGGTTCGATTTATCTAGTTCTGATAGGGGAAGGTTTAGGTCCCCACTATTTCTCCTTTAGAAATCTGAATGCTATACCATTTGGTGCATATATATTGATTACTAATATTTCTTCATTATTTATACTGCCTTTCATCAAGATGTAATTACCCTCCTTATCTCTTAATGAGATCTATTTTTGCTTTAGCTTTGTCTGTGATCATAATTGCTATTCCTGCCTTGTCTCAATTGCAACCCAATAAACTCTGCTCCACCCTCTTATCTTTACCTTGTGTATGTCTACCTGCCTCAAGTGTGTTTCTTGTAGACAACATATGGTAGGATGCTGGTTTTTAATTATTCTGCTCTCCACTTCCTTTCATGGGTGAGTTCACCCCATTCACATTCACAGTTATGATAACTGTCTGTGTATTCCCCTCCAGTTTTTACTTCCTCCTTTGATTCTGCCTTTTCTCTTATCCCTCTTACCCTCCCCTCCAACTTTTCACTTTTAGTCAGTCTCACCCTTTTCCCTTCCCTGTTACTCCCCTTCCCACCCCTCCCTTCTTATTATTCTCCTCTTACAATAGTGTCTTTTAAATGACCCCCCACAACCTCTCCCCTCCTTTGTATTGCTCCCCTTCCCATCAGCCCATTTATAACCCTTCTATTTCTCTATATGACACAATACAATTCTCTGCTCAAATGGATATGACTATTCTCCCCTCTCTGATTCAGTTCCAATGAGCATAAGATCCAAGTAATACCAGTCGCCAATCGCTTCCTCCCTTTCATTGTATTGGTCTTCCCCCCATCCCCCCGCACTTGTTTATGAAATAATATACTTATCCCATTTCATCCTTTTTCCCATTTCTCGTAGTATTATCCTCTTTTTCACTCATAGTTTTTTACTTCTTCAAGCTACCCTGATAATGATCATTTTTAAGTTACCAATATCATATTGTAAAACATTAAATTTTAGGGGGTAGTTGTTCGAACAAAAGGTAGCAATCAGTTTATTAAATTAAAAAACACTTAGTTTATTATTAGGAAATATGGATAGGAAATAAGGAGAAGGAAAGTGAAAGTAATCTTACTGAAAAATATTATTGCTCCTTTTCCTCTTATATGGAAAAAAGGGAGAAATTAATAAAAACTCTCCTAACACTATTTTCATGTAGGAATACAAATCATTTGAACTTATTGGGTCCCTTAATTTTTTTTTCCTTTCTTAATTATCTTTTGTGATTTCCTTGGGTTCTGTATTTGGGCATCACATTTTCTGTTTAAATCTAATCTTTTCTTCAGGAATGCTTAGAAATCTTCTATTTTGTTAAACGACCATACTTTTTCCCCTACAAGAATATAGTCAATTTTGCTGGTTGCTTGATTCTTGGTTGTAGACCCAGTTCCCTTGCTTTCCAGAATATTATATTCTATGCCTTCCAGTCATTCAGTATAGATGCAGCCATGTCCTTTGTAATCCTGACAATGTGCTCCAAATATTGAAATTGTTTCTTTTTAGCAGTTTGTAATATCTTTTCCTTGATTTGGAAGTTCTTTAACTTGGTTATCATGGGCATTGTCAATTAGGGATTTAATGCAGAAGGTAATCTATGGATTCTTTCAATCTCTACCTCTTGTTCAAAAATATCAGGGCAGTTTTCTTGGATAATTTCATGTAGGATGATGTCGTGGCTTTTTCTTTGGTCATGATTTTCCAGAAGACAAATTATTCTTAAATCGTCTCTCCTGGATCTATTTTCCACGTCTGTTGTTTTATCAATGAGATATTTCATATTTTTTATAGATTCTTGCTACCTTCTGAAGACATTCATTTCTAATTGTTCAATTCTAATTTTTAAAGCTTGAATTTCATCCCTAAAATTTTTAACCTTTTCTTTTTGTTTGTTTTTCTTTGTAGGTCATTGTTTTTATCGTTTACCTTTTTTGCCTTGTTTTCAAGTTGGTCCATTTTGGCTCTTAAGAAAGTATTTTCTTGTTTTAGTTCATGTGTCTTTGTTTCCAGATGATCTATTTTGCTTTTTAAATTCTTTCCTCAATTTTCTTCAACCTCTCTTAATTGTTTTTTGAATTGTGTTTTGAGTTCTTCCGGAGACTAGATCCAGTCACTGATGTTCCTGAATTTTTGCTTAGTGTTCTTTGGTCCTCCTCTATTCCATTTGTTCTTTATTCATTACCTGAATAGAAGCTGTCAATTATATTTTTTTCTGCTATCTACTAATATTTTTTTCTTTCTTTCCCCCCTCCTTAATGGCTATATTCTTGCTCCTCTGTTTATTTGCTAGATCTATGAATTTTGTCTTTTTGCCCCAAAGGGGCTTCTTTTCTGCTCCACTGATTAACTGGATTAAGCTGATAGGGCTGATCTATTGTATTAATGTGCCCTGAGGCCAGATCTTCCTTAGTTGCCAGCAGAGGCTGAAGTTTAAAGTGTTAGATTTAAATTAGTTTTGAGCGTTAAATAGTTGTAGATAAGAGAGTGGAAGCCATAAACTGTGATAATTAAAATGTTTGGGAGCAAGGGAAATATATAACAATTATGACCACTGAAATATGTTTTCTACTGTGTCTTAGTTTTATATAAATATAAGATGGTTGCCAGGGAATATATTCCCAATTTATGAATATGCCCAAGCCAACTGGGCTTTATAGAGAAATTTAATTTATAATACACTGATTAATCAATAGAAAAAGAGAGAAAGGAAGAAAGGAATAAGAATGAAAGGCCTCAAGCCAATAAGGCCTAGACCTCAGTCCTAAGAGATAAATCAGTCAGTTGGTTTTATCACTCACCTAAGATCTCTCTAGGTAAGGCTTCTCATGCCAACCTCCAGCTCCACCTTCAAGAGAGCCTCCTTTCAAGAAATGTTTCCAGAGAATTCTCCTCCTGACTCATCCTGAGTTCTCCTTCCACACTCTCCTTCAAGACCTCTCCAGGAGCTCTCCCTCCAGGACCTCTCTCCTCTCAGCCCTCCTCCAGAGCATAAACCTCACCAGAGCATCAACCTCCTCTATCTTTAAGCAAACCATCTAAGTTCCCTCCCCTCAGTTCTCACATCTACCAATCACTGTCGATGTCTCCCCTGTGCCAATGGTGGCTCTATCTTAACCCAGGACCGCCCAGAGGTCTGCCCCCTTTGCACATGTCTGTTGAAGGTCATATTCTCAAATAATTAAATCTTGATCTTTGCTGCAGCCCTTCCTAAATCCTATTATTCTGAGTAGAGTGGAGATTGTAGTTTCCAAGACCTGGTTCTGTCATTACAAGTATCTCTATTGTATCAATTCTAAAATCAATCATGACTCAAAGAACTTCCTGTTCTATGCTTAAGCATAGGTCAAAGTTCTTTCCATTGTTTAGCAAAAGGTTTCTGTCCTAAAGTAGTCTTAAGTAGGGAGGAGAAGGATCCTCCCATGCCAAGGAGTTTCTATCAGTCCTTACTATCAGTAGGAGACTTTTTTAAGTATGAAATTTCCCAATGGGGAAATTTCCAACATTCATAAGTCTAAATATTATATTTTAAGAGATTTATTAAATGATCATTAGAAATCAAGGAATAAAGAGGATACAAAATAAAAACCAAGTTCCCATGGTTGATCAGCCAGTTCAAACACCCATCTTACCATCACCAAGCTTGGGACTGGAAGTAAAGAGGTGGGACCTTCCACATCTCCACCTAATATCCCCTAACCACAGGAAGTACATAAGAACAGGAAGTCAGTGGGTTCCTGGGAAATGTAGTTCTTTTTTAGGGTAACAGATTTTCAATTATACATTCCCCCCCTGAGATCCTTGGAAGACTAGGCTCTTTAATGGATCTTGTAAACATAACCAACTTAAAAATTACAATAATTTGAGGATAAGAGGAAAACCAATGATTGCTAGGCACATTGACAAAAAGTCAGTTAGGGGGCAGTTCCCTTCATCATAAGTTTATACATAAAAAACAAATGCATTCAAACCCACACAGTTCAAATCACCACATCCCAAAGTTCACTCTGGATCTTCTGGTATAGCTTGTGGTCTGTGAATGTATCTTCATGGTACCTTCTCCAAACAGTTCACTTTCTGGATTCGGAGAGGTTGCATGTTTCTTAACCTAAAATTACTTTCAAAGAGAATTTAAACTTTGCAATTTAAAATAATTATACAGCTTCCCATGGTGGTACCAAGGCACATCTTCAGGATTGCAGCCTTCTCCCTGGGATCTCAGTCAGCCAGATTCCTAACACACGCCTCAGTGCAATAGGTGGGGGAGTAGTGTTGGATCTTTCCCTTATACCTGAGAATTTGACTTTATCTGTATACCTTTCAGGCTGAATTGAGCAAGAGAGACCTGTGGCTCTGTCCTGTTGCCAAGCCTGGCTCTCTGTCCACTCTGCACCCTTGCTCCTCTGGTTTTCTGCCAGCTCTGTGAGACTGAGCCCCTCTGCCCTCTGGAGGATTCTTTTCTGCACTACTGATAAACTGGATTAAGCCAGTTGAGCTAATCTGCAGATCTGAATGTGCCCTGAGGACAAAATTTCCAGAGGCAGAGGCCCAAGATGGAGATGTGGTGGCTGAAGGCTGGAACCAGCCTGCCTTTTTCTCCATTTCTCTCCTCCAACTGTCTCCTTGCCAGCTGCCATCTTGATTCCACCTCCCTTAACTTAATTTAAAATAAATAAAATGCTTCTCTTATTTTCATCTGTAAAATTCCTCTCTAACTTCAGTTACTAAATGGAGGCTTTCTGACACGGTCAAGCTCCACACCAGCTGCACTCTGAGGTGGGGCAAATGACCCTGCTAAATCTCACCATAGGCCCTTTGTTCTTGCTGCCTCTGGACACACACACACACACACACACACACACACACACACACACACACATACACACACACACACATATGTGCATATATATATATATATATATATATATATATATATATATATATATAGGCTACAAATGTTTCTGATCCACTGCTAGTCACACACTAGGAGGCCACCAATGCTGGAACCAGCTTTGCTGATGACTGGATTTCAGTCTTCCAACCTGACCATTACATTAAGAGTATCTTGAGAGCAGGGATTATCTTTTGCTTTTCTTTGTATCCCCAGTAATTAGCCTGGCACGTATTTGGTACTTAAAAAATGCTGGTTGATGGACCTCTGATCTAGCCCTTAAGTGGAAGAAATCACTTATAACAGTTTCTCATTAGATTTCTGAATCATGATTTGTGTAGTTTTGAATTTCAGGGGTTGCTGGGAGTAGGTATGTGTGAACTGAGAGATGGGTTTCCTTTTGGCAGCCTTTTGGCAGATACAGAAATGCATTCCAAATAATTTTTCTGATTACAGATTTGTAGTATAGCTTGCAATCTGTTCTTATAGAAGCAGCTAGTGATGCAGTACACAGAGTTCTAGATATGGAGTCTGGAAGACCCAAGTTCAAAATAAGCTTTGTGACTGGACAAATCATTTAATTGTTTCCTTCAGTTTCTTCATCTGAAAAATGGAGACAATAATATAATCTACCTCCCAGGGTGGTTGTGAGGATCTAATCAGATAATATTTGTAAAAGATAATTGGCACAGCAACTGACCCAGAGTAGGCACTAGGATAAATGCTTATTCTCCTTATTGCTTGCTATGTCTTTTTCCTTCCCACTTTTTTCCATCATTGAGAATCTTGACTTTTTATTCCTCCAAATGAATTTTATTGTTTCTTTCTTCAAAGTAATCTTTTGGTAGTATAATTATTATGGCATTCTACAGATGAATTAATTGAGGTATCACCATTTTTATTTTATTATATTGGCAACAGTTCAATCAAGCAGTTAATATCACTCCACTATTTAAATCTGTCTTTATTTCTGTAAAGCATGCTCAATAATTTTATTCACATATTCCTGTGTGTACCTTATTAGGCAGATTCCCTAAAGTTTTATATATTTTGTAGTTATTTTAATGAAATTTGTTTTTATCTCTTTATGTTTGTTTTGTTGGTAATATATTGGAAAGTTGATGGCATGTTGGTAAATTTTCACATCCTTTCATTTTGCTGAAGCTATTTCTTTTTTTTTTTAGTTGATTCTGGGTGGAACATCACAAAAAAGCAATATTTGTATCTTCTTTGTCAATATTTATTCCATCTATTTTTTCTCTATCTAGCATTTTAATACTATATGAAATAATAGCTGTAATATCAGACAACCTTATTTCTTCCTTGATCTTATTGGAAAGGCCTCTAAATTACTACCATTACATATATGCTGGCACCCAGTTTTAGATACATACTATTTATCAATTAAGGAAAGATCTATTTATTACTGAGCTTTGTAGTTTTTGTCTTTTTTTCCTTAAGAAATGAGTATTATAGTTTTATAAAAAGTTTTGCTGCATATATTAATAGTGAAATGATCATATGGTTTTATTATTCATTTTCTTTTTATTGTTTTTATTATTGTGTCTTTTATGTGTGTATATTTTGTAATTGGAACCAGCCATTCATTCTTGGTATAAATCTTATCTAGTTACAGTGTATCATCTTCATGTGTATGTTACTATATTGGTTTATTTGGAATAGTTGATGCTATAATATTTTATTTTAAAATGTTGTACCCATATTCATTAGAAATATTGGTCTATAATTTCTTTTATCACCAATTTGATTCTACTTGCATTAAAACCATATTTGTATCATGGAAATAATTTGGTAGAATTTCTTCTTTTTATGCTTTTGTAAACCATTTACATAATAATGGAATTCATTGTTCTTTGATATAATTCAGTTGTAAATTCATCTGGTCCTGGGGTTTTTCTCTTTCATCATTTATTATTGTTTTTTCAACTTCATTTTCTGAGATTAGATTATTTAAGTCTCTATTGTTCTGTTAATCTTAACTTTAAAAATTCTAATGCTTATCTATTTCAGATAAATTATGTTTCATTGACATAAAAATAGACAAAAATATGTTCTAATAATTTATGTTGCTTCTCATTTATTTCTTTGAGATTTCTCCTTTTACATTTTCAGTATTGGCAAATTAGTTTTTCTCTCTTTTATCAAAAAACCTAAAGTATGCATAAAGTTTTATAACAGATTTTAATTTTATTTATCAATTGAATATTTGCTAGTTTATTTTCAATTTAAATTCAGAATTTCTATTTTTATATCTACTTATATTAAAATTTGTTTTTTCAAGTTGTATATCTAATTCATTGTTTTGTCTTTTTCATTTTTGTTGATGAAAGTATTTAGAGATATGAAATTTCCCCAAGGACTAATTTGTTTGAATCTCAAATTTTAATATGTTATCTAATTCATTAACAAAATTTTCTGTTGTCTCTATGATTTTTGATCAATGATCTTTGACCAATCAATTCTTTGGGATTAAGTTATTTAGACTCTAATGAATATATAATTATTTCTTCAAAAACCCTTTAGCATTCTTTTTGTGTTGTGGTCCTTAAAGGACATATTTAATATTTCTGAATTCTGGTACTGTTTAGGTTTTATGCCCTGCCATATGCTTAATTTTTGTAAAGTTGCCATGCAAACTGAGAAATATGTATACTCTTTCATTTCAATTTGATAATTGCCACATAGCTATCGGATCTTAACTTTTCTAAAGTTCTATTCAGGTTCTTAACTTCTTTCTTGTTTATTTTTTCACTAGATTTGTCCAGATTGAGATCATCAACTACTATAGTTTTACTATTTTTTCCTGTCAAGAAATTAACTTTTCCTTTCAACATGTGTATATGTGTGTGTGTGTAATTGTTGTCACTTGTTATCTCTGGTTTCTTTAAGCAAAATGTGTATTATTGCCTTGTGAGATCACAATTGCTACCCCTGTTGTTCTTTTGAATAGAATTCTTGGTTTCCTCAATATATGTGTCTTCCTCTGCCTTCCATAATATATGTATCTGGACAAATATATACATACATACACATACATTTGGCAGCCTGCGCTAGTTTTTGCTTTTTTTTTTTCAATGTTCACTTAAAAATCTCTTCCTCTTTGAACTCCATCACCACCATCCCTGCACCTCTGATTGAGGGGGAACAAATATGACCTTTCTGTGACAGCCTAATAGGTAAGTGCCTCAATCATCTATCCGTTCCTTCTGTTCCTAGTTATGATTATGATTACTGCAATCCTTAGAGAAGTGGCTATGATTCTTATATTAGCAGCTTGGGAGCACCCCAAGATACCTCTCTGTGCCTCTCCCTCTCCATCTACCTTTCCATCTCCCCTTCCCTCCCTCTCTCCCTCTCCCTCTTCCTCTTTCTCTCTCTCTTCTCTCAAGAAGAGACTGGGGAGAACTCTAGCCTAGCCCCTTTAGAGTAGCTTCCTTCTCTGAGCTCTTGTCTGAGATTCTACAAAGCCTGGTTCTAATAGGTATGGGCAATTTTTAATTAATCATTTCTTGAAACATTTTATCTAGATTTTGAGTGAGCTTTTATTTTTTAATAGTTAAAGGCTTTCAAGTAATCTGATGAGTACTAAATAATCTCACTTTGACCTGTTTTTCAGGATAGGAAAAACATTTTCTGATTTTTTTCCAGTCTTTCAATTTTGTTCTAGTCTTTCCTTGTCTTATAGAGTCACTGGTCTCTGTTTGATGTAATCTAATTTTTAAGGAGCCTCTTACTTGAGGAAGGTTTTGTACCTCTTGTTCTAATCTCTATTCTTTTTCCAATTTTTTCCTTCAAGATCTAATTTCTTTTCCCATCTTTTACCTTTATGTGTGTGTGTGTGTGTGTGTGTGTGTGTGTGTGTGTGTGTACACACATGCGGACAAATGTGTGCACACACCCACACATCATCAACAAAGTCATATTCAAAAAGTATCATGAAGAATATTCTTCAGGAAGTGCAGGGTAGAGCAATAATCAAGGAACAAGGAATTCTTAAGAGATGTAAGGCCTCTGCCCTGATACACATGGAATGTGAAGTGACCTTCAGCAGGGGAATCTTTAACCTTTTTTCTCTCCTGAATCTCATTGTCAGTCTGATGAATCTAGAGATTTCCTCCTCAGAATGGTATTAAAATGTAGAAAATAAATAAACAGAATAAACCATGGAATCCAATTATATTGGAATAGATATCATTTTTTTTAAGTTCACAAACTCCAGGATAAGAGCACTGAGTGGCACCCCAAGCACTTTGAGTAGCTTCTCTATGAATAATATGGGAAGGAGCAAGAACAAGAAAAGCAGAGATGAGTTTGGGCTAGGAAATTCGCCAATGTTAATAGTACCACTTTGATGCAGTAAAAAACAACCCTGTCCCCTGGTTTGGTGCATTCCATTAGACACACACCTATTTTTGAAAATGAAAGACTTCTTTGGCTATGATCATTCCTGGAGATATCAGAGGCTAGTTAATACACTGTGAGGCCAGGAGTGTTGAAATGAACGAGCTTAGGCAGTGATCAAATTATCCTCTCGAGCTGCCACCCAACCAGAGGGAAAAAGGTGATAAGATTTCTGGGGGCAGGGGGGTAAAGAAAGAACACTGTTGGGCCATTTGGTCTAATTATCTCTCAGATGAAGAAGGAGAGAAGGCAGAGGACCTGGAGTCAGGATGACCCAAGTTCTCAGACTTCTACTTAGCTGTATGAATCTGGGCAAGTCAATCCTCTCTGGGCCTCATTTTCCTCACCACTAAAATGAGGTTAATGATAGTGCCTACCTCCCAAAGTTGTTGTGAGGATCAAATGAGGTAATATTTGTAAAGTGCTTCTCACATATTAAAAGCTCTATAGAAATGCTACTACTATTATTATTATCACTTCCCAAGAATCTGAAACTTTATGCTCTTCCTCTCTTGGCCTTCAAACTATAGACATGGCAGTTTTGACAAAAGGGTGGAAAAGTATTCAACCTCTTGGTTTTATCTCTTAGCTAAATGAGCTAGAAGGAACCTGAGATTTGCATTTCTGCAGGCTGGATGACTTTATTTTTTAATAAGCCCTTACTTTCTGTCCTAGTAACAATTCTAAGACAAGTGGGCAGAAACTAGGCAAATGAAGGTTAAGTGACTTGCCCATGGTCACAAACAGAAAGTATCTGACGTCATATCTGAACCCAGGCCCTCCTGTCTCTAGGCCTGGTGCTCTATCCACTGTGCCATCTAGCTGTGTATTACTTTAAACAATACTTTCTAATTGCTCTCTTTTCTGGACATCTCCAACTCTTATCGGCTTCATAACATATTTTATAGGGCTTTAAGGTTTATAATAAACTTGTCTGGAAAGCCTGTTTGGTAGGGAAAGTATTAGGAACCTCCTGTTTGATAGACAAAGAAATTTAGCCTCCAAAAGGTGGATGCCTTGTCCAAGGTTCAGGGACACACTTGGTAACTGGCAGAACCAGAGTCTGGCTTCAGATCTCCTTCCTCCAAGTCCAGGGCCCACTCCTCAGCATATTCCACAGACGACTCTTACTTCTCTGCTCACATACTATATTTGCCACTAGTGTTGAAAAGATGAAATTGTATTTATTGATCTTGTATCATTTATTGTAAATTCAAGTCATTCCATATAAACTTTTACGTCATATCTGCATAAGATATCAGAAAGGGTGGTCCCAGTTGTTAATTAACTGTAGAAGCAGTGATAGATAAGGAAAAGAGTTAGCTTAATAGTTCCTATTATCAACCCTGGAATGTTAAAACATAGCTTGACTAAATCTTGATTCTGGATAAAAATAACAGAAGGGATCATAGTGCCAGTTGTAAAAGTAGGAATAGTATTAGCTTTTCTAGGAATTCATGTCTCTTCTTAAGAGTTACTGTCTGAGGGTATTAGTTATAAGATCAATAAAATGCTTGAATCTTGTACTAGAATTTACCAACTATACTCAATATCAACATACTGTGAGAATGTGGGTTTTGTTAATCAATGATTTGAATCAACTGTCAAAAGTCTATAAAAACAACTGTGAACATCCACTAGATTTTTCATCACAAACCGAATGTGATGAGACCATTGACTGCACTTATCCACAATTAAAGTCAGTTTTCAAGCTCAGAATTATGATCCAGAGATTTCTTTATTTCTAACAGCTTGATGCTTAGTAACCACTTTTACTTCCTCTCTGTCTTCAGAAAGACTCACTTCTAAATTGTAATCTGGGTTATTTCCAAAGCTGTTGGCATTAAAACTGTATTTCAGTAGTAAGTACTGAATCATTGGTCTGCCTTGAAGGTTTGAACTGGGAACCAATGAGAATGATGTCCAATGAGATTTTGACAACAAATGCCCCTGATAGAAAAGAGGGCCCCAATTTAATTGATCCTGGCCCTGATACAATTAAATAGGCAGGTTTAATGGCCTTATTTTTTTTAGGGCCTGAGGCATAAACATTCCTAGGGCCATGTTTATTGGATGGCTGAATTACACATTAAGAACTGGAATGGATGACAGTCATCCAACCCTCTCTTTTACAAATATGGAAAATGAATCCCAGAGGTTATGTGACTTGTCCAAGGCCCTACATTTAATAAAAATCAACCATAAGTTAAGAAAGCACTTATTAAGCACCTACTTACTATGTGCCAGGGAATACTGGAAGTCCCAGGAGCCAGAGAAAGGATTTGAAACCCAGATCTTCTGATTCTAAAACTCTGTCCTTTTCTACCACAAGCCCAAGTAATGGAGTGAGCTTCACAAAAAAATCACAGTAAACTTGATGCTTTAAGGGGAATCACAAGATTTAAAGCTAAAAATGGCTCATGGACAGCTTGGTGGCATAGCTGACAAAGCATTGTACTTATAACCAGAAAGATTCCAGTTCAAATCCTGCCTCAGACACTTGGTAACCCTGGTCAAGTCACCTCACTTCAGTCTGTTTCAGCTTCCTCATTTGTAGCATGGAGGGTAATAAGAGTACTAACATCCCAGAAATCAATTCTGTGAGGAATAAATGAGAGAATATTTATAAAGTAATTTTTGTCATTATTCATTTATTTTTCAGTCTCATAACTCTTTGGGACTCCATTTGAGTGGTTTGTCATTGATTTCTTCAGCTCATTCTACAGATGAGGAAACTGAGGCAAATGGCATTGTCACACAGCCAGTACATATCTGAAGCCAGATTTGAACCCATGAAGATGAATCTTCCTGGTTCAAGGCCCAGCACACTCTCCACTGTGCCACCTAATTGACCCATAAAGTGATGTATATACCCAGATATTTTGCATGTATGTATATATGCTATTATTATTATAATCTAATCCAAAAATGTTATTCTACCTGTTAAACTGAAAAAAAAAAAACCACAGAACTATGAAATAGTCAGAAAAACCACATCTTTAATTAGGAGAAGGGTTCAGTACTTTCCTCAAGGCTCCACACAGTACACTACAAACCCACACAGAGCCCTGAGACTCTGGCCACTCTGGCTACTGAACCCTGGGAGCACCAACTGTGCAAGATTGATAGCTCCAAAGAATAATTTGGGGAACTTATATACTCTTTAAGGGAACTGAGGAATTGAATTTGCTCACTCCACCTAAACTACTTTAAGGTCTATTGTTAGTCCAGGAGACATTCTCATGTGACAAAGTCAAACTTGGGTCCTTCAAACTTTCAAGCTAATTGAACTTGGAGGGATTTCAGATCCCACATGGCCACAAGTTTGGGGTTTCTAGATTCCACAGTGACACACCCATAAGAAAACTTAAGCTTTTTTTTTTAAACTTAAGTCTTAAGTCACACTGAAAATAAGTATTAGATCCATAATTCAAACCCAGTTCTCCTGACCCAAAGACCAGGCCTCTTTTTCACTACATGGGTTGTTTCGGAGAAGCATAAGAGAGAGATTTCTTGGACAGGCTGTACAATATGGTTTTTGTTCCCCACTCTTTAAAAAAAAAAAAAAGACATGGAGAAACTGGAAGAAGTCTACCCAAGTATGTGGGAAATGAATCCCAAGGTGAAAAAGGCATGCTAGGGTTAGGGTTAGGGTTAGGGTTAACACTCATCCTTGTGTAGATAAAATCCACTCCCTGGGTTTGTCCTCCCCAAGCTCCTCCTACCCCAAATCCCATTTTCTGAGCCTACTTGTGGGACACAGTCTGGGAGCACTGGTGCCTGCTGGGTGCTAGAGGGCTTTTCCAGGCTTAAGCAGTTTGGTTGGCTTTGGATTTCGGCTTCCTGACTCGGTGTAGGGTAATTTAGCTCCGTGATATATTCTCTCTCCTTCCTACATTTCCCTCCTTTTACTTTATCTCCATTTTCACCAAAACTTAATTGTTAAGAGCTACTAACAGCCTTGTGACTTGAGAGTTAGTTTATAGATAGCAACCACAATCTTTTTTTTAATTAATATTACATTTAATATTTTACTTTCATTATTACATCCTCTAGAGAAAATTGATTCTAGTTGTAAAGGAATTTTATACAATGCTAACCTAGAATCCTCTGGGTCAACAGGAAACTATAGGCCAAAAAAAAAAATCTTTGCAGAATTTGAGACTTGAAAAGGCCCTCAGATGCTACGTTGTCCAGCTCACACAAACCCAACAAATGGTGTTAAATGGCTTGTATGTGGGGGTTTTTGGGGGGGTCTTTTTTTTCTTTTTTTTTTTTCATTTTTTTGTTGTCTTGCAAAATGCTTCCATATTGATCACTGGAGTAAGAGCAAACTCATACATAATTAAAACCCCCAAATAAAACCAAAGATACACTGATGTGAAAAATGACTCCAACAGTTGTTTCTCTGGAGGTGGATGGCATTCCCCATCATAAAGGCTTGTATGTTAAATAGAAGAAATTGAGGTAGAAAACATAAACTGCAGGGGAGAGGAAAGGGACTGAGCTTAGACTTAGGAAATGTTGGCCTGGCTATGCTTCTTAGCTGGAGTTTCTTTAAGAGACTATGGCAAAGTCACTAGACCCTGCTAGCTAAAGGAGGGCATCAGACTAGACGGCCTTCAAGGTCTCTTTTGGCCCCAGCATCCTAGAACCAAGTTCTTCAGGCCTAGAGTTCTTTGAGAAAGGAATGAGAAGTGCTTTATCTTAAAAAATTTTCCCCTCTAATCCCTCAGCTAAAAACAAGAAACTGAATGAGATAGTATTATTGAATTTAACATTTGTGGGGACCCCTAGGATCACCTTTTTTAAAATTCAAAGATATTGTATTTTCCCAATTACATGTAATAATTTTTGACATATATTTCCCAAAATTAGAAGATGCAGCCATCAGATATGTGGGAGGAGAATTAGGAGAGAAGAGACTTATCAAAACCAACAGGGGAAAGGTTCTCTCCCTTCCCTCCCTCTGCTCAAAAAGGGTAAGCAAGTTGACCTGGGCCATATATGCATTATCGTGCAAAACACACTTCTATATTTAGGATCAGTTCTTTAAGGCAATACCCTCCTCATTCTCCAGGTGAGGAAGTGGAGATCTAGAAAGGAAAGGAGGCTTGCCCAAAGGCCAGTCCAAAAGTGAGAGTTAGAGCTGGGACTAGAATCCAGGTATGAATCCCTGACTCGGCCCAGTCCTCTGCCTCTCTGGATGGTTCTTGCAGCTCTAGCATTCTAGGATTCCATGACACTATGACTCAATGACTGAATAATTCTAATGTGAAGTACAGCAATAGTCCAGCTCTCCAGGTGAACCTGGCATAGGAGTAGAACATGATCTTGGCTGCGATGCCTGCCCACCAATTTTATTGATATTATTTCTGCCGTGGAATCAACGGCAGGACCATGGAATCCAAGACGGCACCCCCACCCAAATCAGTGTTCCTGCTGCTACCTCAGAAGGTTTTCAATGTTCGGTCTGGAATAAAAACAACTGCTTTTCCCAAAAAAACAGGGGTAGAACACTTCCTTGCTACAGAAATGAGGATCATGGGGGTAAGTCAGAGCCATCCCATATTGTAACTCACAGAGGAGAAAAAAGGCTGACCAGAGCCAGGAAGTCACAATCTTAAGAAGGGAACTGATTCCAACTCAGGGTCAAAGCCTATTAAATGTTTGCAAGTGATAGATAATTGTTAGCAGATTCACGGACCCAAACATACTGGGTTTCCGCAAATTATTGACATCCATTTCCCTACATGATGAGCAGGGAAGAAGGGGCATTTGTATTTGGGGCCAGGAAGTTCGTCTTATATAAGACAAATGCTTGCCCATTAGAGGTCTAAACTCCCAAGTTTAGAAGTGTTGAGGAACTAGGTTTGCTATCAAGTGCAGTAAAGGAGGAGAGGGCCCTGGCTCAACCTGCCAATTCCTGAGACCTCTAGACTGTTCCACAGCCTAATCCAAAGTATTCTACCCATTCCCTCAAAGGCCTCAGGAGCCCTAGTATAGATTTAAGGCTAGGAGGGAAGTTGAAAGTAATCCAATGAAGCTGCCCCCAGTACCACAGGTAATAGAGGCGAGCCCTGATTTGAACCCATTTTCTGACTCCAAAACCAGGGAATATTCTTTACTCTGCAAACGAGGAGCCTTTAGAGAAGCATTTTTAAGTCCAAAGCTGAGCTCCTACTCAAGTTGAATGAGAATATTCACAAAAAAGCTTTTTCCCAATAGAAAGAATAAGAGAGCCTCCTGTCCCTGGGCCATTCCTGGGGCCTCTTCAGTGAAGCTGTTATCCAGGAACTCAAGGCACAGAAAACAAAGGCAAAGGAAAGGAGCTCATCACAGTAAAGAGACTGATTCTGCTGAATCAAGACATTGGTGTAGGATCAGAGATTTAAATCTGGAAGGGACTTTAGGAGCAACTGAGTCCACTCTTTGAATTTTACAATTAAGGAAACTGAGGTAGAAAGCAATGATGCAGTGACTCAACCAAGGGTACTCAAGTGGTCAGTATCCAGTGCTCTCTCACTTCATTCTGGGGTTTTCTTGGCCTTCCACCATCCTGCTGACAGCACAGGCTAGCTCATCTCTGACCAGATACAGAAAGAAGGATGTAGGGCAGAACAGATGTTGGGAGACAGCAACATGGATAAACCAGGAGAATCGTTTCAGGAGCTACCAAAGGGCAATGGGGTTAAGTCCCCACAGAAAGCAGCTGCTGACCACAATGTTCTTTCTATTTCCAGGCAATTCAGGTCCTCTTTGGTCTGATGAACTTCTGCTTTGGGGCAGTCTTCATTTTCACCCACGTCTCTCCATATCCACGCTTTCCTTTCATCTTTATCACAGGGTATCCATTCTGGGGATCAGCATTTGTGAGTATAGTGGCCAGAGTCATTGTGGGCACAAAGCCCTAGGAGTTGGAGGAAGCTTGAGGCAAGCTGGGAGACAGTTCATTGAAACTGGGGAAAGTGGAGAACTGTCCTTGCACACAGTAGAAGTCCTGGAGGAACAAGGAAAAGTTTTCTCTACCCCAAACACATGCCTACTGTATCATCATCACAGGGCTAAGATTCCACCATTCCACTCCTTTCTGCTTCTACTACAGCACTGCTCTAGCTCAGGCCCTCATCACTTTCTGCCTGGACTTCAGAAACAGGCTCCAGATGGATCTTCTGGCCTTCTCCCTTCTCCCTTCTCCCTCCTCCAATCCATCCTCCACATGGCTCTCAAAGTGGGGCTCTAACCACTGTCCATTCCCTCCTCATACCCCCAGGAAAAAACCAAATGCTTCTTTTTTTGTCATTCATAGACTGACCATCTGGCTGAGGCATCTATTACACATTTCTCCCCTTCACAAACTCTGACCTCCAGCCAGAGTGGCCCCCTGATTCTTTGAAAGGGGCATTCCAACCCCAGGGGATCTGCTGGAATTTCCTCCTCCCTTCTGACCCTTACAATTCCCTACTCCTTGCAATGCTTAGCTCAAGCACCACCTCCTCTAAGATGTCCATCTAAATTACCCTTGCTGCTAGTGCCCTAACCCATAAAAGAACTTTATATAGAATTACTTATACCTGTCCATACTGTTCCCCCACCAAGAACGTAAGTTCCTTGAGGGCACGGAGTTCAATTTATTTTCGTATCCCCAGCACCTGGCAAAGTGCCTAAAGCCCAGTGAGTGTTAATAACTGTTGGCTGGCTGACTGATTTGATCTTGAAGGCTTGAAGGTTAGTGGCAGAAGGGGCAGTAGGGTTCTCACCCTATGAATCACTTACTTATATAGCAGGATCTCAGACTCTAAGCACTAAAAAGGGTCTCAGGGTCTGTCTCCCAGAACCCATCCCAGAAAATAACTAATTCGAGGTATCTCTAAGAGCGCCTCAGGGTTTTCAAAGCACCTTAAAATATATTAACTCATTTTATCCTCAACAATCCTGGGAGAGAGGCATTATTATTAGCCCTACTTTACAGATGGGGAAACTAAGGCAGATGGAGGTTGGCGGATATCACACAGCTAGTAAGTGTCTGAGGCTGAATATGAATTCAGTTCTTCCTGACTCCAGGCCCAGCACTCTACCCACTGAGACATCCAGCTCCCAAACAAGAAATCCTCAACTACAACATATTTGAGAAGTGGCCACCCTGCCTTTGCTTGAAGACTTCTACTTGGAGGGAACCCACTCCCTCCCAGGGGAGCCCATTCTCCCTGCAGACAGTTCTAGTCACTAGTATGCCTCTAATTTGCCTCTTGGAACTTTCTATCCCTTGTTCCCAGCTCTGCTCTCTGGGACCAATCAGAACAAGGCTAATCCATTCCTCTTCCACAAGCCAGTCCTTCCGACGCTCTACACAGCATACTCATATGTGTGATCTAGTTCAACCTCCCAACAATCCCATAAGATGAGGACTATTATTATCCCCATTTTACAGTAAAGAAAATTAAGCAGTGAAATGACTCGGCCAGGGTCACATAGGCAGTAAGTAACCAATGAGAACTCAAGCCCACATCCTCGGCTGCAGCTTAGTGCAAGCCAAATTATAGAACTTTGGAGCTCCAAGAAACCTTGCAGGCCACCGGTCTAACTGCTGATTTTAGAGATAAGGAAACTGAGGCCCAGAGACAATAAGCAAAAGCATCCAAGGAAATACAAATAACTCTTCCCACCCTACGGCACTCCCCCGAAGACTAGGGAGCCCCTGGAATAAAGGAGCAGTTGTCCAGCAGGGAGAGCTGGCATAGGACACCAATATCTCCTTTAGTGACTAACAGATTCACTCTTTTCTTATAGTTCATTAATTCAGGATCCCTTTTAATCGCATTTGAAAGGAGAACCACAAAACTTCTTGTAAGTTTCATTTCCTCTTTCTTAACCATTTCCCACACGGGGAGGAAGGTTTCGTTCCCCACCTGAAAAGGGCTTCCCAAAGGTCCCTGAGCCCCCAGACCAGCAGCCCACCTCCCAGCACTCCCATCCAGGTCTCCCACTGCCTTTCACAGCACCCCAGAATGTCTGAGATGAGAGGCTTTCGTGGAGCCTGTTTGTTTTAGAGACGGTGACCCAGAGCTCCAGAGAAGCAGGCCAGGCCTTGGGTCCTCCTACATGAAGGTCCCTTAAATGCTGCCACTCCTCCCCCCCATACCCCCCCCCCAGCCCTGGGCACTTCCTCCAGGCAGCCCCTGCCAAGCCCGGTTTCTAGTTTCATCTGTTTCAGAAGCATGTTCTGGGCTCTAGATGGCGTTTGTCGTTTGGGCCATTAGGTGGTGCCACAGTGCCGAGAGTGCTGGGCCTGGAATGGGCCAGCCTCATCTGGGTGAGCTTAAATGTGGCATCACACCCTTGAGGCGCCGTCCTGCTCTGGGCCAATCACTTTACCCCGGGGGGCTCCGTTCCTCACCCGTAAAATGAAATGAAGAAGAACATGGCAAAGTGCTGCGGTCTCGTGGGGGTCGCGGAGAGTCCGACGGGCCTGACCCACCACAGGCAGCTCTGGTGTTGGGTAAAAAGCCGGGCTGTGCAGGGGCCGGCCAGTGAGCCCTGGCTCCTGACTCTTCTCCAAGCCCTTCTCTTTTCTTGCAGGGACAAATCAGTCTGGTTGCGAACACGTTTAGTTCTGTGGTTGCCATAGCTGGGATAGTTCTTCTCTCATTTAGCCTCGTTCTGGATAATCACTACCTGTGTGGCTATGTTGGTGGAGGGGACCTTTGTGAAGGAATCACTGTCATTTTAACTGTAAGTATCCACAGTCCTGCAGCTGAGACCTCAGGGGGAGCCCAGGTCGGGCTCCAGCAGGAAAGGAAAGGGTTAAGCTACAGACAGGTGGTCAAGCTCAAAAGCTTCCCATTGGATGGATAAGCCCTTTAGGGTTGGAAAGGGATAGACATGCGAGGAGATGGTTTTCACTCGGCAAAACAAGGCTTTCCTGGCCAGAAGAGCCACTCCTTAATACTCCTAATTTTCCTGACTCCTTCCAAATCCCGGAAATTGGAGGCCAAGATTGGTTTGAGATTTTAAGTTGTTTTTTAAAAATAGTGAGGCTAAGCGGTAGTTGAAATGCATGCATTGAATGAATAAAAGAGGTCTCATTTTTTCATTCAAAGGCCTATGGAAGCTCCTTCCACTTATGCAGATTGGCCGTGAGCTAGCTATCTGCAGGTCATTTTAGTCATGTGGTGCACCAAGAGATTCCATAACATGTCCAGAGCCCTGCTGAACTAACCCCTGTCCAAAAGAGGACTTGAAGCCCAAGTTGTCTAGCCCCGACTAGCTCTACATGCTGCCTTCTCAAGTCTGACTTTACCAAGTGAAACAATGTGATGGGTGTTCGCAAGTTGTCCTCAGTCATCTTGAGGTTCAGATCATGCCATCCCAGACCCTTTAAGGTGTGGAGGCATTATTACGGCACCTAAAAAGACTGGTGTCGTCATCGTGATCCCCCAGTTTTGGTACTCCCTGTTCTTTGTAGACAGGTCTGGGAGGCAGGCGCGCACGTCTTGCATGCCTCCTAATGTGCCAGGCACTGTGCTAAGAATTCTAACAAGGGCTATAATTCACAATTTTGTACAAGTGAATCATGCTCAGGATAAACTGGAGAGGGAGAGGAAGGGTGTAATCTCAAAGGGAAGGCACTAAGGTTAAGAAGAACTGAGGAAAGCTTCTATGGCATTGTGATATTTTTGCTGAGACACAAAGGAATACAGAGAAGCCAAGAGGTAGAGACAAGAAAGGAGGGCCTTCTGGGCACAGATCACAGTGTTCCCAGGCACCTAGCACAGGATGGTGTTTAATAAAGGCTTAGCTGCTCTGCTGTTTGGATTATCTTGTGAAATAATAATAATAATGGCTAGCATTTACATATAATGCTTACAAGACTAAGCTCATAACAACCCTGGGAGGTAGATGCTGCTGTTCTCTCCATTTTGCAGTTGAGGAAACTGAAACAAGCAGAGGTTCAGTAAGATGCCGAAGTCATGTTCTAAGGTTGGATTCAAACTTGGTGCTTCTGACTCCACTGTATGCACTGGGTCACCTTGTCCCTTTCCATCCTCCATCCTGACCTCTCTCTAGCACTGGACATTGTCATCACCTCTGGAATCCTCTTTTCCCTGTTGGTTGTGATAAGTCTGCTCTCCTCTAGTTCTCCTCCCACATATCTGATGGCTCCTTCTTCGTGTCCTTTGCTGCTTTTTCATCCGTGGCATATCCATCAGTTATAGGTGTCCCCTGCTGCTCTGTGTTGGGGGGCTTCCTTCACACTCTTCTCAGTGTGATGATCTTATCGGCTCTCATTAGGATGTCTATGCATATGAAATCCAGACCCATGTACCTAGGCCTGGTCTCCTTCCTGAGGTCCAGTCATGAATCTCCAACTGCCTACTAGATATTTGAAAATGGACGTCTTTGCAGCATCTCAAACTCAATATGTCCAAAACAGAACTTATTCTCTTTTAGAAACCCCTCCCCTTTGCTGAGCTTCCCTATTACTGTTAACTCCCTATCTAGTCTTCCCAGTTACCCAGGTTCAAAATGCTAGTGCCGTTATTAACTCCTCAATCACTCACCCCACACAGCGGAGCAGGTGCTGACGGGGAAGAATCTTCTGGAAATGAGTGTTTGTCGTTGTCCCTCATCTGCAGAGTTTCAGGACTGTGGCACCTCTTGGTGGTATTCCTGCTCGAGGCTCCTCCCCCTTCTCTCGCCACAGGTCTTTCTGCATTCCAATCCATCCTTCCCACCAAAGTGGCCAAAGTGATTAATAGCATTCATTCATACACACCCATTTGAGAAATTCCAACAACTCCGTTCCACCTCCAGCGTCAACATAAACTGTTCATTGACATCGGAAGGTCTTCACCACTTTGTCCCGTTTTTTACTTTTCTACTTCCATTCTGTTTTACTACACTAAATATGGTAATAATTGCTTTCTGCACACTCTCTAGCCCAGTCAGCTTTCTGTTTTTCCCACATGACAATCCATTCCACCTCTCATCAGCTTGGCACTCAATATCCCCAGCCTGGAACACTTTCCTTCTTCCTTCCTCACCACTGCCTCCTCCAGGCTGCTCCAGTTTCCTTTTTTTGTTGCTGCTGATAGTCCTCTGTACTCAAAGAGGACTGGTTAGGACCAGGATAGAATGTGTCTGACTGTGGCTATCAGGGTCAGGAACAAACATCACATGGGATGGAGATGCCTCTAAATGTGCCCATCTTGGATTTCCTTTCTGCTACCGTGATTCTGCTTTGCTCATGGAGCAAGGCAGCATCTCCCGAGTCTTGTACCGCTTCTGCCCGCCTCTGTGTTAAGGGCTTGCCCCCTGTGAGTTCTCCAGAAAGGTCTTTTAAGCACATGTGTATCCGGCAACCCAACTTCCTTTAAAACTCAGCTCCAGTACTGCTTAGATACGATGTCTTTCCTACTACATCTCTCCCATCCCCTTTCCCATTCAGGAGTTACTAGTCTCTATTGACTTTTATTTTCTATGTACCTCTATGTCCGGGCATCTTGTCTCCTATTGTTTCCACTTTTGTTTTTCTGAATATCCCCAGCACTCAGCCCAATACTAGGCACACAGTGTTAAATGTATTTTGACAGAATGATGGACTAAAGTCAAGTTCCAAGGGGATAAAGAAGAGAAGTAGTTATAGCATTCCAAACAATTGGCTTCTCAAAATGGACCCACACCTCCACAACATATGCCATTCTAGCCCCAATTCATATGCCTGACAATTCAGAACAGGGCAGAGCAGAACCCTGTAGCAGATGGCATGGTATCCTCCGGAACTCCCTCTACCAGGCAGCACTGTTATGATAGAAAGAGTATTAGTAAAGCTTTGTAGATAGCCAGATTCAAATCCCATCTCTTATACTCCTTAAATATATGTCTTTAGGCAAGTTACCTCCCCTCCCTGCACCTCAGTTTTCTCATCTGTAAAATGAAGGAGTTAGACTAAATAGCCTCTAAAGTCACTTCCACCTCTGGATCTAGGATCCTGGAGTCTCTTTGAAGTCTGGAACCGTGTGTATCCCCTTTGCCTAAACCAGTCACTAAAACAGAGTAGGTGCTCAATAAATGTTTACTATTTAGTTACCCCATTGAGGGGATCAAGAATGGCCTTATGAATTGATTTGAACTGACCTGAATTGAATATGAATCAAACTACTGTCCTGGAGGCCCATAATACAAAGGAAAAAAAAAACTGCCTTCCAAGGGCAATCCAAAAAAGAATCATGAGCCAAATTAAGGTGCCTTTTTCCTCTAGTGGGCCTGCATTGATTTCCCCTCACTGGATCATAAGCCTTTGATGGATGAATGGATGAATGGATGGATGGATGTCTATTTCTATCCTGAAACCCTCAAGGGGAAGGTTCCTAATCTTCCTAAACTAGGCATTATTAGCTCTTCAAGACCATAAACTCAATTTTTTTTTTTAGTTATTAAAGTCTTTTATTGAATTATTATCTTCTTTTGAATATGTATATAGGCAACAGCTCTAGGCATTTTCTGGACAATCAAGCCCATAACAATTACATTTTAAAGTATATCTATAGGATTGTTTTTAATTCTATTATCACTTGATTTCCATCTTTTGCAGGGGATTTTGGGTATGATGATGGTCTTCGCTGTCCTTGAGCTCCTCATTTCTCTGTCTTACTCAATGTTCAGGCACAACTTGACCTGTGCTGAATCTGAGAATTGGTTTTCAATAGAAGTGTGAAAATAAGGATGTGTGGCGGCTCTCTTTGAGGTAGTTTCTACTCTAATGGCTCAAATGACCAGAACGGAAATCTTCTATTCCTCTAGCTAGCTCCCTGGGGAAAAGCACAAAGAAACACTTGTGGTTCCCTCCATTTTCCCGCCTCCCTCCATTTCATGCCAACAGCTGAGTAGATAGATGCCAGAACTCACCACACACACTAATACAGATCAAATCCTGGAGTTCTCAAGAAACCAGGGATCCCACTACCAATCTTAGAGCTATCTGTTTGCTTCCTGATCAGACTTCTACAGAATTCATAATTGAGAAGATGTTCATGATCTACCAGACTGAGATTCAAGGAGATCTGGATTAGGATACTGGATAGATCACTTACTAGCTGTCTGACTTCATGGAAATTCCCTGGGCCTCATTTTTCTCATCTGTAAAGTGAAAGGGCTGAACTGTATGATCTAGATCAAGAATAATGAGCCCATGCCTAGGTCCCTTTCAGTGCTAAAATACACACACACATACATACACACACACACACACACACACACACACACCTATACAGGCATGTATCCTTGTACATATTTTAAATCCACAGTAAAAAGACAACAAGGATAAATGTCCTACTATCAGGGAGCCTCAAGACTAGGTACCAAGCTCTCCTGCTCCTAGAATATACTCTGGTCCACATCCTGTCCCAACTTTCATCAACTCTGGCTAGGGAAGCTGGCAGGCACATCTGAGAGACCCCGAAGGCCCTCCATTCTTTTATCCCTGGAACTGAACAAGCTCCACGGGTACCTTTGGTATTTGCAAATACTCCAGATCCTTGGCGCATACCACACTGAGCAACCTACAAGTCCAAGCCCAATCCAGACACTGAGATAGTCCAACTGTGAATAAAGTAACTACAACAGCGCAATCTGGGTCCCCACCACAATCAGGACAAATGCTTTGGTTGCCGTAGAGCAAGTCCTGCTGAAATCCAAACGGCTTCCCAAGTAGGAGGGGGAGGGGGCCAGGCTTAATAAATGTCTGTTAAATGCAAATGAACTGAACAATTTGAAGTATTTAGTGGGCTACAAGCTCAACGAGGGTCAACAGGGTGATAATTCAACTGTCATACGGAGGACATGGGACATACTTCATGCAATAATATACAGACAACCAGAAGTTCACATTTGAGGAACCTTTATGACCACTCACCCCACAGGCCCCCTCTTAATGGGAGTCCAGAACCAAGGGTTGGTGCAGGCTTTGAGAGAAGAACTCTTCCTTCTGCCCGTGCCAAACAAAGTCATACATGGACATTCCTTATACAGTTGGCAGAAGCCAGCAAGCAAGCAATAAATGACAGAAGCAGCATCTGTGCAGGGTTCTGGTGCTATCTGTGGAGGCCTTCCCTGCTGTCATAAATGTAACCCCAGGCTGGAATGTGTCTGAATCCCTGGAGAAGCTACAGCTTCCAGAGGACACTTGCAGGCACCTCCGGGGGAGGCCTGGGAATATGGCTTTTGTCTACTTCATTCCCTCCTCTTATTCATGAGTCAAACCCTTGACTCCTTATATAAGGGAGAGCAATGAGCATGACCTTTATTCCCTTGAACCAGGGCTGCAGTACTCAAGCAGCAGGCCCTCCAATGCCAAGGTGCACCAGGCCTGGAATAAGAATGGGCACCGCATGAGACTGGGCAAGGGCCCAGAGGGCTCCGGTCTGCATTCCCTCAAAACGTTCCCTGCCTTCCCTCCTGTAATATTTAAAATAGTGAGATGCCATAAACTGTAAGAATTAAAATAGTATATGGCTTAAACTGTGGCAGTTAAAAGAGTTGAAGCTATAAACTGTAGTGAGTTAAAATGGTGGAAGATGTAAATTGTGATAGATATAAGAGGGGGTGAGTAAATTGTGACTGCAGAAAATATGTTTCACTACAGTGTCTTGGTTTTTAAATCAAATATAAGGTGGTCACCAGAGAAATATTCCCAATTATTCAATATGCCCAAGTCAACTGGGTTTTATAGAGAATTTAATTAATAATACAATGAGTAATCAAAGAAAGAGAGAGAGAGAGAGAGAGAGAGAGAGAGAGAGAGAGAGAGAGAGAGAGAGAGAGAGAGAGAGAGAGAGAAAGAAAATAAGTATGAAGGGCCTTAAGCCAACATGGCCTAGACCTGAGTCTTAAGAGAGAGATCAGTCAGTCTTTTATCACTCACCACAAGATCTGTCTAAGCAAGGATTCTAGGGACACCAGGCCAGCTCCATCTCAGCTGATTTCACCAGAGAGAGTTCCAGCCAGAGTCCTCCTCAAAGAGAGATCCAGCCAGAGACTGTTTCAAAGGGCCTCTTTCCAGAGCCTCTAGAGGGACAGAGTCCCCTCAGAGGAGCTCCAGCAAGACCTCCTTAGAGATTGTCCTCCAAGAGCTTCCCTTCTCCAGAGCCTCTCTCAAGAGATTCTTCCCAAGCGATCCTCATAAGAGCTTTCTCCAAAAGGATTGTTTCCCTCAAGAGATTCTGCTTTTTCTTATATAGGGGTTTTTTTCCTATGTCACCTCCCCTAAGTCCTTACATCTATCAATCACTGTAGACATTTTCCAAAGGACTGCCCATCTGAATTCCTGATAAGTCAACTAATCTCCTCAGTAAGTCTGAACCACAGAAAATACTGATGTGTCGACTAATCCCCTTAGCAAGTCTGAGCCAGAGAAAACACAGCTGAGTCAACTAATCTCATTAAGAGAAAACCTGCCTGACCTTTATAGGTACCTAGCATCCCTTTGTATCAATTCTAAAAACAGGCATGGCTCAAAGAACTCCTTGCCTCATCATAAGCATGGGTCCAAGTACTTTCATTGTTTAGCAAGGAGTTTTCTCCCCTAAAGCAGTCTTAAGTACGGGTGGAGTAGAGGTCCTCCCATTTCTGATCCTGGCGAGTTCTCACATCAAAATGGAGAATGTTTCCAGTAGGGAATTTGTTCCAATGGAGGATTCCTCAATGTGGAAATTTTTAACATTCACAAGTCTGAGAAATTTCAAGATTTACACCCCTCAAAAAAAAAAGTAAAGCTGGAAACAATGTGAACCAGGATGCAAACTACTGAGCTTCCCGCAGCATCCTGTGATGTCAGAGTTTCAGGGGACAAACAGGGAGTAATGCAGCCAGTGAACCATGTGGGGGGTGGGCTTTCAGTACCAAATATCTGGGGGGGTCCAGGAAATAAGTGCCATTGCCTATAGCTCCCCCAGCCCAGGGAAAGATCAGCTCCTGTCCTCTAGATCTGAGATGGAGGTGACATACAGAGGGTTGGGAGGGACAGAGGGAGGGTAGGAGGAAATCACAGTCCAAAGGCCCCCATGCCAATATAATGAGATTACTGAAGATTCAAACAGAGCCAACAGTCAGACAGCATCTGGGGGATGCTGCTATTCCAGAAGGTGAAGACTGTCAGAGCATGTTGAGAAGGGGTCGCTCACCGAGGGCATCTTCCTACAGGCCAGGAGGCGGGGGAGGTGGGTACCCAGATGTGGAGACTGTAGGTGCCAGTCTGGGTCCTGCAAAGATGCCCCTATTCAGGCCAACAGGCAAGGGTTGTAATTTATCCGCCACTTGTTGCTTGATAAATTCCATCCCCAAATCTCTTGGGGCAAAATCCAGATGTCTAGCCGGACTGCCTACCTCAGCTAGGATCCTAATAGTTAAAATAACTGGGTTACAGGATCAAGGGTAGCCCCATACCTCCCCCTTCCCCACTCTCTGCAGCGTGACATGGGGTTCTATCTGACACCACAGGGCAAGGGGGCTTCATTGTCCCATCTCAAGGAACCCATCTCAACAACAGTTTCCAATTACTGCTCCAGGGAAGGGAAGGAGCCCTACTGTGCTCTGCCTTGGTCAGATTATACTATGAATAATTCCTTCTTAAGAAAGACTGCATGCTAGAAAAGGGTGCTAAGAAGAGCATCTGGATGGGGAAGGCCTCAAATCAATGATGGTTACTTGAAGGAACTGATATACTGAGTGTGGAGAAGAAAAACCTCAGGAGGGATGGACCTGATAGTTTCCTTTAAGGACTGAAGAGGGGACAAAAGTACTTTGGACTTAGAAGGCAAAACCAGAAGCAGTGGGGAGAAATTAGCAAGAGTTCAACCGAAACAAGTGTCACATAATTTTACAGTTGTGACTTTAAATCTAGATTTAAATGGTCGCCAAATAAAATTCCCAAGTCAATCTGGAAATTTATGGTAATTTCATTAATATAGAAGGAAGGAATTTAAGGAGAAGGAGGAAAGAGGATATAGGATTTCTCCTACCTGGCCTATGCCAGGGGGAGTTTTAAACTCCCCGCCTCTAGGTCTCTGAAGAAGATTAGAGGCTTCTGAGAGGAAAAAGTTGGAAAGTAAAAGAGGAAAATTCAGCCAGAAACTCACCACTGAACCGGACAATAGCTGGTAGCCATGCTAAGATGCCGAAAGGCTCAACCCGCAGCTTTCAGCTAACTCTTCACCACCAAGCAGGGGGAGAGAGAGTTCCCTTGAGGGACAAAAAAATCTCAAATATATAGACCTTTCATCCTTGTGTCTCCTCCTCTAAATTTTCACATCTACCAATCACATTAAAGGCTTTTTCTCCAGGACTACCCATACTTTTAGTTCTCACTTTCTTTGATTATCTCTTTAGAGTTACTTCACACTTCTTTGTTAAGTTCACCTTTTGTGAGTTACTTGACCTTTTTGTGATTAATTTAACCTTTATAGTTACTTAACACCTTTTTGTATTAGATCTAAAAATAGACTTAGTTTAAAGTTCTAGCTTCATTATAAGGTGAGAACTAAGTACCTACATTGTTCAATCAGGAGATTACAACTTTATCTTCCCCTAAAGTACTGTCTAAGTAGGGTGGAGTAGTTTTTAAAGTTCACACAAGCTAAAACTTTCTGCCAGAGATATCATAAAGGGGGTGGAGAGAAGAAGCTAGTTGGCTCAGTGGATGGTAAGTCAGGCCTAGAGATGGGAGGTCATGGGTTCAAATCTGATCTCAGATAACTTCCTAGTTGTGTGACCCTGAACAAGTCCCTGGACCACTGTTGCTTAGCCCTTACCACTCTTTTACCTTAGAACCAATACACAGTATTAATGATTCTGAGATGGAAATTAAGGATTTAAAAAAGGAGTGGCCTGCCTCAAGAGGAAGTGGATACCCCCCAACAGAGGTCTTCAAACAAAAGCTTATTGACCCTTTATCAACGATTGGGCAGATAATTCATGGAGGAATGGCACTTAGGGAGACTATAGTTAGATATACTAGAATGAAGCTAGGATGCATCTGAAAAGTTCCATGGGGAAATTATGTGACATTTAACATATGCTATGATGAAAGAATATGAATAGGGTGCCAAGAAGTAGAAATATAAAACATGTGCAAGACACAAGGGATACAAAAATAGAGTGGTGACTTCTGGGTCACATGACCAAAAGAGAGCTCAGACAATTTTTCTGATCTTCATAACCTGTCAAGCCTCTCCAAAACAGAAATTATGCATCAAAGATAAAGCAACTCTAGCTCTCTTCATTGTCTAAGATGATAAAAACCCTAATTAAAAAAAGAAAATTGTTACTACTACCTTGACCTCCCTTAGCATGCCTCTCCCACTGCCAACCATGCTATCAGTAGTGAGCCAACCCAAGCACCTGACTCATGGGCTTACAAAATCCAGTTCCACAAACTAGTCCCCACTCCTTTTTCTACTGCCACAGAGAACCAGACTTCAGGCCATACAAGTTTAGTGGGGCCTCTGTAGCCAGCATGCTGCAGAGTCAAGAACTGCAAAATATGTCTTCAGGAGAGTCGAAAAGCAGAGGGAAAAGGATAGATCATATGTCTGGGCTTGAAAGAGAACTCAACCCCATTTTCCTGACCCCTTCTCTCCCCCTAGAACCTCAGAAATCCAAATTCTAAACACAAATCAACCCTCAATGATAGTTCCAACATGAGAGTACTCTGAACAGAAGGAACTGGACAGAACACCATGTATTCAGGACTGTGGAAAACTGTGTGGCACTCCACTAAGCTAGAAGGGAAGAGAACAGAGACCAACTGGGGCAAGTTCTGTTCTCCTAAAAATCACCTGGGGCAAAGATTTAGGTTGGTGAATCACCCAAGTGTGCGATGTTTAGACACTTTAAAGTTCAACCTCCAGGGATATCTGGAGACAGTCAGAAAGTAAGTAGATAATAGGGGAAAATTTGGGGAAATAGAAGAGAAAAGACTAAAATTAACAAAGATGTAGAGAGGAAGAAAACCCAAAGATCTTGAGCATAAGCTGATAAATCAACAAGGAAAACATTAATAACAGAAGGAAATATGGCCTCAAAATCTAGTAAACAAGTTTAGGAATCTATGAATAAACACAACAAAACAAAGGAAAACAATACAATGTCTGATAAAGCATAGGTCTTTTGGGGGTTCAAAGAGAACCCAGAACCAAAACACTGTTCTTACCGGGTTGAAAAGAGAAATGAGAACAGAATTTATGAAAATAGAAATAATAGCAGAATAGAAAATTTTGAATCTGTGATCATAAACAAAAGGACAACTTGATTGGTAATGCAAATATGTAGAAGTAAAATCTAGAAGAAAAGCAGAAAGTAATAAATATTAAAAGAAAACATGTTCTATTTAAGTAAAACATTTGATGGGGGCAACAGTGAGGGTTAGTAATAAGAATGGGACTCTCATACTCTGAAATCCTGCATTTCTCACTAGCTAAACGTAAACTGCATTTATTAGTCAAGTATGACCTGCAAAATCTGTATTATAGATCTATATATCCATTCTGTACAGGATCTATAGAATGTTCCATAATGGGCATCAGCTTTGTAACTAATCTGCTTTATTAATTCTACATTTATCATATTCTACATTTACTTTAGTTGAGAACTATAAAACATAATTATCTATAGTGATCCTTCCCTCCAACGTACTGCATCACCCCACCCCCCACCCCAATATTCTCATTCAAGCAGGTTGATGAGACTTCTCACATTGACAAATGATGACAAAGTGGATAATGGGGATCTGTGCACTGGGAATTCTGCATTCCAGAAGAATCCCCCAAACCTGTGCATGCCCCTTATTCTCTATGATGTATATATCTACCCTAACCTAAATACACCTCCACCTGAATTTGGCCATGCCCATTTTCCAGGGTTTTCAGGAAAAGTGAAGATTTCTCTGGAATGGGAGATGACTAGTCCCCAGACCCTAAAAAATATGCAAACCATGATACACACCTCAGGTTACTACTTTACACCAGGGTTGTTACTTCACACCTGGAAACCTGCTATTCTATTAGCTCCAGAGAAACTATTCTACTAGCATCTGGGCTAATCCATCAGCCCTAGGGCTACCTGATTAGCCCCCAGACTATACCACTAGCTAATAGGCTGTTATACCACCATAAATCTCTTCAAATAAAATTCTTTTCATATTTCTGAACTGAACAGAGTTTGAGTTTCCCATTCTTGGTACAAGACCCTGCTACAAACCTGGGCATATTTCTCCCACAACAAATTGATCTTGAACAAGCATGAAGATGACCTGAGGATTATAGAACTTCCAGAGGAATATGACACCCTGAATATAATAATGCAAGAAAACTCTCTAGAACTTTTGAACACACAAAAGAAAATACTAATTGAAAGAATTCATAGATTGCCTTCAGGAAAAAAGCCAAGGGTACAAACTCTAAGACATGGTAGTTTAATTCAAAAGAGGTATTCTGTGAAGGTAAATGAGGACCATTTCTGGGGTTCCCTGAAACAGGGAAAGTTGGAACTCCTGGGGGCAACTGGTACCTAAGGGGGTTGGAGGAGCAAGGATCCAGAAGAGTATTTTGAGACTAATGGGAAAATAAGATAACCAGGGGGAGGGTACAGGTCAGTGGTAGTGTGCATAATCAGGAAGGAGGGGGGGGGGGGGGGGAGACAGTGTGTTTTCCAATAGGGAACTATCCTTTCTGTTGTCTGCAAGAATTGGCATTGTTTTGAAAGAGAAATGACATGGGCATTGTATCCCCAGAAACTCAGGCAAACTATTATCAGGAAAATTCCTTTGCTCCCTTACATCCTCATGACTCCTAGTCTAAAATATCCAATGACCCCTATAGGACCCTGAGATGATTGTGCTCCTTTGATCCTCCTTTAGATTTAAGATGCACCTCCAGGCTACACCTCAATACTATCGGGCTGTGTGTCAGACATCTGTCTGTTCCCTAAAACTAAAGGATCTTTTATGAGGATCATTCTCTATGTCTCCAGGCAGACCCCAGTCAGATAACCAAACCCCTGACTGAATGCCTGAGAGTTTACCACTCTAGAGTCACATCCACACCATGGCATAGCAAGTTATAAAAAGTATAAAATCCCCAGATTTGATGTGGTCTGGGGAACAGTTTTTCTATCCATGCTGTCCTCACAGGATGACAGCCTTTCCATCCATACTGTCTTCCCAAGGAGCAGCCTTCCTTCCATCTTGCTATTCCACCCATACTATCCTCTTGGACATCCTCAACATTACTTTCTAAATTAATCAATTTTCTCTTTTTATTTTTAAGCTAAATTTTGGACTCTTGCATTCTTGCAAAAGGTATCCTTCCTGACCCCAAGGGTCTCTTCACCCCCACAACAGAAACACAATGGAAAAGGGAAGAAAGCTCCATAAGGCAGTGACAGAAACTACTTAGAAAGGAGAATCTAAAATGAATACCTAAATTATGATTCCACAAATACAAAGAACAGAAAGGGACTAGATAAGTATAAGGGTCATGAACCAGAGCAGGAGAAGATGAATAATCAAGAGAATGAGAAATATGATCTAGAAAGAGGAGCAAAAAAAATTGTTTAACTAATGAAGTGTACTAGCTAAAGGAAAAAAGAGAGAGTTCTGACAAGGAAAAAAGAGGAAGAATTAAATAAAAGTAGGAAAGATAAAGGGACTGCCAACCTGGAAAAAACAGAACCACTAAAGTCATCAGATAAAACCCAGTCTTTAATCAGGAAAGAGATAGTGTTCAATATTCAACCTCCACAGAGTCATACTCTGGGAACAGTATTTCTGTGAGAATCAATGCACCAGATGATTCTCCAAAGAATAATGGAACATAGGAATCTTATACACCTTTTGGGGAATTCAGTATATCAAGCACACACTGACATGTTGTAAGCAGGCTTGGGAAGGAGGCCTGTGAATCTTAAAACTGCTCAGACTCTGCTTCAGAAGAGTTGATTAAGCTATTTCCCATTTTCTACAATGTAGGTACTTGGTCAGGAATGTATTGAGAACTTTTAAAATTACTCTACCCTGCTCAGACAGTGCCTTAGGGGAAGATACAGTTGTAAACTCCTTATTGAACAATGAAAAGTCCCCAACTTATAATGAAGCAAAAACCTTAAGCTAGGTCTATTTTTAGATATAATACAAAAGAGTGCTAAGTACCTATAAAGGTTAAATTAATCACTAAAAGGTCAAGCAACTTACAAAAGGCAAATTTAACAAAAGAGGTGTGAAGTGCTCAGTAGATTTTATCTAACCAAAGAAGGTGAGAACAAAAGAAGATGCAAACTAAGAATGGGCAGTCGGGGGGGGGGGGGGGGGGGGGGGGGGGAAAAAGTGTCTACTATGATTGGTAGAAATTTCTTTAAAAGGAAGTGAAGGAACAAGTTCAGGGCAATTGAATTCAGTTACAATTTGTAGTTCAGTTTGGAAGCTGAATTGGAGGAGGTCAGGAGTTCAGAGGAGGGTCTCTGAACTCAGTTCAGGAGTTGAGGATTTCAGTGAAGACTAGAGCTTGCTTGGGACGATCTTGTGGTGAGTGATAAAGACTGACTAGTCTCCCTTAGGCTCAGGCCTAGGCCCTTTCTACTATTTTCTCTTTCTCTTTCTCTCTCTCCTCCCTTAAATCCTTCATTTATATTAATTAAAATCCCCATAAAACCCAGCTGACTTGGGTATTTTCATATTTGGGAATTTTCCCATGGCAACCACCATGGCAAAATCAATGATTTTTTATTTAAATCAAGACACTAAAAATTATCTTTACAGTTTGGCCAAAACCTTTACAGTTTTGGCAATTCACAGTCTTGGAAACCCAGATTTTCACGGTTACAGTTTATGGGTGACCACGAAGGTTGTGATGAAAACCCTCAAAATTTCTATGAAATCTTTTTCCTTTCTCTTTTTATTACTTGCTCAAATCAGTCAGTCCTTTTTAAACGTGCTAACTCAGCTTCAAAACACAGCTGCAAGAGCGGGTGAGTAAAAAACATTTCGATTTCTCCTTAAATTAAATAGAACACAGCTGTTTTAAATCTTAGCAACTGGGCACTAAGTTCCTGGCTAGGAGAGCTGTTTCTAAGTATCTTTTCCTTTAGGGAACAACTGCCTACATTAGGATTAAGGGAAATATGGAGAAACCTTTGGCCTTGTCCTGCTCCACAAGTGGTTACTTTATAAATATGTGGCTACAGTCAGTTCACAACTTACTTAACAACTGGCTCACCAGCTCCATGATCAAACTTGTAAAATTCGTATTTGTTGCCTCTCTGAATTTGCTCATGCCATGGAACTTATGGCAAAGTATAATCAACACGCTACTCCCCCTTGGGATTTTGAGTGTTATAGCTGTAATATTATATCTCACTAAAAAACCCACTTCTCAGTCAAACCAACCAATTGTTTCTTCTACTACTCAACAAAATGCAGAAATACTCGGCTTAAACTTATAGAGGAAAGTCAGGGGGAGATCACAGCTTTAATGAGAAACATTAAAAGAGAGTTAAGAACATTATCAGAATCTCTGTCCCACCATGCTCTGGACACTAACCCTCCTAACCAACCCTCCCCCTGCCCCCTTGGCCTCAGAAAACCCTACTCCTAACCAACCCACTCCTCCCCCTGCCCATGCCCCCTGTCCAACCTGCTCAGCCCCAGTTTCACACCCTGCCCATGCTTCCTATCCCACACCCTCCACACTAAGTTCACACCCCACCCATGCTGACCATCCTAATACCTCCACCTTAAGTTCACACCCTACTCATTCATCCAACCCTAACACCTCTGTATCCTTTCCCCCAGCTACTAGCCCTTCTTCCTTTGCCCCTCCTTCCCACCCTGCCCAATTCAATTCCCATATCCTTCCTACCTCTGATCCTTCTGGCACTATGGGACAACAACAAACCCTCTCCCTCAATGTATCCACCCCTTCTCTTTCTCATACCTACCCCATTGGGAATGGATTAAGAAGCCTAGAAACAGAAACAGGAGTACCAAATAATTCAGATAGGTTATTTGCTTTAAGGAAAGTACCCACTTTTAATAAAGATGGGAACTTGGTATCTGTAAGACATCACACACCTTTTAACCTTGGCTCTGGCTCTGGCTCTCTCACTGAGATGTGGCTCTTGCTCTGTCTCTCACTAGTGGAGACATTGCTTTCTGTTAGCAACGTGGGGGATGTTGGGTGGCACTGAGTGGCGTTTAGCATCTTGGGTCTTGGTGTGGGCATGCTAGGTGAGTAGCTTAGACTTATTCCTTTTTCCTTTACCTTCCAAAACACTAACCTCTTAGGAAGCCGCTAATCTTCTGAGGAGGCCTCATGGCAGAGGTCTCTGAACTTCCTGTGGCTCAGACTAGGCCAGAGAAATCTTATACCCTTTTCCCTCTCTCTTCTTCTTAATTCCTTCCCTCTTTATTAATTAAACCACCATAAAATTCCCAAACTGACTTGAGTATTTTTATTGGGATTTGAATTAA
Source organism: Monodelphis domestica (assembly GCF_027887165.1). Classification (NCBI taxonomy): domain Eukaryota; kingdom Metazoa; phylum Chordata; class Mammalia; order Didelphimorphia; family Didelphidae; genus Monodelphis; species Monodelphis domestica. Next base: position 13,020,466 of record NC_077232.1, on the reverse strand, counting down.
ATCCTTGGTGACCATAGTGTAATATATTCAGTCAAAAAATCCCTAAATTTACCCCTTACAGTCTGGCTAATCCACAAAGGTTGTGACCAGTACCCTCAAATTTCTATGAAACCTTCCTTTCCTTTCTCTCTTCATTACTTCCTCAAGTCAGTCTTTTAAGCATCTAACTCAGCAGTTTGAAACACAGTTGAAAGATCAGGTAAGTATGAAACAATTTTTTTTTCTCTTTTCTCCTTAATTTGAATTGAACACAGCCTTTTTTTTTAAAACCTAAAAGTGGCAGAACTTTTAAGTGGCCTTAGCTGGGGAAGGTGTTATATATAAAAATGAATACTACATTTTACAACATTTGATTGTTGTTTGAAGAATTAGGGACATTAAAGATTTCAGAATACATCCAATTTCTTATTTTATTAGGTAATTTCATTTTTATACTCCTAAATACTGTGATGAGAAATGCTACCTTGAAAAATTTTGAAGCTAAAATGCAGGAAAACAAGCAAAACCAATTGGATAATTTAAAATGCTTATTATAGGATTAATTGGCAAATACTGACCCCACCAAAAACATATCTGACCCTGAAAAACCTGCTTCTGAACCTCTAAATGTGGAAATACCCTCCCCCAAAATGGAGATGGAAAACACCTCTCTTATAGCTCAGCTACCGGACTGTTTCTCTTATGGTCTCCAAATCTTGGCTGAATTTACTTCCCAACACCCCTTCTCCTGAAACCCAAACTTCTGAAATCTCAGTTTCTCCTGTTCCTTCTCCTACCCTAAAACCAATTCCAGTCCCAAGGAAATCTCATCCTTCTAAAGAAACTCTTTGTATTCAAACTGACTCACAGGTACTAAATTCAAATAGAGGCATTTTTTCCTCTAAGAGAAGTACCTGAAATAGGACACAATGGGGATGTGGTGACTATAAGGCACAATATACCATTTACTCCCCAAGAAATAAATAAATTCACACGAAACATTCCCACATATGAACAAGATCCCTTTCTGGTAACGAAAAAGATGACAGACATATTTTTTCAGTATAAGCTGCCCTACACAGCTGTTGAAAACTTGCTACAGGCTTTTTTAACCAAACATGAGAAAAATAAAATAATTTCTCATGTCAATAAAGCCTGGGGGCACAATGCAGCACACTGGCCATCTCAGGATTCTGAATGGAATATAACAACTCTGAGGATTATTTACAACTATACCATTGTAGGGAGGCCATCTTAACTGCCATGAGAGAGTGTGTTGACAGTAAAGATAAGTGGACAGAATTTGAAAGAATTGAGCAAAATGAGGAAGAGACACGGTCCAGATTCATGGACAGAATAATTGAGTTTGGGAGTTGATACCTAGATTTTGACCTTTCTAAAGAAAATTGCATAAGACAAATTAGAAGGCACTTTGTCAATAACTCTTGCAAAGTGATCAGGGATTATTTTAGAACTCATTGCCCAAGGTGGCCACAAATGGATCTTGAAGAATTATGAAAAACAGCTCTATACATTTCAAAGGGAAACAAAGAAAAGGAGGAAGAGACTAATGATCTCATGGAGAAAATTGAGAAACAACTGACATATTTAACAGTAAGATTGCTAAACTGGAAAAAGGACATGATACTCAACCAATGGCACTTGCCCCTCTCCAAATTTCTAATTATCAATCCATTACCTGCCAATTCTGTAAGTAGAAGGGCCACAGAATGATACAGTGTAGAACTTTATTCAAGACAATCAGAAAGAATATGCAGTTTAATAACAACTACAGAAATTATAATTATAGATATAATAATGATAATGGAAACCACAACTTTAGGAATGATAACTATAGGAATAGATATTGGGGAAATGATAACTCAAACCAAATGACTCCACAATGATATAACTTAAGTGATGCTCATCTAAAAATACTCAGGGTACTAATGCCCCCTCGGGGGGGTGCCCAAGGAACTTCCCAAATATTATGAAGGTGTCTGGGGGAAGGGGCACAGGAATCAGAGGATATAACATTTGATTTTCCAGACCCTGATGTCCTACTATCCGTTGTCCCTATCCACTGCCCCCCCCAAACTGATGAGCCCCATGTTACCTTAAACATGGATAACACCTATTGTCTTTTGGACACTTGAGCTTCCAGGTCTGTATTAAAGAGTACACCAGATTTACATTACTATTCCATTGGTTCAGAGAATGTAATGGGAGTGGCAGGGATACCCCAAAGGGTTAAAAAGCTTTCCCCTTGGATGGTGTCTATAGGACCCCCTAGAAGTACAACATTTTTTCCTCTTGATACCTGACTGCACTTTAAATTGGCTGGCTTCTATGCAAACTCAGAGCCACAATAACTTGCTCCCCAGATGGTTCCTTATCATTGGAAGTACTTGAGGAATCTTTAAAATTACTCCCTGTACTTCTCTCAGAGAGCCAGGAGGGGAAAGAGCATCCCACCTTTGTAATATCTGCAAATATACCAGAGTCTCTTTGGGTCACATCTTCTTCTGAAGAAGGCTTACTTAATGCGGCTGTTCCTGTGCAGATAAAAACTAAATCTAGCCCTCTTCCTTAGTATACCCTCTCAAAAGAGGCAGTTGAGGGTATTACCCCAGTAATAAACTCATTAATTGACCAAGGAATAATAATCCCTTGGAAATATGAATACAATTCTCCCATCCTGCCCTTTAAAAAAATGAAAATAGGGTCCAATGGCAAGCACCTCTATAGATTTGTACAGGATTTGAGGGCTGTGAACAAACACGTTATAAAGAGACACTCCGTAGTTTCCAACATATATACAATCATTTCTTCTATTCCTAGCACAGCTACATACTTTACAGTAGTGGACTTGTGCTCAGCCTTCTTTTCCAAACCCATTCATGAGGATTCTAGGCATATCCTTGCTTTCACCTGGAAGGGCTCAAAGTATACATGGAGTCATCTGCCCCAGGGTTATGTGGAAATCCTGAGTTTATTTGAATAAATTTTGAGCCAAAACACAGATAATATAACATTTAAAAGCAGTAAATTATTCAAATAAGTAGATGATCTATTCTTAGCTTCAACAGATGCAGAAGCATGTCAGGAAGATAATAAACACAATTTTGGAACTACACAAAGGAGGGCATAAGATCTCAAAGAATAAAGTTCAGTGGTGTCTCCCCAAACTAGAATATTTGGGGTTCATCCTGACTGCGGATGCCCATTCTATTTCTCCCAAATGAAAATATTCAAAAATTAAGCACTCCTACCACTAAGAAAGAGTTAAGAGCAATTTTAGGAGCAACAGGGTTTTATAGACAATGGATTCCTTGCTATGGGGAAATTACTAAATCCCTTATAGCACTAACAAGGGATTAAATCCCTGAACCCCTCAAATAAGAGCCAGAACACCTGTCAGCTCTGTCAGATCTAAAACAGGCTATCCTGTCTGCCCCTGCTCTAGGCATCCCAGATTAAAACAAGCCATTTACTTCGTATGAATATGAGCAAAGAGGTGTAGCTTCAGGTGTTTGGGGGTATATCATTGAACCATAGGAAAGGCAAGTGGCATCATTAGGTCAATTTGGCTGAAATATGGAGACATGACAAAGAACAGTGTCACCCAATAATCACCCACCAAATGGGCACTCCCAGTTCTCCCCATTTCACAGGTCAGGAAGCTGAGGCTCAGAAAAAGCAAGTGACTATTCCTTGGTCTTAGAAGCTCTAAGCCCTGAGCTCTGCAGCTGAGTGCATTAGCAAGGTGAAAGTGGAGTCAGGAATAGCTGGGATCAAATCCTCCTGGAGACACTAGCTATGTGGTCCTATATGAGTCATTTAATCTTTGTCATCTTCAATTTCTTCATTTGTAAAATAGAGATAAAATCACCTACTGAAAAGGGTTGTTATATGAGACAAAATATGGAAGGTGCTTTGTAAACTTATGTTAATTGTTCTGGTAGTCACTGTTCCTCCATCTCTGGGCGACTGCCTTAGCTGTCCCTCATATTAGGCATGCCAGTCCTCCCCACACCTCAGCTTCCTTCAAGATTCAGCTCCAACCTCTACAGAATGCAACCCTTATTAATTCTCCTTGCTCCTGGCTCTTTACTCTTCTCATCATTTAGGATGTCTTAAATGTGCCTAGCTATAGACATGCCATCTTCCCTCATTAGCCTGGGAGCCTCTCAAGGAGCCTATTTTTGCCTTTCTTTGTGTGTCCAGGGATCAGTATAGTGCATGGCACAGAATAGGTATTTCACAAATGCTTCTTGATTCATAATGATGAGGATGTGACTACACCATCATTCTGACTCTCTTAATCACTCCTCCAGCAGGAATAACCATGGATTGTGTCAAAAGATACTTCTAAATGTGCCAGAAAATAAAAAATAGTAAAAACTCCACCATCCAAGCCTGGCCCAGGGCCTCCAAAAAGCACGAGTGGTCCCTCTTGGGTACATAACTCCCAGCTCTCTGAATCCCTATCCCCAGCCCATTCCTGATCTATAATGCCTGTTTTCTATCTTCAGCTTGATGTTCCACTATTACCTCATATTCAGCATGTCCCAAATCAAATTCCTTACTGTCAACTTCTCCATCAAGGAAGAGGGTTGCAATGGACAATTTCCATGGTCCCTTTAAAGTCTGGCATTTACGTTTTATAATTATTTTCCTCAAAATATGCCCCACTTTTCAACTTCTCTATTTCTATAGATGGATCTGTCATTCTCCTAGTCATCCAAGCCTATAACCTCAGAGTCATTTTTGACTCCTGCTTCTGCTTTACCCTCACCCGTACATTCCTTCCTTTGGTAATCTTTCTCATGTCTCTCACTTCCTTTCAAGACAAGTCATGTTGCCATCCTCGTGGGTCACATAATGGCCTCCTAAGTATCCACTCTACATCCATGCTATCCCTCTCCAACATGGTAGCCATATTGCTGCAGAGTTTAGGGAATCCCTACTGCTCCCAACAATGTCACTTCCATAAAAAAATCTTTCCTATTTATTATTATAAACTTGACAACTATGAACATTTTCCAAAACAATGAAAAGAAAAAAAGCTTGCATATGTCATAGTTTGATTTTTAAGTATATTTCCAATTTAAATGGGAATTTAAATACTGTCCTTTGTTGAATCTTTATGTATTTCCTTCAATTCTCTTTAGTGTATTTTTAATAACTTACTCAGATTCTTTTATTTTCTTTCTTCTTTTTTTAGTATCATTTACCATACTCCCCTCTTTCAACCCTCCTTCCCCTAAAAAATTAATGAATGAATAAATATACATAGACAGATAAAGACCCTCACTTGTAACCAATAGGCACAGTCCCACAAAACAAATCTATATATTGGTAGTATCTGAAAAGGTCTATCTCCTTCTGCATCTCTAGATCATCACTTCTCTGCCAAGTAGTAAAAAGTATAAAATATCACCTGTCTTCTTAAGTCACAATTAGTCACTGCAGTGATTTTGAAGGTTTCAAAGCTGTCTTATTTTAGCTTTCTTGTTAACTTCCTAATGTTGTCGCCATTGTCTGGTCCAGCTCATTTCAGACAAACTCTCCCAGGTGTTTCTGAATTAAAACCTTTCTTCATTTCTTATAGCACATTAATATTCTATAACATGCATATGTCATAAAATTGGCTCAGCCAAGCCCCAACTGATCTTGCATCACTTGCATTTACAATTCTTTGTTGCCACAAAAGGTATTGCAAAAGAGAGACATCCTTTTCCTCTTTCTTGATCTCTTTGGAGTTTGAGCCTAGTAATGGCAGTGGCATCAAAAGGAAATGCCCAGTCCAGTAATTTTAGGGTATATCTGCCAATTGCCTTACAAAATTATAGCTCAAAAAACATTACACCTTTACCAATTTCTCCCTTCTTTCTTTGTATTCCCAGGACTTAGCATAGTGGTTGGCTTGCAGTGGGTCCCTAATAAATGCTGACTGGCTGACTGACTGACTGACTGACTGCATATCTTACTCAAGCTCCTCCAAAATTCTTAGTTTACATTTTTGTCACCTTTGTCAATGTGGTAGAACTTTGGGATAATTTTAATTTGTGTTTCTCTAATATTAGTGATTTGGAGCATTTTTAAAATATGGTGTTTGATACATATCTTTGGACAAAGCATGATTCGAGTTCTTATATATTTGGATTGATAACATATAGCTTAGATAAAGTTAATTATCAATAGTCAATAAACACTGACTGTCTACAATGTGCTAGGCACAGAGCAAAGCACTATGGATAGTTATACACAAAAGAAAGCTTACCATCTAAAGGAGAAAGACCCACAAAAAGGTACCTTAAAGGGAATTTGGGGAGGTAGGTTCAAGGGGCAAATTCACTTTAAACCCTGCCCCTCCCTTTCTGCAACCTTTTTCAAAGTAATTCAGCTTTTATGAGAATGGAGTGTTAAGGAAAGTAAGCTTTGTGGGGGAGTACTAAGAGTATAAATACAAGCAGAAAGAAAGACAATCCCTGTCCTCAAGGGGCTGAAGCTATAAAGTGATGTAGAGGGGAAATGCTTAACTGTGTGACATATAAGAGAAAATTGAAAAGAGTCAGGAGGGACAGCCTTTGAATCCTAGAGAAAAAAGTCTAGAGAGTCAGGAATAGGGTCTGAAGAAAGCAGGAATTAAAATGGCTGACCTGGGCATCTGCCTTTAAAAGGAGGTTCCAGAAGGAACTGACCCAACAGAGAAGGGGTCAGGGGACTGATCCAACAGGTGAGAAAGTCTAATGGGGTATGGCATGTTCCCCTACACTCCTGCTCCTTAGCCCTAAGGCTCCAAACCTGGATACCATTCCCCACTATCTACTGGCACTCCTATCAAAATATGAATTTCATCAAGACACAGACAATAGCTTTTGTATTTGTATCTGTAGCCCTTAACCCAATACTTGACACTTAGCTAGAATAGATGCTTTTGTTTTTCATTCATTCATTTGTAAACCTTAAAATTTCTTAGACTTATGAATGTTGGAAATTTCCCCACTTCCAACATTAGGTAGGGAGGGTCCTTCTCCTCCCTACCTAAGACTACTTTAGGACAGAAACCTTTTGCTGAACAATGGAAAGAGCTTTGACCTATGCTTAAGCATAGAACAGGAAGTTCTTTGAGTCATGATTGATTTTAGAATTGATACAATAGAGATACTTGGAATGACAGAACCAGGTCTTGGAACTTACAATCTCCACCCTACTCAGTCCTAACAGGATTTAGGAAGGGCTGCAGCATAGATCAAAATTTAATTATTTGAGAATATGACCTTCAACAGACATGTGCAAAGGGGCAGACCTCTGGGCAGTCCTGGGTTAAGCTAGAGCCACCATTGGCACAGGGAAGACATGGACAGTGATTGGTAGATGTGAGAACTGTAGGAGAGGGAACACATCCTATAATGTAGTATTTTTATTGTAGTATTTATATAAGGTAAGTATCATGGAGGAAAGACTCTCAGGTATTTTGTATATTGTGTAGTTATTTTGATGATATTTCTTTTTCTATCTCTTCTGAGTTTTATAAGTAATATTTCTGGGTTTATTATATATATATATATATATGTATCCTGATGCCTCATTGAAGTTATCAATTTTTAACTGACTTTGAACTATAATGCAAAAAGAGATAAAATGGCTCCCCTGTATAGTATATGTATGTCCTCAATTATTTCTTCTTGTATTATTACTAGTTAGTATTTTTAGAACTATCATCAAATAACAGTGATGACAATGAACAGCCTTGCTTAAGTCACAAAATTGTCTCTGTCTTGTTCTGTTAAATTGGGCATTTTATATTTTTGTAAATATAGCTGTTAAAGCTTTAAATTGCAATAGTACTTTTGGGATACTCTGTATTCATCCATTTAGTTACCACGTTGTTGGCATGTAATTGGGCAAAATACTTTGTGATAATTTCCTTTATTTCCTCTTCATTTATTATGCATGGTCCTTTTCAATTTTTTTTAATATTGTCAATTTGGTTTTTCTCTCCTTTTTTAAAAATCAAATTATCTAATACTTTTCGGTTTTATTAGTGTTAATTTTTATGTGGTTGGACCTGAATATATTATTTGGTGGTCACCAGGGATACTAAAATCCCAAAACGAATTACTAAAGTAAAATGGAATTTATGGTAATTTATTTACAATAGAAAGAAAATGTTAAAGAATGAAATGAAGGGGGAGAGAGAGAGAGAGAGAGAGAGAGAGAGAGAGAGAGAGAGAGAGAGAGAGAGAGAGAGAGAGAGAGAGCTTCCTCAGAGCCAGGTAGAAATTTTAAGGCCCTAATCAGAGAAAGGAGTCTCAAGACGATGGCCCTTTCTCAGAGGTTCACACCTCCAGAAAGGCAGGGAAACTAAGTCAGCCTTTCACTCACCACAGTGACTGTATAAAAGGAAAGCAGTCTGAGGTCTCCTGTGTGAACTCCTCCTAGTGACTCTTCTTCACTCCAAGCTGGAGAGACTGATTCTCCAGTACAACTCCAAGTCAAAGTTCCTCGATTTCCACTTATCTGGCCTCTGTGGTCCTCTATTTAAAGATCTTTTTCTCTTCTACCTTTCTCTTCTAAATTTCACATCTACCAATCACAGCAGACGGTCCTCCCCAGGACTGCCCACTCTTTCATACATGGGTCACAGACCTCCCATTCAATGCATGAAATGGGTATTCACACCTTTTGGGTTTAGATATACCTTTTTTGGTTAGATCACACCTTTTGTAGTTAGTTCACACCTTTAGTGGTTAGTTACTTTTTTGTAGATTAAAATGGGTAGATCTTCAAATACTGAGTTAACACTTTTGGGGATTAAAATCTAAAAATAGATAGATGATTACAATTCAATCTTCCCAATAAAGGAAGAGCTAAGTACCTTCATTGTTACAATCATGGGATTACAATTTAATCTTCACACTAGGGTTCCTGTCCCCTCCAAAAAAAATATTCCTAGAATTATCCACTCAATTTTCTTATTTGATTTTCCAAAATTTGTACTTTGTATTTTTAGTTAGGTTTTTGTGTCATTTCTTTTTTCCATTTTTTAAGTTGCTTGCCCAATGTACCGAATTGTCTTTCTATTTTACTGATCCAAGCGTTGAGAGAAAATTTTGGTAAAGATTGCTTTGACTGCATCCCTAAAGTTTCAATATGTTGTCCCCTTGTAGCCATTAGGATCTCAAAATTAAAGTGTCCAACACAGAAATGCCTACCTTCCCACATCTAAAGCTGCCCTTCTTCCAAATGTTTGAAGGTTTGTTGAGGGCATCACTGTCCTTCCAACTGAGTTTTAAATCTCCCCCTGTCCCCTTACTTCATTGTAGCAGACAAAATGGGAAGTCAGGAATCTGAATCATACTTCTACCACTTACACTTGGACATGGCCATTGTCTTTGTGAGCCAATGGTCTAGACCACTGGCTAAGGAATCACAGGACCTTCTTTTCTTTTTCTTTCCTTCCCTATAACCAATAAGGAGTCAAGTTCAGTCACATCTACCTCCTTCAAATCTGTGTCCAATCCTAGCAAATACTCTACCCTAATCAAGTCCCTTGTCTAGATTATCTTCAGAGCAACTTCTGAACTATTCTCTTTGCTTCCCATTTCCCACTGTCCAATTAATCAGCTAACATATGACTAACAATTCCTTTTTTTAAGCCCACCTTCAGTCTTAGAATCAATATATGTATTGGTTCCAAAGCACAAAGGCAGTAAGGGCTGGGCCACGCGGGTTTAGTAACTTGCCCAGAGTCACCTATCTAGGAAGTGTCTCTTAATCCACTGAATTACCTAGCTATCCCCCAAATTTCTTTTTCTAGAGTGGATAAAAGGTTTGCAAAGTTTCTCCCTGTAATGAGAGTAGTAATACAGGGATGATTATCCCCATTTAATGGATGAGGTAATATATCCCCTCACAAATTAAGTGCCTTGATCCTGATGAGGAGGCAGCATCCTTTCTCTCAACTCCAGAACAATCTACAAAATAGGATGTCTTTCTTCCTGAGGCAGTTAGTTCATGCCTCTTCTGCCCACAAAAATATTCAAAGTCCACCTAATTATTGCCTCCAGAATCAAAGATGGTTTCTGCTAGGTATCTGAAGTCCTCTACAGACAGGCTGGCTCTTCCCAACTTGTTTCACCTTGTTCACCAGAAGGTCCTACTTGTTCTTGCCAAACTGAACTGCCTACAGTTAACCAGGATTCAACCTTCCTCCTCCTACCTTGGTGAATTTGTATCCACTACCCTCCAGGCCTGGAATGACTTCTTCATGTATCCCCCTTCTCAAAATCTTTGTCTTCCTTTACTACTTCCCTGAGCTCTCTAGTGGTAGGCTCAGGGAATCCCAGGATTTTCCACCCATAGGAGAAGCCATTTCCCAAGGGTCTCAGGCTTCAACACATCCATACACAACAAGCATTATAGAGCTTCAGCTAATGCCTTTTCCTCCCAATTGCACATAGGTTCTGTAACAGTCCACACATGTGTATGTATAAGGTAGATGTTTGATCTATAGAATGGTATTAAGAAACGCATGGTCAGACCTGCGCATGGCAGTAAAGGTCTTGACTTTTGATCTCAGCATTCTTAACATTCTGGCGCAAATCCAGGCTTCTTTGTCTTCACCTGGTTAGAATACTCCACGCCAGGAACTTGTCATAATTTACATTTGAACCAATGGCAATCCACTGTGTGCTGTTGCATATGCATTACATACCTCTTACCTCATTATCCTAATAAAAAAACGAGGAACAGCCAGCTCGGCCCTCTCTTACCTTTCTTTTCTCTTACTTGGAACTTGGCCCCACGACAAGGAATGGCTCCCTCTATGGAGCCCCACTGTTCTTGATAAAGATCTTTCTTTAATCTTTCCTTCTCACCTGACTCAGGCCAGTGCAAACTGCACTCAGAGTTTAGGCTCTCAATCTGTCAAAGGTTATTTCTCTTAACTGATCTCTATCCTCATACCTGATTCACGTATTGCTGATTATTTTTATCTTTCTTCATTGTATCCCTACAAAGAAAGATAACAGGAACTATTTCTGTGCAGTTCCTCCCTGCAATCTGATCTGTGTGTCTGCCTCAGTTTCTCAAAACATCCTTCCGGCTTCTGTTCTCCTCCTCAAGGTCAAAATCTGGTAGATATTCCCTTTTGTGCAGCAGCTGCTGGCCAGCTTGCTGCAGGTTCTCTATTGTATTTCCTTGTATTCTTTATATTTACTTACCTGGGTACAGGTGATTTCTCTAAATCACAAAACTGTTCCCATCAGCTTCCTCTCACCAGATGCAAACCTCTGAAGGGCAGGGGCTGAGTTGTTTCTGTTTGCTTTTAAATCCCTATCACCCAATAAAGTTCCTTGCATGTAATAGGTGTTTTATAACTAAATCAAAATAAATGTTTAATTAACAAATATAGATTAAGTTTAACTTAACTGAATCCTAAAACTGTCTGGGGAGTCACACTAAGCACTAAATATATTCTATATAGACTAAATTTAAGATACTACAAGATTACTATGCCACAATTAATGAACTGTTATACATAACAGCCATACATATATTTATCAGCTGCTTACCAACAGATACTGAGAACTACTACAAGTGAGGGGCAGCACATGTGTTCTGGAATCTAGTACTATATCAACAAACAATTCTGTAATTTAATCTTTATTAGGCTACCACCATATAACATCTTATAGTAAGTGCTGAAGAAGTTCAAAGAAGACATGATCCTGACCATCAAGAGTTTCTAGCTAAGTGCAGCCAAGCACCCACTCACTCACATATATGCACACACATATGTGTCGATAAGTATTGGTAAATACTGGGAGTTCCCTATTCCAATGAACTTACAAGGCTGGTTCAAATAAAAAGCTCTGGTGCCTTATCACATGATGCTTAATAACTTGTTGAACTGAACTGACTGATTCTACACTCCTGAAAGGTAAGTACATGAAGACACAAAAAAACCTCGTTCTATGAGGTCCAGGGGGAGGAGCAGAAACTCATATAATAATAAATTTTTTTCTAATAATAAAAACTCTTGCAGGTGTGAAGATCATTTGACAGGAATATGCTAGTAAATGTTTAATAACATTGCCATTGGGGCAAGATACAGCTTTGAGTTGAATCTTCTAATTACTCATATTTTCTCCAATACTTTCTAAAGTCTAGACAATCAACAAAACAAGAAATCAAGTCCCAATTTGTAAATAATTTCTTTTTCTTTTCTTTTTACCCTCTGTTTTAAAATTGATACTAAATATGGGTTCCATGGGGGTTAAGTGACTTGCCCAGGGACACCTATCTAGGAAGTATCTGAGACCACAGTGGTACCCAGGACCTTCCTTCTCCAGGCCTGGCTCCCTTTCCACTGAGCTGCCCAGCTGCCCCTGTGACTATTCCAAGGTGGCTCCAGTATATCCCTACCCTTTGATTGTAACTGTATCAATACTTTCTCCCCAGTCCCAGTCAGGCCTGCCAAGACCCATGCCTCCCTGAGCCCCAACCCTCACCAAAATGAAATAAAAGGTAAAAGTGGCATCCTGCAGATCCCATTACCAAACTGCCTGGGGATTCCCACAAACCCTTTGTCCCCCTTAGAGCCCTCATTCTACACCTGCCCTCTGGGTGGGGACTTCAAAGATCTTCTAATTCAGGCCTGGTACAGCACCCCAGGGTCCCCCAGGGAATCTGTTTCAGGAAGTGAAACTAAGATGCTTCAGAATGTTTCCATTTGCAGCCTCTTCTGGGGTGGCTGGTGATCGCAGGGCATAGGATGAGGAGAGACAGCAGCTGGGTATTTCCTGCCACCTGCTTGGTGTCAACCTAGTCTAGCCAAGGTATACTCATTGGCTTTCACACCTACCTGCAGAAGGCTGGTTGACTAAAGACTCCCTTTTCAGACTGCTCTGGCCCCATCACTCGGACAGCCCCAAGAGGACCCCACAGGTAGGTTTCTTTATCCCCTTTAACTCCATCTAAAAGTAGCAAAGGAGAGAGTTAGTGTGACCCAGTGGATTCCATCTGGGCAAAGGGATGTGTTTATATTACTTGAATGGCAGACCTTTCCACCCCTTCTTCTCTGACAATTGAGACTAGAAAAGAGCAATGGGGAAGCCACAGAAAGGGCTGTGGACTGGCCACTAAGAGCCTCAGATTTATAGTGAAGATCTTACACTTATTCTCTGGGGAGCTTTGAATGAATCTCTCCACCACATGGAGTCTTAGTTTACTCATTGTTAAAATCAAGATAACAAAACTGGTGTGGAGAAAAGAACTTTATAAACCCAAAAATAGTCAGTCAACAAGCATTAATTAAGCATCTACTCTGTGCCAGACATCAAGCTAAGCCTTAGGGGGAGACACAAATGACAAAAAAACAACAAAATGATCCTTACTCACCATTAGCTCACAGTCTAATTCGGGGAGACAACTTGTAAAAACTATAACCAGAATAAGGACAGGATAAACTGGGGTTAATCTCTGAGGAATAGAAATAAAATCAAGGACTAGGAAATGCTTCTTATAGATAGTAGTGAAGATCTGAAGGAGAGAAAGCATTCCAGCCATGAGCGACATTGGTAAAAATACCCAGTTTGAAGAGCAAGGGTCTTCTTCAAGGGGCAGCTGGGAGGCCACGGTCTCTGGACCAAAAAGTACATGTGGGGCTGTAAGAGGACCAGAAAGAAGGGGATCAGATTGGGAGGGCTCTGAACACCATACAGAGGACTATATAAATATGAATTGTTATTTGCTTCCTTCGGTCTTGTCTTGGATCAATGGTGAAACCCAGTGAAGAGCTATAGGAATTTTTGTGGGACATAGGCAAATGTCCTAATATAATTTCATAGCCCTAGAATTGGGAGGGGCCCTGAAAGTTACCCAGTTGAGCTCCGCTCCTTCACTGTACAGATGAGGAATCTGATGAAAAGGGAGGTTAAGGATCTTACTTACCTAACGTCACAGAGAGACAAAGGTAGAAGATATAGGGCTCCATTAAAATGTTACCATCCACTGAAGTTTAATCTGTTAACATCTTATTGAAGATAGCAGGTGGAAGATGGATGCTACTTGGAAAATATAAGGTAGAATGGGCCTTGGACTCTATTCAAGATGGGAGAGCACCAACACTAGACCACAGATATTAAGGAGCTCGGAGCTTTCTAGTCAACAGCTTTGTTTTTCACACAAAGATTTAAGAATGGCCTGCATATGATTATTGAAAGTAGATTTGAACCCAGGTCCACTTTACCCCCAACTGTTCTCACAAAACTGCTGCCTCATATAGCCACAAATGCCATATTCTGTGAAATGGCAAGACTTCTCTATTTAACACGTACTCGGGGACCAGACTATCCCAACAGGAAATGAAGTGCTTGCCCAGGGCTGGAGTGATGGGGAAAGAGGGGTTAGGAGCCATGTAATAGACACATTTTGTACCTTGATGTCAAAACTTCTCTAGCCTTCTGTGTAGATGTCATTTATCTCTCCACACAAAGATGACATGCCTTGTGTGATAAAATCACATCAGGATCACTAGTATTCCTGGGCACTCTGATTAGCTTCTCAACAAGTATGTGGTGAGCATTTTCTGCATTCTTTCTATTGCATACCCAGGGCTGAGGGGAAGGGAAGGGAATTAGAGGGAGAAGCAGGTGTCTGCCTCATTACACAGTTAGTTAGGGTACCAGGCACTGCTGCCCTCTTCCTAGAGGAACACCATCTGTTGACTCTGTAGAGTTGCCCTGTTTATAATATAGCACTTTCCATTCATGATCTCATTTGAGCCTCACTAGAAAACTTTACAAGCTAAAGTTTACGGGTTACTTCATGTCCTGAGAAGAGAACCAAGCCATACAGTCCCTCTAGAGCGAGCACAGATTTGGAAACTGAGGCCATGGGCTCAATTCCAGCAATGTCCATTTACTGAATATGTGACCTTGGGCAAATGGCATCCTTCCTTAGGAGACTCAGCCATCTGGGCAACCACTCCAGTACTAAAGACTGATCCTGTTCTTGTCTATGATCCCAGTGCCAAGGGGCTCCGTTCTACTGTTCAAATGGAAGTTTATGGGTTGGCTTTTTAAACTTATCTTAAAAGTCTACATATAAAACTGAGGTTCTTCACCTTTTGGGGTGATGTTTCCCTTCGAGATTATGATGAAGTCTATGCATCCTTTCTCAAAATAATGATTTTTCAAAAATCATAATAGAAAGAAATGCTAAATTTCAGTTAGAGGTTCCTGAAAATAAAGATGTAATTATTTTCCTTTCCAAGTTTATAGATCCCATGAAATTTATCCCTGGTACCTTAGGGAGTCTGTGGACTCCAAGTTAGTAACCCCTACTATAAAGGTTTCTTTTAGGAAGTACAGTTTTTTAGCATTAAAAAAGAGGAAGAAAAAGTTATACTATGACACCACCATGTCTCTGAACACAAGCGATCTGCTCTTTTATGAATCCTCCTCCAGGGACCTTCTATAGCAGAATGCATGACTTTGACGAGTTATTTCACTTTTGTGGGCCTCCATTGTTTACTTACAAAATGAAGGGGTAGGACGAGACCACATACAGCCCAGAATAAGAGGTCTGAGAGTTGGAAGGGAATTCGGCTGCCATCTAGTCCAACCTCTGCACCACTCTAAGAGGGCCAGAAGGTTCCTTCCAACTCCAAGCTAGTTAAACAAACTGCTGTCTTGGTATGCTTCAGTCCTCCACAAAGGCTCTCCCTCCTCTAACCCCTCCTCAGGAGAGGGAGCTGTCCTGGCTCCCCTGAAGGCTCAGCCTGAGAAGGGTAAACTCTCATCTTTGAGAGGCTTTCAACAGGCCAGCACAAGGCAGAGCATCTTTCAACCAAGGACCAATAATAACAGCTGATGCTCTCAGGTATGCAAAGCCCTTTAGAGTCAACCAGTACCTAACTGGAGACTCTTAACTATGCAGTGAAATGCTAATCCATGTATCTTCCTGTTGCAAATGAAGAAATGGAAGGTCTGAAAGGTTGAGCAATTTGCCAGAGATCTCACTTCTAGAATTCAAACCCAACTCTTCGTGACTCAAAGGTTAGCAGACCATCTCTCCCCTTCACTGGGAAGCTGGTTGCCACTCTGTGATTAATTTTTTCAGTCCCAACTGGACCAGTCTGCTAATAATAGCAGCAGTTACTCTTACTAATACTAACTAGAATTTATCTAGCCTTTCAGATTTGCAAAGCCCTTCACATATGTGATCTCTCATCATATTACATGCCATTACGAAGTCCATTGTTATTGTCAGTAACCTCTAATTGAAATTTGGTATTTCTTTACATTACAGTTTTTTAATCATTATTTTGAGATTCTGAGATTCCTCATAACAATCTTGTCAGGTTGATGCTGATGTGCTCATTTTATAGATGAGAACACTGAGGCAGAGAGAGACTAATAAACTTGCCCACAGAGACAGCGAATTGAAAGTAACACTTGAACTCAAGTCTTCCTGACTCTAAAATAAGTTACTGATATTGAAACATCAAGTTAAGGCTTGAAAACACTTTATACACATTATCTGTCTGGGTCCTTCTAAAACCTCTATGGGGTAAATGGTACAAGTATTATTATCAGGGGGAGCTGGGTAGCACAGCAGATAGAGTGCCAGACTTGGAGTCAGGAGGACCTGAGTTCAAATATGACCTCAGATACTTCTCAGCTATATGACCATGGGCAAATTACTAACCCCCAATTGCCTTGTCTTTAGAACTGATACTAAGGCAGAAGGTAAAGGTTTTAAGAGGAAAAACAATACAAAACAGAACTAGTATTCTCATCCCCATCATACAAATGAGGAAACGGGTTATGGATCTGCCTAGAGTCCCTCAGCTAGTAAGTAACATAAGCAGGATTCACACACAGATCCTCTGACTCCAGAGCTAGGGTTCTCTGGAGAAAACTGAAGCTGAAAAAGATGAAGAGACTTGCCTAGGAAGGGACACACAGCTAGGAAAGGGCAGGGGCAGCTTTTAAAATTCTTTCTCTGAGTATTTACTTTGATTTTTTTTCCTGGGGACATGATGCGAGTATTTAAGACAGGGTTCTTTTCTACTGTCCTGTGCTCAGTGGCCAGTCCTACCCTAAAATAGTCTATAACCTGGACATTGGGCCAATGAGGAAGCCATTTCTACCCCTCTACCCCAGGTAGGGAGGGAATGGGGCAGGAAGTACACAATAGCAATGAATAGTTAGTTACAGCGCAGAGGGGGTGGACCTGGATCACTCTCAAAACTGAAGTTCCTTTAACTTGTCTTGGACTTTTTTATAGTCCAAGAGCAAGATGACGACCCCAAGAAATTCAATCAGTGGAACATTCCTGGATGATTCCATAAAAGGCACCAACATCATACAGCCAGGTCAAAAGGTCATCCTCAGGAGAGGGTCCCAGGTACAAAGTCCCACCTTACAAGGTTTCTTCAGGAGAGAGTCCAAAGCTCTTGGGGTAAGTCTATGTCTTCCCTTCAAACCTACAATCATTTCCTTGGCCAAGTCCTGGAAGCCCCAAGTCTAGAAGGCAGGCAAAGGGATGTGGCAAAGCATGAACATCGATGCTCATATCTCTGATGTGTGTCAGGAAGTCAAGGTCAAAAGCCCCTTCTCTGGCCCACGAGGGCAGGATATGAGGGTCTCCTCAAACTTCATCGCATATAAATTCAGGCTTGGGATTCCCCTTCAATTTATTCCAGCAACCCCTCTTTAGACAGAGAACCACAAATGAGCCAAAGTCACTCCCACTCCCTATGGGTGTTGTTAACAAGGGCATGAATACACAGCACTCCAGAAGTTCACCGTTGGAAGGGACTGTGTCATAGTCCATTTAGAACAATCAGTACCTGTCCAAGACACTGCCTTCTGTAACACTGCCAATGAGGGGTCATCTGCTTTCTCACTTGCAGAGTTATTCCGGGAGGACCACAGGCTACTAGATTTCTAATCTAGATTAAAAGTCATCAGCCCAGCCCATTCTTCTTACAGTAAGGAACAGAAAAGCTAAGTAGCTTGCCAAGCTCACAGTCAGGAAGTGTCTGAGGTGGGATTAGAATCTTATTCATAAAACCACACTTCCAAGGCAGTGATTCTCATTTGGGACTGCTTTGATTAGTTGGAAGTTTTTCCTTCCATGAAGTTTAAATTTGTCTTTACTAAAGTGCCTGCTGTATACCCCTTCTCCCAAGGAGCTAACATTCTGGAATGGGTGAAGAAGATATATAATTGTGCCCATATAGAATAAAAACAGAAAAAATGAACTCTTCCTAGACAGTCAGCTGCATGTGGCCTGCAATCTTATCTTTGCCAAACTCTGTCTCTCTCCTAGCCTGGAGAACAGAGCTTTGCGTCCCTGTTGCACCTGTGATTTTATTAGGAGAAGGAATTCACAGATGAAGAAACTTCCTCTCCCAGCACCAGGCACACCTCTCTGCCACATTTCGTCCCAGAATTGCCTGAGACAGTAAATGATTAGCTCAGGGTCCCACAGCCAATACTGATCAAAGGTGAGACTTGGAGCTAGGTCTTTTTAGTTTAAGGCTTTCATACCACACTGCCTCTCTTGCACACAATAGGCTCTTCCTAATAGATATTTTGTGAATGTCAAATGCATGAATGAATGAGTGCCCCCTTTTCTTTCCTTTTCATCACTTCATTCTCTCACACTATATATAGGCTGTCCAGATCATGATCGGCCTGTTCCACTTCGGACTGGGGGGGATTCTGCTGATGGTCCCTGTGGGCCCATATGCCCCGGTCTGTGTGGCAGTGTGGTACCCTTTCTGGGGAGGCATTATCGTAAGTAAACTTCAACAATAAAGATCATTTGGGTGATACAGACAAAGCTTTGAGTGTTCCCATGAGAATTCACTTAACCAAATTGACATCTAGAAAGAAAACTATATGTAGCAAACCGGATACTCTGACAAAAACAATTCCACAGAAGATAAAGATGCCAACACTGTGCTTAAGTTCTCAACCTTCTAAGAAAAATGGTGAAAATAAGGAGAAGAATAGCCTCCAATGATTATATGAAGTCTAGAATCTCAGCACTGGAAAGAACCTCAGAGACATCTAGTTCATCCTTTCCCTGATACGAATGCTCTCTAAAATATCCCTGACAACCATTATAACCCATTTCCAAGAGAGGAAGATGATGAAAGGAAACTGATCAGCATAGAGACAAAGTACTGTCCAACCTCTCTGTACTGCCTCTACATCCCCAGCGTCCCTTCATTTCTCAGTCTCTTTCAGTCTAGATTCTGACCCTATCTCTCCCAAAGATTAGAGAAGTTCCAAACCTCCACTTTTCTCTCCTACTATTTTCTCCCTCACTTCTCCACATATTTCATCTCCACTGACCATCACCTCCTCCTAGCAATTCATATCTCCTAACTCCTGTGGCAATGCTCTCTCCTAGTTACAACAATTATTTAGCACCAACTATGTGCCAGACCCTGTGCTAAGCATTGGAAAGCAGACCAAAGAGATCAATCACAGCATAAAGATATAAACAATTAAGCATATGAGAGATAGAAACTGAATAAATATGATGAAACTAAGCCTTTTATATAATAATAAATATGTAATCAGAAGCAGAATAAATATAAAAATAATACAATCCTCACAAACACCCTGGGGAAGTAGGTGTTATTATTATCCTCATTTTACTGTAGTAGAAACTGAGGCAGACAGAGGTTAAGACACCTGCCTAACTATCAAGTGTCAGGCTGTATTTGAATTTAGGTCTTCCTGACTCCAGGGCCAGCACTCCATCTACTGTGCTACCTTACTATCTCAGAGTAGATGATGGACAATCTGAAAGGAGAAAACATGAATACCTGGGGGAGGGGAATACTCTGGGAGTCACCCCCTGAAGCAGTTGGAATTTGAACAGCTATGAAGGAAGTTGGGGAAGCAGAGATGAAAGGGTAGAGCACCCCAGCCATGGGAGACAGTCAGTGCAAAAAGTATAGAGATGGGAAATGGAAGCCCATGTTTGAGGTTAGTGCTATTAGAATATAAAATATGTGCAGGAGAGTAAAATAGAAAGAAATTGGAAAATAGGAAGCTATAAAGAGCTTTGAATGCCCAAGTCAATATTACAATCAAGACAACAAGCACTTATTAAGTGCTGGCCCACATAGCAGGCCCTGAGCTAAGTCCTGGAGATACAAAGAAAGACAAAAGATAGCCCCTGCTCTAACAGAGCTCCCAATATAATGGATTTTATAGTTGATTCTGGAGATAACCACTCTAGGGAGCTATTAAAGCTCATTGAGCATGAAGATGAGATAAATCAGAGGTACACTTTAAAAAAAGTCAGCTTAGCAGGTCAGTTTAGGTTGAACTGGGGGGAAGGGGAAGCTATGAGGTAGCAAGATCAAACAGAAGGCAATGGAAGTTGCCCTGGTGCGAGGTGACAAGACAGGAAACTTTTCCAAGAGAGGTAATGAAGGTAAAGACAACAGGGACTGGTCAATAGAGTGGATATGGGGTGGACCCCAAAGTGGCCAGCCTGGGTAACTGAGGGGAGGTGGAGTGATATGCTCAACAGAAGAGAAGAGGGGAGAGATAACTAGCTCAGCTTTGGACAGTTGAGTTTGAGATGCCTAAGGGACCCCCAGTCCAAGATGTCCTCTCCAAAAGGGAGCTTTGGTGATATGAGCCTGAAGCTCAGGAGCCAGACTAGGGCTGGAAAAAGAGATCTCCCTTTCTGATAGCTCCTTCTCAGCCTCCTTAAGAAGATAGTCTCTGCCCACAAGGAGATTATATTCTTTTGGAGGAGATAGACAAAAGATGCAAAATAAATGCCAGGTCATTATTGGGGGAAGGGTACTAGTAGCTGTGGTGTCCAGGAAATGTTTCAAGGAGAAGGTGGCCCTTGAGCTGAGTCTTAAAGGGAGGCTAAATATTCTAAAAAGCAGAGGTGAAGAAAGGGTGCATTCTAGACATGAGGCACAGCCTGCACACAAAGGCCTGAAAATGGGAGATGGAGTCTCATGAGTAAGAGACAGTAAGGAGAGTTTGGCCATACCATAGAGCAGTGGGATAAAACTAAAGTAGAAAGGGTTCCCTGCAGCTTCATCACAACTTCTAACTAACTAACATTATCTATGTTATATTGTATTTTTATTTGTTAAACATTTCCCAGTTACATTTTAATTTGGTTTGGGCTGCTATAAAACTGCATTTGACATTCTGATGTGGTATATGCAAAAGGCAGGAAAGGTAGATCAAGGCCAAGTTTTGGAGGGGTTTGAATGCCAAACAGAAATGTTTATATCTGCTCTTCAAAGTAATAGGGAATAAAAAATCAAATGAGTTTTTTAAAAAGGCATGAATGAAAATGGGTAGCTTTATGGCAATTCTGGTGTCTGCCATGACTCCTCGCCTGTACTCACACCACCTACCCATCCAGCTTTATGAGTTAAGGAAGAGTGCAAGTACAGACCACTATGGACTGATTTCTGAAAAGATGATGCATAACCATGGCTTTTTTCTTTTTTAAATGACAGTACATTACCTCTGGATCTTTCTTGGTGGCATCAGAGAAAACTTCCAGAAGTTGCCTGGCAAGTAAAAGTTTTCTCTTCTCTTCAGAAGGATTAGAAATTGAAAAAGAATATCCAAGGGATACATGCTGATAATTTGGTGACAGTTATATCATTTTTATGGATCAGATTCCTCAGGGCACAAACAATGACAAACTGCTCAACATTCTGAGAACTGCCTTATTTAGGGAATTAGAATTGCTAAAGTAGTCATTAATAAAATAGACCCTAAAGTGAGTATTCCATTCCTGGAGAGCAATAAGCCAGAATAGAGCAATTAGGGAACAGTCTGGAGAATTCAATATGAATCTTTTCTTAGCAGGAATTTGGGGTCTGTTAACTTTTTTAAAAAATATATTGATAACCATATCTCAATATAATTGGTTTCCTTGGCAATTTTATGCAATAAAACCATTATTCTGAGAAAGGATCCATAGGCACCACCATACTGTCTGCTGGGGGATTGAGACAGGGTGTATTTGAGGACATACATGAAAAGTTCTTGGGGTCTGGAAATTGTTAGCCTATCTTCTAAATAAGAAATCCTGCTCTAACCCCTCCTCTGGACTTCCTTCTGGAGCTGCTGCCAAGGCTGCTCCATTTGAACCATTCCAACACAGTGAAGATGAAAGAATAGGTCAAGTAGAATGGCCTCCACCTGCAGAGATGCAACTAGGAAACCTTGTGACTAGGACAACAAGCCTGCTCTGGGCAAGCTTCACTAAAAGGGGAGGCAGGTATCTATTTGCCTCCTATTTTAACTACTTATGTTCTGGGGTATAGGGATTGTTTCTTTCAATCACTGTATTGGTAGCCACAGATGCACACAGTAGTTGCTTAATAAATGCTTGCTTGATTGATTCTGGCTAAGTAGGTGATTAGCAATGTGGTCCTGAAAGCTTTTCAGAACCTAGGAACAAAGCATCAATGGCCTCATGGGAAAGCCACAGAGATTTGGGAATCTATTCTTACTGGCCCTTGAAAAGGTGATCCCTCTTCTGTTGTGGGCTGCAACCTCCCTACACTACAACAGTGTTAGCTAACCTTTTCCCAGTTCAAGTGCCCTCCTCTTTGTGGCAATGCCACATTCTTGGCATTTTCACATATGCCCAGGCTGTACCTCACTCTGGGAACGTGTCACTTCTTCAAAGGCCTTAGTATCCTTCAAGGATCAATTTCTCTGCTCGGGCTCATTGGTCAAAGGAGACATTTTGATGAGATGGCTTCCAGGATTCTAGGACCCGGGATATAGGAAACAGACTGAGCACAGGGAAGAGACTGAGAAAAGATGGAGAATTTAGGGTAATGTTTGAGAGTTTGAGTAGAATGTGACATCAGTAGAAAGGAATAATATGAGCTAAGAATGGAAAGAGAGGATGATAACAAGTTGCAGAATGCCAATGAGGGGAGTTTGAACATCTCCACCCTGAAGGCAGAGACAAGTTCAGCAAGCTCTGAATATACTTTCCATTCTTCTGATTGTACTATTCCAAGAGCAAGAAAAGGTTAAAAGAAGCTATTACCTTCTGTGTCTCTCTTCCAGGTCAACACAAAGCTAGGAATGAATGCAATAAGCCTGTTCTCTTCCATCTCTGGCCTAATTCTTTTGATTATGGACATATTTAATCTTACTGTCTCCCATTTTCTAAAACTGAAAAGTCTGAATCTTGGTCAAACAGCCACACCATATGTCAACATATACAACTGTGAGCAAAATGAGCCATCAAAGCAAAGCTCTCCCTTCCACCAGTACTGCCTCTGTCTGAAGTCCCTCTATTTGGTAAGTTCCCTGCTGGTCTAGATTCACTATCATCCCCAGTGAGCAAATACACTGGGATAAAGACACAAAAAAGAAAGAAGAAACGGGCCCTGCCCCTCAGGAAGCTTATATTCAATGGTGGTAGTAAGAAGTTGGGAGGAGAAGGAAGTGCTTCATGAATACAGATAAGTAAATATAGCATACAGGCAACATATAGGCAAAGTAACTTCAGTGGTGGTGAGCAGAATGACAGTAACAAGGGCGATTAAAAAAGATGTGGCCCTGAAGGAAGACTAGGATTTTAAGAGGCCAAGGTGAGGTAGGGAAGCACCCAGACATGGAAGGAAGGGAAGGATAGAGGGAGGCAGAGAAGAGAGGAGGTGGAATGCCAGCTATGAGGAACAACAAGGATGTCAGCTCAGGTGGAACATTTAATACAAATTAATTTTGGAAAGACAAGAGGGAGCCAGATTGTAAAGGATTTTTTTCACATTTTATCCTAGAGGCAAAAGGGACCCACTGGAGCTTTTTGAGCAAGGGAGTGCCTGGGTCACTATAGGTATCAATTTGACAGCTGGGTAAAGGCTAAATTATAGAGGAGATAAATTAGGAGCAGGAACCAAGCAGGTGAGAGAGAATGAGAGTTTGCTGGTGAGTACTGACCATGTGACTGAAGAGAAAGCCATTTTATTCCTTTTTTTAAAAAACTTTATCTTTCATATTAGAAAAATATTGTATATTGATTCCAAAGCAGAAGAGTGGTAAGGGCTAAGCAATGGGGTTTAAGTGACATGCCATGGGCCACTCATCTAGAAAATGTCTGAAACCCAATTTGAACCCAGGACCTCCCATCGCTGGACCTGGGTCTCACTCCACTGAGCCACTTAGGAGTCCTTCATTCTATTTCTTTTTCAAGAATTCCACTAGAATTCATCATGGGTGCACAAACCACTTTGTCTCAGGGAGTGTTTCAAAAATGAGATAATTAATGACAGGTTAAGGTATCTCCCAGTCAGTGTGAGGGGAATGAAAATGCTTCAGTAATTTTAAGTCCCATTTCTCTAGTATTTTTTCATCTACAAAGAATGTCCTCAAAACAAACCTGGGAGGAGAACAGTACAGAGATTACTTTGCCCATTTTACTGATTAGGAAAATAGATCTCAAAGAAGTCAAGGGCCTTATTGGGACCATCCAGTCCCTAAGTGTCATAGTTAAGGCTAAAACCTAGGTCTTTCCTGACCTTATGTCCAATGCTTTTTCAACACTGGCTTTTCCCTCAGCTCATCCATCTTTTCAAAGAAAATTTACTCTATAAATATAGACATGTAGATATTAATGCTAGAGATGAAGATGATATATAATAGTTTAAATACAGATATAGATTATATAAATACAGATGATTGGTGTTGAGACTGTAATAATTAAAACTATGAGTCTGCTAGCAGCTTTATAATTTTATTGAATCAAAGTAGTAGTAGTAAAAAGAGGGAAAGGTAGGGGAGAAGTAGAGAATTACTTAGTTTACTAAGCTATTGGCTGCCATGATGGATTGAAGCTAACCTCGACAAGGGTTCCTCAGCTTTCCATGACCCAGCCAGTAGACCCCCCCAAGATCTCCTGGTCTTCCACTTATAAGCTCTTTTCTCCACACACTAACTCTCTCATGTCACATTTCAGGAACCAACCATGGTTACTTAATTTGCCTGGGCCATGGTCGGTGGCGGGGTGGGGGGTGGGGAGGAGTGCCTGTGGAATCAGTTTCCTGTCTCATTAGTTCCTTAGTTCTTTAACTTCCTTTCTCTGAGAGGGCTTATCTATACCTGAATTTACTCAGTGGTCTCTGACCTCCAGGTCACTGAGAGATAATGTTAAACAAAGTGACATAATGGAGAAAGACATTCTCTTCCAACAAGACATCTATAGAGACAGATATAGATATAGATTCAATGCTACAACACACCTTATTCATTCAGCACCTTTGAGTATCTATGAGTAGGGAGACATCATAGAATGAAAAGACCATAAGATTTAACACAAGAAGGCAAGGATCCCAATCCTAGCTCTGACATTTACTAACTAGCAAATTTGAGGCAAGCAGTCTTTCACAGAATTGCTGAATTCAAAGGGACATCAGTGCTAATACATGTACAATACCGGCTGTATGTGAAAACAATCTCTGCTATAGCATAAACAAGTAGTTATCCAGCTTCTGGTTGAAGGCCTCCAAGAAGGGGCAATCCCATTATTTCCTGAAATTGTGCATTCCCTTAGATTTGCCCAACATTTACTCTAAATTATCCACTTTACAATCTTTGCTATCTAACCATTCCTCCTTCATCCTAATCATGAGATGGAGAATTCCTCCAGAACATGGACTGTCTTTGTATTAAAAAATATTTAGTAGAGTGGCTGGTGCACAACAGATTCTTAAAAATGCATAATGCCTGATCTTGTACTTGATTTGTACTGAAAAACAGATTTTTTTTTACCCAAGTATAATGCTTTACCTTTATTCCTTTTGGATTCCATCTTCCTACATTCCACACAGAGCTCTGGCTTGTCATGATCTTTTTGAATCTTTAATAATGTCCTACAGAATGATACCTACCTCTTTGAGCTAGATGTAATCTGCAAATTTACTAAGCTTGCCATTAATGTCTTTATCCAAGTCCCTGATGAAAATTGTAAACAGCACAGACCCAAACATAGATCTCTGGAGCGTCCCACTGGAGACCTAAAGGTCCACTGATATTGAGCCATTAACAATTACTTTTTTAGTCTAGCCATCTAATTGATTCTAAATGCATCTAATTTTCTTCTCATCTAATCCCTCTCTTTCCATCTTATCCATAAAAAAATAAGAGATACTTTATCAAAAGCTTTGCTAAAATCCAAGTAAGCTGAATCAGTACTAGTATTCATGAACTAGTTCAGTAATCATGCCTTAAAAAAAGAAATGAGGTTAGCTCTATACAAACTGGTTTTTTTTTTAAACTCTTACTCTCTGTCTTAATAAAAACTCTAAGACAGAAGAGCAAGGGTTAGGCAAACAGGGTTAAGTGATTTTTCTCAGGATATGTCTGATACCATATTTGAACTCAAGTCCTCTTACCTCCAGGCCTGGTGCTCTATCTACTATGTCACCTAGCTGCCCCAGATAACCTATTCTTGATGAAGCAATGCCAGCTCTTTGTAATAACTGGTTTCATCCCCAATCATGTCTTTAATGATCCATTCTAGAATTTTCTCCATAATTAAGTCAACTCACTAGCCTAAAGTTTGAAGACTCTCTCCCTTGTCTCTTTTTTAAAAAATCAGAATATTATTCTACAATCTTATGATACTACCATTTTAAAAATGAAATTGGGCCTCAGTTTTGTCATGATTAAAATTATTTTGAGAGACTGGTTTTGGGTAAGAGTATCAGTTCTAATTAGGCTAGCATTATATCCAATAAAGTGATAGGTAAGGGGCCCCTTTGAATGACCAAATACCCCCAAACTCCCCCAGAACTATAAACAGAGTTTTAGGAGCTCATTATTCAGTCCCTCCCTTGAACAGCTCAAGACATTTCTAATTGGTAAATATCTAATTAGGAGGTGGTTCATCAAACTATTCACCCCTCCTTATCCCCACATGATGAAGGTCACATAGGCAGGAAGAACATCTTGGTCTCATTTTTCTATTAACCAAATTTTCTTAAAATAGACATTCATGGGGATTCCTGAGGAAAAAGAAAATGTAAGAATCAGTTTCTGGCCTAAAACCAAAAAATAATTCTCTCTAATCCCTAGCCCTTATTTAAAAATTAACCTAGTATAAGAAAATTAAGTTCTTAGTTTCCTCATCTGAAAAATAAACAGGTTGGGGGGGGGGAGATAAGTGGCTCAGTGGATGGAGAGCCAGGCCTAGAGATGAAAGATTGTAGGTTCAAATCTGACATCAGGCATTTCCTGACTGTGTGACCTTGGGCAAGTCACTTAACCCTCACTGCCTAGCCCATGTGGCTCTTCTGCCTTGGAACCAATTCACAAGGTAAAGGAGAAAGGGAGGGAGGAGGAAGGAAGGGAGGGAGGAAAGGAAGGAAGGAAAGAAGGAAGGAAGGAAGGAAGGAAGGAAGGAAGGAAGGAAGGAAGGAAGGAAGGAAGGAAGGAAGGAAGGAAGGAAGGAAGGAAGGAAGGAAGGAAGGAAGGAAGGAAGGAAGGAAGGAAGGAAGGAGAAAAAGAAAGGAAGGAGAAAGAAAGAAAGAAAGAAAGAGAGAGAGAGAGAGAAAGAGAGAGAGAAAGAAAGAAAGAAAGAAAGAAAGAAAGAAAGAAAGAAAGAAAGAAAGAAAGAAAGAAAGAAAGAAAGAAAGAAAGAAAGAAAGAAAGAAAGAAAGAAAGAAAGAAAGAAAGAAAGAAAGAAAGAAAGAAAGAAAGAAAGAAAGAAAGAAAGAAAGAAAGAAAGAAAGAAAGAAAGAAAGTTAGTTCAAATTGGTTGGCCTCTAAAAATTCTTTCGAACTTGGGTTCTGAACTAGACTCTAGTCTAGATGACCTATGAGATCTCCTTAATCTTAAGCCCCAGTATTTTCTCACTATTCCTTCTTCGAACATTCTACAGGGAATTTTGGCTGTCATGGTGATTTTTACTTTTCTCCAGAACTTCTTGGTAGCATGCATCACAGAAAATGAATGGCAAACTCTGTGCTCTGGTGCCCAAACAGTGAGTACTGACCTGGTCCCAAAGCTTTCATGAACATACTATTAGCCCTAGAACCATGTTCCATTCACAGTCTTCCTCTATCAAGGTTGAGCCCAACTCATTCTTAAATTTAGATTCAATATGGGTAAAAAATGAAGAATTCACCAGTTAACAAAAGGAGATACTGACTTAGTCATAGGAGAAGGACATTCCACAAGGAGTTGCACTGAGGTTATACTAAGTTGATTCAGATGAACAAAACACCCTTGCCTGAGTTGCCCACAGTGGTCCCTCTGACAAGCATCACCAAGAGTATCTGGAACTGCATATGGCTGCTTTGTACCTACACAATCAGGAAGCAGTAGCAGCCTGAGCCCCAGCAGACTAATTCTTGCAAATGACCTCAAAAAAAACCCAAAAGATTATCTTAAAATGTCTTCAGGGAAAGCCTGTCTGGGAAATAACAAGAATGACTCTATATGGTACAATGACTGATATACAATGTCATGCATAATTCCATGACCTGATTGAGGGTGATTTATATTTTATTCTCTAAACTGACAGCAATCCTTTCCGTATGAATAGATTGATGATGATTTTTTTCCAAAAAGCGTATACAGTATAAACATAACTTCATAATTTACAATATAAATAAGCACCCAACACCAGGGATTATAAACTTCAATCTGTCTCAGATATAACACCATATAGCTTAACTAGCAAATCAATTTGAGCTTAAAATCCATGCTTCAGAGTTTGACAAATGATGAGCCCATTACATAAGACCTCATCCTTTCTCTGCCTTATGAATTCCTTCTGCCAAGCCCAGGGTGGTGGAAAGAACATGAGGTTTGGAGTCAGAGGCATGGGTTCAAATCCTAGCTCTACTACCTATGCAATCATATGGATGTTATTTAAATGTCTCTGGACTTGTCAATTAAATCAGCAAGCATTTATTAAGCACTGACTATGCACACCCTCACTTTGGTTTCCTTCTTTGTAAAATGAGTGAGCTGGATTCTAATGAGCTCTAAGACTCCTTGAAACTTTTCATCTAAAATCAAAGTCCTGTGCCAGTAGCTACCCAGAAGAGGATGGATACTATACTCATATGGCTCCCTCTTCCATTTCCCCTCAAGTGTAAAAATCAAAGTGACAGGCAACACAATCTCCTAAAGCTTCTCAATAAAGGAGTAGGTCCTTCGTGGGGCAGGGGAGATAGAGGTAGTAGATGAAAGAAAAAGGTTGAGACAGGAAGTCATCATTTAAATTAAAGAACATATATACTAAATTCTACCAGAATGAAGGCAAGGACTGCATCCTATCTAAATCTTATATCTCCTAGTATAATGCTATATTCACATTAGATATGTAATAATGCATTGTTTTTTTTAATCTACTTACTGTTTCTGCTTCATACCCAGATTGTGGGGTAGGATGTTTAGGAAAGAAAAAACATTTTGGCTGTTTTCCTGTGAGATTTCATTTTACAGATGAGAAAGCAAGGTTAAGAAATAGCTAGCCCAGAGTCCCACAGTAAATTAGGAGCAGCATCAAGATTAAATTTAGCACAGATCTCCTGACATCCAGTTATATGTAATTTCCATTTTACCAAATTTTGGAAAAGGGATTCTTATTTAGATTCCCACTGGACTAATTCACCTCTGAGGTCCCTGCAGGATGATAGGAGATGACCATGGACTAATAAAGATCTGTCATTTACTATACTGTGTGACCTTGGCTAAGTTACTGAACTTTCTTGCCCTCAGTTCCTCCTCTGTAAAATGAGAGGCTAGACTTTAATGGCCCCTATACTCCCTTCTAGCTCTAAATCTCTGGTCCTATGATTCACTAAAAGATATAGAAAATATGGACATGCCAAAGAACTAGGAAGTGCTGACAGTAAAAGTAATTTCGCTTTCTGCTGCAGAGTGTGATTCTCCTCTCCACAGAAGAAAGGAAGGAACAGTTAGTCCAACTAACTGTGGTGCCCTCCCAGCCAAAGGAAGAGGATGATTTGGAAACTCTTCCAGCTCAAGAAGAAGAGAAAGAACCCAACTTTCCAGACCCTCCCCAGGAAAGCTCCCCAACTGAGGATGCCTGCTCCTCTTGAGTACTATTGTTGAACACCTCAAGTCATCAACCCTTCCCAGAACCACTTTTTCTTCTTGCTATCCTTCTCCACATCTGTCCAACCTCTCTGTGCCTCCTTCTGTTTGTTTGTTGTTGTTGTTGTTTTTTGGGGGGAAGGGGGCTTGAACACTTTTCAAGTAGTTTGTGCTCTTAAAAGAAAGACAACAGGAAGAGAATAAGCTCTTTGAAGCTTTATCCACTAATCCAGATTTTTGTTCAGATTCAAGTTGGCCAAGATGGTTTCAGACATCCATTTCAGCTCTTAGATTCAAGTGCTAGAGGACTGCCTTTACCTGGGATGGATGTTATTATTCATACCAATAAGCTCAATTTTCTCTCACTTCCCTAACCAGAGGAAAAAAGAGCTCCCTCTGTCCTATCCCTCACATTTCTCCCATTTACTACACGAGTAACTTGCCATTTCAAGGCTGCTTCCAAGAAAGCATTGGAAAGATTCTCCTATTTTCTTCTCTTATGAACTTGGCCTCATGCAAAGGCACACTCATAAAGGGTGGTTTATAACCTACCAATTTCTACATCCAGATACAACTTCCTGCTCACCCTGCCAGAGGCCTCCTTCCCTTGACCTTGTTCACACTGGCCCAGGCCCCTGGCCAACAGAAGCAACTGAGACTTGCTTTCCCCAAATATTCATTTCTACACTCACAAAACTAGGAAACAGTCCAAGGAAGCATAGAACCAGGTATTTGGGATCAACATCGGAGCTGGCCCTATGGGAAACACTACATGGAAAGTGACGTGGTCAGAACTGCTAGATCAAACAGACCCATCTAGGCCTTTCCATGTACAAAGCCTGGACTGTGGAAATAGCTTCCTAACTGATCTCACAGCTCTCCAATTCAGCCTTCAGAGTGTTGCCAAAAATAACCTTCTTATGGCACAGTTTGAAACATCTAACTCCCTTGCTCAGTCCTTCACTATCTCCTTGCTGTCTCGAGGACAAACACCGAATTCCTCAGTTTGCCATCTAAAATATTTAATAATCTGGTTCCAAATTCCCTCCCCAGCCTTATTTTTCAAGTGTCTCCCCTTACTGTTCTCAACATTGCAGCCACCATGGACTACTACAGTTTCCTGACTCTGATAGGCCATTGTCTATATCCAAGCATTCACACCACTGTCCCCCTTGCCTAGAATCTGCTCTACCCTGTCCTTCTGAGATCTTCGTTGCCTTCAGGGTTCCCTTTACTTTCTAGATCCTCCACACAGAGTTCCCTGATCCAGAATCCCACCTCATTCTCCAGACACACCCCAAATTTACTGGAGCCTTATGTTTGGAATTTCTCTTTGCCCTCCCCCCAACTGGATATGATACGTGTCTATGTGTACATCACATCCCAGCCCCAAGAGAGTAAAAGCTCCTTGAGGGGTGAAAGGGTAGCTTTGAACTTCTATCTCTAGCACTTACAACTCTGCCTCACCTCTAGAAGTTGAATCATCCCAACACTCATTAAGCACCCATTACTAAATAAATGGGTTCAAAGGAAACAAAATCAACCAGTGAGTCATTCTTTCACACCTACTATCTCCCTACATTGGTCAGGCATGAAATGTGTCCCATCCTGGAACCACTGCCATTTAGAGGCCTCTGGCCTCTGTCTGGACAGGAGGCAGGTCTTCTAGAGGCCAGGAGTTGCCACAGGGTCCCTCGAATGGCCTCAAAGCATCAGAACAATGTCTCCCAGCATGGTCGGGAAGATTCCACCCATCACTTCAGAGATATAGTTCAGAGGTTCAGAAGTAAGATCTTTTGCTGTATCATCCAAAGGTTGTCTTGGGGTAAAACAACAACGCCCACCCCCCAAAAAAAACAATGTACAGGCTAGTGTTAAATTTTCACACCAGCAACTCTAAGATCTTCACTCACAATCCAGCTGCTAATCTATATTAATGGAGGAAATTTCCTCACTCAAGCATTCCCCATGCTGATAAAATCATAGGCCCAGACCAACAACAACAAAAAAAAATTAGCTCTGAGACTGATGCAAGATAAAGAAAGGGAACAAACATCTATCAAGTGCCTATTGTGCACCAGGACTTTACAAATATTACCTCATTTGATTCTCACATCAACCATCTCATAGCTGAGGAAACTGAGCAGACGGGTTAAGTGACTTACTCAGGATTACACAACCTGTCAGTGTCTAGGGTAAGATTTGAACTCAGATTTTCCTGACTCCAGGACCAGTGCTCTGCCTACTGTGTCACTTGGCTGCCACAAAGGTCCATGTATCAAAAGCCTTTTTGTATCAGTAGATCCCTTGGTTCAAAGGAGCACAGACCAAGAACTGGAAAGCTCTTCTGCTTGGCCATGAAAACCCCTCAGATGCATGACAAGCTCCTACCCCTGTCAGTGGCCTAACCTATCTAGGCCCCCAAGGACATATGACCTAGCCAAGTCACTTCTTGAAGACCAGAAGCTGGGTGAGGGGCTAAAGTCTTCTTTCATCTAAGTTCAGGCCTTCCTTAGCGTGAGAAGTAGAATTTGGGCGGGGCTCAAACCCCCAGAAATCACTCTAATGAGCAGACAGGAGACCTGATAAGATGCTGGCAGAGAAAAGCTGCTTTATTGGAGAGAACAGCAGACAGCAGGGAGGGGAGGATGGGGGACAGGAAGGGGAGGAAAAGGGATTCTGCCCATGCAAGCAGATTGCTCAGGGCAAAAATGGCCTCTCTCCTTCTAGGTATAATCACAGACTTTTATAATAACCCTGAGGTAAGATTCTCCTCCTCCCCTCTGTCCAATCCCACAAAAGGGGGAGTTGTGATGTTTTAATTCTAAAGCCCATGATTTTCAAAATTACATACCCCTAAATACCCCCACAATCAAGAAAAACCTGTGACATGGGATTCTGTTAGATTTAAATTAATATTCAATAACTCCAGGTATGATATTTTATAAGATTTATTAGTATTCACTTGAAGTAGAAGAAATACAAGAACAAAAGTAAAGACCTGAGTACAGCCACCATGTGAGTAAAATTCTCCTGCCTGGCATTCACCCAACCCACCACAGACCACATTCTGGGGGGAAAGCAAGTGAGAGAGTGGAGCTACACTCAAACTATATCTCCCCTACGTTAGCATGTAATGCGAGAAGGAACATGGGAAGCTGGAATTTAGAGTCCTGGGGAGCAAAATTCTAATTACACAATTTCCAGCCTGAGACCATAAAATATCCTTTTGAAACTCCCTGTTCCTTATTATCCTATAGTTGGCTTTCTTCCCAGAGTACAGATAAAGTCTTCTCAAGGTTTTTGAAAATAGGACAGGAAAACTAAAAAATTTAGGAAGGAGGGGGCAGGTAGGAATGGGGGTGCCAAGACCTGTTTGACAAAACAGTCAAGGTCCTCAAAAGGCAATAAGAAAAATGACTAGACTTCAATGGGATCAGGAGGACCACTAAAGTTAGTAGCTATCAAGAGCAAGGTTTATTGACAATAGCTACAATTTTATAGAGAGAACAAAACAAGCTAGGGATTTTGCACATGCTTCCACAAAAGGTAATGACTAATAAAGTGGCACAATGTAATCTGTATATCTCATCAAATTTAGACAATAATTTCTATAGGATAATAAATCAACATGTAATGCAGCCTAACTTAGATTCACAAGGAAATGCATACATCAGTGATTTTGTAGGAACATCTAGTACATGTTGAGAAAGAGGGGGAGCTTGAGGCTACAAGCCTCAGGGTGAAAAGGTAAGATACTGAGAAACCTCAGCTGCTTTTTATGGCCCAGAGCTGTACTCAGTAGGCCTCAAGCTGTGTCTTCCATGTCCCCAGGGCTTTCCTCCTTTGGGTCTCAGGTTTTGCCTGGGGGGAGGGGTAATTTTAGTCTAAGGAATAGTAATACTAAGGGGTCTTGAGAACTGGGGTTACAAGCCAAATACTAGTCTGAGAATTACACACTGAATCTCATCCCACACACTTAGCAAGTACCACAGTGTTTTGTATACAGATGTTGAATAAATGCCACCTTTTCTGAGTACTTCCTTCCCTATTAAAACTGATGATAGGTGGGGCAGTGAGTGGCTCAATGGATAGGGAGCGAGATATGGAGATGGGAGGGTTCCAGGTTCAAATCTGAATTTAAGATACTTCCTACTGTGAAGATTAAAATTAATTATCCCCTGATTATAGCAATGAAAATACTTAACTCTCCCCAATTGTGAAGATTAAATTGAAACCCTTGTCTATTTTTAGATTTAACCCCATAAGTATAAACATGGTACTTAAAAGTTAAGTGCTTAAGCTAGATATCTTGTCTTATCCTTTCTCTGATTTCTTACTTAATTCTTTCTATGTTTTGTAAATAATTTGTAAAATAAATCCCTTTATAATTAAATTCCTGGTGACTACTCTTAAATAATCAAGTCCAACCCTTTTAAAAAATAACACTCCCCCCCCTACACTACCTATGTGACATGGGAAAGCCACTTAGCCCCTGTTTTCTAGACCTTACTACTCTCCTGCCTTGAAACTAATACACAGCATTGATTTTAAGATGGAAGATAAGGGTTTAAAAAAATGATAGCATAATGGAGCGGGGATCAAAAGACAGGAAGGAAGTCAATAAACTCAAGTTCCACCTTTGATATCCACTAGGTGAGACCCTGGGCCTCAGACTGCTCTTTAAGGAAGGAAGTTACAAATGAGTTCCTAATCTGCATGGAGGAAGAAGTTTTTGCATCAACTGTTCCCTCTGCCAATGAAATCACAAGTCCTGTCCAACAGCTAGGTGTTGGAAATGTGTTCTGAATATGTGCATATTTATTTATGTATGTTTATACATACACATTTATATTTATATATGTGAATTTTAAAACTACCCCACCCTACTTTAGAAGATCTGATTTAGCTATTTCCTGATTAGTAACAATGGAGATGCTTGGGTTAACTGAATCAAGTCTTGGGAACTATACATTTCTCCACCCTACTTAGTTTAACAAGATCAGGAATGCCTGCATCATACTCAAAAGATTTAATTATATGAGGAAATGGCCTTCAACAGACATGTGCAGAAAAAGCGGGCAGACAGCTGAGCTGTCCTAAGTCAAACTAAGCTATCATTGGTACAGATGAGACATAAAAAGACAGGACAGAAAAGTGACATAAAAGTGTCTATATAAGGCAGTCACTTGCTCTCTCTCCCTCTTTTCCCTAAGAGGTGACTCTGGCTGGCAGTGTGCTAAGCATTCTGACATCTTGGCATGGTGGCATCTATTGTCTGGGTTTGGTGGTGAGTTTGTCCTTGAGCTGATTCAGGTTCAGGCATCTTGGCTGAGCCCTTTGGAGTTCAGGCTGATTCTTTCTTCCTTACTCTTCCAAAAACCTTATCTTCCTAGAGCCTCTGGTCAGGGAGGAGAACTTCTTCCTTCTTCTTAATTTCTTTCCACTATATCAATTAAATTACCATAAGTTTTCCAGCTGACTTGGTTATGTTTCTTTTATATTTGGGATATCCATGGCGACCAAATAATTAACATAGTTTAGGTCACAACACTAAATTATCCTTTACAATACAATGCAATAATTTATGATTATAAATAAATACAGCTAAAGATGGGACAGGGCTGATAATTAAAGAAAGATAGAGATAAGGAGAAGAGAATGCTTACCCCAAGAACCTGGGTGACACTGGACTTGGTTTCAAACTGAAGCTCCTACTTTTCCTACTATGTGGCCTGAGGTAAGTCTCTTCCTTTCCTCTGAGGCTACTTTTTCACATGTATAAAATGAGAGAGTTTGTGATGCAGGACATCTAAGAGACCTGTCATTCTATGATCATATCTTCATTTTTTAAAAAAAGGATAACACTTTACAGGATCTGTTGTGAGGAGAGCATTTTTGCAAAATTAAAGCACTTAACAGAAACAAGATTTTAATATTTTCACTAACTGCTTTGGAAGATGAGGAAAAGGAAGAGAGGGCATAAATAGGTTCTGCTTCTAGAAGAATTTAACACTAGTCTTCTCTTCTGAAGAATGGACAGAATGAGAACTTTTCTAAGGTATTTAAGGCATCAAAACCCCACAAGGGGAAGGCTTTCTTTGTATCCCTTTTTTTAGCACATACTAAGTACTTCATAGGGACAACTAGGTAGTACAATGGATAAGGTGCTGGGTCTGGAGTCTTCCTGATTTCAAATCTGTCCTTAGATGTGTAGTGGCTATGTGACCTTGAGCAAGTCACTTCACCCTATTTGCCTCAGGTTCCTTATCTTTAAAATGAACTGGAGGAGGAAATGGCAAACCACTTCAGGATCTCTACCAAGGAAACTCCAAATGGGGTCAGAAAGAACTGGGCAAAACTGAACAAAAACAGTCACAAGAAGCACTTGATAAAGTATTATAGAATGATTTTTTATGCCATTGCAATGACCTGCCTTCCCCAGTCTGGGCCACCAACTAGTGCTTCTAGTCCCAACACCTGGTCCTGCTGTAAACATTAAAATTTCTTAGACTTGTGAATGTTGGAAATTTCACCACTGGAAGGTTTCATGCTTGTAGGGAATTTCCTACTGATAGTGGGAACTCTATTGGAATGTGAACCCCATTGGCATGGGAGGTTCCTTCTCCTCCCTACTTAAGATTACTTTAGGACAGAAACCTTTTGCTGAACAATGGAAAGGGCTTTGACCTATGCTTAAGCATAGAACAGGAAGTTCTTTGAGTCATGATTGATTTTAGAATTGATACAATAGAGATACTTGGAATGACAGAACCAGGTCTTGGAACTTACAATCTCCACCCTACTCAGTCCTAACAGGATTTAGGAAGGGCTACAGCAAAGTATCAAGATTTAATTATTTGAGAATATGACCTTCAACAGACATGTGCAAAGCCACAGACCTCTGGGCGGTCCTGGGTTAAGCTAGAGCCACCATTGGCACAGGGAAGACATGGACAGTGATTGGTAGATGTGAGAACTGAGGGGAGGGAACTTTGATGGTTTCCTTAAAGATAGCGGGGTCTGAGGACTAGGGGGGTTGGAGAGGTTTTGCTCTGAGAGGTTGTGCTCTGAGAAGCTTGCTCTGAAGGAAGCTGGAGGTGGAGGCCCCTGAGACTGTTTCTCCATTTTGGTCATGTGAGTGATAGGGACTGATCTCTTTTCTTTGCCTCAGCTATCTAAGGGCTTGGGCCTTTTGGCCCAGCCTAAACAGAGGGGGTATTTAAGCCCTATTCCCTTCTCTCCCCTCTCTCTCTCTCTCTCTCTCTCTCTCTCATACCTTTCTTCCTCCTGTTTGTAATTAAACTCCATAAAAGTTTGACTGCTGACTTGAGTTTTCATTAAGGAATTACATAGGTGAATTCCTTGGTGACCTTAAATTAATATATATCAGTTTTTTAAGGTGATTTCCTTGTCACACTGCCCAGACCTGGGCCTTGAACACTACCAGTTCCAGGAGGGAGAGATGGGCATCAAGAGAAACTTGTGAACACAGCTGAAAGTGGAAGAATGGAGAAGTGCTGAAGGAGGTCAGGCTCCTGGCAGTACTCCACACCCACTTGCCCCACCCTCCTCAGCATCTGGTGGCTGGTCCTTTTAGGGCCTGTGGTCCTGACTTCTCTGGGAAAGCCCTACTCTCCCACCCTAGGTAAACATCCGTCACTGACTGACTGACACTCTTTTTGTACTGGAAAAGGAGACCTGCTACTTCCTGCTATAACCATCTCAAATACACCAACCACCTCTAGGCTGCATTTCTTCCCTGTCTGAGACCATTTCAGAGTCAAATGTGCAGAAGGGTGAAGAAGACCTGCTACAAGGTGGCCACAGAGCTCTAGTTTTCCTAAGGGCCATTACAAAAAAGGGCAAAGCAGAGAGGACATGAGGGGATCCCCACTGATTAGGTCTATTAGTCCCACCTACACTGGGACCATTATGTACTTTAAGGTCTATTTTTCAGTCTGAAATGGGTGAGTCTGGGACTTCCCTGGGGTGAGTTCTCAGGGGCTAGGGGCAAACCTGGGGTCCCCAAAAAACCCAGTTGACATAACATATAATATATTATACATAAATAATTATAATAAATAAAATATAAACATATATAAAATGCATTATTCTCTATATGTGCTAATATAAACATCCTCTGCTTTTGAATTCTCTGGATTTATTTTGACAGTTTTTTCTCCTGATTTTGTGCCTGTTATTTTTTAATGTAATCACAATATACATTATTTTTATTCTCTTTTCCTCTATAAAACATTCTTTAAAGAAATAAAGAACAACTTGAATGTTCAATACCCATGGCTATACTTGACCCATATAGTAAAAATGATAATACTACCAAGACAATTCATAATTTTAATGTTATATCAAACAATGACCAACAAGATACTTTATAGAATTTGACAAAACAATAAATTCATTTGGAAAGACAAAAGACCTAAAATGTCAAGAGGAATGATGAAAATAAGTAGGCATGAGGAAATAGCACTTTCAGACCTCAAACTATGTCATAAAGTAGTAATCAAAATCATGTGATATTGTTTTAAAAATAGAGAAACAGGTCAAAGGAAAAGACTAGAAAAGGGAGAATTGGAAACATGAAACTCAATGATGTAACTTAACATATGATATAAAAGTTGAAAAAATTAAGAAAAGAGCTCCTTATTTTTTAAAAAACTGCTAGGAAAACTGTAAATTAGTCTAACAAAATAGGCTTATATTAACACCTTATACCATATTTGCATAATACACTCTAAATGGATGAGACCTTAATATTAAAGATTATGCTATTTTTTAAACTGGAAGAAAAGCAGATCATATCTTTCTTACATATGAGGAAGAGATATATTCTTAAGCAAACAAGATATAGAGGCAACTCCAAAAGACAAAGTAGACAACTTTGACTATATGAAACTGAAATGTTTCTATACAGACAAAACAAACACACCTCGGATAAGAAGGGAATTGGTTGAAAAGGGGGAAATCATATCAAAATTTTCTGATATGGGTTTCTTATGTAAGATAAACAAATAATAAATATATATTCATGTGCATAGATAGCATATGTATTTATTTATATGTGACTAATTCCCCAATAGACAAGTGATCAAAAGATAAGAACTAACAGTCCTAAAAAAATGAATTGCAAAGTGTGCACAGCCATATGAAAAATACCTCAAATCAACAGTAATAAGAGAAATGCAAGTCAAAAGAACAGGAAGTTTTATATCACATCCTGAAAACTCAAAAGTGACCCAAAAATGCTGATAGTCAAATGTTAGAGAGGTTGTAGAAAGACAGGCCCACCAATAAATGGTTGGTGGAGTTGTAAAATGGTGTAACGATTCTGGAAAACAATTTGGAATTATGCAAATACAGTGGCACCTTCATAAATGAGCACCTTAAGTCATGAGCAATTTGAGATAGAAGCAGTCACAATCAGGATTTTTTGCTTTACTTTAGGAGCAGATATCTGAATCACTAGCCTCCGCCGGTGGGAGAAATTGAGATAATCAGTACAACTGAGATTAAAGAAATGTTGAGGAGTTGGAAAAAATTAAACAGTTTATAGAAAAGATACACCCAGAAACAGTTGCAACGGGTCATGTGTTGGAGCTGTGAGACAACACTTGCTTCACACATTATAGAAAGGTTCTGAAAGGGAGGAAGAAACAAACTTCCATGGAAAGGTTTTCGTTGAAAAGGCCTCGAAGTGAAATCAAGGAAAGTGTGGCCAAAAGTACATTTTTTGTATTTAAGTTTATAAAACAAAAAATCCGTGTGGTTTTTTGGGGGATGGAATGGATTAATTGCATTTCCATTCATTTAAATGGGGAAATTCAATTTGACACACAAGCAAATACTGTGAGGAAACTGCTACTTGTTGAAATGGAGAGGTAAACTGTTCTCTGGCTTGTGACTAGAGAGGGCTGCTTAAGGAACCTGAGACTGCTTATTTGTAATGGAGGTAGAAATGAGAAATGCTGAGGGATGCCACACAGTTATGAGCTTGGCAATGCAACGAATAAACTCATGTGTCAAGGTACCACTCTAATGTTACTAAACTGAACCAGAAAATACATTACTGGGCTCATCAAGTAGTCAGAGAAAAATTAAGTGCCTATATACTGAC
The DNA here is from genome assembly GCF_027887165.1 of Monodelphis domestica. NCBI lineage: Eukaryota > Metazoa > Chordata > Mammalia > Didelphimorphia > Didelphidae > Monodelphis > Monodelphis domestica. The sequence goes on along the minus strand of NC_077232.1, from coordinate 12,980,223 downwards.
AGAGACAAACCAATTTTGGGACCTAAGAAATTAGGCAAAGGTCCAAACTTTGTAAATAATATTCCAGGTCTAAAGACAAAGGTTGGAATGTGTAAATATTCCCCTAGTAGACAAAATAGCTTAGGAACTAGGCACAGATGGCTGGAAAAAAGTCTTGAAAAGACTGTTTTCTAATCACTTAACCATGAACTTGCTGAACCCCTCATGTACTTGCTCTCTCCCAGCTCCCTCATTCCTGTGTTTTTTTTTCCTTTATAAACCCTGCCCCTAATCAATAAACTTTACCAGCAGTAGCCACCTGCTCTGCAGCCCTTCTGACCTCAAAAAGCTCTCTTTTCTCTGGTCTGTTATTTCTTGCTCCTACCGAAGAGGGGCTGGGGCTCTAACAATATACACCAAAATATTTATAGCCGTAATTTTTGTGATGGTTAAGAAATGGAAACAATTCAGTCCAATCCAATAATCTTTTACCAAGTGTCTACTCTGTGCCAGGCACTGAAATAAGTGCTGGGGATACAATTAATTAAAAGAAAGACAATCCCTGCCCCCAAGGAGCTTACAATCTAATGGGAGGAGAAAAAATACAAAAGAAGGTATGGAAGTAGGAGAAGAAGGGGGGAGGAAGAAAATCAGGGTATAACTGGTGCAGGGCACCTTGTGCTGGGTAGTTGACATCAGGCAGGGTTACAGATGCAGAGTGGAGTAAGCCAAGTCCAATTTCTGCCCTCTCTAAAGGGAGACGTTGGAAGGAGCCCAGTACTATTTCCTCCAGCCCTCCAATCAGAGGGGAGAGGAGTCAAAGGAGGTATATCAATCAAGGCATAGAAGCCTAGAGATGAGACAGAACAAAGTAGATGCCCATCAATTAGAGCATCTAAACAAACTGTGGTACATTAACATAATATTATATCCCTGTGGTATAAGAAATAATATTTGTAATGAATATAGAAGATATAATAACCACAATGTAAATGGAAAAAAATAACCACACACTCAAAAACCAAAAGTGAATGTGACAAAATCATTAAGAGGAAGCAGGACTTGGTTAATGAAATATGAGAGATACCCCCCCACAAAAAAAAAAAACACCCCTGGGAGGTGGGAGGTCCACAGGTGATTTACTACACATAATTCAAACTTATTCAATGTAACCAGATATGCTGACTTGTTTTCCCTTCTGAAAAAATAATATTTGTTATATGAGATTGCTCTTTGGGGAAGAGATATTTGGGATAAGTATGATGACATAAGAAACAGAAAACATCAGGGGAAGGAAGGAGGGAAGGAAGGAAGGAAGGAAGGAAGGAAGGAAGGAAGGAAGGAAGGAAGGAAGGAAGGAAGGAAGGAAGGAAGGAAGGAAGGAAGGAAGGAAGGAAGGAAGGAAGGAAGAAAGGAAGGAAGGAAGGAAGGAAGGAAGGAAGGAAGGAAGGAAGGAAGGAAGGAAGGAAGGAAGGAAGGAAGGAAGGAAGGAAGGAAGGAAGGAAGGAAGGAAGGAAGGAAGGAAGGAAGGAAGGAAGGAAGGAAGGAAGGAAGGAAGGAAGGAAGGAAGGAAGGAAGGAAGGAAGGAAGGAAGGATCAGAGTTGGAGAGGATCTCAGGGGCTCTCTAGTCCTGCCCATACCTAAATCCCCTCTACAAAAACCCTGACAAGTGATATTTCAGTCTCCTCTTTAAAAAAAAAATTGTTTCTCTGTTACATTTAAATACCTAGTTAACTTCCTCCTTTCTCCCATTAGAGAAAGCATTTTTTGACACAAATATATGTGTATGTGTATATATAAAATTACATCTTATTTATTTCTATATTTCAGTTCTTTCAGTGGAAGTGGACATACACAAGTCATTCTTCAAATAATACTTCTGTTGCTATATATAATGTCCTCTTGGTTATATATGTTCATTTCATACTTCATAATTTCATGTAGGTCTTTTCAGGTTTTTTTCCAAAATTAACCTTCATCAGTTCTTATGGCACAGTAGTATTTCATCACAATAATATGCCCCAATTTATCCAGCCATTCCCCAATTTCCAGTTCTTTGCCACCACAAAGAGAACTGCTATAAATATTTTAGGACATATAATTTCTTTTCCATTTTCCTTGATCATCTTAGGAAATAAACCTAATAGTGGTATTGCTGGGTCAGAAAATATACAGTTTTTTAATTCTTTGAGCATAATTCCAGATTGCTCTCCAGAGTAGTTGAATCAGTTCACAGTTCTACCGACAACCTCACTAAAGGCCTTTGGGGTTAAGTGATTCTTTACTTCCTAAGGAAGTACACTCTACTGTTGGTCAGCTTCAGTAGTTTGGAGTTTTTTTCCCATATTAATGCCAACATTTGCCTTTCTATGACTGTGTCTTCTCTATTATGGAAGAGAAAAGCTTCACGGAAGGCTCCAGCTATTTTCTAGGGACAAGAACTCATAGTTAAGGGAAAGTCTCTCCTTTTCATGGGGACAAGTTTTCTATCTTCCCCCCCTTCCCCCTCCCCCCCTCCCCCCCCCCCCCAGCATGGACTGAATGGTGAGGCAAGGCCTTGATCAGAGCCAGGGAAGGAGTGAAGTAATGGCATGAAATTGAGAATGGAGACAGTGAGTAGCTCATCTTACCCCAAGGAAGGGCACAGAGGGTACCAGCACTGGCATCCCTACATTTCACGTTTCAAGTTTTGGAGGTCCTGGGTTTGATCATCTTAGGTTCTTAATCCTCAGATCTGAATTTCCTTGTCCACAAGGTAAAGGAAAAATCAGTGACTCTGGAGTCAGATGATCTGGATTCAAATTCCACCTCTACTATCTGTTTAGCCTTGGGCAAATGACCTCAGCTCCTTGGGCTTCACTTTCCTTATCTAAATTCAGGGATTGGACTAGTTGGCTTCTGAAGCCTTTCCTACTTCTGGAGCTATGACCCAATAATCCTATAGGCAGCAGTGATCAGAGCAATATCACACAAGAGGCTGGAATGAAATCAAGTTGAGGCCCAAGTAATCTGGTGTTTGAGATGGCTTAGCTCCTATCCTGGAGTAGAGCAAGGAAAGGCATCTACAACCCCTTTTCAAAAGCCACAAAGTGAAGACAACACTGTCCCATGGCCCCTTGAGCTCTCTTATTTAGTGGGAAGTGAAACCTTAGGTTTCACAATTTTATTTTTTTACAGGAAACAGCTGCAGTTGGCTCAAGTTAAGAACAAATTTGTCATAGGAACAGTGCAAGTCACAAGATGGTAGAAATCTTCAAATCCCACAAACATTTACAGGGTTATAAATGGTGACAGTGTTCACAAGCACCTCTCTACAGTAATTGGACATGACAGTTCATGAAAATAAAAGAACATTTCATGAACTCACATATAAAGAGGAATTGGAATTTCCAGTACCAAGATCAAGTATAATGTTGAAGTTGATATCCAAAAGGCAAAGAAAAAGAAATGACAGATTCTTTTATTGTTAAAATATTAAATTGGTTTCTAACAACTCACAAAGCAAGAGTTTCCAACCAGCAGAATCGGGTCTAGGGGTAATTATAACCATCACATAACATATATACATATACACTTATGTATATGTATATATGTGTGTATATAGTACGTACACACACACACACACACACACACACACACACGTAATAGCTCTGTGGTACAATGAATGGAGCCTCTAGCCTGAAGTGTGGCCAAACAGATTTACTAGCTATGTCAGCCTGGGCAAGTCATTTAACCCTCTTTGCTTCTGTTTCCTCATCTGTAAAATGAGCTGGAGAAGGAATTTCAAACCACTTTAATATCTTTTCCAAGAAAGTCCTAAATGCAGTTATAAAAAGTCAGACAGAAATGACTGAACTTTACTTCAAAATGCTTCAAGGGTCTGCTTCTGTGTAGAGGATATAATTGAACCTTTCCAAGGAAGGCCATCAAAGGAAGAAAGGGAGTCACTTCTTTCCATTACTTGCTATGAATTCAGAAAACAAAAACTTTTAAAAGTATTAACCAAATTCACAACTTTCCATCATCACAAGATCTAATCTAATCACAAGGAGCAAAAAACAAATGATTTGAGATTTAATTCAGTTTTCTATTATCTGTGCCATTGACCTAGTAGTCTAGGTAATAAAATTAAATTCTGTGGCTATTTCATTCTTTCCTGGGTAAATGCAATATTCTTCAGTGTTTTTTACAGTGTCTTAAATAAAAGCATCAGGGTTTAAATTTTCCACAACTTTATAGAATTCTTGAATCTACTACCTCTCCCTACCTTCTTACACATCCTGAAGATCTCTAAAGCTCAGCATTCTTCAAGCTCAATGAACATGGGAGACTAACCTATTCTTAAAGTCTTAATTCAACTCCCATCATATCACCTTTACTCTTTTTTTAAAATCCTTACCTTCTGTTTTAGAATTGGTTCTAAGTTTCAAGGCAGAACAACAGTAAGGTCTAGGTAAAGTAACTTTCCTGGAGTCACACAGTTAGGAAATATCCGAGACCAAATTCAAACCAACAACCTCCTGTCTTAAAGCCTAGCACTCTAAAACTGTGCATACCTTTTAATCCAGCAATACCACTACTAGGTCTGTATCACAAAGAGATCCCCCCCCCAAAAAAGGGAAAAGGACCTATCTGTAGAAAAATATTTATTGCAGCTCCTTTTGTGGTGAGAAAGAATTGAAAATGGAGAGGTTGTCCATCAAATGAGGAATGACTTTGGTATATGACTGTGACAGAATACTACTGTGCTATAAGAAATGATGATCAGGATGATTGTGGAAAAATCTGGACTTAATGACTTGTTGCAAAGTGAAGGGAGCAGAACCAGAAAAACACTATAGAGTGGCAGCATTTCTTTTTTTTTTTTTAAATTTAGAATATTTTTCCATGATTTGATGATTCATGATTCCCCTCCTCCCTCCCTAAGTTGATAAGCAGTACCACTGGGTTATACATGTATCATTGTTCAAAACCTATTTCCATGTTATTCATATTTGCAGTAGAGAGATCCTTTAACAAAAAACCCCAATCATATCCCCATGGAACTACGTGATAGATCATGTTTTTCTTCTGTGATTCTGCTCCCACAGTTCTTTCTCTAGATATGGATAGCATCTTTCTCCTAGGTTCCTCTGGGTTGCTCTGGGTCATTTCATTACTGCTAGTAGCAGTCAGTTACATTGATCCTGCTACAATGTATCAGTCTCTGTGTACATTGTTCTCCTGGTTCTGTTCCTTTCACTCTGTATCACTTCCTGAAGGTCTTTCCAGTTCACATAGAAATATGCCAGTTCTATATTATTTTCAGCACAATAATATTCCATCACCAATAATTACCACAATTTATTGAAGGCCACCTCCTCACTTTCCAATTTTTTGCTACCATAAAAGGCATGGCTATGAATATTTTTGCACATGTATTTTTCCCTATTATCTCTTTGTAGTACAAACCCAGCAGTTATATGGCTGGGTCAAAAGGCAGGCATTCTTTTAAAGCTCTTTGTACATAGTTCCAAATTGTCCTCCAGAATGGTTGGATCAGTTCACAACTCCACCAGCAGCGTATTAGTGTCCCAATTTTGCCACATCCCCTCCAACATTTTTCACTTTCCTTTGACAGCAATATTTTCTAATGAACAACTGTGAATGCCCTAATTATTCTCAGCAATGCAGTGATCCAAGACAATTCAGAGACTCGTGATGAAAAATACCATCTTCCTTCTGAGAAAGGAATCTGAATCTGACAGAATCTGAATGCATGTTATATTTCCCTTTCTTCCTTTTTTTTGTATCGGCTCTATTCCACAGAATAACTAATATGCTGGCTAAGAGAAGGTTGGATTGATGGAATAGACTTGGGGCAAATAACCTCCGTAGTGTCTGATAAACCATCTTTTGAAATCCCAGCTTCTAGAACAAGAACTCACTGACAAAACCTGCTGTGAAAATTGGAAAACAGTATGGGAAAGATTAGGATTAGATTAACATCTCATACCCTATACCAAGATAAATTCAAAATGGGTAAATGACTTAAATATAAAGAGTGAAATCATAAATAAATTAGGTGAACATAGAGTAATATACCTGTCAGATCTATGGGAAAGGAAGGAATTTAAGGCCATGAAAGAGAAAGAACACTGTAAGATTTAAAATGAATAATTTTGATTATATTGAATTTAAAAGGCTTTGTACAAAAAAAATCAATGCAATCAAAATTAAAAGGGAAGCAGGTATTTTTTTCCCTCTCTTCTTCCCTCCCCCATCCTGGAACTGACAAGCAATTCCACTGGTGTACTTATGCCTTACTACTCAAGACCTATTTCCATATTATTTATATTTGTAATAAAGTAATCTTTTAAAACCATTCTGGAGGGCAATTTGGAATTATACCCAAAGAGCTTTAAAAGATTGCATGGGGACTTCCGGTCAAGATGGCAGCTTAGAGAAAGCTAAAGTTCGGAGCTCCAGAAACCCTTCCTTACCGATCTCAAAGGGAATGCTCCTAGGGCATCGAAATTCAAAACAAACAGCAAAATAGACCCCGGAAACACTCCTCCTGGACCTAGATCAAAAGGTACAGCCCCCCAAGAGTCGGAGCCCAAGATCACTCAGATCTAAGGGGAAGGCAAAGGGAAGGTCCCAGGACCCATCCCACCCAACCCAGAGTGCAGTAGTCCGAGGCAGCAGCAGGAACCTCAGGGCAGGCAGGGGGGGGGGGGGGAGCCTGTAGCCCCCTGACCAGAACCTTCCATCTGGGTCTCAATGAAGGTCTCTGCCTGAGGGCATACTCAGTCTGAGGGCAATTTGGAACTATGCCCAAAGGGCGACAAAAGAATATCTATCCTTTGATCCAGCCATAGCACTGCTGGGTCTGTACCCCAAAGAGATAATGGAGAAAAAGACTTGTACAAAAATATTCACAGCTGCGCTCTTTGTGGTGGCCAAAACCTGGAAAATGAGGGGATGCCCATCAATTGGGGAATGGCTGAGCAAATTGTGGTATATGTTGGTGATGGAATACTATTGTGCTAAAAGGAATAATAAAGTGGAGGAGTTCCATGGAGACTGGAACGACCTCCAAGAAGTGATGCAGAGCGAGAGGAGCAGAACCAGGAGAACATTGTACACAGAGACTGATACACTGTGGTATAATCAAACGTAGTGGACTTCTCCATTAGTGGCGGTGTAATGTCCCTGAACAATCTGCAGGGATCCAGCAGAAAAAGCACCATTCATAAGCAGAGGATAAACTGTGGGAGTAGAAACACCGAGGAAAAGCAACTGCCTGACTACAGTGGTTGAGGGGACATGACAGAGGAGAGACTCTAAAGGAAACCCTAATGCAAATATTAACAACATAGCAATGGGTTCGAATCAAGAACACATGTAATACCCAGTGGAATCACACATCGGCTATGGGGGATGGGGGGGGAGGAAAAGAAAATGATCTTTGTCTTTAATGAATAATACTTGGAAATGATCAAATAAAATATTATTTAAAAAAGATTGCATGCCCTTTGATCAGCTATACCACTACTAGTTTTGTATCCCAAAAATATTTTTTAAAAGTCTGTACAAATATATATATATATATATATATATATATATATATATATATTGTGTTCTTTGTGGAAGCAAAAAAAAAATGGAAAATGGGAGAGTGTCCCTCAGTTGGAGAATGTGGTATATGATAGTAATGGAATACTATTGTGCTATTAGAAATGATGAACTGCTTGATTTCTATGTGAACTGGAAAGACCTCTATGAATTGATGCGGAGTAAAATGAGCAGAACCAGGAGAACAATGTACACAGAGACTATAAAATTGTAGGATGATCAAATGTAATAGTCTCTACTACTAATAGCAATGCAGTGATCAAGAACAATCCCGTGGAACTTTAAAAAAAGATGCTATACACATTGAAAGAACTATGGGAGTAGACACGCAGAAGAAAAACATGATTTATCACGTAGTTCCATGGGGATATGATTGGGATTTTTTGTTAAAGAATCTCTCTACTGCAAATATGAATAACTTATCACTTGGTTATATGGGCATATGATTTGGGGTTGTGTTTTTAAAAGATTACTCTAGTACAAATATGAATAATATGGAAATGGGTTTTGAGTAGTAAGACATGTCTAAACCAGTGGAATTACTTGTCAGCTCTGGGAGTGGGGATGGAAGACGGGAGGGAGAGAATATAAATCATGTAACCATGGAAAAAATATTTTTTAAAAGAAATTAAATAATGTGAAAAATAACTAATATGGAAAGATGTCTTACATAATTGCATATTTTAAATCTTTACCAGATTGCTTAAGGGGTATGAAGAAGGGAGATAGAGAATTTAGAACTCAACATTTTAAAGAAAATTAATGTTTAAAAAATTGTTTTTACATGTAATTGGGGGAAAAGAAGATATTACTTAAAATTGATAAATAACACCCGTCTGCTCAAGAATCTTCATTGGCTCTCTATTCCTTCTTGGACAGAAGTCCTTAGCCTTTTTGGGTGTCACAGACTCTTTGGGCAATCTTAGCCCCTTCTAAGAACAATGTTTTTAAATACATAAAATAAAATGCAAAGATTACAAAGGAAATCAAAGGTTAGTTACTATAAAGATGTATTCCCCAAGCTCCCTTCAAGTTCAGAGTCCCACCTGAAGTCTATAGACAGCCTTGGATGCTGGTAGACCCAGACTATTTGAGGATAAAATATAAATGCCTCATTTTGACATTTATATTTTCCCATACTCATTCCACATTACTCTTCTTTATGTATTCCATTATAGACAATTTGGCCTGCTTGCCATTTCCCAAAATCAACATTCCATCTCCTTATGTCTCTTGTATCTGAGACAACGCATTCCTTATTCCCTTGTTGAAAGAAAATCTATTAGGGCTTTGTCCTAATGAATCAGGTAAGCTCAGGAAAATGAGACAAAAAGAGAGTTTGTTATAGCACACAAGGCTGGTGTGTTCAGGTGACAATTTCAAACCACTCACTGCTTTTTATAAATAACTTTTCATAAGAAAAGCAAGACCATCTGATAGACACACATTTCCAAAAGGAGATGGGCCACCGCATCTCAGCTCTTCCCCCCTTGCCACATCAGAGGGAAATGAGATTAAAGATAAAGGAAACAGGATGAATGCACATGTGGCTGCCACTAACAAAAGGTAATGCTAAGGATCAAGAGATGGATTAAAATACCTACTGCCTCTCCCAACAGACTGCTTGACACGTACCCAGAAGACAAGCAAGCCTGGAAACAATGGAATCATTAGGTCTTACTCAGCACGATTTTCAATAATTTCTTCATGGGGGGAGGGGGAGCTGGGGAGCTCAGTGGATGGAGAGTCAGGCCTAAAGACAGGAGGTCCTGGGTTCAAATCTGTCCTCTCACACTTCCCAGCTGTGTGACCCTGGGCAAGTCACTTACCCATTGCCTAACCCTTACCACTCTTTTGCCTTGGAACCAATATACAATATTGATTCCACGATGGAAGGTGAAGGTTTTAAAAAAAAATTAAAAAATAATTCCCTCATGGGATTAACCACACTCATGTTGAGGCACCACAATTGGCCTTGTATTGGTCCTCTAACCCTAACTGCAACACCGTAATCTCTGTTGCCTGCAAACGTGGGAGTTAGCCTGGGGATCAGTTGTTTGTATCAAGGAAAGCACTCTAAACAGCACACAATCCCTATAAGGTCACACAAGAGAAAATCCACAGATGCTTTAGCCAATGAAACGTTCTGTACCCCAAAACATAGCTGTAGCATACAGACTTTGGCAGTTCAATATAATTATTCTGCAGGTGTTCAAACGTGAGGGCGCCCTCTTTCACTCCCCCTTTGTAAGAGCTTCCTTCCATAAGAAGTTAGATTCTTGACAAGAACAGCAGAGGCCCTGCAAGGGCCTTTGCATAAGCACAATGGGTAAACCACAACCAGCAAATATGCAGCACGAGCACATTCAATAGCCAGTCAGGTAGCAAAGTTCCACATTTATTCACGGGGTATGAAAAGCTAGACTCAAAATTAACCAGCCTCATTCTGGTCTTTTAAAAAATCAGTCATTAGAAATTAAGAAAATAATCACACTCTCGAATTCCACGTTTGAATGTGTACATATATGAGATAGTTCACTCAGAAAAAAAACCCAAAAAACCTGATTACTTACTGTAAGCTCCAAACCAAGAGAGAGCCAAATTTAAGGACAAACATAAATCTTTAAAACTGGAATCTGTTGAGGCTAAGACTAAGCTTGCTTGAAATGTAACTTCAATATATGTGATTCCAGGTATAATTTCATAGTCACAAATCGTCCGATAAATCTCTTCTGTAGTATAAGCAGACTTCTAAGCACTCCTCAGGCTTTGGAGGTGCATCCCTATTGCGAAAGGGGATTCCAGCTTTTCAGTAAACCAATTCATTATTTTAGGACTTCACAACATTCAGTAAATTCCTTCCTGGAGCTGATAACTTGTTTTGACCTTTCCCAAGAAAGAGGCCTCAACTCAAGTAACCTCAAAGTTTTACAGACAAGGAAAGTGTATAAGGTCTCTTTTTTTGGCACCTTTTTTTGTACTTTTCCCACACAGTAATTATTATTCGTTCTTTTAAAGCAAAAAATATCCAATTAAAAACTTGATAGGTTTTTTAACATTATAACAATAGCTTTTAATAACTTAATCATTGCAAAGCACCCAAATCAAAAGAAGAGCAAATTTTCTAATGATGCAACTGCATCATCCTCTTATCAGTATTTCTTATACTATGGTTTTCCCAAATTCATTCAAATGCAAGAAAATTGAGAAACATAATACAATAATAACAATATTAGAAATTTAAAACATGAAATAACACTTACTGTCAATCAAATGACATCAGTTCAGTTGAATGTATCTCTGTATTATCTTATATAGAAAATACTTCATTCACCTTATTACTTTTGGCATTCTATACTGATTGCATTCAAGACCACTATAGAGTAATCTGGATCCAATTCCACTTAAACAAAATCTATTTTTGCAGTTTCTAAACAGATTGCCTTCATCTCAAATATTAAATGTCTTTTCCAATAAAGTCTGATTTACTTAAAAAAGCCAATGACTACGCTATGGGAAAACACATCTCACTTAAAATGAGACTAGAATAAATTCAATCATATTCTGGGTACATATTTACAAATGGAATAATAGAGAATGCCAATAGCCATTTCCCTACAGCCCTTCACTGCTAGCACTTCTAACTGGAGGGGCAGCGACTTTCATTGAGACTCTACTAAATTTTTTTTAAACCTTTACTTTGTGTCCTAGATACTAAGTATCGCTACTACAGCAAAAGAGTGGTAACAGGCAGGCAAATCGCACAGCTAGGGGTGTCTGAGGCCATACTGAATGCAGATGCTCCCCACACCAGGCCTGGCACTGTCCACTGTGCTACCTAGCTACTCTACTGCCAAAGATGGAAAGCGACAGTCCTGTATTGTCAACCCTCTTTTGGGATCCATGAAGATTTTGCGAAATATGTTCATTACAAATATAGCTTGCTATGAGGTAGCGAAATCATGAATGAATATTCCTTACATAAGGACAAAACTTGCCATTCCAAGGGCTCTTCCAGGGCAGAATTTTAGTATGTTATCCTCAAATAACTCAAGGCTACAAATATATTTCTATATTTTCTCTATCAAAAAGGATAATTAAATAAAGTTTCTCCAAGTATATGCTCAATGTCTACATCAATAGAGAAGTCTCCTCATCCAGGAGTTCTCTATATCAGTGAAACCAGAGGGAGGGTCTCCTATACACAGGGCTACCAGTCAGGCTTTGAAAGTCCCTGTCCTGATGGGATCAATCATCAGGCTAAGGAGATAAGATGTGCAAGTGGGAAATTCTCAAGTAGAATTGAATGGCACAGAAGAAGGGATAAAAATGAGGATCAAAAGGAAGAGGAGGAGACATACAAATTGATGTGCAATGATGGAAACAAAATTAGAGCTTTGTGGATGACAAATGTTAAAAACTAAACCAGCACATTTGTAGAATTATGTTCAAGTTGCAATAAATATTTAAGGTAAGTGAAAATAATGGACTTCCTGGTTTCCTTTAAGTTCATTTTTTAAAAATCATAACTTGGGGGGGCAGCTAGGTAGCTCAGTGGACTGAGAACCAGACCTAGAGACCGAAGGTCCTGGGTTCAAATCTGAACTCAGACACATCCCAGCTGTGTAACCCTGGGCAAGTCACTTAACCCCATTGCCTAGCCCTTACCACTCTTCTGCCTTGGAACCAATGCACAGTATTGATTCCAAGATGGAAGGTGAGGGGTTAAAAAAAAAAAACAGTTTTGAAAGTTTTCAGAACTCTGATCGATTAAATAATAAATGATTCCAAAGGACTGAGGAAGAAGATTGCCACCCATCTTAGGACAGAGTTTATAATGGACCAGCGAAGACATAGAATAAGATGCATTTTGAGAAGTGACCAATGTGAGAATGAATATGTATTGTTTGACTGTGCTTATATGACATGGGAGTTCATTTGTCCCTTTCTTTTTTGGTTGGTGGAAAGAAGAAAAAACTCATTGTCTGATTGTTGAAAAAAACTGAAATTCAAATAAATCACAGAATCCCCAAGTGTTGAGTGTAAAGTGACCTAAGCAGCCGCCTAAAGCAGCCAGTACTCAAGCTCTGAAATCCAACCAGCAGGTCTCCAGCTCTTGGACCCACTACCTCCCGCACAGCACAGGCCACTTTCCTTTGCACCTGGTTCTTAAAGTGAAAACATGATTTCCTCACAACAGCTAAAATAGGACACACTACCACTTCCCCCTCCCTAGTTCTAATGTCTGGGGTGAAGTAGAGGAAATCGAATCCCTCTGGCCCGAGAAGAGCCTTGGACTATTTCCTAAGCTCCCAAGGGGCCTCGGGAATCCTCTAGTCTCCCACAGGCGAGGCACAGCCGGCACTCCGGGGAGCCGCTCGATCCCCCTCTTTTGCATGCCCCGCCCCTCAGTCCAGCCACCCAAAGCTAGTGCTTTCTCCAACTCTCTCTGGTAAGGGGGGGGGGGGGGGGGGGGCTCACAGACAGCTTGAATTTGCCTCTGGGCACTCAGACTGGGAAAAGGTTCGCCAACCCTTTTCTACTCCAAACATATCATTTCAAACCTAAGGGAAAACAGGCCCAGAGAGGGCAAGTCACCAGGCAGGCAGACCCAATATCTGAATCCGGTTCTTCTGATTTCAAATCCAGTCCTCATGCCACAGAACTCCCCCCCCCCCCCCCAGTCTTCTCTGGCCTTCTATTATTGCTCCCACTTGGGATTCCTTTGCCATAAACAAGAGGGAGAAAGGCAGAGAAAAGGTCCTGATGGGCCAAAGAAGGCAGAAAACCCAGATGGCTTAGAAGCTGGCTGAGCAAGACAAGGATCAAAAAAGAAAGGACTTTGGACCTGCCCAGAGCCAGGAAGCTGGCATCTTGAGCGAGGACGTAAATAAACACTCTAAAATGTACGCCAGCTACTGAGGTGGGGACACCCACGGGCTCAGAGACACGTTGGACAGCCAGGACGAAAACAGTGAGTCGGGGCACCCAACTTTCTCAGATTCTTCCTCTGAAGAAGGGACTGAGGCAGGGGCAAACGGTGGGGCCAGGCTGGGCCCCTGCAGCACGGGCCTTACTTGGAGAGGCGGGCATTCTACCCAGGGCTCAGGATGGGGGAGACCAATTCAACCCCAGGAGAAGGCTAGAGCAGAAAGCTGGCAGAAGGAATGGAAAAGGGGAAAGCAAGGAGAGAATGAAACCAAGTGTTGGCTAGAAATGGGCTCCAGGAAATGGAAAAGAAAAAAGCCGGGAAAGTCTGAGATAAGACAAGTGGTAACAGAACAGCCTTAAATCAGGGGAGGTGAAATCCAGCTCAGGCCGCCACAGGCCACCCAATTGGGGCCTGATCCTTAAAAATTCCCGTGTCAGAGGCCTTTAAATGGAGTTGGTGCAGTAAGTGGGTCCGACTTGATTTAGCTGGCAGCTGCTGGCAGCTGTAGGAACTTGGTTTACCATCACCCCAATTTGGGTGCAAAGACGAGCCCAGCAGCGCCCACAACCTCTCGTCCTGCAGCCTGGAGTCACTCGCAGCCATTTTACCCCCAAACCAGACACTTGCTTCATTACCGAGAGCACCTGTGAATAAAGCCTCTCCCAAAGCAACTCCTAGTCTGACAGCCGCCTGGGTCACTGCGAGGCAGGCGAGGAGACTTTCCGCAAGTCAGAGCCAGTTTAGAACAGAGAAGCCGCTTGAACCTAAAGCCTCCGGACCCTCAGGCCAGCTCTCTGAGCTGGGCACTTTCTCGTGCACAGAAACAGGTGCGACCATTAGAACAGGAAGCAAGCACTAAACTCTGCAGATGAGGCCGCTATAAACTGAGCTTTAAGAAAAGCAGCCCTGAGGGGAGGGTTCATCCCAGCCATCACCCCTGGGGACAGGCAGAGGCACAAGGAATGCTAAGAAAGGCCTGAGACCCAGTTGGCCAGCAAGAATTCAATAATCCAGGGAAAGTGAAGGGCTTTAACTGCCTGTTGAGTTTATAGATCATCTTACAGCAGGGGGTCTTTTTTTTTTTGGCCACCCAGGCTGTCGGTGGCAGAGTTACAATTCAAGCCCACATCCTGGATCCTGCAATATAGCATCCTTTCCACTGTGCTCCATGGGTCTCTGACTTGACACAGCTCTTCAGTATCATAGAGACCTGCTCAGGAAATCCTTTTCTCTCAAAACTTCAGAAGGATTTACCTGAGAGCCTTGGACCTGACCATTGATAGACAAATATCTAAGCTTTATTCATTTCAATAGTTATTTTCATAGGGCATTAGTAGTAGAATTATGACTTCATCCCTGATCTCCTTGTCCAATTCCTGTCCTCCCTACCAGGCTTGGACCTGTGAGGACAAAGAATCTCTCATCCTTAGACCTTTTATAATATAAAGACTGGTCAGGGTCCCCAAAACAAATCTGTCTCCAAAGAGGAAGGAAAAATGTAATATGATCAACTCTCAATAACTGACACGTGGATCATCTGCCTTGTGGGTGAATGACAAAAATGGTTGTGTCCCAAAGCCAACATACCCATCACATAGCACGGGTCCGAGCCACTTCTAGGCTTCATCAGTTGGAGGAGACTCAGAAAACACCCATTCTTTTTAGGATCAGGTTGAGCCAAAGCTAATATGGGACCCCAATTTACTACTCCCCTTGATTCCTTAGGTTCTATGCCAAATATAAAGGATTTGGGGGATTGGATGTCAACGTCCTTTTTGTGTACCCCTATTCTCCTCCCCTGGCATCAACAATTAAAATTAAATGTGTTAACATGTCTTTCCTGGGTAAATGCATCATCTCTTACTGTGTTTTTACAGCCTCTTGGACACAATGGCATCAGACGCTCACTCCTGGCTTGACAAAGTTCATGAAAATCCTCCCAATCCATACCGGCAAAGTAATGCTGGACCCTCCAACTTTTCACATCCTCCAGGTCCAGTCAATATGGCTAAACAGCCCTCAGTGGGTCAGTATACTCAAATCAATAGTCACCAGACTCAAAGTACTATACATGCTGCAAACTCAGTTAAAGAGCCATCAGATTTACGCTTTAAAGAATTTGGGAAGCCACTAGGGGTAAGTCAGCTCTCATTTGGAATTTCATTCTTGTATTTACATGATTTAGTGGACCAAGGGTTTAAGTGTTGAAGATAAAGTTTATGACTCCCACTTAGTATAATGTCTAATCATAAACATAACATCTTCCCTGAGAGCATAGTACTGAAAGTTTCTCTTTGCTCCCAAGAGAAATGGCCAAACGTCACAAAGACATAAATTTTGATTAGAATTGATTCAAACAAAGCCAGACTTCAAATGTGGGATCTGTGGGGCTTCATCTGGGTACTATGAGCCAGGAACACCAATACTGGCATTACAGAAATAGACCACCAGAGCCCTGCAAAGGTCATTTGAGGTACCTCCCACTGGGCTGCTCCAGAATAAGTTTTCAGTGAGGCATGAAATGTTGTTCAATATTTCCACCCCAAGACGTCTGGGAGACAAACTGTACAGTGTGATACTTCTCCTACTCCAATTTCCCAAACAACAATTCCATCCAGGTCAATTTTATTATGATCTTTCATAGAAAACAAAAACAAACAAATAAATGCAGACAAGAGATTAAACTGGAAAATAATATTCTGTTTTGAGGCACAGTACCATAGATTGGATGTTCTTAGCTTTTTGTGACATTAGGCACTATTTAAATACTTATTATAGAGCTTTATAATTAACCTTTTTCATGTCCTGGACCCCTATGGAATCTGACGAGGCTTCTGGACCTCTTCTCAAAATAATGTTTTTAAATACAGAAAATAAAATAAATAGGATTACAAAATTAACCAATTATACTGAAATTCATTTATCAAAATATTATCTTTTAAAAGCAAATTCATAGATCTCAGGTTAAGAACTCCTATTACAGATAATGAAACAATATCAATTTTCCAGTTTAATCTCTGACTCCAGGACTGGCTCTCGGTCTGCTGAGCCATCTAACTTCCCCTTGCCATGATTGAAATTAAGGTAGGTGGGGAGGCACAAAGTTCTGAGCTTGTTCAATTTATTGCTAAGACTAACAATTATCTTTAAAAGGGGTCTCTCAGCTCAGCCAAAAGAGCAGGAGATAGGGCTTACTAGCTTGACTACCCCTTACCGTTTTTCTTCCTAATACTGATTCTAAGATAGGAGGTAAGGTTTTAAAAAAGAAAATTTAATCACAATGGAGAATATATAAAGATTTGTAAGATCTCATGAAAGCAGTATTTAAGGGAAAACTGGCATCTCTAAACACTTATCTAAACAAAATCAGGGAAACTGACCATGGAACTAAAGAAAAATTTTAAATTAATTAATGATAAACCTCAAAATGGCCTAAAAATAGAAATGCTGGAAATAAAAGAGATTTAAAAATTAGAGACAAAAAGTATTGATTTTATTGCAAATAAAATTGAGCAAGTGTTTTGCAAACCCTAAAATAGATAAACTATTATCTAATTTGGTCCTTGAAATAGAGAAGAGAGATAAATAGGGTAGAAATAAGTAAAATTATTAGATACTATTTTAACCCATTTTATGCCAATTCAAATACAATGAATGCATGTTTATATTAAAAATCAGATTAATAGATCAGGAAATGAAGAATCTAAAAAGGCCTATCTCAGGGAAATAACTGAACTAATCATAAATGAATACCAAAAGGAAAAAAAGCATGAAGACAAGTGAATTTGCAAATGAAGTATGACAAATTCTTAAAGAATAATTCTCTACCACATTAACTGTTCACAAAGAATGGATGTTATCAATCTAGCTATGAGACAAAGAAGATTCAGATACTCAATCTGGGGAGAGAAAATACAGAGAAAGAAATGAGAGGCTAGTATCACTGATGCATATCTATTAAATAATAAAACAGCTAAGAAGCTACAGCAATATATTCTAAAACCTATCCCACAATAAGATTGGATGTATGTATTCTATGAATTCAAGGATGATACATTAGGAAAACTAGTAACATAATAAAACACTAATTAAAAAATCACAACAAAGCCAAAGGAAAAGCCTAATTTTTGTTAAAACACTAAAAAGCACAGGAATAAAAGAACATTTCCTTATCATGATGATAATGATAAAAATCATCTATCTAAAACAAAGAACCAAAATTACCTGTAAGAGAAAAACAACCAAAGTTTTCCAAAAAGGATAAGGAGTAATCATAACTATTAGTCACTATCATTTTACATAGTGCTACAAATGCTAGTTATAGCAATTAGCAAATTGTAATTGCTAATTTCAGAAAGTAAAATTGAAGAAATAAGTAAAACCAGAAAGGAGACAAAAAATAATTCTATTGTGGAAGACATGATGATCAATTTAGAAAACAAGCCAATCAAAAAAATCAATCAAAACTATAGCTTCAGTAAAGCAGTAATATATAAACAAATCAACAAGATAAACAGCCTTTCTATATGTTACGAACGAAAATAAGGAGGAAATTATTTGTAAAATTCCATTTAAATAACTAAGTATCTAGAACAGAGTACTTAATAAACATTTATTAAATGATCTATTTGTTCAAAACAACTAATTTGGAATCAACCTACCAAGACACATTCAAGAGATATAATTATATACTTTTTACAGAAATAAAGGAAGTCTTGAAGAATTGAGGAACTATTCACTGTTTGTAGCTGCTCAGCATCAACATAATAAAAATATTAATGTTAACCAAATCAATTTACAGATTTGGTGTTACACAAGACTATCAATGAATTACTCTAGAAGTAGACAAAATAATACCTATTCCTTTTTTCAGGGAGAAGGGAGGTCAAGAATTTTAAGGGAAAATAAATGTAGGAATAAAAAAGGACAGGGGGCCTTCTAGCATTATCAGATCTCAAAATGTTTTTTAGAAAAACAGTAAACATTCAAAATATGTGGTATTGATTAAAAAATGTATAAAAGTATATTAGTTGGGGTTAGGTAGCTAGGTGGCTCAATGGCTTGAGAGCTACGTATAAGAGTTCCCGAGTTCAAATTTGGCCTCAGACACTTCCAGCTGTGAGACCTTGAGCAAGTCACTTAATCCCCATTGCCTAGTCCTTACTGCTCTACTCTCTTGGAACCAAACCAATACATAGTATTGATTCTAAGAAGTAAGGTAAAGAAAAATTTAAAGGATTATTACTAGAACAGGCTATCTAATCAATACCTTAAGGCAAATGAATACAGCCTCTCAAAATTCATTAAGCACAAGAACTGGAATAAGAACAATTTTCCTATTTGGCAAGAACTACAGGGGAAACTGGACAATAGTTTGCCAGAAAATAGATTTAGAATATCATCTTACAGCATGTGCTATGAAAAAAAATAGGAAAAAAAAACCCTAAAAAAGTTATATCACAGAAAGAAAATTATGGCTACTTTTTAGATCATTAGTTAGAGGTAGGGTTCATATTCAAGCAAGGGCCAGAAGAGCTCATCAGTGACAAAATAAGTCATTTCAAATTTGTAAAATTGATTTTAAGTTGAAATTTTAAAGTGATGTGTAAAAATGACTTAAACCTACTTGCAGGAAATTAAAAATCAATGCAACTAGGATAAAGAGAGCTGTTACATGAGGAGAAAAATCTTGGCATCAAATGTTTTTGATAAAGTCTTAAAGGGGAAAGGGACTGGGTATCAATGCAAAGGGGCATATTCTCTGAATATAGTCTTAGCTTAATTTATTATCTTATCTAGAACACTGAGAGGTTAATTGATTTGCCCAGCTTTGCTTTCCACAGTCAGCAGATGTCAGTGGTGAGCCTTGAAAGATTAGCTATGCCATTTGCCTCTAGGCCAATGTGTATAGAGAAAGCTTGAAGGAGAAGATATATAAGACACACACAATAATAATGAGTTATTTCTCAATATAAAAGGTATGATTTATAAAAACAGAAATGCAAATTATCAACAACCATATGAAAATACCCAAATTATTGATAATAAAAGAAATTTGAAGTAAAACAGCACTAAGGTCCCACCTTATGCCCAACAAATAGGCAAAACCAGTAAAAGAAATAGCCAATGATGGGGAATACTCTAAATCAAGTTCTCTAAAACAGGGTTGGTGAACTTGTGCATTGACATAATCCTCTTAAAATCAATTTGGAATGATGTGTAAAAAAGTTGTTAAAATTATACATAACTTTTCCCCAACACTGAGATACATATACCAAGAAGGCAAAAACCAGAAATAATGGCCCCATATACGTGAACACATCCATGACCTCACTTTTTTGTCCTAGTAAAAAACTGGAAACAAAATGGAAAATGGCATAAGATATTGTGGCATATAAATATAATGAAATATAATCATACTCCAAGAAACGGTAACTGAGGAATTCAGGGAAACACACAAAACCATGTCTGAACTGATATTGAATAAAGAAAGCAGAACCAAGAGAATGATATATACAATAACTACAACGAAGTAAATGAAGGCATCATAATTCAGATTAGCTGCATTTCTAGTTCTGTGCTTGCAAAATTTCACAGCAGGAACAAAAAAAGCCTTCCAAGGTTTGAATAAGGAAGAATTGTTGACACTTTTCCCCTCTTCTCGGTGTTTTCTTTCTACAGGCTATCCAGATTTTGATTGGTCTGATGCACTTGGGCTTGGGGATTATTCTGAGTCTTCTTTCTGTACACATTGATGTCCTCTATTCTGGTTATGCCACTTTGTCCTTTGTCAGTGGTTATCCTTTCTGGGGAGGCATCGGGGTGAGTAGATTGAAATGAATAACTTTCAGTACAGGGGTGTCAATGTCAGATGTGTGTGTTACTTGCTGCAGGGATCTTAAAACATAAGCCAGGAGTACTATTTCCCCACATACAGCTTTACTGACCAGCCACAAGAATTGCTAAAGCCCACATTTCTTTATCTGTAGTTAGTAGTGAGACAGTGAAGAGACCTTCCTCATTTAGCTAGAGATAATATGTGTAAAATCCTATGACTACTTTAAAGTGCTATCAAAATAAGGGACAGTAGTCACTATTCCTATTATTATTTATCATTATCAAAATTATTATTTTGGGTCCTATCATGTTATTTCATTCCTATCTAAGCAATCAGGTCAGTCTCTCCCCTGTAATTTGTGGTATTTAAAGAGGTGCCTTCAGAGGAATGAGTTAAGATGTTTGGGTAAAGACAGGAACTCACCTGAGCTGTCCCAAATTCCCCTCTAAACTTTAAAAAAACACCTGAAAAGGAATTCTGGAGTAGCAGAACCAATAAAATGGTGGAGTTATACATCTGGCTACCAAAGCAACTTAGAAGATAGGGAGAAAAGGTCTGCCTCATGGGGATATGAATATAGCCCAGCCTGCTCCTCAGGAAGCCAGCAGCTCAGGGTGACTGAACTGGCTGCAGTGGTATCTTCCAGAGCTTAGTACATAGATGGTAAGAGGGTCAGAAAATGGACAGAAGGAGATTATAGTTGGCCCAGAGGATCCTCTGACAGTACCAGGTACAGGACTTAGTGGCACAGCCATACATATTTCTAAATTGCAGTCCCAGGTATGGCAAAAATTATTACACCAGTATAAAAACTCCAAGCTAAAGAGGTTTGTTGAGAGGAATCCAAATTCCCAATAAAGCTGGTCAAGATCAGAACCAGAGACCCTGAGCCTTAGAAGATGGCCTTTTATATAGAGAGAAATCTTATGACAGTGATAGTGATACAGTCAAAAACTAAAATAGAAGAAATGTACGTATCTTTCACATAGGCAAGTCCTCAACAAGGACGCAAGTGCCAAATAAGCTGGAAAGTACAAAAATAATCACTAAATCATTATGGGTGGTAGGTCAAATTTTATGGTTGACATTTTCAAAACCAAAGGATTAGGGGCTGATTGTTTTTCTGCTGACAATTATGAAATACTTGGAGTCAGCAACTGAATGACTGATATTTTTGCACCCAAGAGCAGGCCTCCACCTCCTTACTGACTATTCTGAACTTGCACCCAAAGCAAGCCTCCACCTCTTCCTGACTGTCCTGATCTTGCACTCAAGGCAGGTCTGTCCCTCCTTCCTGACTGTCCAGAGCTTGCACCCAACAGGGTGTGGTAGACTTGGTAGGGACTTTTGGGTTATAGGTTTAAGTTCAAAATGCCTATAAACAAGATTTGATACCACTCTAAATTATATATTTTTTTCTTAACTAATGTTTATAATTCTTATAAAGTAAATTATATTATTTAACTATTAACTTAAGACTAATGATTATGTCATTAAAATAGCCATAGAGGCTAATATTACTATAATCATAAAGGGGGACAATGGTGCAAGCATTCCTGAAGAAAAAGCTAAAGCTGAATAGAAAATATGATTTTCAAATCCAAGAATCAGGGAACACAAAAAAAGGATAAGCACAAAAGAGAAATCATTAAAAATTTAATAAGCTTAAACTATTTACATTCCTACATGGGAAGATGATACTTATAACTCTTAAGAACTTTACCATTATGAGGGCAGTTAGAAAGAGTATACATAGACAGAGGGAAGAAGAAGTGTCTGTTAACTATATGGGATGAAATAAAAAAATAAAATAAAATAAACCTAAGGAGTAAGAAAGAGGGATGCACTGAGAAAAGGGGAAGGGAGATGTAGATTTTATTTCACCTGAAAGAGTTTTTACAGTAGATGGGAAGCTAGGTGGAGTGGCAGACAATGCTTGAACCTTGCTCTCACTGTAATTGGCCCAAAGAGGGAATGACACACATACTTAGATGGGTGTAGAATTCTATCTTATCCTGTAGGGAAGTAGAAGGGGGAAAATAGAATGGAAGGATTACTAATTACTAAGAAGTTACTAATCATAACTATGGAAAAAACATTTACAGCAAGTTTGTCTGATAAAAGTCTGATTTCTCAAATATGTAGAGAACTGAGTCAAATTTATAAGAATACAATTTATTCATATGGCAATATGCACTACATGAAAGCACTGGTATAACTTACAACAGACCATTTACCACTTCAGGAAGAGGGAGGGAGAGAATCTGAATCACAAAATGTCAGAAAATTATTGTATAAAAATTGTTTCTACATGTAATTGAAAAGAGAAAAGAAAAATTAACCATAAAAATGGAATATAAGTCATTCCCCAATTAAGAAAAGTCAAAGAATGTGAACAGACAGTTTTTAGAAGAAGAAATCAGGGGGAAGCTGGGTAGCTCAGTGGATTGAGAACCAGACCTAGAGACTGGAGGTCCTAGGTTCAAATCTGGCCTCAGCCACTTCCTAGCTGTGTGATTGGGCAAGTCTGTTAACCCCCATTGCCTAGCCCTTACCACTCTTCTGCCTTGGAGCCAATACATAGTATTGACTCCAAGATGGAAGGTAAGAGTTTTAAAAAAAAGAAGAAGAAGAAATCAAAGTTCTCTATAATCATATGAATAAATGCTCTAAATCACTATTTGTTAAATGAAATTAAAATTTTTAACCCTTGCCTTCTGTCTTAGAATCAGTACTGTGTGTTGGTTCCAAGGTTAGTGGTAGTCTCTCAGTGACCAAGAATGACTATTGTCTTTGTGCATTATCATCTGTTGATGTACCCTCATGTGGCTTTGCAGTCCAAAGGCTGAGAGGTGCAAAGTTTGTGGCACATGGGGTCTGGGACTCCAGTTGTTATGGGAGGTGCAGTTGTGGCCTGGTGTCGGCGTTCACGCGCAGCAGCAAGACGTCGATGTCGCTCATCTTCAAAGGTGGTGGCGGCATGGTTAATGTGGGTTCGCCAGCTGCTTCTGTCAGAGGCAGTGAGTTCTAGTTGCTTTGGTGTAATGCCAATCCACTTCAAGTTTGACTTTAGCTGATCCTTGAATCTTTTCTTTGGTCGGCCTTGTTTCCTGAGTCCAGCTGACAGTTCGCCATAGAATACCTGTCTTGGTATTCGCTGTGGGTCCATGCGGATGACGTGTCCAGACCATCGTAGCTGGGTTTTGAGGACCAGGACTTCGATGCTGGTGGAGTTGGCTCTGTCGAGGACTTCCTGGTTGGTGATTCAGTCCTGCCATCGGATCCTCATGATTGACCGGAGAGAGCATTGGTGGAATTGCTCCAGCTGTTTCATGTGCTTCCGGTACAGTGTCCATGTCTCACAACCGTACAGGAGCGAGCTGAGGACCACTGCGTTATACACTTTGAGCTTCATCGCAGTGCTTACACCTCTGTGTTGGAGGACTTTGCAGCGCAGCCACCCGAGTGCCTGGATGGCCTTTTGGATCCTGGCATTAATCTCGTGGTCTAGGGACCCGTCGTTGGCGATGGTGCTGCCCAGGTACTTGAAAGTGTTGACGTTAGAAAGCTGCGTGCCGTCAATTGTAATGGATGGCTGGTTAGTTGGCCTCCCTGGTGCAGGTTGGAACAGCACCTCTGTTTTGCTGAGGCTGATAGTCAGGCCAAACAGTTTTGTTGCGGTGCAGAACCTGTCCACAATGGTTTGGAGATGATTTTCTTGGTGGGCCATGAGAGAACAGTCATCTGCGAAGAGAGGTTCCAGGATGAGTCTCTCTGTTGTCTTTGTTTTTGCAGTCAGGCGGCAAAGGTCAAATAGTGAGCCATCCAGCCGGTATTTGATGTAGATGCCCAGATCTAGATCCATCACAGCATGTCATAATACTTGGGTGAAAAATAGGTTGAATAGTACCGGAGCGAGGACACAGCCTTGTTTCATGCCATTGGAGATGTTGAAGCGATCGGAAGTCTCTCCACCAGATAGGACTTCCCCTGTCATGTCGACATAAAAGAGCTGGATCAGTTTGACGAATTTTGCTGGGCAACCGAGCTTGCTAAGGATCACCCACAATGCGTCCCTGTTCACTGTGTCAAACGCCTTTGTCAGGTCTATGAAGACAATGTAGAGACTCAGTTTCTGCTCAAGGAATTTTTCCTGCATTTGCTTCACCGTGAAGACCATGTCAATGGTGCTGCGATCTGGTTGGAAGTCACATTGTGATTCAGGCAGGTTCTGCTCTGAAACAGATGACAGGAGTCTGTTGAGTATAACACAGGCAAGGATCTTTCCAGCAGTGGAGAATAGTGAGATGCCTCTGTAGTTGTCACAGGCTGTTCGTGCACCTTTGTTCTTGTACAGGGCTATGATGGAGGCATCTCTGAGTTCTGGGGACATGTTTTCCTCTTCCCATATACTGGTCAGCACTATGTGGAATGCCTGGAGTGCCTTTCCATTTAAGGCCTTGTACACCTCAGTTGGGATCCCGTCTTTACCGGGTGCCTTGCCTGAACTCATTTGTTTAATGGCTTTTTGGACTTCCTCTATTGAAGGAGGGACATCAAATTGTTCAATGGTGCGGTTTGGGGGGGATCTGGTCAAGGGCGCTTTGGTCGACTGAAGAGGGTCGGTTGAGAAGATGACTGAAGTGTTCTTTCCACCTGTTGCTGATGCCTTTTTTATCTTTTATGAGAGTATCACCATCAGAGGATAGCAAGGGAGTGGTGGTGGGTTTTAATGGCCCATAGACAGTCTTGAGGGCACTGAAAAATTGTTTGTAGTTTTTCATATCAGCAAAGTGCTGGATTTCTTCTGCCTTTTTTTCCCACCATCGGTCTTGCATCTTCCTGATCTCACACTGCGCCGTGGCTTGGAGAGACTTGAATCTGTCCTTTTTAGGAGCAGAGTTTGGGTTATTTTGCCACTCCATAAAGGCTTTGTTCTTTTTGCTCAATAGATCTTCAAAACAGTGTTGTTCTCCTCGAACCAGTCCTGGTGGTTGCGTTGTTTGGGGCCTAGGACTGCCTTTGATGTTTCCTTCACTGCGTCTCTGAACTGCTTCCATTTCTCGGTTGAGCTTCCAGTGAGTGGTCCCTTGGCAGACAGCTTGTCATCCAGGCAGGATTGGAATGTTTGCAAATAAGATGGATCTCTAAGATGACTCACGTTGTAAAATGCACAAACTGTCAGGGTGCGTTTTGGGTGGCGAGGCGCAATGCACATTTGTAGAGTTGCTCTAACCAATCAATGGTCTTTCTAGCATTCAGCTCCTCTCATGGCTCTGGTGATCTGTACATCCTAGATGTCTCACCAGCGTACAATGATGTAGTCAATGAGATGCCACTGTTTTGATCATGGGTGCATCCACGTTGTTTTATATTTGTTCGCCATTCTGAACACAGTTTTCGTGATGGTGAGTTCAAACTCTGAGCATTTGCTGAGTAGCAGTAGGCAGTTGTTGTTCATTTTGCCCACGCCGTGTTTGCCGAGCACTCCTTTCCATCTTTCATGGTCCTGGCCAACGCAGGCGTTGAAGTCTCCCAGTAGTATCAGCTTGTCATTTGTGGGCACTGAGTGCAGGACGGCACTCAGTTCAGAGTAGAACTGCTCGATAATGTCCTCTGTGCTGGTCAGTGTTGGGGCATATGCACTGGGGCATACGCGATTGTGGCATACCGGTCTTTTCTGAGAGGTAAACAGATCTTCATGAGCCTCTCGCTGATGCCCACAGACAAGTCTGGCAGCTGTTTGAGCAAACTGGTCTTGATAGCCAGGCTAACACCATGGATTCTGTCTTCATTTGAGGCTCTACCTTTCTAGAAGAAGGTGTATCCAGTGGTGGGTTCGCTGAGTGATCCCTCTTCTGGTAAACATGTTTTGCTTAGGGCTGCGATGTTGATGTTATATGGTGCCAGTTCTTTACCAATTAGAGCTGTTCTTCTCTCAGGTCTTGGGGTATTCTCTCTATCAAGTAATGTCCTGATGTTCCATGCTCCTAGTAGGAGTTTCTTTGTATTTTTTCTTTGATTTAGACCGCTTAAAGGGATGACCCGCCAGCCGCGGTGTGCTGACTGGGTGTTTGTAGGGCAGGCAATGTTTGGGACACCTTTTCTAGTCCCCTTCCTTGATTAGGGTGAGCAGTGCTGTCCTAGAGAAGGCTGCTCAGTCGCCCAGGATGCTACCGAACGTCTCTGCTGCCCACAGGGCCGAGTGATCACTGGTCCATGGGCCACCTACGTGCAACTGCCAGTGGTCACCTCCACCTGTTGCGTCGCCACTCCCCCATAGCCGCAGGTCTTGAAGAGGATGGACGGGGTTAGGATAGATGAGTGTGCACAAAGATACTTGTGCGTGAAGGAGATTTAAGTGGAAAAGTCATTGCACAGAGACAGTCCCACTCTCTCGGCGTTGGAAGCCTGGGTCCAGTGGCACGAAAAGTCGTTACACCTGGAGACTTCCTCAGCTGCATTGGATGGCCGTGTTGTCTTTTGTGCTCCAACATGCCCTGAGCACTCCACAGTGCTTTGTTGCGTCGCCATCTCAGCCGTTGAACCTTCTTATTGGTTCTTCCGTCTGTTCAGCCGAAGCAGTCTTCACATGCTGGGTGAGCAAAGCCCTGGTTCACCAGGGATTGACGACCTGATGGCTACCCTCACAAGGTTTAGCCAGCCGGTCGAAGCTGTTGCCCGGGGTGTGGCCACTGCCGCATGCTAGCAGCTACTGGGATCCACAAGTGAGAGTTGGGTGTCAGGTGGGGGGTCAGAGGCTGGAGAGCTGCCCTAGGAGAGCACGACAAGCCCTCCATACCAGAGATACTACCCCTCCCTGAACACCCCATACACCCCTGTTCCAAGGTTCCAAGGTAGAAGAGCAGTAAAGGCTAGGCAATGGGGGTTAACAGACTTGCCCTGCATCACACAGCTAGGAAGTGTCCGAGACCAGAATTGACTCAGGGCGTCCTGTCTCTAGGCCTGGCTCTCAATCCACTGAGCCACCCAGCTTCTCTCATAAATCATTATTGATTAAAGAAATGCAAATTCAAACAATTCTGAGATATGCCCTCACACCTATCAGATTGGCTAATATGACAGAAAACAATGAGAAAAGTTGGAGGAATGTACAATAATTGGAATGCACATCTGATAGAGTTGTGAACTGATCTAATCATTCCAGAGAGCAATTTGGAACTATGCCAAAAGATCTATAAACCATGAACATGCCCCTCTGACCCAGCAATACTACTCTTAGGTCTATATCCCAAAGTGAATTTTTAAAAAAAGAAAAAGGACCCGTATGTACAAAAATATTTAGCAGCTCAAGAGCATCAACTGGGGAACAGCTGAACAAATTGTGGTATGTTACTGTGATGGAATATTAATGTGCTATAAAAAAGGACGAGCAGGGTGCTTTCAGGAAAACCTGGAAAGGCTTTTATGAACTAATAGAGAAGTAAGCAGAATCAAAAACACAGTGTATATATAACATCAATATTTTATGGTGATCAATTGAGTGACAACTATTCTCAGCAATACAATTCTCTTAAGTAGGGGAATGAGGTTTAAGAAAGAAAAGAGAGGTTAAAAATTCTTTGTTGAAAAGAGAGCACCTTCCTAGAGATGTAAAAAAGCATTCCGATTTCCTAATTGCCTTTTTTTTCCAATCAGTACATATGTTCTGGATCTTTCTCTGTATTAGCAGCAAGCAGTCCTACACCTTATTTGGTAAGTCACAATGCTCCATTTGGGAACTTTTTGAGAGATTATAATTTCATCCTATATAATATTATTTGGGGGAGGGCAGTATAAATCTTGGAGAAAGATAAAATAAAAATCCATCTCTGATGCTCCAGTGACTTTGGGATTTCAAAGGCTTTGCCAGCAGAGGTGACCTTGGGATTCTCCTACCAACCTGGAAAGGTTTGCTTAAGAGGTCAGACCCAATAATGGACTTTATATCTGTCAACAGAGAAAAAAACCAACTGAGTTCTAAGAGGCTCATCATCTGAGAGACAGTAAATCTTTAAAACCATCTACTCCTATAAGTGTGGTAACCTGTACCAGTGAAGGAAAAACCAAGGCAGAGAAACTATAGATCTCTGAGAGACTGAAATAATTGGCCCAGAGAATGCAGAATCAAATTAAATGACTACTCCAAGCAGAGGAGGTTCTAAATGACTTTTCTCTGTTATTTGTTATTATTCCCTACTTAGACCTCCCGCAGAACTTATGTTTTGAACTGGGTATCCTATAAGAATCTCAAACTCAATATATCCAAAATGGAACTCGTTATCTTTCCCTCTTCTAAATGTCTCCATTACCATGGAAGGTACCACCATCTTGTCAGTCACCTGGGTTAACAACCTCAGTGTCAACCTCAACTCCTCATTCGACCTCCATGTCCCATCTGTCACCAAATTTTTATTTCTGCCTTCACTATTACAACTATGCTATCTGCACTCTGGCCATCATTTTCATTCTCTTCATCCCTGACCCACTAGAGCCTTGGCCTCTGTCCCTGGAACCACCGTGGGCTAGGTTAGTCAATGGTAAGTGCTTACATTATCTTGTCCAGAACATTCCCAGCCCATGACTTCCCCCTCTGCCTTTCTAGTTCCCTTTTACATCTTATCCTCCCTCATTAGAATGGAAGCTCTTTGGGAACAGAGATGGCTTTTCTTTATTATATTTGAATCCTCAGCACAAAACAGTCTTTAGCACATAGTAAAATTTTGGTAAATATCTTATCATTTATTTATCACTCCCAACATGTATCCAAAATCCCCATTTCCCCACTTAGTCATTACTTCATTCAGGCTCTCACCACCTTTTGTCTGGATTAATCAGTCTCACTTCCTCTAGGTTTCCCTGACACAACTACCAAAGTGATTCTTGGCAGCATAAGTCTGACCCTACCAAAAACCTCCAGGGACTCCTTATTACTTCTAGAACCAATATAAATGTCTTTCCTTTCCAAACTTCTTACATATCACTCCTTCTCTGAATACTGTAATGCAGCCAGAAGGGCTTACTTATTTTTTTTTAACTCTTACCTTCTGTCTTAGAATTGACATCAGTTCCAAGGCAGAAGATCAGGAAGGGTTGGGTAACTAGGGTTAAGTGACTTACTTGCCCAGAGTCACACAGCTAGGAAGTGTCTGGGGTCACATTTGAACCCAGGACCTCCCATCTCCAGACCTGGCTCTCTATCCACTGAGCTACCTTGTTGCCTCAAAAAGGGCTTGCTTATTATTCTGTTCCTCATCCCTCCATTAGCTGGCTTCCATGCTTCTTACCTTCACCTCCACCTCTTAGAAAAATTTCCATCTTGAAACTCGGTTTAAAGGCTTCTTTCTACTAAAGGTCTTTCCCAGAGCTTTCCCATCAAAAGTTAGTTTCTAATTGTTCTGCCAGTTATATGAGATAACATAGATAAAAGGTTTCACAAACTATATCACTGCTAGAGCTATTATAATTATCTTCTACAATCTGCTGATGTACCTATTCTCTCTCTTATTAGAACTTTTGTTCCTTAAAGTTGGGGACTGTTTGAGGTTTGGGTCTTTTGTGGGAAGAGGAGAGGTTCTTTGTATCTTTTGCACTTGGCACAGTGAATAGCACTTAGAAAGGCCTTAGCAGAAACTTGTCAATTGATACGACTGATTTTACAGACTTGAAAACTAAGACTGAGTGACTTGCCCAGGGTCACCTAGCTAGTAAGTGTCTGAAGTGAGATCTGAGTCCAGGTATTTCTGACAGGATGGGGAATAGATGGAGCACTGGTCTAGAAGTCAAGATTTGGGTTTGAATCCCTCCTGAGACACTCACTGGATGTGCAATGTTGGCAAGTGCTTCATTTCCCTATAGTGAAGATTTTTCAATGGGGAAATGAGGGAGTTGGATTTTTTGACCTATAAAGCTCCATCCTGTAGGAGCTATGGCCCAGTGACTCCAAGGCCAGTCCTCAGTCTAAGCCCTCAGCAAATGTTTGTGGAACAAATAAAAGAAAGAAGATGCTGCTCTTTTGGAAGGTCGTCTGAAGGGCTTGGTCATCGTTTTCCCCTCATTTTCCTGTGGGGTCACTGGACCAGGAACCTCTTCATGAACAAAGAAAGCCCCTTTCCAGGTCCATATGCCCTCTACTTCTGTAGTGGGAAGGAGCAGACAGTGAGGTCAGATAACGTCTGAGTTATTGAGATGGTCATCCCTTATACAAGGAGTTCAGTGTGGCAAAGAGGCCAAACAGTAATTATTTGGCCCTGGCACCCCCGAGGGGGGATGGCCAGGGAACAACCAGGTAGTGCTGTCTATTATGACACATTGTTAATATCACAATCTGGGGGGCAGCTGGGTAGCTCAGTGGATTGAGAGCCAGGCCTGGAGACGGGAGGTCCTAGGTTCAAATCTGACCTCAGACACTTCCTAGCTGTGTGACCCTGGGCAAGTCACTTGACCCCCCATTGCCTAGCCCTTACCACTCTTCTGCCTTGGAGCCAATACACAGTATTGACTCCAAGACGGAAGGTAAGGGTTAAAAAAATATATATCACAATCATTGCCTTAACAAGCGATTGGGCATCCTGCATGGCTGCTTATATTCTCATGTGTATGCCTTCTCTCTCCAGCTATTTTGTAAGTCACAGTCATTCACACTTCTAGAGTGTTTCCAGGTACCTAAACCCTTCTTCACAGTGATCATCCGTATGAACGGGGGACCTTGGGCAAACACTCATGAGTTCAATGGCAGCTGGAGTTGTGTTCTGGGGCTGTAGGCTTAGGGAGAAGCTAGATTCCTAACGCCTGCCAAGGAGAACAAACTCTTTCAGGTCTTAACAAGTTAGAAAGACCTCCCTTATAGTGCTGGAAACTGGCACAAGTACTGCTACTACATTTGGCTGCTATCATCCTTCAGCTCTTCAAGGGTCAGTGATGCTGTTGGAGTTGAGGCCTGAAATCCTGATCACAATCCCTGAGTGACTATAGGTGAAAAACTCGGGATCCATATCCATTTTGGTGAACTTTTGGCTGAACTCAATTGGGGTGAGATTCAGAAAGTAAACACAGAGCACTGTGCTAGACTAAAACAAAATAGCTTATAGGAGCTTATATTCTGTAGGAGAAATAGCACATGTACACATCTAAGGAGAACTACTAATAAAAATACTCTATAAAATAATATCTATTGAAGCAATCAGAAAAATATTGATAAAGGAGGTAATATCTGAGATATGCTCTGAAGGAAATTAGGGAGTCTAAGAGAAAGAAAAGTGCATTTTGAACATAGGAACCAACTGTAAGAAGTCATGGAGATAAAAATGTTTTTTTATTTAAATCTTGGAGGTGGGAGTTGGTAAACTACATGCAAAGGGCAGTTAGAAGATCAATTTGGATAAAACAATGTGCAGGAATGGGAATATCAGGAAACAACTTGGAAGGCGGTGGGTTTGATCAGGTTTTGCCTTGGGATTCATCCAGCAATGCCAGAGTCACAACTGAGCGCACTGCCATCCATATTCTGGAGTTTCTGAGCTGACCCCAAAGCCAAACATTTGTTATTTATCAATAGCCAAAAGGGCCACAAGTCCCAAAACAGTAATTCTCCTCTCAACCATGAGCAAATTATTCCTTTGGGGAAAATGGGAAAAATAATGTTTCAAATAAGAAGGAAGATCAAATGTAGTACCACAATACCACCAAGTCATTGCACCCAGCCACTTCTCAAAAAGGCTACAGGGCTTGGGCTCCCAGTACTGGTATCTTTCTCTTGGGTTCAACTTAAGGAAAACCTCTCTAACCATCAGGACTGTTTAGAAATAGAAATAATCTGCTTCTGGAGGAAGTGCCAAGTGATTCTGAGCAAAGGCTGGATGGCCTCTTGTCAGGGATGTTGTAAAGGTAATGAACACCTCTTCAGATACAGCCCTCCTGATCACAGAGCAGAGATGCAGAGCTGCAAAGGACCTGAGGAGGAACTGCCTTCAAACCTCTCATTTCATGAAAGATAAAACTGAGGCCCTTTATGAGCATTTCACTTAAAAGCTCAAGGTAATGCTTATTTATCCTGCTCCCTCCAAAGGACTGTGACCCCTCATTTCAGTTCAAGTTCATAGTAGGGAATAATACCAAATAGTGCCAGTTACATAGGTCTGTAGAGAGCAAAGATGTTGTCCATTGGAGTACAAATGTGACTAAGAAAGCTTGGTGATAACACTATTCTATAGAGCCCCACAAATCTGAACTTTTAGAGACTGGGAGGTCTGATCACAATGAACCCAGCAAAGAAATGAGAAATATCTTGTATATTTTAAAAGCTATTTCTTAAGAAATTTTTATGAACTCACAAGTTAAAAAACAAAAAACTGAAATTGAAATAGCCAACAGAACACAGCACAGCCCCTTTGGCAAAAGCAAAGACAAGAAAATGATTTTTCTTTAGAAAAGAACCAGAGTCTGGAGATCAAGAACCTTCAAAAGTTTCTACCTCATGTGTTATAGATGTTGACCTGTTCTTCAATATTTCACTTTTAGGTAAAAAGCACCCTAGGAATGAACATTGCCAGTGCCATTTGTGCTCTAGTTGGCATCATTCTGTTACTGATAGATATGATTCTCAATGGTGGAATAATCAATCAAAACTACTGGGCAAAGGTAAGCACTATTATGGTTAAAATTAAGGCACAAAGTTTGAAGCCTGGTCAGTATTAGTTAGGCTAGCTATAACTAATAAATTGGATCAATGATCTTTCCCAATGACCAAAGATCATAAGGTAGAGCTTTCTAGCCTTTATATGGTATGGGAAAGTGCAAGAGAACAAAGAACAGAGTTCGGTAAGTGAGGAAAAAAATGCAGTTAGTTACAGGGCTGATCGCACTATGTGGTGAGGACAACGTGACTGGTTATATCAAAAAATGGTGCAAGTATCCACCCCTCTCTGTCAGAGAGGAAGCCTTGAGATTGATTTATGGGATCCATCTGCATACTGCAGATTATTAGTGAACCTGATTTAAGAGACTCCTGAGAGCCTAGAAAGGATTTTTATGGAGATAAGGCTTTCTTTAATGGTAAAAGAATAGTTCAGAGACAGTGTATCTCTTAGAAGTAGCTTCCAAAATTAGAGATGTCTTGGTTTTTTTCCCAGAAACTGAATATATGAGGGATAACAAGTTTTCTTTTAACTAACTCTGAGGGGGAAAATGAACTCCTTTTTCTTATTTTTACCAGAAAATTTATCTTTTTTTAATTTTTTAAACATTATTTTATTTGGTCATTTCCAAACATTATTCATTGGAGACAAAGATCATTTTCTTTTCCTCCCCCCACCCCCCATCACTTCTCCCATAGCCGACACATGATTCCACTGGGTATCACATGTGTTCTTGACTCGAACCCATTTCCATGTTGTTGGTATTTGCATTAGAGTATTCATTTAGAGTCTCTCCTCAGACATGTCCCCTCAACCCCTGTAGTCAAGCAGTTGCTTTTCCTTGGTATTTTTACTCCCACGGTTTGTCCTCTGTTTGTGGATAGTGTTTTTTAGATCCCTGCAGATTGTTCAGGGACGTTGCATTGACACTAATGGAGAAGTCCATCACCTTCAATTGTACCACAATGTATCAGTCTCTGTGTACAATGTTTTCCTGGTTCTGCTCCTTTCGCTCTGCATCACTTCCTGGAGGTTGTTCCATGGAATTCCTCCAGTTCATTATTCCTTTTAGCACAAATAGTATTCCATCGCCAACATATACCACAATTTGTTCAGCCATTCCCCAATTGAAGGGCATCCCATCATTTTCCAATTTTTGACCACCACAAAGAGCGCAGCTATGAATATTCTTGTACAAGTCTTTTTCCTTATTATCTCTTTGGGGTACAAACCCAGCAGTGCTATGGCTGGATCAAAGGGCAGACAGTCTTTTATCACCCTTTGGGCATAGTTCCAAATTGCCCTCCAGAATGGCTGGATCAATTCACAACCCCACCAGCAATGAATTAATGTCCCTACTTTGCCACATCCCCTCCAGCATTCATTGCTTTCCTTTGCTGTCATGTTAGGCAATCTGCTAGGTGTGAGGTGATACCTCAGAGTTGTTTTGATTTGCATCTCTCTGATTATAAGAGATTTAGAACACTTTTTCATGTGCTTATTAGTAGTTTTGATTTCTTTATCTGAAAACTGCCTATTCATGTCCCTTGCCCATTTATCAATTGGAGAATGGCTTGATTTTTTTGTACAATTGATTTAGCTCTTTGTAAATTTGAGTAATTAAACCTTTGTCAGAGGTTTTTATGAAGATTGTTTCCCAATTTGTTGCTTCCCTTCTGATTTTAGTTACATTGATTTTGTTTGTACAAAACCTTTTTAATTTGATGTAGTCAAAATTATTTATTTTACCTTTTGTGACTCTTTCTAAGTCTTGCTTGGTTTTAAAATCTTCCCCTTCCCAAAGGTCTGACATGTATACTATTCTATGTTTGCCTAATTTACTTATAGTTTCCTTCTTTATGTTCAAGTCATTCACCCATTTTGAATTTATCTTGGTGTAGGGTGTGAGGTGTTGATCCAAACCTAATTTCTCCCACACTGTCTTCCAATTTTCCCAGCAGAAAAATGAACTCCTAAGACTAAGAAATGTTCATTGTTTGAGTCTACCTGCAAGGTTAAGATCATAAACCAGACTTTAGTTTTCACCTGCATCCCTCAAAGATAACAGATTTTCTTGAGGCAAGAATAGAACAGAAATGAGCAAGAAAACTGAACTTCTAAACTTAGTTCAAAGGCAAAGAAGCAAAGAAATGTGGCTTGAGTGATCATACGAAATGGGACAGTAATACAAATTAATATCAATTATAGAACAGAATCAATTATAGAAAGATACAGAATCAATTTTAATTTTTTCAGTACTCACCTTTGATCAAGTACGTCTACTTTCTAAGGTCCTTATTAGGGACTATCAGTTTCAGCTTGCTGATGTTTTGGCATGATAACAGCAATCCCTGCAGCAAGAAAAAAAATCTCTGCTGTGACTCTCCATCTCTGCCCATAGCCATAGAGCCTCCACAGTTCAGTAAGAGAAGAGTGAGCATTAACTACATAAAGCACAAGAGGCAACAGAAAGCTCCTTGACCATCCTGATCACTATCTGACCACCTTCCCACCACCAAAGAACTCTTTTTCTATCTTACTATGCATATAAACAAAGGGAATAAGGGGGAAAGGGGTGGGCTCAAAGTATCTCTACCTGCCACATCTTTTTCCAGGTTTTACATTCTTTAAGGAATAGAACTCTCTAGATCATGTCATGCCATGCAACACAGATTGGAATCTGATAGCCGTACTTTCAAGTAGAAAAAATTTGCTTTTCCTTATATAACAAGAGTCTCTGAAAAAAAATCAGTATCCAAAGGGAGAAATGGAAAAATACATAGTGAGCACAAATAACAACATACAAGAAATGAGAAAATACAAAGAATGGAAGTAATAGAATATAATTATAGAAGAGATAAGAAGTGGAGGTAGCAAGGGATGACAGAGGGGTGGCCAGAAGGCTCTACTGGTAGATGACAGAGCCATTACTGAGAAAGGCCTTGTATGTTGGGAACATCATCTATGGTAAATGGATGGAAACACACAAGAAGGAGCTACACAGACTGGGCAGTCCTGGATGATAACAACCTATATATTCTGTGAGATTGTATAGTGGCAGCAGGGTCATTGTGGGCAGCTAGGTGGCACAGGAAATAGAGTGCCAGGCCTGAGGTTAGGAAGACTCATCTTTTCAAGTTCAACTCTGGCCTCAGACATTTACCTGCTAAGTGTCCCTGGCAAGTCATCCAACATTTCCCCTCAGTTTCCTCCTCTGTAAAGCAAGCTGGAGAAGGAATGGCAAACCATTCCAGTAACTTTTTCAAGAAAATCCCAATGGGGTCATGAAGAGTCAGACATGACTGAAATGACTGAACAGCAAAGCAGGACCACCGGGTTCTTTTATGAGCAGTTTAGACTGTGGAGAAGGGTGACTGTCAATCAATGCAACACCCCATCCTACACTATTTACATTATCCATCCAGGTCTTTTCCTATTAAGGTTTGACTCATTCAATAGATAGTTCACACACCCATCGTCTCTTTCCAACACACTATGTCAATTAAGCTACAAAAGTGTTATTACCTTCATGAGCAAGGTGAGAAACAGAAAGTACCATGCTCAGTGCCAAACTCCCAATGCCCAAACTGAGGCATGGCGGCATATCTCAGCCACAGGAGGCACTGGCCAGAAGATAGATAGAATTCTCCACATGGATCAGCAAGCATTTATTCCATCCTGTGTGCAGGTGTGTGTTTCAGGTACTTTGAGAAGTCTAGAGGATATAAAGGCAGAAATGATACAGTCTCTGCCTTCAAAGAAATGACATTCTACAAAGAAGAACATATAAATACACAAACACTCACACACAAAATACAAAATTACTGAGAAGGGGAGGCACTAGCTGCTGAAGGGATCAGGAGAGGCTTCAGGCAAAGGTGATCTGGAGCTCAACTTTGAAAGAAACTAGATTCTACAATACCAAGTCAAAGAGGGTCCACCTGAAGGCCCAGAACTCTAACAAGGGGAATTTGGCAGGATCATAGAGGGAAGTAATATTCAATAACACATGGACATGGGAGTTCATCAAGGGCTTTAAATGCCAAGGGGGCTGGGGGGAGAGACTTGCATTGGATCCTAGAGATAACAGAGAGCTGCTAGCAATTATTAAGCATGGCCCAGTGGAGCCCGTGCCTCCAAAGGCTGGAGAACATCTGCACTGCTGATCAGCTCTGCTGGAGAACGCACTCAAACCTGCTTATGCATGCTATCTTCTGTGCCAAGAGGGTAGGCAGCTTCCTGCTGACAACCTCCTCATCTTTGCCTCTCCTTCACTTTGAAAGTTCACAAGCCCAGGGACATTCATTTATCACTCTGCATGGGCCCAAATGAAATCTCCATTAAGCTTCCCCTATGTCTTGCTGCAAAGTCTTCTTAGAGAAGGCCTCCTTCTGTAGGAGAGGGAGGAGGCTGACCTGAGAATCTCCAACCTAGTTATTTAAAAGAGAGGAAAGCAAGGAAGGGCAGGAGAGAGGAGGAGAGGGGAGGACATTTTTTTCTTAATTGACACAGAGATACCTTAGATCAATCTCTTGCTTTCTTTGCACCTACGTAAGAGAATCTTCCAGTGAGCTAACAATTCTTTTTATTTCTTCCCATTAGGTTTCTGGGCAAGGGATTTCAGCTATGCTGGTAGTCTTCTCCCTCTTAGAATTAAGTATCAACGGTAAGACTTCAGGTTTCATCATGGAAATGCTCATGAACAAGGATTTGGTGAGTAACTGCAGTAATTAGAACCCCTGCTAAACAAATGTCAACCCCCCAGGTAGCAAACCCTACCAAAGAGGCTGGCTTGAAGCTCCTGAGCAAGAAGCCTGGAGAAACTGAGAGGAAAATATTAATACTGCTCTTTTTCTTTTCTTTTCCAGCCAGTTACGTTTATGCTGAATGTGTATGCAGCCAATTCCTATATTCCTGATACATCAACAGGGGCGGTTGGATGGCACAGTAGATAGAGCAAGAGGCCTAGAATTAAAAAGCCCTGGGTTCAAATTTGACTCGGACATTTACTAGCTATGTGACCCTGAGCAAGCCACTTAACCCAGTTAGCCTCAGTTTCTTCATCTGGAGCATGTGCTGGAGAAAGAAATGGCAAACCATTGCAGTATCTTTGCCAAGAATACTCCAAATGGGCTCACAGAGTCAAACTTGACTTACCAACAGAGTATCAATACCCACCCACTCAGACTGAAAACATACTGAATGTCTATTGGACTAGCCATTTTTAAAAAGTTCAAATTTGTGAAAACCCTCCTCTAAGAAAAAACAACAACAACCACCACCTTCCCTCCTTCAAGACTGGGGTTTTCATTAACTTTAATATCACCTCCTATCACGATTCCCTCTTCCTAATGCATACTGGTACACGAGGACAGATCTCAGAGACCCCTCCCTTCCAGCATACCTCTCCAAATGCAAGAAAGACATTCACAGCTCGAGTCCCTTAGGGTTTCCCAAGGGTTTCTTTTTAGTTCCCAGCTAGTTTAGACAGGTTTAAGGCATATACAAGGCCAGAGCCACAGTCTTCCTAGCAATTTTCTAGATGGGAGTTTTACTCCATGGCCTCCTCATTGGTCTCTTTCTACTGTAATTTTCCACAGGACTTCGTTTTCTTAACCCTCGAAATGCTGACTGCAAGTCAATTGAGAATCAATAACAAAGAAAAGGAAAGGTGTTTGGCTGCATAAAAAAGTGCTAAGGCATTCAGAAATAGGGAGAGGATATTTCTACTGTTTGTTATGTAGACACAAGCTTCTTTTCTCTCCTCCCAAAGGGTCTAGCTCAGTGATGGCAAACTGTTTAGAGACCACACCACACCCTTTGACCCCCCAGAAGCTGCATGCCATGTCCTGCCCTCCCACTGAGTGCTGGGCATACCCCACGCCTCCCCCTTATCCCACACTGCAGAGGAAGGAAGCAGTCCCATTGGACTGCTGGACGGAGGGGCAGGTGAAATGAGGAATGTCCAGAGCGCCCTGCTCCCCTCCAGCTCTGGCGCCTGTGAGCTGCCCACCTTACCCCAGGTGCACTCCCATTAACTCTGGGTGAAGGGGCAGGGGAAGAAATGTCAGGCATGGTGGAGACAGGGAGGGGAACAGATCTGCCCAAGTCCCTCTGCCTTTCTAGTAATGAACTGGGGTGGGGTGGGGTGGGGTAGAGGGCAGCACATATGTCTACAGAGAGGGCTCTGCATGCCATCTTTGGCACCCATGTCATAGGATCACCATCACTGGGCTAGCTGAACTAATCTAGATAGGAAAGTTACAGGGATAATTGATCCAAAATTATCACTATTACTATTAATCCTAATGCTAACTGTATAATTGAAAATCTGTTACCCAAAAAAAGAACTATATTTCCCAGGAGCCCACTGACTTCCTGTCATTATGTACTTCCTATAGACTGGGGGGGGGGGGGATTAATATTGATTGGGTGATCCTGCTCTCTCTCTTTGGCTTGTAGCAAGTATGATGGCAGTGGTGAGTAGGGTTTGAAATGGCTAATCAGCCATAGGCACGTGGTCTTTGTTTTGTATCCTCTTATTCCTTTATTTCTAATGATCATTAATAAACCTCCAAAAATATAATATTTTCACTATTTGCAATTAATTTTAATTTTCACATAACCACAATTGTGAATAATACACTACTAATTATTTATTTTTATTCTACACATAAAGAAGGATAATCAGGGGAGCCATCTCTCCCAATCTGCTCCAGATTATTTCTAATGGATTTAAACCTGTGCACAGACTATCATTTGCCCTGGGCTGAAGGATTTGCACTATGGATTGGGGCCAGAAACTCATTTTCTTGCCACCAAAGCATCCCCTTTTGAGAGCTCCAGTTTTGTTGAAGGGACCACCTCATTTTCAGTCACCCAGTTTCACAATCTTAAGATTATGCTTAACTCCTTACTTTTACAATCTGTTGTGAGTCTTATCATTTCTCCCTTCATGCTATCTTTTAGAGAATCCTCTTCTCCCCACTTACACTGCCTCCATCCTAATATAACAGAGCAGCAGACCCCAGAACTGTTGCAGGAAGTTGTTTCTGGATCTCCCTGTCCCAGGTCTCCCTCCACTCCAGTCCATCCTCCACTCAGCTGCCCAAGCTCAGGTCTGCCCATATCACCCACCATGAACTTCAGTGGCTCCCTATTACTTCTATGATCAAATATAAATTGGCATTTAATATTCTTCCCATCTTCCCTCCACACACTCTATGATCCAGCCCTACTGACCAGCTTGATGTTTCTCTCTCCCATTTCTGTTCCTTTGCACTGACTATCCCCAATTCTTCCCTCCTCAATTCTGTTTCTTAGAATCTTTTACTTCCTTCAAGAGCCATATGAAATGCAATCTTGTA
The DNA here is from genome assembly GCF_027887165.1 of Monodelphis domestica. NCBI lineage: Eukaryota > Metazoa > Chordata > Mammalia > Didelphimorphia > Didelphidae > Monodelphis > Monodelphis domestica. Next base: position 12,939,854 of record NC_077232.1, on the reverse strand, counting down.
GGAAGCCTTTCTTGGTCTCCTAGCACAGTGCTTGGCACACAGAAGAATCTTCATAAATGCTTGTGGACTGACTGACCTCTAAGGTTATCTTCCATCTCTTCAGATTCTGTCATTGAAAGAAGGAAAACAAATTACCAGTATCAAAAATGAAAAAGGTGAAATCACAACCAATTAAGAAGAAAGTAAAACAATTAGTGAGTTATTTTGCCAAACTATATGTCAATGAATCTGACCATCTAAATTAAATAAATGAATATTTACAAAAATGTAAACTTCTCAGATTAACAAGAAAAAAAATAGAATGCTTAAAACAGTCCCATCACAGAAAAAGAAGATCAACTAACCATTAAAGAATTTTCCAAAAGGTTTCAGTGCCAGATGGATCCACAAGTGAATTCTACCAAACATTCAGAGAACAATTAATTTCAATACTACATAAACTATCTGTAAAAATAGGGAAAGGAGGAATTCTTCCAAATTCCTTTTATGACAAAAATATGTTACTAATACCTAAACCAGTGAGCAGATAGTAAAGATACAGTACAGTAAAGATAGTAAATTTGCCTGGTAGCTGCCCACCACAAGGATCCATGGCATGGTCTAGCATTCCTCACCACTCTCCATCCAGCTTGTAGTCTCCTCTTGTGGAGACCAGACCCCCCACAAGAGCCTGCCAATCCCAGCCATTTTTTTCCCACAGAGGGTGACGTATAATAATCTTTCCACCCCAATCCCTTTCCACACTCCACATGTGTATTTCTAACCTGCCATAGCCATTTTTCAGCGTGGAGAAAAGAACCCCACTCCTACTTTTCAAGAAGATTTTTTTTAAGCTGATAATGGACTCCTAGTTTAGAAGGCTGTTTCTAAATGTTTTTTACAGGGAGGGCAGTTAGTTCCAAATCTGTAGATTTAAAGTCAGTTTTGGGGAATAAGCCTGATTTTTTTTTACTTCTTTCTCTTAACCCAAAATACCAAGGAGAAGTATTTTTTCTCTCATATACAAATATGCTATTGTTTTCCCTCAAAGTTTTGCTTCTTTATGTTTACTCTTTAAACAAACCACATTCAGCATCTTTCAGGAAAAATGCTATTGCAAAGCATGTTTGAAACTCTGAAACAACAGTTTGAGTTGGTAGAGCTAAAAAGTGCAGTTTGGATCTGCTTAATTCTTTTCCTGGGACTTTTTATTTTCTTTGGAGATTTCCCACTTTATTTCCTTCTCCTCAAGAATATGCCACAAGCTCAGCTGCTCATGCTACAAAACAACCTGAAATATTTTGACAAAGTTCTAAAAGTCCTAACTGCTCTCAACATGCAGAGTGGAGATTCTGCCTTGTGCTTCTATGAGGAAATTCAGAGTGCTGACAAAAGAAATCTAAATGGATAATAAATACTGGGGGAGGGGAAGGAAACTTTAAAAGAGATCCAGAAGTTTCTTGCTAACTGTTTTGAGTTTATTCTCCTATAATAGTGAAGGAGTCTATTGGGATTGGTGATTTTGGATTTTGACTGCACTGCCTGCCTGCACCTTTGTTTATATTATCATATTTACTGATTGCTTTAAGGTTTAAATTTTTTTAAGTTTATCTGTTTTAATATAATCAACATCTTTCTGTTATACTGAATCATTTTAAGCTACTGTGTTTTGCCTATATTGATCTTTACATTGTGCCTTTACCTTTGCTGAAGAACAAAATATCACTGTATAAGCCCATGAACATCTTGCCTAAAATCCTTGTCACTAGATCCATTGGAGATCACGTGTTGCCTTTGTTAATTTAATTGTCACATAGATGATAATGTATGGATTTCAACAAAACTGGTTAAAAGTTATATACAACCTTTAGAGAATTTAATAAGCTAAGAATTTAATTGTAATTTTAAGGGGTCTTCAGAAATAATTTTAGTAACTAGTTTCTGAATGAATGATTTATATATATATGCATATGCATATGTAATAAAGAATGTTATATTAAAGGCAGAGAAACAAAGAAATGTTCCTACCAAGATGTTTCATTTCTATGAATCAGGAAGCCAGAAAAAAAAGCTCCTGCAAAACTCTTCATTTTAATTTACTTCCAACAGAACAATCTAGATTTCTTGATGATGTTCTAGGCCCAAATAAGTTTTACTTTGTTTAAAAATATGTTTTCCAAGGTTGAAAGATTTGCTACATCTGTAAAAATTGTGACAAATATGCATCAGTTCATAGGTTTTTATGTCATACTGACATGGGCACTGTACCCCAGAAACCCAGGCCAACTATTATCAGGGAAACTCCTTTGCCCTTGCATCCTTGTGACTCAACCTAGAAACACCCAATGACCCCACCCAGGGTCCTGAGATGTTTACCCTCTTTTGTCCTCTAGATTTAAGGTGGACAAAGAAATGAATCTTTATGCCTCCAAGCAGACCCCAGTCAGATGACCACCCCACTCCACCAAATGCTTGAGGGACTAACATTCTGGTCACATCCACACCAGGACATAGCATCTAAAGAGTATATAATCCCCAGAACTGATGTCCTCTGGGGGTCAGCCTCTCCATCCACGCTGTCCCCATGGAGGAACAGCCTTTCCTTTCATGCTGTCCTCCCGGGGAACTGCTCCCCACCTTGCTGTTCTACCTTGCTATCCTCCTGGCCACTCTCAACATTACTTTCTAAATTAATAAATCTCTTTTTGTTTTTAAGCTAAGTTTGGAGTCATTGCATGCTTGCAAAAGGTATCCTTCCAGAACCCCAAGGGTATCCTTCGAGCCAATAACAATACAGCAACTTATGTGAATAAGTTATGATAGAGGGTTTGTTTGCTACTGTAATAACTGGGCTATGTGAATTTTGGAGACTTTGGTACTTCATTAAATGTGCATTATCTACTGTGTTACTGTTTTATTCGGGAAATCATTTTGTACTCACACATGGCTGCCACACTATGTCACTGATTTTAAGCTATATATTTTTTATTTTTTAAACTTTAAAAAAAAAACTTTTTATTGCATGTGCAACATAGTATCTGAGTTTATTTTTTCTCTCCTTTTTGTATTTGAAGCACATGTCAACAGTGTTGATTTTTCTTTCTTTTTATTTTGCAGTAATATAAGTTTTAAATACATTTGTTCTAATATTAATGCATGCCCCAAAAGCTTTAGACTATAAAAATGATGCCATTGATTGTTAAAAAAAAATTATGGGACTTTGCTTAATGATTCTGTCTGATTCCAGGACAAGAGAATACATAAAGAGCCATTGCACAGTGCCAAAGAAGCACAAAGCTAAAGTGCATAATGTCAATCGAGCACAAGGTCAAAGAGACCAACCAATCCTGGTGGGATTGATGTAATTTTGAGCCAAGACAAAAGGACTTGAACTTGTTTGGGGTTCGAGGTTGCAGCTGTTTAACATGTGCTAAAGGCAGGTCTTCCTTGTCCCATATTCTACCAAGTATCTCAAATTTGGCTCCTATAATCTAGTCCCTTTTCTGTCTTTCCTAGTGTGGCAAACTTTCTGTAGTCCTGGCTACTGATTGATAATTGCATTATTGCTTAAATTATTTTAATTGGGCCCTGATTCAAGGACCTGTTATAGGTTTGTTTTTCCTTTACTTAGATTGTTTGAGACATAAAACTTTTACATTTTGTATTATATCCACAAGTTATTTTTTTCTTTTATTTGGATTTTTTCATGTTTTGGATTTTCTTTTGCAAATTGATTCATATACCTCATAACACAGCCATTCATCCCTAAGTGATCCCTCTGTTTGCTATTATTCACCTCAGTGAGGCCAAGTTATTGTTGTGAACTTTGATTTAAATTTGAGCAATTTTAGGATAAGAAACTTGCTACTTCCCAGAATCGAGAATGCCCTATGAAGATAGATGCCTGCAGAGACCACATGCTTCACCCGAAGATCCAGAGTGAACTTTGGGATGTGAATTGAACTATGGAGGGATGAAAGGCCTTTGTTTTGAATGTATACTCTTATACCAAAGGGGACTGTCCCCAAATTGGCTTTTTTTTCAACCTAGTAATCATTGGTTTTGTTCTCTTTTCCTCTTATCCACAAATTATTGCAATTTTTAAGTTGATTATGTTTCCATGATTCTTTTGAGGAAATTAGTTTCCCTATAGGATCATAGGGAGATATGTATAAATGGAGATTTTAAGCCTTTGGACTTCATCCCCCAGAAGTCCCTTAGTTTTCCCAAAAATTCCATTTTCCTGCACCCCCACGTTTTTTGAGATTGTATTTAAGTGGCTGTAACCCCTCCCTCTTCTTCTTTTGAACACATGACTGGGCTGGAGTCAAGCAGTTCTTTTGTTTGAGTTATTATTAATAAAACTTTATAAAATAGAATACTTGGATATCCATTATTGATTTTAAAACCCACACCAGGTAACTGCTAAAACAGAAAGAAAACTATAGACCAATATCCCTAATGAACACTGATGCAAAAAGTTTAAATAAAAATACTAGCAAGGAGATTACAGGATTACATCACAAGGTTCATATACTATGAGCTGCATGCCTTTCCCAATTCCTCTTTCACATCAGGTGGTTTTTACACCAGGAATGCAGGGACAGTTCAACATTAGGAAAACTGTCCCCATAACTGACCATATCAATAACAAAACCAACATGTGTGAACTGGAATTCGGGGTGGGGGGCCGCTTGTAACCCCATGAATCACTCTAATGAGCAGACAGGAGACTTAATGCTGACAGTGTTCACCTGGCTTTATTCAGAGGTTGGGGGGGGGGGTGGAATAGAGTGAGGGAACTCTGCCTGGGCATAGGCAGTATCCTCACAAGATGGGAGGGGGAGGAGGGAGCCAGGGAGAGAAAGAGGCTCCACAATCTGAGAGGCCTCAGAAGTAGTGAACACTGACACCCAGATTTACTCAGATTTTATAGGGATCCAACACAATGCTGTAGCAGTCCACCCCTAGCTATGGGCAAGGGAAACAGTATGTACAGAGTGGCTTAGAAGAGCGCATGCTCAGTCTGGAACATGGCTAGGAAAGCCTCTGACCTTTGACCCCAGCTTCCCCCAGGTTAGGCGGGAAAACAGGTTTCTTTGTGTTCACCTGGCTAAGAGAAACCACACCTATACCTTGTCATTAACCAATGATAATCATCCCTATGTATTGTGTATATTTGCATATCAAAGACATTAAAAGGAGCCACAGCAATCTCCGCCCCTCTCTTGGATCTCAGCTCTCACTGATGCCTGTCCTTGCTGGAGCTTGGCCTCTGGCCAAGCTCCATCTTTAATTCCTTTCCTTCTCTATCTCTCTCACCTGGGACCTGGCCTTCGGCCAGGCACTTTCTTTTCTCTATCATGTCTCCGACCTGTGTGGTATTAAATTTGGATCACTGGACAGGATTAGCCTTTTGGAAAGATGGCCACTGATTGGGGTTCTGCTGTGGCTCCAATATAATCAATAAGGCCTGGTTTCTGACTCATTTCTGCCACCTCATATCTCTAACTTGACTCCACCACGCCCCTCAGGTATCCAAAATTCTATCCTTCCTCTATCTTCCTACCTTGGGGCTTCTCTCGGGTTTGGGAAGCCTCACAATGCTATCTCCACTTTCCCATCATCTGTATCTTATTCTACCCCCCTTCCTCTATCCTCCTTAATCTTTCCTAATGCTTCCCAGTATCTTTTCTTCATCTTCCAATGTTTTCAAGGATATGGGAATATTCCTTAGGTTTGCAATTTTTGGGTGAGTCAGGTTTTTAGGCCTGATCAAGGATTTATCAGGTGGCAGCATTCAGGCTGAAACACTCTGAAACATTTCTCGGGCTATATATAACATCACAACAATTCTTGGGTTTTAGTAATCATTTCTTAGGATGTGTATTTAAGATTATTATAACTTGTAAATTTGGAGATTGCTCTCATAGGAATTAGGATGCTCAAAACTTCTTCCCACAGGAATAGAAAAAAGGGGGGCTCTTCAGCCACATTTTAAAAAGAGTATATTAAAGGTCTATATTAATATATGTATTAAGCTGCTTGGGGAGGGGGTTTCTTCTACTCTTCAAAGGCAGAGATTGATTATCTCCTAGTGGTGGGTACGGAAGGTCACTATTTTTCTATAGGAAGTTGCCAATCTATGATTACTAATACTAATCAATGTATATTGGGGAATAATGCATGATTTCATCCCACACAAACAGAAACCACATGATTATCTCAACAGATGCATAAAAAGCTTTTGGTAAACTATAATACCATTCCTTATAAAAACAGTAGAAAACAGAAAGAAAGAAAGAAAGAAAGAAAGAAAGAAAGAAAGAAAGAAAGAAAGAAAGAAAGAAAGAAAGAAAGAAAGAAAGAAAGAAAGAAAGAAAGAAAGAAAGAAAGAAAGAAAGAAAGAAAGAAAGAAAGAAAGAAAGAAAGAAAGAAAAGGGAGGGAGGGAGGGAGGGAAGGAAGGAAGGAAGGAAGGAAGGAAGGAAGGAAGGAAGGAAGGAAGGAAGGAAGGAAGGAAGGAGGAAGGAAGGAAGGAAGGAAGGAAGGAAGGAAGAAGGGAAGGAGGAAAGAAAGAAAGAAAGAAAGAAAGAAAGAAAGAAAGAAAGAAAGAAAGAAAGAAAGAAAGAAAGAAAGAAAGAAAGAAAGAAAGAAAGAAAGAAAGAAAGAAAGAAAGAAAGAAAGAAAGAAAGAAGAGAGGGAGGGAGGGAGGGAGGGAAAGGAAGGAAGGAAGGAAGGAAGGAAGGAAGGAAGGAAGGAAGGAAGGAAGGAAGGAAGGAAGGAAGGAAGGAAGGAAGGAAGGAAGGAAGGAAGGAAGGAAGGAAGGAAGGAGGAAGGAAGGAAGGAAGGAAGGAAGGAAACCAGCTAACTTTTCTATAACACTTTAAGGTTTGAGAAGCACTCTGTATTATTTTTCTCTCATTCAAAAGAGATTGTTCCCAGCTTTCTGGCATGATAAATACCACAGAGGCTGAAATGATGAGCAGCAGAAAGTCAAGGGCACTTCCCCAGGGCACTCACAAGAAGATGGCAACCTCTAAATGAAGCGTCCTTCCCTCATAGCCCATCTCTGCCTAGCTAGTCCTACAGGAGACGGAGGATTGGGGAGGGGAAGGGGGAGGGATACGTCCTGCGACCTGACCCGGGGAAGGGCCCCAAAGCCAGCAGCTCATGGATCCATTCACGCTCTTGATTGGCTTCCTCTTCTAGAAAGGGAAGGGAGGTGGTCCACCTTGTCCAGATCCCTCTCCAGGCCCCAGCTGCTGTGCTAGGGGGTTCTGGGTTCAGATCCACCTACTACCTGCCAGCCGCTCCCTTCTGCTGACTCAGTTTCCTCACCTGAAGAATGGGAGCACCAGCCGCTCCACTCAGTGAGGATAGAGCTCTTCACACTCCAGGGGCTCTCCCCAATGCTAGGGCAGCCCCATTCTGACTGAAAGGGGAAGGAGGGCCAGGAGGCACAAGAGAAGGGCGCAGGGACAATAAGCTGCTGTTCTATCCCAGACTGACAGTGAGAAGGTGTGAGGCCCAGCTTCCAGCACGTGGCCCCTCCCACGTGGACCTGCCCTGGACTGTGTGCGCATCCTCCCTCACAACTGCCCGTGCTCCTGGGCTTCCTGCCCACGTGCTTACTGAGTAGTGCCCCTCCCCCCTGCCCCTCCTTCCCCCACTACTGCACGTGCTCCTGGAGCTGGGCACGCGCACTGAGTGGGGCACCCCCTCCCCCTTCCCAGGACACTGCACATGCTCCAAGGCTGTGCACGCGTACTGAGTGGGGGCATGAGCTGCCCCCCCCACCTGACGCAGGCGCGACTGAGCATTCCGGGACTCGAGAGCGCCCCCAGTGGAACAGAGCAGAGCACGGCGCAGCCGTCTGTGGAGGGGCGCACGGAGCGGAGCACAGCGGTTAGTGGGCCCCAGAGCGCTGGGGGGAGGGGAAGGGGGGAGGCAGCTAGTGCGGGGCAGGCGGGCTCCTCCGACCCACTGGGTGGGCTGTCCTTGGCTGCTGCTCTGGTTACCGGTCCCTTACCCCGGCCATAGCCCTCTCGTTCCTCCGGGTCTCAGTTTCCCCTCCTGCCAAACGGGCGAGCAGAGAGCGAGGGCAGGCGAGGCCTCAGACAACACCTGCTGTGCATAGACTGACCTGTGGAAGCAATGCAAAGCCGAGGGTGCCGGCGTGGTCCAGCCACAGGGCCTTCTGTCAGTCGCTGGACTGACCCTCGAAGGCCATCGGAAACTGCCGCCTCCTGAACCTGAGACCGTGGGCAAAGGCAGCAGGGAAGGAAGCAAGGAAGGATTAATTGATTCCCAATGTGTGTCCATTTTCAGACCTTCCATCCCCGACCAATGATTTCCTTTGTGGAGGGAAGTCTAGAGAGGAAACGATGGGGTGCAGAGAGGCGCCTGATGGCCACTTACAGGACAGCCTTGGAAAGTGGGCTGGATCGCCCAGTGATGGGCCAGAGGACCATCACACAGGCCAGTCTGTGTCCGGGTCAAGAGAGGAATAAAATCTGGCCTCAGAGGGTTCCTGGCGTGTGAGTTGCCCCCAGACTCCTCTGCCTTGGAACCAATATCTATTCTAAGACAGAAATTTAAAAAAAAAGAATAAAATCAGTAAAGGGGTATTTCTCAAGCCCTTACTACATGCCAGACACCATCCGAAGCTCTGCAGATGCAAAGAAAAGCAAGACCAGCCCCTGCTCTCAGATACCTTCTAATTGGTGGCGCCATATGTAATGGTTGAGACAAGCCAACACGTCTGTCCATCCACCGTGTAGATGGTTCAAGTTGGAAGTCATTGTTCATTCTTCTGAGGATCGGTGACATCACTAGCTGCGTCTTGGCTAGAGCATGAATTGGGTTTAAGGGAGTCAGAGAGGCCCAGAGTTGTCAGCCTTACTTTCTCTTCCAGTCATCAGAGGTCTGGGATGCCGTGGACCAGGCTCTAAGTGCTCCACAGCACCTTCGTGGCCCTTGGAACAAATTGTTCTCATCTGTCCCTTCTGGAGAGGGGAGCCTTCACAGGCTTGGCGTAAACATTCCTCTAAGTCACCAGTGGGTTTGAAGCTTCGCAGCTCTCCTCAACCTAATTCACCCAGCCTGTCCGCTGAGAAACGTAGGCTGTAGCTTCTTGAAGCTGAACACTAAAAGTGGAGGAGCAGCCCTCACAGCAGAGGTGTCCGTCTGCCCCAAACACCCTGTATACCTTGAAGTTGGGAGTAATTGCAGAGGGAAGGCCCAGGCCCTGTGACACTGACTGTCCCACCATACCACAAAGCCCCTGGCCTAGACAAGCTGGACTTCGGCCAGAGACTTCCTTGGGATGGTTGGAGCCATTGCACAGTTAGGCTCGTGTTTATCTAGTGCGTGGATCATGAACAAAAAGAAAGAAGAGAGCGACTGTCTTCGGATGTGGTTGTGGAGGCAGAGCACCAGGAACAAATGAAAGGAAGGGTGCAAAAACGCAGAAATGTAACTAAAATCTATGGGAAACCAAAGGCTCTTCCTCTCCAATTTGTGGACCCCTTTCTTGATCATCACCGATTGCTGCGAATTATTCCCCTACGCATCCCTGTTCCCTGGCTGAACTGGCCCTTGCTGCTGCCAGCAGTCCTTTTCCTTCTTACCAAAAGCCTCTGAGCCCTCACAGTAGTCGTTTCTAGCCTTTCCCTCACATTTGGCCATTAAGCTAATATTTCTGTAAAGTAAGCATTTCACTTACCACCTCCTCTGTGAAATAATACAGACTTTCTGGTCCCATTTTGTGGAGGAGGACACTTATTTGATCCAGGTCACATGTCTAAATGAGCAGCCAGTACACCCTAGACAGAATCAAGCCTGGAATATGGCCCTTTTTCTATCCCATCTGCCCCATTGCCTCTTCCTAAGCTACCAATCCTAACTAAGCAGTCCGTTCTGCTTTATTAAGAAGACTGAGATTGTGAGATAAAATTTCTTTTAGCCCTTTCTTCCACCTCAAGTTCTTGCCTCAGATGGCTTATCCGAGATCTCTGTTCCCCAGGTATCTTCAGCCTCATCTCTACCAACTCCACAAGTGGTTCATCCCCAGCTTATGAGCCTTTGAGCTCATTTTCTTCCGTCTAAACCTGATTTCCATATTTGTATTAATGGCTCCTCCAGGATCCCTCTCTCTCATACTTGAAACCTTAGCAGCATTTCGAACAGTCTCCATGGTCCATTAGCAATCTCAGAGTGAATTCTTCTTCCATCTATCAGTGAACATTTATTGAGGACCTACTAGGGTCCCCAAAATGACATGAGTCTGCTCCTTCCTGCACCTGTGATCTGATTTCTCATTTACGTCTTTTCATTCTCTTTGTTCTATGTATCTGTGTCAGAGGAGTTTGTACATAGAAGGAGCCACAATCTCATCATTGTGGGATTCCCTTCACCAATACAGATTGCATCCCATCCATACCTTGTCCAAGTCCTTGCATGAGTCCATAGAGAATCTTAGAATCACAGGCCTAGAACCAGAAAGGCCCTCTGAGGTCACTGAATCCAAGTACTTCAGGTTACAGATGAAGGAAATGAGGCTCAAAGATGTGAAGTGACTGGTCCAGGGTCACAGGGCTAATTGTCTGAGATGGGATTTGGGTCCAGATCTTCCCATTTCCAAATCCAGTGATCTCTACGTTTGGATGCCACCTCTCCCAGGCATGTCGGAGGACCTTCCTCACAGTGACAGGGCTGCCCATCCTTTTCCTTTTCTCATCACTCATGTGTTGTCTCTTTGGCTTTCTTTTTCCCACATCATCACTGGCAATACAATCTTCTTATGACCACCATGCATCTTTCTGTTGGCCTTTGTCATCTTCCACCTCCATGCTTTTGCACAAGCTGCCCCTGTGCCTGGAAGGCTCTCTCTCTTCATCTCTGCCTCTTGGAACCACTAGCTCCCTTCAAAGGCCGGCTCATATACCACTGCCTCCAATTGGCCTTTCCTCTACAACAAGTGCAACAAATACAAAATTCATGTTAGTGGTCTCTGCTCTCTCTCTGCCCCTTTTCTCCATCACTGGGTATTTATTTTCTAAATGTTCTTTATTTGTCTAAACACAATTTACATTTCTTTTTTTTTTAAACCCTTATCTTCCATCTTGGAATCAATACTGTGTATTGGTTCCAAGGCAGAAGAGTACTAAGGACTAGGCAATGGGGGTGAAGTGACTTGCCCAGGGTCACACAGCTGGGAAGTGTCTGAGGCCAGATTTGAACCTAGGACCTCCCATCTCTAGACCTGGCTCTCAATCCATTGAGCCACCCAGCGGCCCCTCAGTAAGCATTTCTTTTTTTTTTACCTTTTATGGAGTTTTTAATTACTAACAGGAGGAAGAAAGGTATTAGAGGGAGGGAGAGAGAGAGAGAGAGAAAGCAGTAAGCATTTCTTAAGCACATACTGCATGCCAGATCTAACTGGGAATACAGAGAAAAGCCAAAAATAGTCCTTGCTCTAAAAGAGCTCCCGGGATTCAACATGCAGATTCAACATGAAGGGGGTTGAGAAATAAGCATTAATATATGTCCTGCTGTGTGCCAAGCACTTTTTACAAACACTGTCTCATTTGGTCCTCACACCCCAAGAAATAAGTGCTGTTATTATCCTCATTTTATAGTTGGGCAAACTGAGGCAACAGAGGCTAAGTGATTTGCTCAGGGTCACACAACTAGTAAATGTCTGACAGATTTGAACTCAGGTCTTTCTAACTCCAGATCCAGCGCTCTATCCACTGTGCCACCAGACTGCCTCAAACTAGTTTTTTATAGGAGATCATTGATAGAGGGAAGGCACTAGCATTAAGAAAGATCAGGACAGGCTTCTCGATGAAGGTGAGATTTGAACTGGGACTTATAGGAATCCAAAAGGCAGGGATGAGTAGAGAGAGCATTCTAGATGGGGGAGGACAGCCAGGGCAAATGTCCAGAGTCTGGAGATGAAGGATGTTGTTTAACGAATAGCCAGGAGGCCATCATCCCTGGATCATCCTAGAAGAGTGTAAACCCATTGGCAAGGGCCATCTTTGAACTCTGCTCCTCCCTAGTGCCTGCCACTGCCAGAATAGTGATTCCTTGTTGATTGAGGTTCTCCATAATTTGCAGTCGTGACATCCTTGGAAGATTTCTGTTTTAATAGGAAGCAGGGAGCCACTTTGGAGGATCCCTTGGTAGGCTTCCAATTGCCAGCTGTTCCACTCTTCTTCACCTTTTTGATTCTTTTTTCAACTCTACCTCCTCCATGCCAGAGCCTGGAATTACACCCCTGGAGCAACTATGGACACTGGTGGGCCAACCTTCACTTTCCTCCCACCTGTTCTAGGGCTCCTTTGCCCTGGCTAGCTATCTCCATACCAGACCATCCCAGGCCTCTTTTGTACTTCCTAGGCCTTGCCATACCATATCACTGCCCCCATCTCATTTCCCCTGTAAATACTGAACCCCACCCCCCATTAGAATGCAGTGAGAACAAGGCCTATGCCACTGCTTGTATTTTTACCTTCAGTGATTCGTGCTAAGTCTGGCACAGAAAATGCTTAACAGTTCTTTAGCAGTCGAGTGAGCGCTCCCTCAGTTTCCTCATCTGTAAAAAAGGGAAAATAGCACCTCCCTCCTAGGTTTGTTGTGAGGGTCAAATGAGGTAATATTTATAAAAGCCCTTAGCACAGTGCCTGGCACTGTCTACATAGCCATACTTACTAACTGCTCATTCCCAAAAGGTGTTCTCTTACAAATGCAGTTGTTGAGGATGAGAGAAGAATGCTTTGGAAATGTTGGCAAAGCATCAGCGCGTAGACAAAGAGCCAAAAGACGCCTTGCAGATCTTGTCATTCAGTCCCCCCCATTTTACAGATGGGGAGCCTGAGGCCAGGAAGACGCAAAGCATGACCCAGAGTTAGACAGTAAGGATCAGAGATAGATAAGATTTGAACCCAGAGCCAGACTGCTAAGATTTTGGGTAGAATCATTGTACTTAACATGAAGCATTTAGCTGATGATGGATAATGAAACGGGGCATGAATTTATTACCTTTTCAAATTCAGAGTATGCCAAAAAGAGCGTTGGGACAACTGGCTGGATTTGAATTAGCAAGCAGGCCTGTGAATGTTGATTTTGTTTCTGAATGTAGTGATGCTTCTGGTGGCTGTTCCTTTCCCCACCATTTGAGGTGCCTCCCCCACTCCGTTTCCTCTCATTAGGTGCCCTCCTTATACAGAACAGACAAGATTTGGGGATTTCTAGGAACTTCAGATAAACTGTGAGCTTATAAATGTTCTTGGGTAATCAGGCTGAGTTCAATCTTCAGCTAAGCTTTCTTCGGGCTCGCTCTTTGCTCCCCTGCTTTTTGCCATTTTGTGAGGCAGAATCACTCTCGAACTTCTCTGTCCTCTGAGCTGTAGAGTGAATGAGCTTGAAATGGAAACCTTGCCTTGCATATCTTTTCTATGTGACCAGAAAAGTCTTGGGGCAGTTTCTAGGTTCTGTTGGCCTTCCGGTTTGGGTGATTGGTTTAAATCTGCCGAGGCTCTTGAGAAATTTCAGAAATCAGATTCCAACCTATGGAAAGCCCAGGAAGATTGGCCAGACTGGCTGGAGCTTCCGTGGGGCTGGCACATTCTCCTGGTTGTCTCCACACCTCAGAAACCAATTGGGATAGGAAGTTGTCACCTTATTCCACGTAACCCTTTGTTTCTTCTTGATCCCCGGCCCAGTGCTGTCTCCAGCCCTCCCTGTGGGTAGAGTAAAGTCACAGATCGTAGCCCTGCATTCGATCTTTGCAGCAATCTTACTCCCACACCTATACCACAGGCCTCCCCCTGGCCAAATGAGGTTGGGCCACTCAGTATCTTCAGACTTCTCTGGGGGCCATCTCATTTCTGCTATGTGATCCCTTTGGAGGCAATGGCCTCTTAACCTTCCCTTCAAGGCCTAGCTTCAGCCTTTCCTGATCTCTCCAGCCCTTCTCCCTCTCAGATCTCAGGATGCCACCGACATACTCCGAGCTATCTGCTCTCTTTGGGTACAATGACATCACCAAAATTGGCCTTCTTTAGAACTCTTAAAAAAGAGCTACTTTGTCCTAAAACTGCATAGGGATGCCTTTTACCTGAACCTTACCTGAGGATTCTCTGACCCTTTCACTCTAATAATTAGTGTTTGTGTTGTAAACAGTAAAATTGCATATGGTGATTTTTAAAAAATCATCAAGATGAACCTCTAGAGTAGGGGATCTTCACTTGGGGTCCATGGGCCAAAGTAGCCCCAACCCGGGACGGGAATAACATTATACCCTGATTTCCCTAAACTTTGACTCCCTTTATACCTACATTTTATTTTATGTATTCATGTAAAAACCTTGTTCTGAGAAAGTGTCCATAGGCTTCTCCAGAGTTCCAGAGGGATGCAAGACACAAAAAAGGTTAATAAGACCTGCTCTAGAGTATGGGAAAGGGGGCACTAGCTGGGTTTGTCCCTTCCCCATATATATATATATATATATATATATATATATGTGCAGAGAAGCAGATGGTGTGCACAGTCCAACCTAGATACTCTCTCCTTATCCCATAGGTAAGCAATTGGGCCAAGGGTGGGTGGTCAGCAAGAACATACTGCTTTAGAGGAAAAGTCAGAAATCTTGGGACATCAGAGACACTTTCATACTCTTGGAGCTAAAAAAACAGATTTTAGGCCCTCCCTGGAAAGGAGAGACCTAGATGCAATGTCCTGAGGAGGAAGAAGCCCCTTGTGCTCCAGAGAATGACAGCAGAGCCACAGAAGCTGTCAAGGAAGAAACTAACCATTAAGGGTCAAAGGAAGACGAGAAGAGTAGGAATAGCTGGTCATCCCCTACTCAGAGAACTGAGGCAGCTAAAGTCTGTTGTCTTCCTGGAACAAACGAGACACAAAAGAGAACCTCCCAAGAAAGACCGAAACAGATGACAGCTGCCCATATCTGGGCACTGATGCCACTGCTAGATGGCACCAAAAGATATTGCCAGATATTATAGCCTCGAACAAGAAACACTGAGGCACAGGTTTTGTTTCTTTCACAACCACCCACTGAAAGGAGATGAACAGAAGGGTGATTTGGGAAGTAAACAGCTGACTAAGAAAATGGGATTTGGACTTTTGAACCACAATTTAAAATATTGGGATGACAGATTCCTGGCCAGAGATGAAGTATACTGTTCAAAGGCTGGTAAGAATATCATGCAAGATATTGGGCAGATCTAATCAAAAGGGTGGAGGAGGGAAAAGTTTGTCTATATACTATGTCTGTCCCCCAAGCCAGATACTATAGAGAGTAGCTGCAATGAAAGAAGAAGAGCACTTGGGATATCAGAAATTCAGAGAAGACAAGACCTAAGAGGAGACAACAGTGAAACTCCTGGCCATAAATGCCCAAAGTTTAATCAGCAAACAAGAGGAACAAAAAGGCCTAACCCAAGGAGGTAAATTTGACCTCTCAGGTAATAATAATGATACATTTTTTCACAATTTATTTATTTAAAAATTGTCCTTCTTTATTCAAAGAGCTTTTATTTTCCCAATTACATGTAATAACCATTTTCAACATCCATTTTCCAAAACTATAAGATCCAAATTATCTGTCTCCCTTCCCTCCACCTCTCAGAGATGGTAAGCAATTTGGTCTGGATTATACATGTATTATCAAATAACAATCATGATCATTAATTATATAACATTTAAGTGTTGCAAAGGGCTTTACAAATAGGACATAATAGTCCCTATCTCTTAGGGTATTGTAAGATGAAATTATTTCTCCAATTTTACAGATGAAGAAACTGAGATAAAGAGATTAAGTGACTTGCACAGGGTCTTATAGCTAACACAAGGCTCTATCTTTTTTTTTTTTACTTTCTCTTAGAATCAATATTGTGTGTTGTTTCCAAGGCAGAAGATCCATAAGGACTAGGTGATTGAGGTTAAGTGACTTGCTCAAGGTCATACAAATAGAAAGTGTCTGAGATCAAATTTGAACCCAGGACTTCCTGTCTCCAAGCCTAGCTCTCTACTCACTGAACCACCTCATTTTTCCAAGATATAGTCTTGTAAAGATATGATCAATAGTTCTAAAATTCAGAATGACCTCAAACTGTCCAGGAAACTTAAAGATAGTATAATGAGCGACATGTTGGGAGAAATAAAGGGATGAAATAAGGTTTAGGACCTATGCTTGGGATGGATGGGATGATAATATATAGCAAACGGGGAAGTCAGCACTCCTCATTTATTATTTTGATTTTTCCTCTGCCAAAGAGAATGATGGAATTAATATGGCTAACTGGGAATAGAAACCCAAGGAACAGTTGTCCTTGATAGATTTCTAGGCACCTGAACCACCTGAACAAAAGGTGTGCCTGTTGAACCAAGGTCAGTAATATTTGAATAGGGCTAAGTGACTTGCCTGGGGGTCAAATAGATACTAAGTGTCTGAGACCAGATTTGCACTCATGAAGATGAGTCTTCCCGGGTTTAAATACGGCCTCAGACACTTCCAAGGGCCCTCTGTAACCCTGGGCCAGTCACTTAACCCCAACTGCCTAGCTCTTACCACTCTTCTCCCTTGGAACCAACACGTATTATTGATTCTAAGACAGAAGGTAAGGTTTAAAAAACAACAACTGGATTTTCAATGAGTCAGCAATGTAATTTAGCCACCGCAAAAGTTAACGCGGTGTTGGCCTTCATTAAGAAAGGACTAACTTCCAGGAATGAGAGGAATGTGTTCTAGTTCTAAGCACCATAGTTTAAGAAGGACGTGGATAAGCTGCAGAGCATCAAAGAGAAACTACCCGGGATGGCGAAGGACCTTGATTGCCCATTCCAGAGACATTTAGCTTCCAGGACACACTACATCCCAGGCCCTGTGCAGAGTGCTGGGGATAGAAAGCAAGGCCAAAAAAAGCAGGCCCTGCTCTTAAGGAGCTCCCAGTCTAATGGAGGAGGCCACAGCAACAATTGTGTACAAATTACACACACACACACCCCCAGGATAAATAGGTCACCTCATACCTCTTTTGAAAGGCTGTCGAAAGGTAGAGGGATTAGATCTATTCTGTTTGACCTAAAAACACAATGAGTGGAAGTTGTAAAAAGGCAAATGTAGACTGGATGTAAGGATGAAATATCCTAACAATTGAAGTCATTTCAACATGGCTGCCTTGGGAGGTGGTAGCTTCCCCTACTTGGCCATCTTGATACCCTTAGCTAGATGGCATGGGGAATAGAGTACTGGAACTGGTATCAGAAAGACCTGAGTTCTTTTCCAGCCTCAAGACACTTACGAGTTGTGGTAATTCTATCTGCCTCAGTTTCCTCAACTGTAAAATAGGGATAAGCACAGCACTTACCTTACAAGGTTGTTAAGAAGATCAAGTGAGATAATATTTATAAAGTGCCTGGTACACAGTATACATGGAATAATATGTGTTCCTTTCTCTTCCCCTTCCCTCCTTCCTCCAAGCTTTATTTCTCATATGATGCTTGTTCTGAGCCTCCACTCCCATCAATCTAGGGATGGTTTGAAAGCCCCAGATAGAACTCAGAAGAATTGTTTAGCATCTCCTTGAGAAACTGCTTCCTGGGAAGGTCATTTCCCCATCCAGTAAAAATATGTACACCCTAACAGCCTTTTCTAGTGCTACTGTAATCAAGAATGGAAGGTTCACAATCATGAATTTAAAGCTAAAAGGCATACGAGAGATAATTTTGTCCAACCCTCTTATTTTACAGATGGGGAAACTGAGGCCTTCAGAGGGGATCAACTCCTAGGTGATCATAGATTTAGAGGCAGAAGTGACCTTAAAGGGCACTGAGTCCAAAGTCCTCATTTTCTTGAGGCCCAGAGAGTCAGCATTAGGATTCAAACTCAGGTCTTCTGGTTCCAAAGCCTTTTCACTAGGTGATAGTATACCTTAGAGCTGCAATCTGCCCCTTCTCACCTCTAGGAATCTGGGAAGAGTAACCTCATTCCTGGACCCTGGAAGGGGTATGTTTACAGAAACCTCTTAGGGTCCCCAGGAGAGAATCCAGGTTATTATTTTATGTTCTGATCAAAGCCCGTATGTGTTTTGCAGGACTAGATTCTAGAGGTATCCTTGGGACATGCTTGGAGGACCCACGAGACTTGGAACATGCTTCACTTCCCTCTAGAAAACTTTTCTCTCTTGGACAGCCTAATATTAGGAGTGAGTGTGACTTCCTGTGGCTTTACACTTTGATTGGAGAAGGATGGTTCTTGGCTCTGAGGGAATGGGATGGCTTTTGGGAAGTCAAAAGGACCAAGACTCTTCCCAGGAGCATCGGGGACCTGCTGTCTCATGTGGTTTTCTGTACTGGATGTTCTAGCGCTCAAGACTGGCGTCTCCAGAGACTTGAGCTTAAAGAAGGTCCTGAGATATCTTGGCCAAGTGAACACACACCATCAACAGCAAGAGATCACAAGAGGCAGAAGCCAACTAACTGTTGTTTTTACTTCCTTTGCTATGGGGGCAGAGATCATTTTCTGTAATATGGTCTGACCATTTACCTTTCAGTAAATATTCCTTTGTCCCTGCTGCTAGACACTAAGCCTC